>NC_134579.1:191704132-192304132 GCF_037038515.1 Microtus pennsylvanicus
GCAGACCAGGTTTGATTCTAGTGCAGCTATTCTACAGACCAGGTTTTGGTTTAGCAAGATGTGCCTGTTGCAATTATGCACTGGAACCTCACCAAATCATCATAAGCATAGTTCCTGTGCATCTGCAAAGTCTTAAAAGTCTTTCTATCTGACATGGAAACTGTTCTACAGGTTTGTAACAGAACTACTGTCATGGGACAGCGAGAGGGCCATTGGGCAAGAGAGTTGGAGGTGTATGTGTGGCAACCTGAGCTTGAGCCCTGGTACCCATGTGAAGGTGAAAGGAGAGAACCAACTCCACAAAGCTGTCCTCTGACCTTCACATGGGCCATGGTATGTGCCGTCTCCCTACCACAATGCAATAAAGAAAGAAGAACCATCATGTCATGAACATAGTGAAAGCATTGCAAAGGAGAGTACACACAGTCTTAGGAGTTACAGACAGTTGTGAACTTTCCAGTGTGGATGCTGAGAATAGAATTCAGGTCCTATGCAAGAGCAGCATGCTCTCTTGATTGCTCAGATATCTCTCCAGTTGCTTCCTTTTCTGTTTATATTTCTTTGATTTCTTTTGTCTTATTGCTTTAGCTAAGACTCTAAGGATAATATGGAATAAGAGTGGAGAAAGTAGATACTCTTTTCTCATTCCTGATTTGAGGTGAAACATTTAGACTTTCACCCCATTTAGTATGAGGTTGGCCATAGGTTTGTTGCATGTAGGCTGTGTTATTTTGAGGTATGTTTCTTTTATTTCAGAGTTTTTATGATGGAGGGGTGTTAGATTTTGTTAAGCTGATCTCTCTGTAATATTCAAAATCTAAGCAGGTGGATCTATTTTAAACTTATGCATTAGGAACTTGAAGAATCTAAGCACACCCATAGACTCTTGAATTAAGAGGACAGAACTATTAGAGCTATGAAAGAACTTTTTGGTAGTACTTACTAGCAGGTTTTACTTCTGGAATAAAATTATAATGATTCTTAAAAATGTCTCTAAAAGCTTTACATACTTAGTAAGTAGAAATCCTGTCAATTGTGACAGAAAATTTATTATAAAGAGTAGCTTAAATTTATTACTAGGAAGATTCTGAAAACCTCTTGCTTAAATCTCTGCTTTTGGTGTCTGCTAAATACTTAAGACTATATAAAATTCAAAATAATGCTTTCCATATCTTCTTTTCTCATCCTTTCTAACATTATTATTGGACAGAGGTGCTCAATGATGATGTCATTACTTACTGCATAAAATCAATTGAGAGTTGACACTTTAGTCAAATTGCTACGTATGAGATCAGTATTTGCTATGATTAAGATATGAACTGATAGCTGGGCAGTGGTGGTATATGCCTTTAATCCCAACACACAGGAGGCAGAGGCAGGTGGATCTCTGTGAGTTTGAGGCCAGCCTGGTCTACAAGAGCTAGTGCCAGGACAGCTAGGATGCTAGGACTGTTACACAGAGAAGCCCTGTCTCAAAAAACCAAAAAAACCCCCCAACAAAACAAACAAACAAACAAACGAAACAAAACTGGCTTCGTCTTCAGTTGATGGTGCTGTTGACACACGATTGAGTCATGAAGGGTTAACTTCATCTATATTCTCATTTGCTGATAAGTTCATACAATAAGGAGGTATGGCCTATGAGGTCTAATTGGAAGAAGGAGGTTACTAGGGCATGCCTTTGCAGTGTTATCTTATTATAGATTCTCCTCCCTCCCTCCCTCCCTCCCTCCCTCCCTCCCTCCCTCCCTCCCTCCCTCCCTTCTTTTCCCCCTCCCTTTTCCCCTTCCTCCCTCCTTCCTGACTGCCATGGAGTAAGTAGTTTTCTTCACCATGCCTTTATTACCCTGCTGATTTTTCTGGCCAAGCCCAAAAGTGATGAAACCATACAACTGTGATCTGAGACTTCTAAAGCTGTGAACCGAATTCTTTCTTATTTTAAGTAGATTTCCTTAGATGATCTGTCATAGATTTAAAAAAAATTGACTAATACTTTTCTTATACAAATTTTGATAAAATATGTTTTAAGATATGAAGAACCTATATGATTAAAATGTCTAAAATGTTAATAATGAGGATTATTATATAATACATTAATATTTAATATATTTTAGTAATTTAGAAAACATCTGCATATATATTTTCATATATAACATTGGATATAGTTTCTTGAAGTTAATCAGATTCAAATAAAAACAAAAATGTTAAGACTTAAATGAACCTAAAATTAATTTGAGAGTTAGAGAGATGGCTCAGAGGATAAAGGCGCTTGCTGATAAGCCTGATGGAGTCATATGGCTGTCTTTTGATATCATACGTGTACTGTGGCATGGGTGAGCTCACATGTTCATGCACACACACACACACACACACAAATAATCAAAATTACTAGTAAGTAAAAAATTTAACATCCTTATTCCATTTTTTTTTGTAAGAAAAAGATTAACCTATGTGGATTGTCTCACTAAGATTCATGTTTTGTTTAAAGTTTACTGGACAAAACCAAACAAACAAACATATAAATAAATAAATAAATAAAGAAAGAAAGAAAGAAAGAAAGAAGGAAAGAAAGGATGGAGGCAATTGAAAAGGAAAAGACTTGGCAAATCAATGAATCTTGCCTTCTAGGGGAAAGTATAAGCTCTGAAAGAGAGTTTTGTGTATTATAAACATGTAATTTAAAGTTGGTATAATAAAAGTTAATTATTCTGTTAAAATATTTAAATAGCTCACTTCATTACTATTAATTTAAGATACTTTAATAAAGGAAATTATTGGTCAATTTATATATATGTATACTGGTTTATGCTGAAATCAACATATACAGATAAAAATGACCAATGATCTAAAAAATTGCCAAATATATCTGAGGGTCAAGTTTAAACATAATTATAGAATAAATGAGGCATATTGTTAATAGGAACTCATTAACATTTTCAATAAACCTCATACATGATAGATCAAAGTAATTTTAAACATTATTTAAAATAACTGTTCATTAAACAGCTTCATGATGTGGAGTTTTCCACTTGCCACCCCATTTGGAAACACAAGTTGCAGATTTGGGACATTTTTCCCTTAGGTGTTCAGATGAAGGATGCTGTGTAACAGTACAAACTGTATTCAGGAACGCCCTAAGCTCCATCAATATAAAACTGGCAAAAAGAAGTGTTTCTGTAGTCACCCAATGGGATGCTAAACATTTGGGATAGTGTTTGTATCTGATATCACAAACCCATGTTATACTGTGGGTGATTGTTTTTATGAGACAAATTATACAAATGATTGCATGTGGATTAAACATGTAGAAAAAGTCTCAAGGTATTTCCCTTTTAGTAGAAGACTATGGGTATATCTGTTTCCTTACTGTGTATTTAAATAATATTTAGTTCAGGCAGTGGTGGCTTACACCTTTAATCCCAGCACTCAGGAGGCAGAGTCAGGTAAATCTCTATGAATTAGAGGCTAGCCTTGTTTATGGAGTGAGTTCTAGGACAGCTAAAGTTACACAGAGAAACCCTGTCTTGAAAAACAAAACAAAACAAAATCTACCATTCAGCTAAATTTTAAATAACCATATAAAGGTTGAATTTCTACATTTATAAAGTGATCTTGACTTCATTGTAATTAGCTTTGCGAAAACATAGGAGTATTAAAAAACATTTCATAGAAAGTGTCTCCAGCTCTTAAAGATTTATCTAGTCCCATCACAAATGACACATTAATTATAGATTATAGATGATACTCATGTGTAGAAGCGCATTTGTTCCTCATGAAATTGCTGTGGGAAACTGAAATGTACAGAAAATGTACTCTAGGTTTTGACAGCATAGATATTTTTTATGCTAGCTGTGTACACACACACACACACACACACACACACACACACACACACACACACACACTCTATGTGTTTTGGCTTCCAGAACATGTTCTTTAAGAGGAGAAAGTATATTAAGGTTTGTACATGTTATTTATAGAAACAGAAGAATGGTTTGGAGAAGATTCATGTTCGTTATGCCCTTTTCATGTTTATTATCTGCCTAAACTTGACCTGAGCAAGGACATCACCATTGGTCATGTTAACATGGACAGTGCCTCGAGTTTCCTTTTGGGGGACTTCTGCCAGGTTCCTAGCCACGGCAGGCTTGAACATTCCAGGGTAGGGGCATGAAGATTAGAAAAGTTAGGTAGGAAGAAAGAATCACAGAGACATAGGATAGTATTGGGAGGGCCATTCAGTGCCTCCTGCATACTGAGTTCTGACTTTTATACCCCAATACCAAAGAGAGGGAGGAAGGCAAAAGACTGCTTTAACATGATTCAAAGGACAAGCAGATCAGTTACTTGCTTCAGTACTTTAAGACCAAGTGTAAACGGAGACTTCTTCTTCATTTCCTGACTGCCCAGACCTGAATGATCACACAAAACTATATTAATTATAATACTGTTAAATTGTTTCAGCTATATTTCTATCTAACTCTTATATCTTAAATTAACTCATTTATATTAATTTATGTATCACTACCAGGCTGTGGCCTACTGATAAGGTTACAGCTTCTTTCTCCTTCAGCAGCTACATAGTGTCTCCCTGACTCTGCCTTCTTTCTCCCTGCAATCAATTTAGTCATCCGCCCCTCCCCCCCCCCATCGTTTTAGGAGGCTGCTTGTTTGTTCTGGCTGCCCAGACTGAAATAATCACACAGAAACTACATTTATGAAATCACTGCTTGGCCTATTAGCTCTAACTTCTTATTGGCTAACTTTTACATATTAATTTAACCCACTTCCATTATTTTATATTTTACCATGAGGCTCATAGCCTGCCAGCAAGGTTCCAGTATGTCTGTCTCTGGCGGCTCCATGACTTCTCTAAACTCTGCCTTCCTTCTCCCAGCATTCAGTTTAGTTTTCCCTGCCTACCTCTATTTTTTTTTTTTTTTACCCCATCACAGGCCAAGACAGTTTCTTTATCAACCAATGGTATTCACAGCACACAGAGGGGACTCCCACAACAATCAAGCCATTAATTCATGAGAAAATCATTCTGTTGTTTAGGCAGTGAACACACCCTAGACCAAGTATCCTGAAGGCAGCCACTCCCTAGATCAAGCCTCTGATTTCAAAAGAAGGAACAGAAGAATGCTTGAATTCTCTGACCGTTGGTCAGGGTGGAGTGGATCTACCTGTGAGGGCCATCTTAATGTCCAAAACACTAAGTAACTACACCCTAGGTCAGGGTGTGTAGCTACAGTTGTTGCCAACAACTTTGGGTAAGTTAAAACTCTCTGACCTTCAGACAAGGTGGAATAGGCTCACATTTGACCACCAGAGAACAGAGACAAAAGCTCACAAACCTTTTACTGTAGACAGCTGAGGAATGTTGAGAGCGGGAGAAATAGTTTTCCCCAGGAAAGAGTGCAGCAGTTGATTAGCCAATGCCAAGTGGAGGGTTTTGAAAACAGGCACACAAATAACAGTGTTTGGGCTGAGCAGACTTTATGTATCAGCAATTTTAAAAAAGTCCATGAATTTGAAAGAGAACAAGGGAGATGCATGGGAGGTTTTGGAGGGAGAAAAGGGAAGGGAGAAAGTCTAGTGATTAATGGAACATTGTTGGAAGTCAAAAACTATCACTTTTTCTTATGTTTTTCATTTGTCGCATGACATTGATAAAGGCTCCTTTTCTTAGCATGAGGATTATTAATTAAATGTACAGAGAATATTTCCTTTTTAGTGTAGAAACTTCATAAATGAATGAACACCGTAAAATTGTTCTAAGAACCATTTTCATTATTGTCTACTTTTTTGAGTCTTTTCTGCTGCTGAATACAAAGTAAAAAAATTATTTTAGATTGCCATCATCATTCAGATTTAAATAAAGCCCCAACATGGCAGAAGTTATTTTATTTTTCAAAGTGATAAAAGACTATTGCAGGTGGGGGTAAGAGAGGTAATAGAGAACTTTTAAAATTTTATTGAAAGGATCATACTTTAATAGGCAGATTTTGTAGATCTGTAAGCATTTCTTTTCGAAGCATGGTCTGTATAACCTCAGCATCCAAAGTGTTATCTGGATCCACTGGGGCTGGAATGCAGTTGGAAGGAAAACATGAAGAGGCCACATCCATCTCCAAAGCTCTGATTTCAGACATTTTGTGTTTTTAAATTCTATACAAGATTTATCTTGGAAATATATTACGTTACAAAAACAACATGGAAAGATTTAAGTTTGTTTTGTTCCCACAGTGTACAAATGAAGAAATTGAGATTGTGAGTAGATGTCTGTTGTAGCCAACCTTCTGCTGCTCTGGCGAAATGCCAGAGAGAATCAATTTAAGGGATGAAAACGGATTTAGCTTCTAACTTCCGAAGTTTCAGAAGATGGTCACTTGTCTTCCCTTTTCTAGGCTTTTATGAGGAGGAATATCATGGCAGGAGTGTGTGTTGGCTTAGAGTTGCCTATTACATGTTGTCTAAGTGATAAAAAGGGAGAAAGAATGATCCAGAGTCTCAGTACACTTTTCAAGGACACCTCCCTCATTGTAAGGCTGTGGTCCAAGTTTATTCTATAAGGATCATACAATGTCATAAGAAATAAGAGCTTGTGACTGTACTATATTTACATATGTGCATATATATTCCAGGTTTTATTTAACTATTTCTTTGTCATTAGACATTCCTTCCTGGATCTTTGTGATTTTAATTATTAAAATTAATACTTTAAAACATGGACCATTTCTTGTATCTCTAACACTTTCCATAGGAATGATTCCTGTTAATTCTACCATTATGTGAATCTTCGTGAATTTAAAATAATCCTTGAATTGCCAAATTTCACTGATATACTGATCAGTGTTGGCTTTCTTGCCCAGAATGCATGAAGCTCTTGGTTCAATTTTCAGAACTTAAAGCTGAGGAAAATGGAACAAACAAGTGCTGGCTGCATTAGTTCTGAGATGCCAGACACTACAATACAGAAAGAGGTAACTAGAGTTTAGGAGTTAAGAAAGAACACCACCCTGAGTCAGACAACCCAAATATTGCTCCAAGTTTTAATACTTACTTTGTAGCATGAATTGAATTGTTCTTAATAATAAAAATCTGGAGTCAGAAATTGGGGTAAATGCTAAAAGATCAGAGAAGCAGAGCACCCAGCTACTAGTTCTTACCTCTATGAAAACTCGGACCGAATGGGGTATCCTGTCTCTACAGGTCCTCAGAACGAATGCCTTGAGCTTCTGTCCCCTCCTGCTTTATTCTTTTCTCCACCCAGCCATATCCCTTCCCATCTCCACTTTCCTAGTGCTGGGATTCAATGCATGTAACTCCAAGTGTCATCGCCACTTGGTTTCTCTTTTAGCCTGGATTAATCTTTATGGTGTCCAGGGTGGCCTTGAGCTCACAGAGATTCATCTGTCTCTGCCTTCCAATTGCTGGGATTAGTGTGTACCACCACTGCCTGTCCTCTATGGTTAACTAGTGTGGTTGGCTCCACACACTGATCTTCAGGCAAGCTTTATTTGTTAAAGCACAAGTAAAATATTGCCACATTACTTCTTGTGTAGCTTTGCAAAATATTAAGGTTTTTGTAACTCAGTTTCTCTCTCTGTGAAAACTGAATAGAAATATATTATAATGAATTAAATGAGGTAACATGTCTAAAGGCTAAAAATTTGTGTCACTTCGTAAATTCTTTTTAAATTGGTAATCATTAATAAACAGGTAAAGATTTAATAATATACATTTGCCAAAAATTCAGATGTCTATACAATTAAACACTTACCACAATTTAAGTGGAGGAAGGTTGTTGAAATGATTATTTTTTATTTATTTTTGAAAGGGGAAGAGAGATATATCTACTACTTTCTGTTCTTATCCTGGCTTTTCCTTGGGATCTAGGAACCCAATAATTCAAAAGCTGGTAGACCAAAGGAAAGCATAAATACATAATATGCTGCATCTATTCCATTGATTCTAGAATCTTCACAAGCCCAAAGAAATGACTAAGCTTTATGCTTATCACTTTTTAGACAAAGAACATGATCAGATGAATATCATGAGCAAATGAATATAGCAAGTAGGAATATTTGAGATGACATAGCTTTAATTCCTTCACCTTTTTACACACCTTTCACCCTTTCAAAGTAACACTTGTGAAGTACATGAACAAAAGCAGGCAATGGAAAAGGATTAAGTATCTTCAGAACTTTGTCAAAAAAGATAGGAATTAATTGTTATTGAGATGTTTTTATTTGACGTTAATATGAAGGGAACATAGACTTGATCTTGTTACTCATGATACTTGTATTTTGTAAGGTATTTATAAAATCAATAGCTAAACATTATATAAATACATTTCATGAATTCGTTCTGATAAGTTACCACTAGGTAACAAAGCTTCAGACGTTTTATTCCTTGGGTGAGGAATTTTACCCAGCGTAGTTTTTCAGAAATGCCTCTGTGTTTCATGGGGCTTATGTACCCCCTGATTCTTAAGTCCTATAGATGGAAATGGCCAAGTCTCACCCTAAAACATCCAGAAGTCTGCACTATAAGAAACCTAGAGTTTATTTTCTACAGCCATCCATTTATCAGTAGAAGGAAATCCAGCAACGACTGGATTCACTACTCTGCTGTGAGTGCAAATCCACTTCTAATGACCAGGGGTACTACAGTGCAGAAAAATTTCAAAAAATATGCATGCATTTTTAAAACATTTATTGGCAATATGTTCTTAAAAACCTCAGTGTGACTTGGACTTTCCCATGGAATCTTAAAATCCTATTTTGGAAAAAAAATTCTTTAAAATGCTCTCTAAGCCAAAATAATCTGAAGGTTAGTTTTATGCTCATATACACCTTGTGAATGTGGATCTCCAGGTGGTGAAAGATTGGTTGGCAATGGGTTCATCTGCACAACTCTTTCTCAGTGCTATTTTAAGATCGCTATGCAATGTAGTTGGCCAAGCAGAGGAACAGCTGACGCCATGTCTGATGCCAGGGTCAAGTTTTTCCTGAGTCAGAAGTCACTTGTAGTGACTTCAGATTTCTTATAAACATGCTTTGGACATACTGCATCTTCTGGTAATTGAAAATTAGCAGAATGTGAACAAAATACACTGAACGTGAATCACCCAGATTCTTTGGTGTTTTTCGTCAGCATGGGCTTTTGTAGAGCTATCTTCCTAGGAATTTAGTTTTAATACAGGCTAAAGTCCTAGAGTAATTCTGGATCTGAGGCCTAAATATGCATCTACATGACTTTCCTGTCTCCCATCTTGCGTATCCCCTCTATTGTTCTTTTATGTCTTTTGTTTGTTTGTATATTTTTTAGCAATCATCAATATCTAATATACTTTTCATCTGCTTACCTCTTCATTGTGTGTCAATATCATTAGAATGTCAATTTCTTGAGGCACAAACTGTCTAGTCCACTGTCATTCCTACAGTGTCTAGGAAAAATTTAGTATATCATATACACGTTATGGATATTTTGAGTGTTGATATTTTATATCATTCCTGTGTCTTATAATGGTAGAAATTCCATGAGTATTATGTTTGCAAAGTTTATAGAATGCATATCAAGAGGCTTGACAACTTATGTTACCAACCGCAGGAACACTTTTAGTAATGATAACCAATTTTTGTGTTATTTATTTGAGTTTATTAACTTCTCAAAGATATCAGGTATTCAAAGGTGGCTCTAGTCTGCTGATGCTCTGAGTATTAAACTAGAGGAGATGCAATCCTTTGCCCATTTTATATATTACTTTTTGGCCTGAGCTAAACTCTTCTAGCTAAGCCAATTTGAAAGATGTTAGAAATTCAAATCCATTACCATTGACCTAAATGCAGCAAAATTCCATTTTCCAAAGTTGAAGTTGTGCTTAGTTTCTGCCTGAGTCCAATTTTTGTTCGCATAACTGAATCCTATAGACTTGATAGCAGAGATTTGTTTAACTCATGTTGCTGGAAGCCCAGGAGGATCACGTAGCATCTGCTTGGCTTCTGGTGAGATGCTATGTGGAAAAGCACTACACGGAGAGACAAAACTGGCATGCTCACTTCCTCTCTTTCTGTTTCTTACAATGCCACTATTCCATCAATGAAACTTATTAATCTCCCAAAGACCCTACCCACAGATGGCATTTGGAGATTAAAATTTTAATACTTGAAATTTTGGGAGAATCATTTAAATATTGCACTCTACTTCTTGCTTCCATAATTTGTCATGTAAAGTACCTCATTTTCTCCCAAACCAATGATCAGAAAAAAAATCAATACATTTTTCAAGCCACAAAAGGTATACTTTGTGAGAATCATAGTTGATCTCATGATTACTTATCCTTTCTTTTCTGTTGCAGAAAACTAATTTTCCATTCTTAGCAGGAGTGAGGAGTGGAATGAGTAATCTCACTGCTTGTGTTACAGCCTCTGCAGCTGGGTGAAACGGGAACCAAGCCATCTCCCTAGGGATTATTTTCTCCCCCTTCCTGATGCTGTGCATCACCCCCTTCCAATTCGGGGATGGCAACTTCTTTCCTTAGTGAAAACAATAAAAAAATATCTGAATGCATGGTATTATTGCATTCTCTTAAATAAAAGTAACTTGTTCTTGTCTTTTTGTTTCTTGAAACTTAAGCAAAGTGACAGGCGCTTCACATTCTGAGGGCAAAGGATGCTCTTTCTCTGCTCAGAATTGCCCCCCAATTAGCTGGGGATTCACTAGCAGGAAGTGAGTGCAGAAAGCTGTAAACACAAGTTCAGCTCATCTGCTGGAGGGCCCAGAAGGGCTGCTGGGAAATGAAAGCTAGGAGCTGAGAACACAAGGCGTGGAGCCTGGGAAAGGGACTGAACTTTACAGATTTCTGAGCTCTCTCCAAGTAAAATATTTAAAGAAATATATTTGAAAAGCTGTAACTTATGTTTTTTAAACCTTTTTTTAAATTTTAAGCTTTATTATTACAAAAAGTTGTAAATTAAAAAAAATCACTCAATAATGCTGCCACCATTGCTCTTAACTTACTAACTTAAAGCATTTAGGATGCATTAAGATACTGGCAATCTCCATATGCTAACTTATTTTATCCATACAATAAAACACAGTAGACTCAACTGCCATTCTCATTTTAGAGAATATATATCTATAAAGCCTCATCATATTGCCTTGTTCTTTACATCCATATCACAAAATTCCAAGAATCCTGGTAAATACTCGAAACTGGAAACCACTGAATTTTTTTACATACTTTATTTTTCACACATATACATACTGAGAACAAAGTCTGATGTGAAGTTAAACACAATGAGATTAATACCTGCTCTGTAGCAGTTTCACCCAACACTGTAACATTCAGTTCTGCAGGCAAGTTCTTTAAACTAGAAAGTAAAGAACTCAAAATAGCTTCAGGAAGTCCCTGAAACTGAACAGATGCCCTAGGTCTAGAAAGTAAATAGTAGAAAGTGCTGAGAGTCTCTCTATCAGAGACAAGGCAAGATGAAAAGAAGATTGTAGGATGAACCCTGCTGCCTGGAAGAAACTTAAGAGTTCAGAAAGCTGGGGCAGGGGTGCTGATCAGGCTCTCCTAGGAGCCTGATAGAAATCTAAATCTTAGATTTGGTTCACTAAAATGGGACAGAGCTAGACAGTCCTCAGAAAAACCACAGCCTTCTGCTGGCTCAGGTGGCCCCCAAAGTCCCTTTGCTGGCACAGCAGGCTGCCCTCCACCCACAAGTCTCCTGATAACTAAAGGTAGCTTTCCCTACCCTGTCACTGGAAGGCCCCTGGCCACCAATCAGCCCAATACAGATCTTACATATACCAGTCAGGCCCAGATTAATCCCTCCTCTCCGGAATTTTCCTAAATCCACTTAAAAGGAGCTTGTGACCTCCTTTTGGGGTCGCCAAGTGCCATTCCTATTGGAATTAATAAAGCACTATTGTTATTGCATACATGGCTGTTGGTCATCATAACATAATCAAACATAACAGAATCACTTGGAAAGGATACTCTCCAACCTGTTGAGTGGCCGGCAGACTGTGTAGAGTGCTCTAGGTTTTCAGCTTTTGTGAGCTGTCACCCACGTTGGGGTGCAATTTGGGGAGGCAGCTCCTTCTGAGTCATTTCTACTCCTATAAGGAATTTTTTTTAACCTATATTCCTGGAAGCAACTTCTCCCCTGTATTCCTGGAAAGAAGCCCAACAAAATTCACTGGTTCTCCAAGTTTGACTTTGATGGTTTTCCTGCTTCCATCTGCCATGGGTTCCTTATCTGAGGTGAGAGATGTTTGTGTTGCATCTCTTCAGGAAAAGTTTGTCACACACCTAATAATAGAATATGTTAACTACAACAATATACTATAGTTAAAATAGTTTAAAATGTTTGATCTCCTAAATTTTCCATTCAATGTTTTAAAATTAAAGTTTACCGCTGCTAATACTGTAGAAAGTGAAGCCAGAGACTGAGGTGTGTGGGTGACTTCTGCACTACCTTGCTTGGTAATGTGTGGACCACTATCACTACCTGTACTGTCTTGAATTTTAATGCATGGGGACTATTGCACTGTTATGAATTGTAATGGGTGGGAAACACTGCACTTTCTTGTTTTGTAATGTTTGTTAGCATTCGGTTATCTTTTTAGTTTATTATGTCTAACGACAGTGAATTTTTATGGGCAACATTGTTTCTGCTGCTCTGCAAATCACGGTTCCACTCCCACTCTCCCCATAAGCTTGAGGCTAAGAACCCAGAATTGAATAACCTGTGTGACAGAGTTGTAGCGAGATTTTTGTAATGTGAATATCTCAGCTTAGAAACCAAAATTCTCCATCTTGGATTATGACAATTGATTCCCAGCTGAACATTCCATTTTCTTCTTTATCAGTGGCAATCTCTTTCCTTACTATTAGAATTACCTGAATTAGTTGCTTGCTTGGTTGAAAAAATAATAACTTCTCAATGACACTAAGATTTACTCCCTGATTCTAAAATTAAACCTAGCCACACTCTCCACTCATAGTGTCTTCTCTAACTAACTGAAAGCAACTAATCCTTACTTAGTCACGCAAATGTATACCCCATTCCTGCCTCTGCTGCTATGTCACTTTTCCACTCTTGGTCAGGTAATCATAATAAGCTCAATGTGTGCTAGTTCCTGAAGCCTAGTTTGTACTGGAGTGTGTGCTCAACTCTTCTGTCCATTTTTGTTATAGATGAAGGAGTTGAGATTTGTTGACATAGCTTATCCATCATTTGCATGTTCTGTAAGTGCAGCAGCTGGGATTTGAACTCAATAGTATTCTAGCTACAACTAAGTTCTTAGATGCGAGGACTCCTACTTATTGACCATATGAAGAACATGGATGAGATAGCACCAACACTGCAAACATAACCCACACACAAATCTTGTCTCCAGGACACATATACATGCCTCCGGGAAGTTCTGCTGGGAGGAACTGGAGTGCTGTTACCACTCCATCCCCTTCCGGTGTCTAGTCTAGGACTTAGCAGTACACTCACCAGTGCGGATGAACAAAAGTGGAGCATACCCCTCTTGCCTTTCTTTCATGTTTTTCTTTTATTTGCTGATAAAGGAGAAAAATAACAGGATAACAGATGTGAATGCTTAATCACATTGCTTAATATTACAAAGTGTCACGAAAACATGGTTTGCTTTATCTAGACAGATGGAGTTTTATTAAATAGCCATGAATACTCTTTTTGTTAGACTTGCAGAATAATTGTGCACAGAATTGGAATGTACTTTCTGAAAAGGTCGTATTGACCTCTACATGATCTCTTTAGGCTGTTCGTGATTGCTATTTCCTGACCAGTTGGTACAGGTTGAAACATATTTTAATTTGTTTTCCCTTATGGAAAATGTTTAAGGAAAAAATAGAGTTGTCTAGAAGTTAAAGTTCAGTTACCAAAATTCACACTAAGTCTTATGAATACTATTTTTACAAAGGCAGCTTATCCTTCCTTTATTATTTCTTTCAGATATCAAGAAGTAGAGCTTTTTATGCACCCAGCATATGCTCAATAGCGTTTGAAATAATTACTCCATTCAGCATTGTCCGTCATGACACTAAATTTGCCTTTCAGGGTAGTTTACATTGCAGATGCTGGATCAATGTGAGGAACAGTTTCAAACCAGTGAATTGCTTTGGAATAGATTGTCCATCATTATATAGGAATTAATCAGCAAGAGAATGAAAGGGCCACAATGCTCAACTGGAAGCCCGAGTGTTAGAATGGTATAATACTGAAGCTCTTAAGTTTTGCATCTACTAGCCATATTTTGAAAAAGAGTATGACCATTCTAACTGAATGAATATGGTTTATATTATTAAACCATAGTATATGTACAATGATTGCTCACAGTTGCAATAATTATTAGACCACTTTTTATATTATTATTTATTTTTTAAAACAACCTTTTTTTAAAAAAAATTTTACATACCAATTTAAGTTCCCTCTCCCTCCCCTCTTCCCAGTCCCCTCACCTTCCCCCTACCCCACTCCCCCATTCACTCCTCAGAGGGAGTGAGACCTCCTGTGGGGAGGTAACGAAGTCTGGCACATCGCTTGAGGAAGGACCAAGGCTATCCCCTCTGTATCTAGACTGTGCAAGCTATCCCTCCATCAGGAACACACCCATGAACACTTGATTTTTTTGACAAAAAAACTACATTTATACAACAGAAACAAGGAAGTGTCTTAAATGGTACTGGCAGAACTGGATGTTGACATGTAGAAGAATGCAAATAGGTCCTTATCTATCCCCATGTACAAATCTCAAGTCCAAATACATCAAAGGCCTCAACATAAATCCAGCCACTGAACCTGATAGAAGAGAAACTAGGAAGTAGCCTTGAATAGTTTGGTTCAGGAGATCACTTCCTGAGTATAACACCAGTAACATAGACACTGAGATCAACAATTAATAAATGGAACTTCCTGAAACTGAGAAGCTTCTGTAAGGCAAAGGACACAGTCAATAAGACAAAACGGCAGCCTACAGAATGGGAAAAAAGTCTTCACCAACCCCACATCTGACAGAGGGCTGTTCTCCAAAATATACAAAGAACTCAAGAAACTAGACATCAAAAAATTCAATTAAAAAATGGGGTATAGATCTAAACAGAGAATTCTCAACAGAGGAATCTCAAATGGCTGAAAGACACAAGGATTTATTCAATATCCTTAGCCACCATGGAAATGCAAATCAAAATGACTCTGAGATATCATTTTACACCAGTCAGAATGACTAAGATAAAAATTATCGATGATAATTTATGTTGGAGAGGATGCAGAGTAAGGGGAACACTCCTCCATTGTTGATGAGAGTGCAAACTTGTACAGCCACTTTGGAAATCAGTATGGTAGTTTCTCAGAAAATTGGGAATTAATCAAGACCCAGCAATACCACTCTTGGGCATATACCCAAAAGATGCACACTCATACCACAAGGACATTTGCTCAACAATGTTTATAGCAGGATTATTCATAATTGCCAGAAACTGGAAATAACCTAGATGACCCTCAACTGAAGAATGGGTAAAGAAAATGTGGTACATTTGCACAATGGAGTACTACTCAGCGGTAGAAAAGACAATGACATCTTGAAATTTACAGGCAAATGGATGGAACTAGAACTAGGAAAGGTAAGCCAGACCCAGAAAAACAAATACAGTCTATTCTCACTCATAAGTAGATATTAGACATAAAGGATTACCAGCCTATAGTTCACAACCCCGGAAAGTAAGGAAACAGGGAGGACCCTAAGAGAGATATACATGGATCCCCCTGGGAAGAGGAAGAAGACAAGATCTCTTGAGTAAATTGTGAGTGTTGTAGGGAGAAAAAGGAAAGGGGAGTAGGGAGAGTAAAGGGGAGAGGGGAGAAGAACATGAGAAATCAGAAAGGTCAAGTAGGGGGAAGGTCAGACAGGGAGAACAAAGAAAGAGATACCTTGATTGAGGGAGCCATTGTGGGATCAGCGGGAAACCTGGAACTAGGGAAATTCCCAGGAATTCACAAAGATTTTCTCAGCTAAGAATCTAAGCAATAGTGGAGATGGTGCCTGAACTGGCCTTCCCCTGTAATCAGATTGATGACTACTTTAATTATCATCATAGAACCTTCATTTAGTAACTGATGGAAGAAGCAGATGCAGAGATCCATAGCTAAGCACTGGGCAGAGCTCCCGAAGTCCAGCTGTAGAGAGGGAGGAGTCATAATATGAGCAAAGGGGTGAAGACCATGATGGGAAACCCACAGAAACAGCCAACTCGAGCTAGGCAGGAGCTCATTGACTCCATACTGACAGTTGGAGAACCTGCTTAAGACCAAACCCTATGAGTGTGGGTAACAGTTGTGTGGCTGGGGCTGTCTGTGAGGCCACGAACAGTGGAACCAGTATTTATCCCTAGTGCATGAGCCGACTTTTTAGTAGAACACTTTTAAAAAATGTTTCTACATTTATTATCCATGAAGATAACACGAAGGTGGTTAGTTATTTTAAAAACACCCTTACATTAGGTGCCCTTTGGATATAGATTTTGGTAGCTTGTGTTTGAAATATACCACTTTCCTTAAAATTGTAGATGTGTGTTTTGAAAGTATCTGTAGTCTTTAAACACAAATCACAGATTTGTTTTAGTGTCTGCTAGCGATCTGAAGCCTTAACCCTAGAGCCATTCCATTTTACAATGTGACTATATGTGATGGACACAAAGAGAAGAAATACTTCAAGGTGGACACAAAATTTGCATGTCTCATCTCTTTGGTGTATTGTGAGAGGGTGTAACAAGTTCATCTTAATCAGTGACATTTGCAGATCACAGTGCGTTTGAAAACACTGTCAGTTACAGGGAAAGCGCCCAGACTTTGAGATTGATGCATGATACCAGAACATGTCAGCTCAGGTGAGAAGGAATAGTTTGGAAAGAAATGGAAGAATTATGAATCAACAGCTAGTTACAGGCTAGGCACACTTCTAAGTGTTTAAAACATGTCACATCATTAATAATCACAAAATCTTTCCCGATAGAGATCCATATTGATTAAATATTGCAAGATGCAAATGGCTCGCAGGTGGTAAGCCCAGGGACAAAGTGGCTGACTCGCTACACATACAGAGAGTGATTGGCTGAGATTGAACTCTGGCAGTATGGTTCCACAGGCAACGCTTGTAAATGTTTTATTCAATCAATGTCTCCCTTAAGACTGAGGTTTAGACCTAGGTCATAGAAATAGTTGGTTTCCCTGACTTTCTCTTGGTAAAGAAGTTCTAGATCTTTGCCATGAAATATCTAACTATCCTGGATTGTATATCTTGAGAATATTCAGGTTCTAGAGTTTGTTTAGTTGTGACTGCGGTCAGTCCAGTTTTGAACCAAAGTCATTTTTCACTTTAGTGCTCCTGTTTGTTTTTTATGAAGGTGAAGGCGATCCTTTTCTTATGGCTTGTTCCTGAGTCCCCTGAGAAACAGCTGTGGCCCTCTCTTCTCTCACACGAGCACAGCTACCTGGTTCTTCCAAGGCTTGCTTCTCTCAATCATAGTCCTAACTCGATCTCATGACTACTGAGTATGTTCCAGAATGATTCAACACTCCAATCATCACAAGCCACCTCTTTCTTTGCAGTTCTCATATGCAAACCCAACACGGTAAGCTCAGCTCTACCAGTCAGACTGGAAACCCTGGAGGTTCTTTTGTCCATTCCATGACGCATGTATAAGATGGGCCTTCGTGTAAATTTAAACTTCATCAGCAAAATCAGGCCATTGGGAGAATTATAAGAATTATGAAGCATAGAGAGATAGATATACATATAATTAATATCACTTAATCGGAGGGTGGGCTCCTTGGACAAGGTCTCCTTGGGCTGGATTTTCCTTTGTAGCCTTACCTTGAAGTTATTAATCATAATCGAGCCCTTCCTGTGTACAATATGATTTTGTGATCATCATAGGGAATTATCCAAATTAATATTCAGAAACCGTGACAGCCATTTGATAATATGAAGGCAATTTTTTATGAGTAGAAAAGCCACTCTTGAACAGTCAAATAGTGTACTCAAGCTCACAGGATTAGGAAATGGTAGGGCGGGAATTCACCCCCTCACTTTTAAGCTAACCTTGTTTTTCTTGTTGAAAGTTTTTTATCCTTGGCCCCTCTTTAGATATATTAACTACTCAGTGTTCCCTTTATATGGCCCACTTTTCTCCCTTATTGTCTTGTCTATGCTCCTTTTAAAGTCCCTTCCAACTCTCTATTAAATGAGAAATATTGAAATCAAAACTTCAGATGCATTTGAACTTTCCTATCACAGAACCAAAAATTCCATTTTTATTATGTTTTATAAGTACATACAGAACTACAACTTTATATTGACTGTATATACTATATATTAATATTCTGGTCTTTATAGAGGGAGCTAAATAATTTTAGTAATGAAAGTTCATAATTATGTAACACCGCAAAGAACATTTTTGGACAGGCTGATTCAGACTTTCCACCAAAGCATCACACAGGCCTAAAAGACAAGCTCTTCATGCACTGCTAGCACATTGTTCTCTATGGCTTTGCTTTTCTGATGAAGTCTGTCCTTAAGAAAGAAGCTCCATCATGGACGACACAGAACAGAGAAAATGCTCTCTGGCTTTCCTGTCTGGTTGGTGGGCTTGTCCTTTTCCACACATGCACACATTTACTTCCAACTCCACCCTGGAAGATGCTGTATAAATGAGTCATAGTGAACATACTTTCTTGAGGTGTTTTTGAACAAGTCCTTTCATGACATGCTGTATGACTGTGAATTTTAAAGGTGGATTTAGGAAGCTGATAACATGGCTGGAATTCATGTCTCTTCTCCATCTTTAATTTAGAGCAGCAGGACTGGGTCCAAATGTGAGAGGACCAGAACCTAGGAGCCATCCCACTTACCCGGGAAGCAGCCCAGAGAAGTGTGGCTAACAGACTCTGCGTGCGATGCTATTCTTTGTCTTCCTGAACCGACTTGCAGCATCACAGCGCAGTTCCTATCTAGCCATGTTTTTCCTATTGTCATTTTTGTGAGCTCTCTGTTTTAGAATTGTGTATTGCCTGGAACCCTGAGAGGATGAAATCATATTTGCAGATTCAGGGTAATGGATTGAATCTACTTGCATGGCTTTTGATCTTTAGTTTAATGTGACGAGTGTAAGATGTTTTCTCTTAACTGCTGTTATGAAGAACGGAATGCTTCCTTAAACTGATTGAGGACAGCTCCCAAGTTCCACTAAGGAAAAATAATGAAACCATTAGTTAGTTAAATAAAATTATGTTACTTTTTTTTGTTTTTTTGTTTGCTTTTTTTTTCCGATACAGAGTTTTTCTGTAGCTTTGGAGCCTGTCCTAGAATTAGCTCTTGTAGACTAGGCTGGTCCACCTGCCTCTGCCTCCCCAGTGTTGGGATTAAAGGCATGCACCACCACCCAGCCCAAATTATATTCTTATCTCTCTCATTTTGCCCTTTGCTATTCAGTCAACCCTGTATGATTGCCTCTGTTCTCAATTTTATAATGAAATTGGTGACTTGGTACCTGAGAAAAGAGACAGTCAGGTTTAGAGGGATTGTTTATGCAATAAAACTCTTGCCTCTGTGCTCAAAGCTGGAGACGTTGTCACATCTTGTAGTCCCAGTGATGGTGAGATGGGGACAGGCAGGTGGACTCTTGGAGCTCATTGGCCAGCTAGCCTAGCCTACTTGGAGAAGTTTAGGCCACTGAGAACCCTACCTGAAACAAAAAGCTGGAAGATGCCCAAAAGAGGGCTTTAGACGTTGTCCTCTGGTCTCGGCACTTGTGCACCCCTTACACACATAAGTGCACATCCACTGAGCTGTGCATTCATGCACAGGGACACGGACACACACACGCCATCTAGGAGAGAAAATTCACGATTACTACTTTATAGAAGAGCAGATACTGTGATTATGAAATGAAAGCTTTGGATATTTCTGGATCGATGGCACCAACAAGGAAACGTCTGATATGGTGGCACACATCTTTAATTTCAGCATTCAGAAGGCAGAGGCAGGAGGATATCTTGTGATTTTGAGAGCAGCCTGGTCTACAGATCTATAGAGAGTTCCAGTCCATCCGCAGCTGCCTGGTAAGACTGCATTTCCAAAGTAACAACAAAAACATTTTTGTGTGTCATGGAATTGTGAACTGTGTCTGTGTGTACATACATACATGCACACATATGTATACATACAACGGGGAAACTGTACCCATAAATTCTCAACAATATGGCCACTTAAACAAGAGCTAAACAGTTATAATAACAGTTAACCATCAATATGGATGGAGGTGTAATGAGAAATTGAGGGCAGGCCTGTTTTCGTCCCACCTGGGCTCCTGTACGCCTGGCTAGCTTATGCCCCAAAATAACAACACACAAATTGTATTCTTTTAAGCATTACTTGGCCAATTAGCTTTAGCCTCTTACTGGCTAATTCTTACATCTTGATTAACCCATTTCTAATAATCTGTGTAGCACCACAAGGTGGTGGCTTACAGGGAAGGATCTTAATTTGCGTTCATATTGGAGAGGAGAGCTATATCATCTGCCTCACTTCCCTTCTTCCTCCCAGCATCCTGTTCTGTCTTCCCCACCTACCTATGTTCTGACCTATCAGGCCAAGCAGTTTTCTTTATTAATTAACCAATGAGAGTAACACATAGACTGATGACCCTCCTCCATCATGGGAGAAATTTTACAGAAACTCACTCCTAGATAAAGACTTGTAGACAATTAACAACTCATTAAAAGAGGGATAATTCGTTTTCTCCTAGGATGAGCCCTCCATTTTATTATTTAGTATCAAGTGGCAAGTGTTAAAACATATAAATAGGGGCAACACAAATGGATTCAACAGCTTTCATATATACATATATATGTAACAATAGTTATTAAAGGAAAAGAGGCTGTGGATTTGAGAGAGTACTGAGGGAGATGTAGAAGGGGAAGGCTGGAGGAAGGGGAGGGGAGAGAGGGAATGATATAATACATATACGAAATTTAAAAGTTCTCTACAGACAAGATTCACAGCCTTCACAAAATTTGGACTACATGGTGTAGAAATGTAGAGCTTAGCACTTAGCTTAAGAAAGGACTTGAGGAATGGGAAGTGTGGCGAGGACAAGCTCCAACTCTTAACACAAAACTAAAAGAAAATAAACAAAAAAAATACCACTCTGTTAAGAATTTAAAAATGAATCTCCATGTGACTTTGGGCCCAAAATGTTTTTCATCCGAGAATGAAGATGTTGGAATAAAACTGGTTTTGAGGTTCTTTCTGGACTGAACTTTATAGTTCTGTGGCTTAGAGGGTTTTTTTTTTAAAGACCAATTCAATACAACGAATTCTGTGAAATGTGATACCAAAAAGTCGAATTTGCTAAGGGAAGTGCTGTCACCTCGCTTGGCTGGAGAGTCAAGCTACAGTTGTCAGAGGTGAAGGCTGCTGGACAACTAACACATCATTTGGAGGGCAACTGAGGTGGTGGTTCTGGAAGCAATGGTCAAACAAACAGGGAGGTGAGCTGTAGTTTGTTACCCCAACAGACAAGCAGGCCAGAGCTCTGGGAGGAGTTTTATAGCAATGCTTTCCAAAGTTCTGTATGACAATAAGAAAAATGACTTTCTAGTCAGCCTGAAGAGGTTGAGGCAAAGCCAGCCTGGACCATATAATAATGAGTTCCAGGACAGCCTGGGATACAAAACAGGACCCCTGGAGGGGAGGGGGAAGGAACTTTATAATGAGTGCAATTCTAGTAATAAGCTGGTTTCTGAGATGAAAATTCTCGAAGAAACGTAAACTATCATTGGGTGGAAGGTCCTGGGATACAAAGTTGCTTCCATCCAACTCTTTTCCTGAGCATCAGTTACTACTGTCAGACATTACTAACTTTTATGACAAGCTAGCTTTAGTGTACTCAAAATACACTCTTGTAGTTACCTGATGCAGACAGTTTTGTTCAGTTTTGAACAAAGAACATCAGCCATGTTCTGGAGGTCTTCACCAACTCTTCCTGAACCTGGCTGCCTTGTCGTTCACAGAATGCCCTCATACACCCCTTTCACAGTCTGTTCTCTCTTGGCATTTGTTTGTGAGATTCGGAACTCTCACAGTAATAAAGACACAGGACCCCACTTTTTCCTCTACAGCTCTGGAACGGTCTGTGCTCTTTCTGCAGACGATCTCTTACTGTTTATAGGTATATGGTTGAACTAAATTGGAAGTTTGTCATTTTCTTCTTTGTAATAACAGAGTGGAGAGAGTTCAGTCTCTATAAAATTATCTGTTGTTTTAGGGAGAGCGTAACAATTTAGAATTGAAGTTTTCAGACTACATATAGTGGAATATTTGCTATTATTTAGTAAATCTGCACTGGTGTGTGCACGATTGTTATGTGTAGATGGGGTTATTGACGGACTAGGGGGAGGAGTTGCATGTACAAAGTCCAGCACAAACACCTGGTCAGGCAAGTCTGTCTACTCTCTGGTTTTGATCTCAGCCCCTCTTCTGTGGCCTCCACTAGCTTTTCTGTCACTGCATTGTCAGTCACCCCAAGCTAAGCATTTCCTGCCAGGTAGCTAAGAAACAGGAAACACCATATGCTTCCTGACTTGGGTGGTGGCCCATGACTGTGGAGCAGCCAGGAAAAGCAAACACCTATCGCTGCATGGGATTTGCTGACCTGGTCAATGAGATTGTGTTTTTCAGCAGATGACCCAGTCACGTGTCAAATTTCTGTCTCCACTCAACTAGTTACTACTGGGAATGCACTGTAGCATCTTTTCTGGCACCTGATTTAATAAGACAGAAAAGACAAATACAGGTTTATTCAGGGAAGAGAAAGGTACACCTTGCACAGCAGCAAAGGGGAAAGGGATCTGCAAACATTCTTTTTTTCTAAAGTTGGATGAGGCCAAGATTCTAGAGAGTTGTGGAAAATTGTGAAGCTGTGTTTTTGTTTTGATTTAGATTTTTTTTCAATTTATAGAAATATTTATTGGGGCTTATGGTTACAGAAGAATAAGAATTCCAATGTTGGCAGCTTTAGCTCTTGTCCCCAGGTTTTAGTTCTTGACTAAAATTTTGATTGCTTCAGCCCTGAGTCCCCATCCCGGACTTCTCTTATTTCCAATTTCTTTCAAGGCCCTGAAACCATGCAAAGAACAGGCAGGAAAGGAACAGGCATGGCTGCTAGAGCAGCAAACTGAGATCTCACTTCTCAACTTGAAAGCACAGCAGAGAGAGAGAGAGAGCAGCTGGAAATAGCATGTCTTTAGTCCCTAAGTGTCCAGTGACACACTTTTCCAACAAGAGGGCACGGCCTCAGTCTTCCCACTAACTGCAGATCAAGTGTTCAAATACTTGAGCCTATAGAGAGCATTCCCATTAAATCAAACCACTACACGATGTCTTACTCTATTTTGCTGTTTAATCTCCACTGCCAGTGGGTACCTAAAACTTTTTGTTGCATTTAACTGATCAATTTGAAGCCGTGTTTTTGATAGAGAAGAGTGTGGTCATTTTAGTTAAAGGGAGGACTTACAGATTCAGCTTTGAGGCAAATAGAAATATTTATGAATAGAAGCCATGAACTTAGACAGCTACTAGGCTCCCAAATAGTACATAAATTTACAGATTTTATGAGACTATAAGAAAAGACATATTTAAATTATTTTGATACAGATTTCTCTTAAGGGAACAGAAGAGAGTCTTGATTTCTGTAGCATCCCCAGGACAGCTCTCTGCCACTTCTGCTGGTATCCACTTGTGAGGATGAGGCAGTGTTAAGATTGTGAAACAAGAAGTCTTGTTTCCAGGTGATGGACCGTACAATGTAGATATTGACAATGAGGGACTTGGATGAAGTGTGAATCTGAACAACCATGTCCTCTGCTAGTCAAGCCACGTGGGCGAAGTTAGTCAATCATGTCAAGTTCCAGTTTCTTTGTGTGCTAAATGGGGGTAAATATTAGCGCCTACCGTGAAGGGTTTCTGTCAGAACTGAATGGGTGTGGCTTGGACACACTGTTAGGAACATTCTATGCTGGCCCATGTTCAAAAAGACTGATTGGATGGCTTACTGAGAAATCCCAGTACAACACTGTGATTATGACTAAATTGTTCACAAATGGGCTGATTATGACTACCTAAAGTTCTTCATTAAATTAGCAACTTTGAAGGCTTAATCCCAATTCATGATTGGCTTTTAGCACAGAACAGTTCATAGTTTTGGCGGGGGAATCAGAAAGACAAAACTATTTGGTGCACTCTGAATTAGGAACAAGACCTTCTGCAATTGTTTGATGATTGAGAAACATAGGTAAGTGCTTCTAGAATAGAGAATCAGTGATTAGAAAATAAATAGACTTTTCTATTTTGTCAACAGTTACTAGTTTTTTAATAATGATAACTGATATAAAAGACAAAATAGGTGTGTGTGGGGGGGATGAATGTTCTGCAATTTAGATTGTGAGCTAAACCTAAATTCTAAATCAAAAAGTTGTTAGACAATTAAAACTCCTGTAATTACGACCGGTTTAAAAATAGCCAGGAAGTGTGTAACAGTATTTGAGTTTAAAGTCAATAAAGTTATCCATGTTCACTTTAGGGTTCACAGATTTTTTTTCTGGTGTTTTATTTTTTTTTATTATATGAAAATGAAATTGACGGGTTAGAAAAACAAAATAACGTTATTCTCTGTAACTGAGGTTAGCCCTTAAGCAAGGATCACCCCTGCCCGGGTACCCACTCTTTGGCTAATGTTTCATTGACCTCTATAAGGCTGGCATTTTTAGAATACCAATGAAATGATGACTCTGAACTCTCAAGAGATGATTTCGACTGGAGCAGAGAACATGAAGAACTCATTTGACGTAAGCCTTCGTGCCTGCCTGGCTAACTTGCAAGCCCCATTCCACTGAACAGTTGGAAACTGGCTTACTCCTGAAGGCTTTTCGACAAAGAATTTCCGTCTGCTTGAGTTTTCAGGCTCATTCACTGTTCAGAGAATTTATTAAGCGTGTATCCTATAATGTGTGCTGGTGATACCGCTGTCACTGCTGGTCCCCATCCTTTTTAGCTTAATAAGCCAGGAATAAGATGTGGTTAAGCTTATTCAAGAACACATTCAGAATATACTTCATTCTGACATATTTCTTTAGATATACGGGCAAATGGATGCCCTGACAGTTTTGTTTATATTAAATTAGGAATTTTGTGCTCAGGCTAATATGAAGTTCCATAAGTCAAAAATATTTCTGGTGGGTGGAGAGAGAGCTCAATGGGTAATATCACTTGCTGTGCAAGCACAAAGACCTGAGTTCAGATCCTAGTACCTACAGAAAAGAACAAAATTGGTTACTGGGCTACCTCAAGGTTCAGCAAGAGATCTTGCCTCTAAGAAATACAGCAAAGGGTGATAGGACAGGACAGCCGGCAGCCTCCTTGCGCAAGCACAGGTGTCTGTACCTGCACACACTTAGGGGCATGCACCATACACATCACACTAAAATTAACACGTGCACACACATGCTCACACACACACACACACACACATACTCCTTTAATATAAATTAAACTCTCAAGGCGTTCATTTGCTCCTGTGTGTGTGTGTGTGTGTGTGTGTGTGTGTGTGTGTGTGTGTGTGGTGTAAGCTATTTATCTGCTACACTGTTTCAATTAGAGCTCTTTTCTCTGTTAAGCCCCAGAATAATGAGCGATTTCTTAATCCCTGTGCTGTAGCATAATTACTTAGTTTTCCATTTTGTTTTGATTCTTTAAAGCGAATTTAACATCAAAATTAATGAAAAAAAAACATTGAGTAGAAGGCCAGTTTTGTTTCTGCTGGGAAGAAGTGATTAATCTTTTACTTCCTGCTTCTCTACCTACATTCTTTCAAGAGCACGAATAATTTTCCTGTCAGAAACCTCCTAAATCTCATAGAATTCACAATATACACTGACAAGATGCAGGAAATTGGCTCAGTCCCAGAAAGTGGGTGACATGTTTATATGCTCAAATTCACAGCTTCTTTTATTTTTGTTTCTTCTGCTCTTTTTGATTTAAAGTCTGTTTTGAGTAGCCGTATATGCAGTCTTCTTATTAAAGGCCCCAATAGAATGTCAATTCCTGGCAAATACATGCACCATTATAGCAGGGCACAGTGGCCTTTGAATTATTGGCTGTCTTAACACTGTTCAATGAGCCATTGTTCTTGTCCTCTGGGATAAAGTAGAGGAGATGGTGAGGAGGGAAGGCAAGGAGAGTGCTCTGAGAATTGCCAAATGCTATTGTTTCCAACATGGAAGTTGGGATTTTGTTTACAGTTGAGTGAAATAATGTAATGAAGAAAGCACAGAATTAAAAGCTAAAAGCAAAACCTGGAGTTCCAGTCAGTGGGAAATTGACACGCTTAGCTGCCTTCCTTCTGTTCTTATAGCTTCTGCGTCCCACTGGGTGACCCTCCATACCATAGGAACTATCCTCCCACCTACCTCAGAAATTCATTGCTACCTCTTCCTCCTCCTCCTTTTCTTCTGCTCTTCAATCAAACCTCCTCTTTCTCTCCATCTTCCTTCTTCATCTTCCTCCTTTTACTTATCTCTCTCTCTCTCTCTCTCCCTCTCTCTCTCTCTCTCTCTCTCTCTCTCTCTCTCTCTCTCCCCCCCCACACACACACACACACACATTCACATTGTAAAGACTGAAGTCTTGTAAAGACCATTGTCACCTAGGTATGAACACACATAAAACCCACACACACATTTTCCACCATTATCCTTTACATAATTAGCATATATTAAATAAGGTAACGCAAGGTTAGAAAAGCAAAAATACCTTATGTTCATGTGTGTGTGTGTGTGTGTGTGTGTGTGTGTGCATGTGTAAGCTAGTCTCCTTTAAATATACATGTCCTGGCAGAGGTAGACACAGCAAAGGCCAGGAGACTAACTAGAAGCAGCCCAGGGAACTATGTAAAAAGGAAGATTTAAGGCCTCCCTGCTCTGCCTGCTTGGGCGCTGGGTCCTAACCCCAAGTGTAGGGTAAAGGGGAGCTCGGGGGCTTCTTTGTCCCCATAGCCCGCCTGCAGCAAGCAGGGTGGGCCCTTTGTCTGCGAGCGAACCAAGCAGCACGGAGTTTCCACCAGGGCACCTAGTGAGACATTATTGTGCCCGCCTGCAGCAAGCAGGGTGGGCCCTTTGTCTGCGAGCGAACCAAGCAGCACGGAGTTTCATCAGGGCACCTAGTGAGACATCATTGTGGTGAGTGAGTGCTGCGGCACCCGGGAACAGCCCGCCTACACTTCCTGATCAACCTACAGGGCTACACTGCCCGGTACCTCCTCTCTCTTCCTATCCCATCCAGCTTACATCCAGATCCCCCCACCCTCTGTTTCTCTTCCCCCTCCCTTCCCTGGTGGCAGAGAGCCTCCCTGCTCTGCCTGCTTGGGCGCTGGGTCCTAACCCCAAGCGTAGGGTAAAGGGGAGCTCGGGGGCTTCTTTGTCCCCATAGCCCGCCTGCAGCAAGCAGGGTGGGCCCTTTGTCTGCGAGCGAACCAAGCAGCACGGAGTTTCGATCAGGGCACCTAGTGAGACATCATTGTGGTGAGTGAGGGCTGCGGCACCCGGGAACAGCCCGCCTACACTTCCTGATCAACCTACAGGGCTACACTGCCCGGTACCTCCTCTCTCTTCCTATCCCATCCAGCTTACATCCAGATCCCCCCACCCTCTGTTTCTCTTCCCCCTCCCTTCCCTGGTGGCAGAGAGCCTCCCTGCTCTGCCTGCTTGGGCGCTGGGTCCTAACCCCAAGCGTAGGGTAAAGGGGAGCTCGGGGGCTTCTTTGTCCCCATAGCCCGCCTGCAGCAAGCAGGGTGGGCCCTTTGTCTGCGAGCGAACCAAGCAGCACGGAGTTTCATCAGGGCACCTAGTGAGACATCATTGTGGTGAGTGAGTGCTGCGGCACCCGGGAACAGCCCGCCTACACTTCCTGATCAACCTACAGGGCTACACTGCCCGGTACCTCCTCTCTCTTCCTATCCCATCCAGCTTACATCCAGATCCCCCCACCCTCTGTTTCTCTCCCCCCTCCCTTCCCTGGTGGCAGAGAGCCTCCCTGCTCTGCCTGCTTGGGCGCTGGGTCCTAACCCCAAGCGTAGGGTAAAGGGGAGCTCGGGGGCTTCTGTGTCCCCATAGCCCGCCTGCAGCAAGCAGGGTGGGCCCTTTGTCTGCGAGCGAACCAAGCAGCACGGAGTTTCGATCAGGGCACCTAGTGAGACATCATTGTGGTGAGTGAGGGCTGCGGCACCCGGGAACAGCCCGCCTACACTTCCTGATCAACCTACAGGGCTACACTGCCCGGTACCTCCTCTCTCTTCCTATCCCATCCAGCTTACATCCAGATCCCCCTACCCCCTGTCTCCCTCCATCCCTCCCTTCTTGGAGCAGAGTGCCTCCCTGTTCAGCCTGCCTGGGCGCTGGGACTGAACCCGAAGGTGAGTGCAAAGGGGAAGGTGGTAGCTCCTTTGTCTCCATAACCTGCCTGCAGCAAGCAGGGTGGGCCTTTGTTTGGAAGCTAACCAAGCAGCAAGGAGATCGGAACTGGACTCCAGGAGAAACAGCACGGGGGAGTGACATCACTTGGAAGGTACATCAGTTGGCAAGAAGACCTGATCCTGTAAAAGAAGATCCATAGGAGAATATTGGAAGGAAGAGATGGGGAGACGCCAATGCAAGAATTCACCCAACAATCTGAAGAACAACACGAAACCACCAGAAGCCAGCGACCTCACAACAGGAGGACATGAACACCTGAATCATGAAGAAGGAGAAAAAACTGACTTCATGACAGTGATTGACACCCTTAAACAGCATATAAAAAACGCCCTTATAGAAATGGATGAGAAGTATAACAGAAAGTTCGAGGAATTGAGTAAATCAGTGAATGATACCCTAGGAAAGCAAGGAAAAACAATCAAGCAGATAATGGAAACAGTTCATGATTTGAAAAATGAAATGGAGGCAAAGAAGAAAACACAAACAGAGGGCCGGCTGGACATGGAAAATCTAGGTAAACGAATAGAGACTACAGAAACAAGCATAACCAGCAGAATACAAGAGATAGAAGAAAGAATCTCAGAGTCTGAGGATAACATAGAGAAAATAAACGCACTGATCAAAGAAAACAGCAAGTCCAACAAACTCTCATCACAAAACATTCAGGAAATATGGGACACAATAAAAAGACCAAACCTAAGAATAATTGGAGTAGAAGAAGGAGAAGAAGTGCAGCTCAACGGTCCAGAAAATATACTTAACAAAATTATAGAAGAAAACTTTCCCAACCTGAAGAAGGATGTACCTATGAAGGTTCAAGAGGCATACAGAACCCCAAATAGGCTGGATCAAAAAAAAAACATCCCCTCGTCATATAATAATCAAAACACAAAATATACAGAATAAAGAAAGAATATTAAGAGCCGCAAAGGAAAAAGGCCAACTTACTTATAAAGGTAAACCTATCAGACTTACACCTGACTTCTCTATGGAAACCATGAAAGCCAGAAGGTCCTGGATAGATGTACTGCAAAAACTAAGAGACCATGGATGCAAGCCCAGACTACTATATCCAGCCAAGCTTTCGTTCACCATAAATGGAGAAAACAAAATCTTCCAGGATAAAAACAAATTTAAGCAATACGTAGCCACAAATCCAGCCTTACAGAAAATAATAGAAGGAAAATCACTAACCAAGGAGTCCAACAAAGACCTCAATAACTCAGACATCTAGAGACCCTTCACCAGCGCATCTCAAAGAAGGGAAACACACAAACCCTACTACTTAAAAAGTGACCGGAGTTAACAACCACTGGTCATTAATATCACTTAATGTCAATGGACTCAACTCACCTATAAAAAGGCACAGGCTAAGAGACTGGATACGAAAACAGGACCCAACATTCTGCTGTCTACAAGAAACACACCTCAACCACAAAGACAGGCACCTACTCAGAGTAAAGGGCTGGGAAAAGGCCTATCAAGCAAATGGACCTAAGAAACAAGCAGGTGTGGCCATACTAATTTCTAACAAAGTTGACTTCAAACTTAAATCAATCAAAAGAGATGGAGAGGGACATTTTATACTCATAACAGGAAAAATTCATCAGGAAGAAATCTCAATCCTGAATATCTATGCCCCTAATATAAAAGCACCCACGTATGTAAAAGAAACATTGCTAAAATTCAAGGCAGCCATCAAACCGCACACACTAATAGTAGGAGACTTCAACACTCCTCTTTCACCAATGGACAGGTCAATCAGACAGAAACCTAACAGAGAAATTAGAGAATTAATGGAGGTAATGAAGCAAATGGACTTAACAGACATCTATAGAATATTCCACCCAAATAGGAAAGAATATACCTTTTTCTCTGCAGCTCATGGAACCTTCTCGAAAATTGACCACATACTTGGTAACAAAGCTAACTTACACAGCTACAAAAAAATATTACTAACCACCTGTGTCTTATCAGACCACCATGGATTAAAGTTAGAATTCAACAACAATGCTACCCCCAGAAAGCCTACAAACTCATGGAAACTGAACAGTCAACTACTGAACCATACCTGGATTAAGGAGGAAATAAAGAAAGAAATTAAAGTCTTCCTTGAATTCAATGAAAATAAAGAAACAACATACTCGAACTTATGGGACACTATGAAAGCAGTCCTGAGAGGAAAGTTCATAGCACTAAGTGCCCACTTAAAGAAAACAGAGAAAGCACATATTGGAGACTTAACAGCCCACCTGAAAGCTCTAGAAAAAAAAGAAGCAGACTCACCTAGGAGGAGTAGAAGACTGGAAATAATCAAACTGAGGGCTGAAATCAACAAAATAGAAACACAAAAAACAATCCAAAGAATCAATGAATCAAGAAGCTGGTTCCTGGAAAAAATCAACAAGATTGACAAACCCCTATCCAAACTAATCAAACAGCAGAGAGAAAATTTGCAAATTAATAAGATCAGAAATGAAAAGGGGGACATAACCACAAACACAGAGGAAATTCAGAGAGTCATTAGATCTTACTACAAAAGCTTGTATGCCACTAAACTGGAAAATGTAAAAGAAATGGACACTTTCTTAGATAAATACGATTTACCAAAATTAAATCAGGACCAGGTGAACAAGCTAAACAGACCTGTCAGTCGCGAAGAACTAGAAGCTGTTATCAAAAACCTCCCTACCAAAAAAAGCCCAGGGCCAGATGGTTTCAATGCGGAATTCTACCAGAACTTCCAAGAAGACCTAATACCTATACTCCTCAATGTATTCCACAATATAGAAACAGAAGGGTCATTACCAAATTCCTTTTATGAAGCTACAGTTACTCTGATACCAAAACCACACAAAGACTCAACCAGGAAAGAGAATTACAGGCCGATCTCACTCATGAATATCGACGCAAAAATCCTCAACAAAATACTGGCAAACCGAATCCAAGAACACATCCGAAAAATTATCCATTATGATCAAGTAGGCTTCATTCCTGAGATGCAGGGCTGGTTCAACATACGAAAATCTATCAATGTAATCCATCATATAAATAAACTGAAAGAAAAAAACCATATGATCATTTCATTAGATGCTGAAAAAGCATTTGACAAAATTCAACACCCATTTATGTTAAAAGTCTTGGAGAGATTAGGGATACAAGGGTCATACCTAAATATAATAAAAGCTATATACAGCAAGCCGACAGCTAACATCAAATTAAATGGAGAGAAACTCAAAGCCATCCCGCTTAACTCAGGAACACGACAAGGCTGCCCACTTTCGCCATACCTCTTCAATATAGTGCTGGAAGTTCTAGCAATAGCAATAAGACAGCATAATGGGATCAAGGGGATTCGAATTGGAAATGAAGAAGTTAAACTTTCGTTATTCGCAGATGATATGATAGTGTACATAAGCGACCCCCAAAATTCCACCAAAGAACTTTTACAGCTGATAAACAGCTTTAGTAATGTGGCAGGATACAAGATCAACTCCAAAAAATCAGTCGCCCTCCTATACTCAAAGGATATGGAAGCAGAGAGGGAAATCAGAGAAGCTTCTCCATTCACGATAGCCACAAACAGCATAAAATATCTTGGGGTAAATCTAACCAAGGAAGTGAAAGATCTATTTGACAAGAACTTTAAGGCATTGAAGAAAGAAATTGAAGAGGATACCAAAAAATGGATGGACATCCCTTGCTCTTGGATTGGGAGGATCAACATAGTAAAAATGGCAATTCTACCAAAGGCAATTTATAGATTCAATGCAATCCCCATCAAGATCCCATCAAAATTCTTCACAGATCTGGAGAGGACAATAATCAACTTTATATGGAAAAACAAAAAACCCAGGATAGCCAAAACAATCCTATACAATAAAGGATCTTCTGGAGGCATTACCATCCCTGACTTCAAACTCTATTACAGAGCTACAGTAATGAAAACAGGGTGGTACTGGCATAAAAACAGAGAAGTCGACCAATGGAATCGTATAGAAGACCCGGACTTTATCCCACAAACCTATGAACACCTCATTTTCGATAAAGGAGCTAAAAGTTTACATTGGAAGAAAGAAAGCATCTTCAACAAATGGTGCTGGCACAACTGGATGTCAACCTGCAGAAGAATGAAAATAGACCCATATCTATCACCGTGCACAAAACTCAAGTCCAAATGGATTAAAGACCTCAATATCAGCCCGAAAACACTGAACCTGATAGAAGAGAAAGTGGGCAATACCCTACAACAGATGGGCACAGGCGATCGCTTCTTAGGTATAACCCCAGAAGCACAGACATTAAGGGCAACATTGAATAAATGGGACCTACTAAAACTGAGAAGCTTCTGTAAAGCAAAGGACACTGTCACTAAGACACAAAGGCAACCTACTGACTGGGAGAAGATCTTCACCAACCCCGCAACAGACAAAGGTCTGATCTCCAAAATATATAGAGAACTCAAGAAACTAGACTTTAAAATGCTAATTAACCCAATTAAAAAATGGGGCGCTGAACTGAACAGAGAATTCTCAACAGAAGAAGTTCAAATGACCAAAAGACACTTAAAGTCATGCTCAACCTCCTTAGCGATCAGGGAAATGCAAATCAAAACAACTTTGAGATATCATCTTACACCTGTAAGATTGGCTAAAGTCAAAAACACCAAGGATAGCCTTTGCTGGAGAGGCTGTGGAGGAAGGGGTACCCTCATCCATTGCTGGTGGGAATGCAATCTTGTGCAACCACTGTGGAAGTCAGTGTTTCGGTTTCTCCGGAAATTCGGGATCAACCTACCCCTGGACCCAGCAATACCACTCTTGGGAATTTACCCAAGAGATGCTCTATCACATGTCAAAAGCATTTGTTCAACTATGTTCATAGCAGTATTATTTGTAATAGCCAGAACCTGGAAACAACCTAGATGCCCTTCAATGGAAGAATGGATGAAGAAAGTATGGAATATATACACACTAGAGTACTACGCTGCGGTAAAAAACAATGACTTCTCGAATTTTGCATGCAAATGGATGGAAATAGAAAACACTATCCTGAGTGAGGTATCCCAGGCCCAAAAAGACGAACATGGGATGTACTCACTCATAATTGGTTTCTAGCCATAAATAGGGTTCACGGAGTCTACAATAGGCGAATCTAAAGAAGCTAAGTAAGAAGGTGAACCCAAGGAAAAACATATAGTTATCCTCTTGGATAAGGGAAGTAGACAAAATTGCCGGGGGGAAAAGTGGGATCTTGGGGGTGGGGTGGGATGGGGGTTAGGGGAGATGGGGAGAGAAAAGGTAGAAGGGAAGGAGGGTGGACTTGGGGAAACAGGAGGATCGGGATAAAGGAAGGTTGGATAGGGGAGCACGGAACCACAATTCTTAGTTAAGGGACCCACTTTAGGGTGGGCAGGAGACTTGACCCTAGAGGGGCTCCCAGGTGCCCAAGCTGAGGTCCCCAGTTAGTTCCCTGGGCAGCTGAGGATAGGGAATCTGAAATGACCCTACCCTAGAGCAATACTGACGAATATATTGCATACCATCCTAGAACTTGCATCTGGCGATGGATGGAGATAGAGACAGAGACCCACACTGGAGCACTGGACTGAGCTCCCAAGGTCCCAATGAGGAGCAGAAGGAGTGAGAACATGAGCAAAGATGTCGGGACCACGAGGAGTGCACCCACCCACTGAGACAGTGGAGATGATCTACTGGGAGCTCACCAAGGCCAGCTGGACTGTTACCAGAAAAAGCATGGGATAAAACTGGACTCTCGGAACATGGCGAACAATGAGGGCTGATGAGACGCCAAGGACAATGGCACGCGGTTTTGATCCTATGCAATGTGCTGGCTTGGTGGGAGCCTAGCCAGTCTGGATGTTCACCTTCCTAGATATGGATGGAGGGGGGAGGACCTAGGACGTACCACAGGGCAGGGAACCCTGACAGCTCTTTGGACTGGAAAGGGAGGGGGAGAGGAGTGGGGGGAAGGGGAGAGGGGTGGGAGGAGGGGGAGAAGAGTGGGAGGAGGGGGAGAAGAGTGGGAGGAGGGGGAGGGAAATGGGAGGCTGGTGGGAGGAGGTGGAAATTTGTTTTTTTTTTTTCTTTTCTTTATCCTCCTTTTATCAATAAAAAAATTAAAAAAAAAAGTGGAGAAAAAAAAAAAAAGGAAGATTTAAGAAGGTGAGGGGAAGACAACAGAAGAAAATGGGAAGAGGAAGTGCTGGAGGTAAAAAGGTCCCCTGGTGAAATAGAGCGGGGTGCAGGGAGATGAATGGGGCCATAATTAAATATGTGTGAAGGCTCCATATGAAATTCCCCCTGACTTTTTACTCTACCCGTTGCCTGTCCTTTCTTCTGTTCCTTTGACTTCTCTGTCTACTCAAAAATCCCATTTTCCACTACAGCCATCCTCCTAATACTCCCTGACTTCACCTGCACACAGAAGGTAAACAGTTAAGCTTTATTCAGTGACTCATTTCTTTAGTTCTCGTTGTTTAATAACCCTTTGAGAGGGTTGAAGACAGTATTAAGACCCTACACAAGAAGAAACAGCAGAGCTAGCCTTACGTGGAATAGACCTCCATTGACTTGGGCTTCACGATTCCAGGTCCTCTTGCTTTTCTACTTCATATCAAGTCATTTTTCTCATTAGTTCTTCATCAGCCCATATTTTCCTTTTGATCTGTTACAGCTGTTCATGTTTACCTTATCCTGTTCTTTTTTTCCTTTCAGACAGTGTTGATACATGGCTCTGGAAGGCCTAGTCCTCAAGATGCCACCCAGCTTGGCCTTTTCTCTGAATAATCCTCTTGCCTCTACATGGGCTTGTATGTGTGCATTTGTGAGTGGGTGTATTTGCATGTGTGCGTGTGTGTGCATGCGTGTGTGTGTGTAAGTGTGTGCGCATCCATGTGTGAATTTTTTAGGCAGGATCTTATTCTGTATCTCAGGATGGCCCAGAATTCACTTTACAGTCGAGATTTGCTTTGCACTTGTGGCGGTCCCCCTTCCCTAGCTTCCAAAGACTGAGATTGCCGGCATCCCTCACCATGTTTAGAATACTGTATTTCTTTACGTTTTAATCTTAAATCTCCCATTCTCCAGATACCATACTTTCTCAATAAGGTTTGGATTTATCAAATTTCTGAATAAAAATTATCTCCACAGTGCAGCATATATCTACCAACATGCTTACAACGGACATAAAGCAAAAGTGACTTTAGTAAAGGAGGGTCCCGTCCCTGGTTTAACTCACTCTCCTTTGCCCCCGCCAGCCTCCTTTCCACCTCCTTAACATTTCCCTTCAGAACCTCCCTCCCTGACAGCGACTTTGGATTCCAGAATACACTTCTAATGAATAAGGCCTTTTATGAAAGAGATCCAAGACACCGGAAGCAATAGAAAGCCTTGAGATCAGATCACCCCACACGATTGCTCCTTCTGAGTGCACGCAATTGCTCCAAGACACCAAACAAGAAGGCACGCCTCTCAGAGTAATCATCACGTGGTTGCCCTCAGTCAAAGACGTCAGTCAGTCCTTCAGCGACTACATCTCCAGACTCCTGATTCAGAAACAGTCCTGAGATAATGATCAGCTAGACTTGGGCCCTGACCCCAGTTCCCTGCTACGTCAGCTCTGCCTATCCTTGTTCCTTGTCTCTATTCCTCTTTTCTGCAAAACTGAACTTTCCCGTCAACCCCTCAAACACAGCTGGGGTCATGGAGTCTGCAGAAGCGGAGAAATGTAGCCACAGTAGCCGGAGCAGTTCCCTGTCTTAGGGTCCTTAATTACACCCCAGAAAGGGATTTGAGGACGAATCTGGGTGAAGCAAGTTTAGAAGATTAATAAGTAGCGATCAGAGAGAGTAAACGGCTTGGGGTTTCAGCTCAGGTTTAGAGAGAGCTAGCTGCACGTGGGTGTCTTAATAGCGGCAGCGTACAGGATTCTGTGGGTTTCGGAGCTACATTGTTCAAAGGGTATAATTTACTACCATGTTTAAAGTTTAAGCGAAGCTTAAAAATTAAGTACAAAACTATCTGCTGATTATTTAATTTTGAATTGTGAGGCGGTTTTCTGAGGCGTGTTATTTAGGGTTTGCGCAAGGGGAAAAAAGTGCTGACACGGCTAAACTCAGTCACAAACTTTCTTCTCGTTTTGAGCAGCACCCTTGCATGAGATGTCTTTAGGAAAGTGGGACTTGTCCCTATAGTAATTTAGATTTTTTCCAGTTGTGTTGAGATTTCTGACCCTGCAGCAGGGTTCCCGAGGGAGGGTCTTTTTTCCTTTCGATGCCCTATGACCTTTTTATATGCCCGGTTCTCTGGAGCCTCTTTATCTGTCTCCGTCAGAACTTCTTTTGCTCATTTCTATGCTGCTTGCCTCTCTGACAGGGCTGGAGTGGGGGTGGTAGTGGGAGGGTAGGGGGGTATGGGAGTATGGGGGTGTCTGGACGGATGACAGCACTAGCTGTGGGGGGTTCAGGGCCAAGGGCTTTTGCCCTGAAATCCCATAATATTTTTTTAAAATACGTTTTAAGGAGAGAATGGCAGTTTCTGCGGACCCGTTTATTTTGGCTAAGTCATCATTAGCCTGTTGCCCACCTCACTAACAATACTGACTTACATGTAAGATAAAAGTACAGGGGTTTTTTTCTTATGGAAAAAAGAAATAAAAATTCCTATTTGCTTTCTTTAACTTTGCAAGAGTAGACTCAAATTCTCATCACAAGAGTCCAGTACGTGTTTCTCAATGTATAGCAAGAGGATTTCTTTTATTCACAGCTAAAAGTGCCATTTAAATGAACTTTCCTTTAAAAAAAAATGGGGTGGGGGAGAGAAAGAAAAGAAAGCCAATTAAGCTTATTTTAAGTTTTCAAAATTTAGTTTCTTTTTTAAAATAAATTTTTAACAGTCACAGATTAACAATATATTTCTGTTAAATAACCGACTGAAACAGAAGTGATATTTATTTTTATGAAGGTATAGTTGATAGATTTAATTAAAATTTTCAAGATGATTTCATTAATGTTAAGAACACAGAGCCATTATGAATACTCCATAGAAGTCACCAACCTTAATAAGCCAAAGCACTGAAAATAAAAATATCATTTGTTATATATACATCTAAGAATAATTTGTATGTATGCACATGCATTTTAAGACTAACAAAATATTTTTTATTGGGTGACAGGATTAGGCTCAAACTTAGACTTAGTAACTACAAAATTATTAGGCAAATATGTTGATTCCTTGATCTCCTTTAGAGGTATAATATGGATAAAAGTATATTTCAATAAAAAGAATGAAATTTATGTATTTAACATGAAACCTGTGGTTTGATTTTTGCTGCAATAATTCTCAATATTGGTTCAAATATCAGAGAAAGACTTTTCTTTGCAACAGATGGAAGACATTACAGAAACCACAACTAATCAAAATGCAGAGGCATGGAACCCAGTTCCAACAGACACATCTATAAAACACATCCACACCAATGGCTCAGGGAGCATTGCAGAGGCAGGGGCAGAAAGATTGGAAGTGCCAGAATAGCAGGGAGTTTTCTATGGGGCTGTATCTCCTAGTAATGTCAATGGCTAGGCACACAGTCTCCCTACCGTGATTCCTAAACAGGAGCTGAACAAGGATGCCATCGATGGACAGGCTAACGTGGATGTGTGAGAGCTCGGGAGACGTCAGCCCTACACAAAGAACATTAGTAACTATGAAATGCTGGCAGCAGGAAAAAGAGTCTTCCTCATAGAAGAACACACCAAGTAGTTATCCAATACCAAATGTTCAGCCTTGAAAACGTGCATATAAGTAATGCTATACAGAATGAACAGGTTGTGTGTATGTATTTAGGAATATATGCATATATATGCACATATATGTACATATACATATTTGCATTGCATGTAACAATGATTAATGAAATATGAGGCCATGAATTTGAAAAAGAGTAAGAAGCAGTATATGGGAAGGTTTGGGGAGGAGGTAAGGGAAGGGGGAGACATAGTATAATTAAATTATGATGTCAAAATAGAAGGAATAATAAGTAAATGAGTATTCTATTTTCAACTACAATGTTAAAAAGTCTGTCCTTGTTTGTCTGTTTTGGGTTTTTCATGACAGGGTTTCTCTTTGTAACCCTGGCTGTCCTGTAACTAGCTCTGTAGACCAGGCTAGCCTCAAGCTCACAGAGATCTGCCTGCTTCTGTCTCCTGAATGTTGGGATTAAATGTGTGCATTGCCAGCTGCCTTGGTTTTTTATGTTTTGTCCTTGTCTTTTTGATACTGGTTAGATAAAAAAAATCACCTAATTATCCTAAGTCAAAAAGGCTGAAAACCACAACAAAATACTCAGTACTTCTCTCCAAGAGACCAGATTCTCCGCTACCATGGAAACTCAGAACTCCCAAGGACTCAGATCATCTTCTGGAGTGAAGAAGCCAATTTCTGCTCAGAGTTCTTCCTTTTCCCATCAAGTTCTCATGCTAGCTTGCCCCAGAGCTCTCCTGAGCTGTATTCTCTTTGAGTTTCAGGATGGCTTCCAATGTGGCTAGGTCCTCCTTCTCTTCCTAGGTCAATGATCAGTTGAAATATCCCAAAATTCTTTGTGGTTTGATTTTCCTAAAGATTTTTATTTCTTTTACATTCAATAATCTATCACTTGCATTAAAAACATTTTCCCTCGACCTTCATAAGAAATATTTAATAGAAGAAAATGTGATTTCTGAAAAACGTTCTAAGTGGATTTGTTTTGTGGCCATTTCCCTTAGCAAATATTAAGCAAACCTGACCTACTCATTTCGTGACAACACTCCCTATGAAGGGCCAAATACCTTGCTGAGTGCTTCTCCTCTCAAGGCCCCAGGTATAAAAGTTGAAGGTGGAACCTTCCACAGTGAACTGGTCTTTGTTTAATAAAATTGACCAATTTTGAATTCGTCATTTTTTTTTGATTATTTTTTTTTATTGATAAAAGAATAAAGGAAAAAAAAACAAATTTCCACCTCCTCCCAGCCTCCCCTTTCCCTCCCCCTCCTCCCACTCTTCTCCCCCTCCTCCCACCCCTCTCCCCTTCTCCCCACTCCTCTCCCCCTCCCTCTCCAGTCCAAAGAGCAGTCAGGGTTCCCTGCCCTGTGGTAAGTCCTAGGTCCTCCCCCCTCCGTCCATATCTAGGAAGGTGAACATCCAAACTGGCTAGGCTCCCACCAAGCCAGCAGATTGCGTAGGATCAAAACTGCGTGCCATTGTCCTTGGCGTCTCATCAGCCCTCATTGTTCGTCATGATCAGAGAGTTCAGTTTTATCCCATGCTTTTTTTGGTAATAGTCCAGCTGGCCTTGGTGAGCTCCCAGTAGATCAGCTCCACTGTCTCAGTGGGTGGGTGCACCCCTCGCGGTCCCGACTTCTTTGCTCATGTTCTCCCTCCTTCTGCTCCTCATTGGGACCTTGGGAGCTCAGTCCAGTGCTCCAGTGTGGGTCTCGGTCTCTGTCTCTATCTCCATCCATCACCAGATGAACAAAACTCAAGTCCAAATGGATTAAAGACCTCATTATCAGCCCGAAAACACTGAACCTGATAGAAGAGAAAGTGGGAAATACCCTACAACAGATGGGCACAGGTGATCGCTTCTTAGGTATAACCCCAGAAGCACAGGCATTAAGGGCAACATTGAATAAATGGGACCTACTAAAACTGAGAAGCTTCTGTAAAGCAAAGGACACTGTCACTAAGACACAAAGGCAACCTACTGACTGGGAGAAGATCTTCACCAACCCCGCAACAGACAAAGGTCTGATCTCCAAAATATATAGAGAACTCAAGAAACTAGACTTTAAAATGCTAATTAACCCAATTAAAAAATGGGGCACTGAACTGAACAGAGAATTCTCAACAGAAGAACTTCAAATGGCCAAAAGATGAATTCGTCATTTTAATGGTTTTTATTTCATACTGGAGAATTTTTCATGCCAGTTGCTCTCTGGGGAATAATCAGTGAGCTGTCCATGAATTTTTGTAGGGCACCATCCACACAGATGCCAATACAGCTCTTGTAATATATAATCTTTCTGTTTTTAGATACGATGATAAACATCAAATTATCTTGTCTTTTGCTATTTTGGACAGCATCATGCAGTGCTAAAACATGTGCTACTGTATGGCATCTATTGGTGAAGTTTATTTCTACATCAGTCTTGGCTGAGAAGCTATTATTTCAAGGTGTTACTATAAAATATTGTTGGCATTAAGAAACATGTCATCAGTACTTGGACACTCATCTGGCTGAGATGGAGACTTCTTTAGCTTCTTGGATGGAATCCAGTTCTGGAATTTTCTAAATTACAATGACCTCAGTTATAGTCTCAGCAAGTACAATGATCTGAGGTGCAAGGTGGGACCGGGGATGCCTTGGCAGTGTGTGTGTGGGGACAAACACGCCATCAGACAGAGCTTACATGGGAAGGAAGTTTATTGGGGAAGGGAGGGGTCTGAGAGGAAGAAGAGAGAGAGAGAGAGAGAGAGAGAGAGAGAGAGAGAGAGAGAGAGAGAGGCCTGCCTCCTCAGAGAAAAGCAAAAAGAAGAGAGCGGGAGTAGGTGGGACTTGTCTCTTTTTTTAAAAAAATATATTTATTTTATTTATTATGTATACAATATCCTGTCTGTATGTATGCCTGCTGGCCAGAAGAGGGCACCAGACCCCATTACAGATGGTTGTGAGTCACCATGTAACTGCTGGGAATTGAACTCAGGACCTTTGGAAGAGCAGGCAATTCTCTTAACCTCTGAGCCATCTCTCCAGCCCAGGACTTGTATCTTAAAGGGATCTTTGTACCCACACACAGAATCAGGGCACTTCCTGCCATGCATGCAGGGGTGGCCTCTCTGCTTCTGCCGGGTCCCCAAGGGGCGGGGCCAGGTTTGTGTTTGCCTGGACGATAAGAGCAAGGATGCAACTTATCCTTTCCTGAGCAGTATATATACTCGACCAATCCCTATTTAACTTACTCTTTAAGCCTTTTCATTGGGTGTGGCTGTTTTGCTAAAAAAAGAAAAAATGCTCATTCTGCTTGTTTGAGTCTCAAACTTTTTTTCACATAGGCAGCACCTTACCAGGGTGGTGACACGTCCCTGTTAGCATTTGGAAGGTGGAAGCAGGAAGATCAGGAGTTCAAGGCCAGCCTTGGCTTCATAGTGAGTTCAAGGGCAGTCAGAACCCAAATAAATAGAAAAATACATACAGAAATACATATAGACAGACACACTGAAACAATATTCAGCGTCTTTACTTGTGAAATGCGTGTGAGTTATACATCCTTTCAGTTTTGCTCATTCTGCCATGTATTTTCCACTGTGTGTGCACGGCAGAATGGGACAATGGGGTGGACTAGTCCAGACATGGGTAAGTAGCTTTTATTGCAAAGATGACCCTTTGGTTATTTTGCTGCCCTTGTACAGTGGATTGACCCAGAGTATTGAAATTCTGCATCATTGAGCACAACGTACCTGTCCATGGGCTATGCTTAGGATCCTTCTCTCTCCTACATACAGTGTTCTGAGATAAGCATATTTTCCTGTCAGACATATTTATGAAACACAAAACTAAACAGAGAGGATTAATACATCAGAAATCTTAAAAAAAATAGCCTAACTTAGCAAGGCTACACAACTCATTTTTAATCTACTCGGTTCATATTTTGTGTCATTTGCCAAAGAATGAAAATACAAGGCCAGGCATGGAAATACATGCCTTCCATCTCAACGCTGGGTAGGTCAAAGGCAGGTGCATCTCTTGAATTCGAGGCCAGTTTGGTATTCATAGTGAGTTCTAGGCAAGCCAGAGCTATTCTGTGAGATGCCATCTCTAAACAGGAACAACAAAACAAAAGAAATCAACAAAACAGGGGGGTGATATTCATCTTGGTGTGTGGGGATATATACCTTAGACTGAAAATAACCAGTTTATTACACTGGTTGGGCTATTTGCATCCCTAGTTATCTGGCTATGTATAAAACGAGATAAGAAATGTATAGAAAAGTTTGACATTCACCTGATGTCCTCCTTTTGTTTTGTGCAGAAAACTGGCTATTTAAGGGCTAAGAACAGAAGTCCCCAGACGCCCAGGGTCCTGTGCACTGCTGTAATGTGCCAATAGGAACATCTATTCACAGGCCATCATGTAGCACAGGATGTGGGAAAAAATGATGTTTAATATCTTTTCAGTCACCCTTCCTCAGGGAAGCCCTCCTGACCTTTCACAGACCCTTCAGATTGCAGAACCTTTTAAGAGACAATCTAATCACTCCCATGGCTTCACTCCTTATCTTCCTGGACGTGTACAATCTTCCCTTACAACCTCCGTGTGGACATTTCAGAACAGCAAACCAGGTGTGCCTCAAGCAAAACCCCAACTGTGTCTATCTACTCCCTTCCCTATCACCACAAAAGGAAAATCATGAGCCCCTTCCAGGGTTGTCAGTCCCAGGAAATGAGAGCAATGTTCATAAACTGTGCATATAAAAAACCCTAGGACACTGGTTCTCAAGCTTCGTAATTCTGTGACCCTTTAGTCCGGTTCCTTATGTTGTGGTGACCCCCCCCCCAACATAAAATTATTTCCGTTGCTACTTCACAACTGTAACTTTGCTACTGTTATGAATTTATGCTGTGGGATAACACTCTTGTACACTGTAAAAATTTGTCACTTGTATTGGTTTAATAAATCACTGATTGATCAGTAGCCAGGCAGGAAGTAGGGTTGGGATGACCAGACTAGGAGAATTCTGGGAAGAGGAAAGGCAGAGATGTGGCACAAGACAGACGCAGAGGAAGTAAGATGAGAATGCCTTACTGAGAAAAGGTACCAAGCCACATGGCTAAACATAGATAAGAATTATGAGTTAATTAATTGATTTGTTTTTTATTGATTTTATTGAGCTATACATTTTTCTCTGCTCCCCTCCCTTCCTCTCCCCTCCCCTTCAGCCCTCTCCCATGGTTCCTATGCTCCCAATTTACTCAGGAGATCTTGTCTTTTTCTACTTCTCATGTAGATTAGATCCATGTATGTCTTTCTTAGAGTCCTCATTGTTGTCTAGGTTCTCTGGGATTGTGATTTGTAGGCTGATTTTCTCTGCTTTATGTTTAAAAACTACTTATGAGTGAGGACATGTGATAATTGTCTTTCTGGGTCTGGGTTACCTCACTCAATATGATGTTTTCTAGCGTGAATTATGGACTAATTTAAGTTGTAAGAGCTAGTTAGTAATAAGCCTGAGAAACAGGTCAAATAGTTTATAATTAATATGAACCTCTGTGTGTTTATTTGTGGCTGAATGGCTGTGGGACTGGGTGGGATGGAAACTTCCATCTATAACCCTAATGCAAATACTGTGTTTTCCAATGGTCTTAGGTGACCCCTGTGAACAGGTCATTCAGTAACCCCAAATGGTCGAGAGCCAAAGGTTGAGAACTGCAAACCTAGGAGTTGCTCTGCTCTGCTCTTAGGCTGTCTTTCTCCTGTGCTAGGCTGACTCACCCTCCTTTGCTCTCCCAGCATCAGCAATTGCACTTTCAATTCCTGTCGCTTCTGTTTCCTGACCATCACTGAGGTGAGAGCCTGTCCTTCACTCTCCTGCCCACTCCTATCAAACTAGTCATCATTTTTTTCTGAATTAACAGAGTCCCTGAGATGGACTTCCTCACCTACCACGAAGTCAGTCCAATCCACTCTTCATTTTGTGCCAATTAAATGATTCCGAACATGCAAACTCTTACCAGGTCTCCTTTGTGAGTTTTCTCTGTTTGTTTGGACCTGTGGCGAGAAGCTCCCTGCAGCTCAGGACTGCTGCACTGTTTCAGGGCATGTGCATCCCACTCTGCCTCTGCCTTCATTTCTGAAGAAGCTACGAGTTTTTCATTGCAATATTCTTCATCCTAATTTCATTTATAGCAACTCTAAGGAATAAGTTGACGGCATCATTGGCTGGATACTAGCTACCCTTGAAGACCTGTGATCACTCTTGGAATCCTGGAAATACACTGAACCTCCAGCATTAACACGTGGTAGAAATAACTGATGTGATGAACGTTTAAAAAATAAATAATTCCCCATTTTGCTCCATTCATGCTATGCTTCTCAAGTTTAGGAATGGAATAGAATCACCATAATTACGTAAAAGAAATATGAATTTCTGTCTTAGCTATTTTTGTTAATCGAACTTTTTACTACGATCAAATTTTGTAATATTTGAAACCTGAGTAACTACACACTTTTTACCATCTCATTCGTGCATTTTATGTGATTAGGATGCAGTTCTGAAACTGCAGCAGTGAAGGAGCCAACACAGTGGCATTAAAATGATTAAATTATTATCTGTAGCTTCAGTTTATTAATATGAAAATGTGATTTGTAAGAACATAAAAATATTGATTTGAGGTAGCACTGTACCTGCTGAGTATTGAATGCCTGCTAAGTATAGGAGGGCGTGATTTTAGAACTACAAAAATAATACAAAGGTCCCTCTATGGTCTTATTTTTTTTCCACATTATTGGAAGATATTTTGAAGACAGGATTTCTGTAAAAATACCTAAAAGCGTAATTTTAATAAATTTATCTGTCCAAATTACTGCTTATTTTTTGGGGGGTTTGGAGACAAACCAGCAGGGCTATGAACTTAGCGCTTTCCTCCTGGGATCCAAGGGCACACGATTCAAATTGAGTCAGCATATCCATGTGTAAAGGGACTGTTCATCCAGAGGACACGAATGTTCATTTTGGCTTCAGTCCTTCCAGACTGGATACATACCAAGATTTCTTCAGTGTTGTTACTGTTAATTATTAGTTCTGGTAAAAATTAACGAATAGTGTTATTCTAGCTTGAAATCCCTCAGACTGACCACTCCTCTCAAAATAAAAGCTAGGATTTGAACATCAATGATTTTAAGTAAGAAAACTAAAAACCAATTCCTAGGCTTGGGGAAATGAAAGGAGGTAGGAGAAATGGAATCATAGCCCCCCAAATCCTACTTAAATGCCAGGAAGGCATGTCAGCCTACCTGTGATACTGTTTCTCAGAAGGTGGAGGCAGAAATGACCCAAAAAGACTGGGTAGGTAGATTAGCCTAACCAGTGATCTCTGTGTGAGATTAAGACGCCCTGTCCTCAATAGATAGGGCAGGGAGCACCAGGGAAACCACACTGACATCAGCCTTGAGCCCCCAAAACATTACTCTGTGCTGATTACTTTTCATTGTCAACTTGACACAATCGAGAATCATGCAGGAAGACAGCCTCCGTCAGGGATTGCCCACATAGGGTGACTTGTGGGTATGTCTGCCGGGGTTGTCTTGATTGTCTGGACTGATGTGGGAAGGTCCATCCTAAGTGTGGGTGGCACCTTCAGGTGGTGGCCCAGATAAAGGGATGTGGAAGAAGGAAAGCTTTTTGCCACTTTGCTTCCTTGAGTTTCTCTTTAGCTGTGAGTTCATCTATTCTGTTGCTGCTGCTGATTTGCTTGTTAGAAAGAGCTTCGTCAGTTTTCCACTGTAGTCGGAAGGCCAGTGGCTCCTGAGGAATCCTTACTGGGACCTCTGAGAAGACCAGCATCATATTCTGAACAACTACCAGGTTCTCGGTTTCTTTTGTCTGATCCAGATTCAATAGACTAAACCCACCACGTGAGCCAATCTAAGGAATTCTTCAGTGTGTCACGGTACTGGTTTTGCTCCTCTAGAGTACACTGACAAGCTAGATTTTAGAAAAACATAACGCATGTTCTTCAGAAAGGAATCTAAAATCAGAAGTAGAGAACAGGGTGGAGTTTCAAGTCTTCTCCATCATCTTTCACTCTCGACTTTCTACATGTTACAGATATAAGCTGCTGCCCTGCTGGTGCCCAACTACTTGCTGAGTGCCCAGATATGACCACATGAGTGGTGGAATCCTGTGGCCAGGACATCTGCCGGAGTGATGAAAAATGTAATTTTCTTGTTAGCTCCAAACAAATAAAATTGCAACAAATATGTCATATATCATATGCAAATTATCTTACCTTGCTTGTCTGCCCTCAGATATTTCTGGTAGTAATACAAGATGTCATTCATTTTCAAAACTTGACCCTATGTTTTCCAAAATGGTAATTTCTCAAACGTTCCCAGCCACTGTGACTTAAAACAGCGATAGCCTGAGGCTCTCACAGGATCTACCGGGCGTCAAAACCTTTTACTTTTGAATAAAATACACCCGTGTTTATGGAGTGTCACTCACACTTCCTTATGGTATATATTTACCAAGAAAATGCCATTTCAATTGTGCGCATGCTACCATGAAGCTAAAAATAATGCATAAGAGGGGAGATAGATAACTTCTCATTTATAGTCTGTTTGACGGTTTATGTGTCAACCTGATTAGATCCCTGCTTATATAATCAAACGCTCAGCTAGCTGTTGCTTTGAATATGTTTGTTACAACTTCAGTGCATTTGAAATTAAGTGGATTATTGCTTTGTTTTTTAAAGAAGAGGCAAACCCAGGGTGTGACATGCTATCTTTATTATTCTTGCTATTTATTTATTTATTTATTTATTTATTTATTTATTTATTTATTTATTGTGTGTGTTTACATGCCAAGACATGGGTGTAGTTGGTTCTTTCCTCTAACATGTGTTGCCAGGAATCCAACAAATCACCAGGCTTGGTGGCCACTGTCTTTATCCACCAAGAGATCTCACCGGCCTTAGTATTTTTGATAAAAGGAGTGGAGCCTCTTCTATGAACTGAAGACTTGAAAGCGAAACCAGGTTTTCTGGAAAAGAGGATTTTTCTTCCTCCAGACTATAGCATTAGGTTCTGCCTGGGTTTGCGATCCACTTCCTGGTCCTGCAACTTTTGGACTCAAAACTAGTTTGCTACCTGCCTGCCTGCTCTGTGGATTGCAGATCCGTTCTCATAATCAGAGGAGATGCTTTCTTAGAACATATCTTTTATTTCATAGGCTGTACCTAGCATATTCGTTTTACTCCTTTGAGGACCCTCACTGAGATAATTGGAATGGGCATATGGGCACAGCATTCACGTCTTTCAGCTTCCTGACAATATAAACAAGGTAACAATGTCACACTCTTACCACCATGATTCCCCTGCCTCAACACATTGTATCTCCTCGATCCTGGAGCCCCCAAGCTCAAGCTTTTCCTTCCTTAGTCCTTTGTTTTTAGGTATTCTGTCACAGCGATTGGAAAATTACTAAAACAGACTCAAGAGGATGAAGTAAAGAATATGCAAAAATAGAATTATGTTGACAGAGGTGGAAGCTCTGAGAAGCAAAAGGAAATATTAGAGATGAAGAATACTGTGATTGAAATGAAGAGTGCCTGTGATTGGGTAATTATAATTAGGCTTGAGACAGAAGAGGAAAGAATCTCTGAGCTTTAGAATATGCCAATAGAAACTCCCAAGGTGCAAGAACAAAGAGAAAAGGATAAAACCCGATGGAACAGCTACCCATGGACTAAAAATATAAGTACCAATGTACATATGATAATGTTAATATAACAAGAGAAAGGGAGAAGAGAATAGAAACAATAACTGAGGTATAATTACTTAGCATTTTCCCAAAATTACTATCAGAGATCAAACTACAGAACCAGCAAGCTCAGAGGTCATTAACTAGAATATATACAAAAGCAAGCAAACACACAAACAAATAAAAAACAAACAAAAAATCAAAGGAAAGGAAACAATGCACCCATTTGTACCATGTTGTAATTGCAAAATCAAAGATAAAGAAATATTCTTGAAAAACAATCATGAGGGAGGGGCAAAGAGAAGAGTGGCAACCAGGTTTTAAGAATCCTTGAAAACCTGAAAAGAATGGACTGGGTATTTGCTGTTAAGAGAAAAAGAAGTCAGCAATCCTGTACACTGTGGGAACAGCCTCAAGACCTAAGGAGAAATAATGACTTTCTCGTCTAAAGAAAAATTGTGGATCTGTGTTGTCAGTGAATACACAGCAAGAAATATTAAAACAAGTTCTTCAGAGGGAAAGGAAAAGATACAGGTGGGGAACTCCAACCCCTCAAAAGAAAGAGTAGCAAGAGGGAAAAAGTGGGAATAAAACCAAGTTTTTATTTCTTTCACTCTTAATGGCCTCTAACTTACAATAGTTTCTTAAAATGATAATAACAACCATGTACTTGATTATATATGATGCATGATTATACTTATGACACTTACCTAAGCAGATAGGTAAGTGAAACAGAATAGTATCAATGATATGATGGATGGGAGGAAGAACTAGGAATACATCATTATAAAGTATTTGTGCTATGGCAGCTATGTAATATTATTTGAAAATGGCGTGGTTAGTTATAAGTCTGTATTACAACCTTTACAAAGTGCAAAAAGAAGTCTAATTGTTGTACTAAGATAGAAAATGGTGTAAAATTAAATGCTCAATTTAAACCTCAACAAGCAGAAAAAGAAGAGAAGACATAGTGAGAACAAAGAAATAGGTCCATGAATCGAAGATGTCAGTAGGCAGGAGAATCTTAATCTAGATGGGTTGCCGATCCCCTTACCCTTCTGTAGTTTGAAAAATGTCAATTAAAAGATACGTGCCAGAGTGGAGAAAAAAACAGCCACACTGTCTGCTGTCTGTAGAGAATCCATCTGATATACAAAGACACATATAAGGTAAAAATAAAAGGATGGAGAAAGATTTCAAAATAAATCACATTAGCAACAGATCTTCCGCAAGAGTAGATGTCAAAACAAGGAACCTTATTACACACTGGAAGGATCAGAATTCCGCGAGGACTTGCTGGCTGCACCCACGTTAGCACTTGTTCTTTCTCTTTTGAGTTAGTTGGATGGCTTTGGATAAAGCTGGTGAACTTTTTATTAGTTTGTACAGCAGTCAAGCCTTACCCACAGTACCATGTACTGGTTATAAGGTAAAGTATGTATCTGCACGGAGCAGATGTTTAAAGGGTCGGGTTCGCTTTTGGAGTTCTCACATACATTTTAGTTTTTCTCTAAGTCAAAGAATAAGAGTGTCTGGCAGAGCGAGGCCAAGTGAATGAGGCAGTTAGCAACGCCTTCCACTGTGAGAATCTTTCCATGTTGTGAGGTAAGTGTATCAGGGAAAACTCAAGGACCGTAGGAATACTTTCAACGACCAGAAATCTCTCAATCTAGCTATAGCAGTTAACTAAATCGATATTAACAAGGAAATCAAGTGATTCCCAAGGCAACGGTAGAGTAAGTACTTCTTTAATCCCAGCTAGTCATTCTAATTACTTTAGGTATTCCAGCCATCTTTCAACCATGTACATTATTAAAAGATAAATAAATATATTCTGTCTTGGAGAAGCCAAAAGTAACGAGTGAAGAATTTGTCTGATCAACTTGTCTTTGCTCATTTCCACATCAAAGCAGACATGACTGTCTAAGGCTCTGATTCTTATACAAAATACATTTGAGGCTGACTTTGTCTTAACAATAAGCTGAAGACCCCTAAGACTGTGTGTGTGTGTAAGAACATCTACTGAATAGAGAATTCTGTCTTTGTGGAGGTGAAAACTTAATCTTTATGTTGAAAGACTTTCAAGTTTTTAAACTATGTATATAGAACAATAAAGTATTCATTTAAAAGGACAGACATTACTATATTCTATGAACAAAGCTCAGTAATGTTAGGCTACAGATTAAAAGGAGAATATTTGAAGAGCGGCTTTGCTCCATGTAGTACACACAGTGCAAAACAAGTCATCTTAACTATACGAAGAAGATACACGTATTGAACAAACTTTAATCGTCTCTCTGGCTTTAGGCTCGGTAAATTAGCAGAATGTATTGACCATATGGGAATACATGTTGTTTCATGAAGAGTGGCTGGTTTCTGCTCTTTTGAGAGGACACAGCAGCCAAAGCCTTTGCTTGGGCAACTGAGTTCGATCTAGGTTCTTCACTCAACAGGACTTAACCATCAAATGCAGTAAATAGTTGGTGAACTTAGGACTTAGATTTCCACACGAGCGAAGAAAATACAAGACCCGAAGTAAGATCTGCTCAAGTGGCAGGAGCAGTGGAGGCATAACTGAAATCTTAACTGCGGAGTAAGGGTCACACTCTACACCACGGTCTGTTCTGAGCAACCCCCGAGTGCAAAGACTTTGCTTTTACAAACAGACCAGATGCTAAGCCCTAAATGGTCCTGGGGCTGTTGATAAGAAGAGAGGCGCTACTCGATGAAGGTCAGGCCTTCACTGGAGAAATGAGGTAAAGTTGGTGCCATGAGTGGCCAGGCCCAGAGCCACAATGTGCCTGAAAGAATGTGTCTGAAAGACTACGGATAGAAACGGAATTGTGTGGGGCTGAGCCATGGTGCTGGGAGACGAGGAGAGAAGTGAGGAAAGGACGGTGACTGAGTTGGGAGGCGTAGGGAGCCTGTCTGTGCACAGAGGACACGTACAGGCCCCTTCCTTCATGCAGGGCCAGAGAGTGCTCTCCAGGCTCAAGGGCCCTTGAAAGGCACTGTTCTGCCAGGCCAGGCTCAGAACCAAATGGAACCGTGCTGCTCTTCGACTTGAGAAGGTGCCACTTCTTGAAAGCTCAATTCTCTGCCTTCCAATTGTGAGCTTTCAGCATTGTTTCAACACAAACATGCTTTTATTTTCCTTATTTCTACCAACATCTTTACCTTGTGCCCAAACGTTTCTTTCTGATCTGTACTATTTATATGGCAAACAGAACATCTTTTTTACCTCTTCAGTCACTCATCAACAAACAAAAAGACATGGCATTTCTGAAGCTGAGGGAAATGCTGTCATTGAAAAAAAACAAAACAAAACTGGACAGCAAGCTCATAAATTAAAAACACCACTGTTTAGAATACAAGACTGGCATTCTTTAGCTCTTTCGGTGAGAATCTATTAGCTCTTGTCAGACAGTTTCTGTATAATGTCTGCATGCTATTCTGGAGGCGCATCCCCACTGTCTCAGTCTCTAGTTGGGGAGGAAGTATCTTGTCTTTGGGTCTCCACCTCATGTCTGCTCTCCAGTGAATGCATTGCAGGTATGAGGTGTGACTTTGCTGGTGTCCCACTACTAGAAAGGAAATGACTTTTTTGAGAGTGTTTTTACTATCTTAGCAATCAGAAAATAATGTCTTGTGACTCATCGCTGATACCAGAATTTTTTTTTAATAAAATGTTTTATAACTGACCTTTGAGCTCTTTATATTCCCTTTAGATAGATGTTACTCTGGAGTTACTGCCCGAGTCGTCTGTAACCTTTATCAAGTAGACAACACCACACAGTCTAGAGGTAAATCTGAGTCTCCTTGTCTTTCCTTATACATTCAGAAACACTCGGATTATATTCTGCTCCCAGTCGAGAGTGGTTTAACACGCCTAGATTAACTTCCCAACACACTGGTGACATTTGTTCATGGAACCTGGCTCTCCAGCAGGACTCTCAGACTTGAATGTGCATGGGAACCATTTTTGTTCTCTTCTCCAAGTCACTTAATCTCATCGACTTTATGTGATGCAAGGACTCTCTTCCTTAACCCTGGCCCAGGATTCCCTGGAGCTTTGCAGAAATGAGCTCTAGGCCCCATTCCTGGTCCACTGCATTGTTCAGACTTTCACCGCTCTGACAAACCCACCAGAGAAATGCCTTGAGGAAAGAGAGAGACTTAGGCTCACTGCTTCAGTGGGGTTGCTTGCTTCCCAGCTATGGGCTTATGATAAGATTATCATGGTATTGGGAACATATGATGGAGGTGGGTACTTATTTCAAGCAATCAGGAAGCAGAGACAAGGCTAACAGGAAGAGGTCAAGGCCAAGGCCAAGATGCTCTGAGACTTACATACTCCGAAACCCATTGCTTCCAATGAGGCCCTCCCATCCATAGTCCCCACCATTTCTCAATAGTCTCTAATTTTTAACTTGCAAATAGATTAAATCATTGGTTATGCCATGCCCTCATGACCTAATAGTCTTTGGAAATGCTCTCACAGACACAGCAAGATGTACATTTGTAGAAGAAGCTGCGGGCAGCCTTCCTGCTACCCAGCTCCTGGCTGCCTGGCTAGCTTATGCCCCGAAATAACAATACACAAACTGTATTCATATAAACACTGCTTGGCCCATTAGTTCTAGCCTCTTACTGGCTAACTCTCACATCTTGATTAGCCCATTTCTATTAATGTGTGCAGCACCACGAGGTGGTTACTAACCAGGAAGATTCTAGCCTATGATCATCTTGGGTTGGAGCTTCATCGTGTCTGACCCACTTCCCTTCTTCCCAGCATTCTCTTCTGTCTACTCCACCCACCTAAGGACTGGCCTATCAAATGGGCCAAGGCAGTTTCTTTATTAACCAATGAAATCAACACAAACAGATTGACAGATGATAATACTACATCATACATTCACCATTCAACTGCATAGCCCTCAATCTAATCCAGTTGAAAATTCAGATTAACTATATTCACCTATCTACATATTAATAAGATCCCAAGTAGTGTGTATGGAAGTTTGGGAGCCATCATACTGAAAGGCACGTGGAATCGATGATGTAATGGCAGAAGTGGAAGCATAATTACCACATCTTGGTTGACTCAATGTAAATTTATGGAGCAGTAGTTGTGGAATTGAAAGCAAGTACTGCTTAGGGGAAAATGATTATCTGCTATTTTGATGAACAATGAAGCAAGAAGTGTATTTTAAGGGATTCCAAAGAGCTTTAATTACATTTTGCAGTTTAAATCTCCCCTGCAACATTTCCCAGAGAGTCAGAAATCTTTGCCATTAAGGGTCTTCAGGGATTGGAGGTCTGTGTAGAACAAAAATTCATTAACACAGTGTAGTGTTCAGAGTCAATTCAACCAGCCATGACTTTCTGTACTGATCATGAACTAAGAGCAGCTTTGTGTATACTAAGTGCTAAGAAGAGACATTTTTTTCATGAAATATCAGTTATCTGAAATTCAAATGTCAAATTAAAAAAGTCAAATTTCAGTGGAACACCCAACCAGTGTTTGGTTCATTATGACCTGTGGCTGCCATCATATTCTCACAGCAGAGCGGAGCCGCAGAGATGGGAGTGCCATGACTTGCTAAGACAAAACATATTTCTGATCTCACATAAACACTTATGAACACCCGCTGAGACCATTCTGTTGACGTGCCCTTGATTTCTCATGTGGAAAACTGATTATCATTCTTATCTTTCAGTGCAGGTACCATAACAGAAGTAGCATTCCATAGTAAATTAATAAATTTGCTTTACAGGTGCTTCAAGAGCAATATAAAATCATGTAATAGCAATTTTACCAAAGCACAATGACAATCTCCTTCTGAAGGTAATTATGATGAATTTTAGAGTTCAAAAGTTAGAAAATGTAGTTCTGATAGTCTATGTACGCAACACCCTGCTATTATTTTTTTTCTAAGTGTAATTTCAGATGGCTAATCTATAATGTCACTTCTCAAGTCTTTTGGTCTTAAGAGCTCATTATACCCTTAAAAATTCTTTAACATCCTAAGGGCTTTTATTTATTTGGGCTATATGCATCAATATTTTAAATGTAATGATTAAAATAGAGAACTTGTAAGTACATGTAATAATTGCCATTTTTAAAATAAAGATCCCAATTTATATTAATATCAGTAAGTTGAATTTTGTAATGAATAGCTCTATTTTTTGAATGGTGTTGCTGGGATTCCTTTGCAGATCTCTGAAACCTGTAGGGTTCCCTGTTTCATACATTGGAAACTATTTCTTTTGTTACTGAGGACGAAGTAATCCTGTATAACACACATACACAAACACACATCCAGCATTTGGATGGTAAAACTTGACAGTCTCCAATGAAAATGGGTTTCAAAATTTTGCATTCAAACAGTCAAATTATGTGTTGGCTCAATTGACTTCTCTTTCTAATAGTGTTTCTGCGCTCTGTGTCTCAGAAGGTGGTAATTCTGTGTGAAAAGTCAGTCCCTGTTGAGCTTGAGTGGCGGAACAAGAGTCTCCTCTTTCTGATTAGTAACTGCGTTGCAACTTCTATGCCTGCCTTGTTCCTTTCCTAACAGTGGTGTGTATCTTCAGTTCTGAGCTAGCGCTGTGGCTCTCCTAGCCTTGGGTCAGGATTGATGGCAAAGTCACTTTTCATTCACGAACGCAGGAAACTGTTCAACCCATTATCCTCTTGCTCTGTTGTTGATGTAGTCCTGGCTTGAGTTTTGTGGCTTCTGCATATCCTGTATTTGTTCAGTCTCCTAAAACTCAAACTAGTTTATTTAGAGAAAACGTGTTTTACTGGCTCATGTAATTTGAAAAGTATGGGTAGACAAGGTATAGAGTGAACTTCAGACGTGGTCAGACTTTGTTGGGACTTTTTCTTTCAACTTGACATTCTATTTTAATACAATTATTATGTAAACTGACTCTTCTCATGTGGTAAAAATGTAGCAACCAGCTTCCATAGACTTTATATAAGAAAACAAATCTGTATTGTCAGTGCTTTAATCTCTCCCCAATTAAAGGATGTTAACAGGTCCCCCAGGGTCACATGTCCACCTGTGGTAGAAAAGGGGAGGTTTTTGTTGGAAGCTATCTAGAATCACGTGGGTCGGGATATGGAGTTTGTTGAAGGGATTTAAGAAAGACAGTGATGGGAAAATCGCTCTGCATTTCTTGCTTCTAAGTGAAATGAAAAGAAGACCATTGGAGTTTGCTAGGAGTCTTTGTAACTTCCAACTTTTTTATTTTTGACAGAGTCTAACTGGGTAGCTCTGGCTGGCCTGTAACTCACGGTGTAGATCAGACTGGCCTTGAACCTGTAAAGATCTACCTGCTTCCATCTTCTGAGTGCTGGGATTAAAGGCATGTACTGCATCTTCCACCCATTCCCAACTTTTTGTTATTGCTGGGAGTCAATCTACTGTAATAGTTGCTTCGAAGGGAACTAATAAAATAGATTCCAAACTACAGTGAAGTGAAAAGTTTTGGAAATCTCATTCTGCACGCCCCCCCGTCCACTACTCTGCATGGCTTCTTTTTGTCTTGATCCTTCGGAAGATGTCCTTCTCTTATGCTTTCTCTTCCAAGGTGATGACCAGTAGACAACGGAACATAATCTTTCTCACCATAACTTTGTTCTTTATACCACAGATACTATCACTCTGTTAAATGTCTTGATAACCAAACAAGCTCTAAATATGGTTATTCATTCATTATTACTATTTATTGATAAGCAGTGCTCTAAAGCAGTAGTTCTCAATCTGTGGGTCGTGACCCCTTTCACAGGGGTTGTGTATCAGATATTTATGTTGTGATTCAGAACAGTAGCAATATTATAGTTATGAAGCAGCAGGGAAAATAATTTTATGACTGGGGGTCACCACAACCGTATTAAAGGGTCACAGCATTAGGAAGGCTGAGAACCACTGCTCTAAATACTGCGAATACACTGGGAACGAAGTGACAAGTTCTTGCCCTCGTAGAGTTAAGATCCTAGTGCCTTAGACAAATCAATGGATAAGTGTGTAATGACGTCACGTGGCAACCAAAGGATGGAGAGAAAGGATGCAAAAGTGAGTACAGGAGCTAGTGTGTGCATGTTCATGCATGTGCACATATGTGTGACTGGAGACCAAAAGATAATGTTGTCTATCTCCCTGGATTATTCTCCATACTGTTGGAAGGTGAGAGTCTCTCAAGGAACCTGCAGTTCACTGATTTGGCTCTACTGTCTGACCAGCTGAATCCCAAGGATCCTCCTGTCTCCACTGGCCCCCGGCCCTAGAAATCTAGAACCTCAATTTTAGATGGGAGGTGGAGATCTGAAACTAAGTCTTCATACTTATGTGGTTGTTATTTTACTTATTCTGTTCCCCCCATGAACTTTTGACATAGGATGATTAGGGATGATATCTTTGAGGGAGGGACCTCAGAGAATCCAGGAAACGTGGCAGGGGAGAATTGACAAGAAGGGCATCCCAGAGAGAGAAAGAGAGAGAGAGAGAGAGAGCAAAAGCCCTGAATGTGGTTGATAGTAGCATGTTTCCAGGAAACAAAGGGGAGGCCACAGCAGTGGGAATTATTTTGGGGGTATGGTTTGGGGCAGTAGAGGATAGTATCAGAGAGGTAGACACAAACAATTAATTTATTCAGAAAAACAAGGAAATGATAACTTCTCAACTGAGTGGTACTGTGTTCTGAAGGGCACACACAAGAGTTTGTATCCCAGAGTGTTTACCCTGAGAAGGTGGAAAACAGAACTGTCATCATTTGTACCATCTACAAGTGACGTGGACAAGTCCAGTTACTTGGGCATTCATGCCCTCCTGCAAAATTATTAGGCAGCCATATTACCTAGACTCAGAGCTAGCTTTCATAGCTATGAAAAGGAAAAGCTGTATAATTTTCTCTGCTTTAGGACTAGATGTAAGAAAATCAAGCAGAACAGGGAGGGGAATACAGAGGTAGGATGGGGGTTATGTTTCATGTTAGGGGTGGGGGTAATCAAGTTGACAATGGCATCTTGCATTAATCTCCATACACCCCACACCCCAAGGTGGTTTTCCAAGCCCTAGTGCAAAGCTTGCCCCTACGGTCATGCTGCTACTAATGTTTGCATGACTTATTTTAATAGAAATTGAGGGTACGTGGAAGCATCCGACTTTCCATTGTTTGAGAAGAGTTTAAACGTGTTTAATTTCCATGTTGGAAGTGGAACCAACAAAACACGACTCAAAGAGGAAACAAAGGTGACAAGGGACAGAACAACACGAAGCAGTAGACCACACCTATGACCTTCTCCTGGGGTTAACCGCCCCCCCCCCCACACACATATACACAGACAGAGACTCAGCATAGGAAAAACCAATTGGAAAAGCAAACCACATTCCGTTTTCCTTAGTGCAAGTCAGGATGAAATCTCCATGTGATATGCAGAAAACATTTTTAGCGTTGGCTTCCTCTGTGCCGAAATGAGGAAAACAGCAGAAGGAAGGCCGGGTGAGCGGACTGCGTAATGAGCTGCGGGATCAGAGAGAAAGCGGGTCTGCGCAGGGGCCTCTGACTCCACAGTCCACGGCCGCCTGCCAGCTGGCACCCTTCCTGCCCACGGCTCTTTCATGTGCCTAGCCTTCAGAATAAGAGAGGAAATCTGGGCAGATCCCTTCCCAATGCCCCTTCCCTTCCCGTCCATCTCCTTCAAACGTGTTTGAAGTCCTCACACATTCTGTACCGGTTGCCCTGCGAGGGCTGGTTATGTGTTACAGCTCCAGAGGGCGGGTTTCTCTTTCAAGGGCAGCAAAAGACTGTATGTTGAGTTGCCAGATCAAACCCTTGCCAAATTCGTCCAAGCTGATGAGAAGGTTTGTAAATCTAAGTGGACAAGATGTGGGGGACAAGAAACCCAGCCACCATTAGTGGGTGGCAAGGGAGTTTTCACTGTTGTTTCTTTTACGGGCTATTAAGTATGTAGGAATTTTGATAGCAATTTTCTTATGAATTTCTATTCATTTCAAGCCAGCGCTACACCAGCTGTGACTTAAGCTGCCAGAAGCCGGGCAGTTTTGTGCGATATGGAGGATCAATAAATTGCTGTTTAAGAATTACACATTTAAGAACTATAATAAACGGGCAAACATCAGATCACAGAAGTGGACGACAGTAAACGGGTCATTCCTCTCCGGAGCCTAATTCTCACCCTTGAGCAGAGATGATTAAGATTAGGATATCCTATGCACTCTGATGCGCTTAGATTTTGGTCCTCTCACTGTGTCTGGCTACTCTTAACCCATTCGACTTATGGACATCAACTGGTTTTAATTTCTAAAGTGCTCCCTCTTTTTAGCTTTTAGAACAGTGATTCTCAAACTGTGAACCACAAACCTTGGGCCCCAAGACCCTTTCATGGGGGTTGCTTTAGACCATCAGCAAACACAAATATTTACATTATGATTCATAACAGTAGCAGAATTACAGTTATGAAGTAGCAATGGAAATAATTTTATTATGGTGGGGGGGATGTCACCACAACATGAGGAACTGTGTTCAAGGGTCACAGCACTAGGAAGCTTGAGAAGCAGTGCTTTAGAAGCTGGTTCTTGCATGCATTTCCCTTAAAGTCTCATCAGGACACAAGGGATTTTAAAACTCAAGTCTGAGTCTTTGAAATCTTTTCGGAGCAGAAGGTCATTCAGCTTTAGAGACTTTCTCATTTTGTATCTGAAAGTTGATTCTTAAGGGACTCCTAAGTAAAAATTTGCTAGATCTACCTGGGCAGAAAATGGGAGAAGAATAGCTAATACATTTGCTAAATCTCCACAATTCAATAGCTTAGAAATAAGACAAAACATCAGTCAACTTAGCATAATTTTCACTAGGCACATTTTCTGTGTATATTCATTAGAAGGTCTATTTTTTCTTATAGCTCACAGACTGATATTAAACATTTTATTAAACAATTTTTAGTAAAGACAATTACAATGACTGAAAATTGAAAGTGCTCAACTCAAAATAACATACTGCTAAATCAAAAGTATTTTCATGGGAGTTACAGCTACATTAATTTTAGATGTGGGGACGGAAATTGTTTGGACTTTGACTGTCCATTAGTAGAAAAGTCTAACCAGAGAGACAAAATTAGACTTTAATTTAATTCTCCTTTTCTTTCTGAGTCTTTCCTTCTGTGTGATTATGGTCACTACTAAAGAGGAATGACCATGTGTTATCGACAGGATGCACGTTCCCTATTTTTAGTAAATTGAGTTGAAAAGAAAGGGAAACAACTTGCTGCATGCTTTTGTAAAATTCAGTAATAAAATTTTAATGGTGGCTTTTGTGTTTTGCTGTTTTCTTTTGGTTGTGTTTGTGGGGGGGCATTCTTAATCATGTGTTTAGTATGACAAGGACTGAGGGACCAGAGTGGGTTAATCCGGAAGATGGTGAGTAGGGAAAGAAAGGAACAGAAAGAAAGCCACGCTTCTGTGCAGTGCATGAGTGCAGTTCAGAATGCAGTGGGGTTTGGTGTGAGGTGGGTACCCTACTAAAGGAAGGAGCATCCTAGAGGAATCATTTGGTACTAAACATTTAACTTTCTAAAAGTCATAGGTTATTAAATAGAAATTTCTGTGCCAAGTGTGGGATAACTTCTTAAGAGTTGTTGTCAAGGAGGATTCAGGGACACTAGAATAATACATACTCTTGTTATTCTTCTTGGTTTTCATCAGAACTAATTGCTAAGACTCTGTTGCTGAAGACAATACATACCTTGGTTGTAAGACAGAGAAAGTAAGCTGGAAGTCTCATAATTAGCTATCGTTTGCAACGCTGGACATTGTTATGCAGTGTTAGCACAATAGTGGCATGAAGTGTTAGGGAGGCAACTAACCACTCCGATTAGATCTGTGCCCTCTGCATATGAGGATATTTAAGCTTGGTAATGTAAACCCTGTCAAACACCCATGGTTGAGAAGGGCTTATGTCCTAGGAAATAACTTACTATTGGTGTTTAGCTGAATGACATGGCAACAAACTAGCTCCTGAATATCTGTGTTCTTGCACGTTTATTTCACATACCTCAAAGAAATTACTGGAATTAAGTAAATTCAACTAGGTCTTGGGATATGAAATCTACATGAAAAAATCAGTATGGCAATAGAAATTAATATAGAAAAGAAATCAGGAAAGCAACAATGCTGGGGATGATGAGATGGCTCAGTATGTAAAGCACCTGCTGCACAATCCTTGTGAACAGGGTTTGATCTGCAGAGCCTAGAAAAAAATTGGAAAGAGAAATCAACACTCAAATATTGCCTTCTGACCTCCACACAAGCTCTGTGACATATATGTATTCTCTCTCTCTCTCTCTCTCTGTCTCTCTCTCTCTCTCTTTCTCTCTCTCTCTCTCTCTCACACACACACACACACACACACACACACATACACGAGAGAGAGAGAGAGAGAGAGAGAGAGAGAGAGAGAGAGAGAGAGATCACCTAACAGGATAAATATAAATTAAAGCAGACAGCAATCTCACATTAAGCAGTTACAGAAAATAGTAATATACTAATAAATAAAATCATCCAAAGAGGGAAAAAACCTCTTCAAACAAGATCAATAAAATATTAATGAAGAATTTGAAAATATTAAATGAAGACACACCCTTTGTTCATAGATTATAAAAATGAATACTAAAATATTTATACTCTCCAAAGCTGTTTACAGATTCACTGCAATTCTGATCAATTCACTAGTGATATTCTCCACAAGTTATGGTGGTTTGAATGAGAATGGGCCCTAGGGGCTCATCTGTTTGAATGCTTGGTCCCCAGTTGGTGGAGGTGTTTGGAAAGGATTAAGAAGTATGGCCTTGTTGGAAATGTGTCACTGAAAGTGGACTTTGAGGTTTCAAAACCCCACACCATCCCAGTTTGCTTTTTCTCTCACTACCTCATACTTATGGATCAAAACGTCAGCTCTTGACTACTGCTCTAGTGCCATGCCTACCTGCCTGCTGTTTGCTCCCACCACGATGCCCATGGACTCACCCTCTGAACTGTAAGCCTCAAACAAACTCTTCTATAATTAGGGCACAGGTCCTAAAAATAACAATTTCAATATTTGCATAACCCCCTCACACACAGAGAGAACAAAATCATGAGCGAAAGTACAAAGCACACAGCATTATATTGCTTGAATTCAAAACACAATAAAAGCTGTATATTAAAACAACATGACCCGAAAACAGATACAGGATTAAAGAGAAGACAGACTTGAGAACCTAGAAGCAAACCACATATTTGACTGAGAAGACACATTGGGATTAGGACAGTGCTTTCAATAAGCAGTGCCTGAGAATTGGAAAACTGGGTCTACAATGGAGAAAAAAGAAACTTGATCGCTGTCTTTCACTAGTTAAAAAAAATCAGGTAAATATTAGCCAAATATGTCTAAAATTAAGAAAGAGAACAGGATGTCCATTCTACCCACATAAAGCAATATATGGCTTCCATTCTTAGTGAGAACAACATGGTATGAAAAAAAGATAAAGGAAATACAACTTAGAAAGGGAAGAAGTCAAAAGAATCCATAGCAAAGCTGACACTTGATTTCAGAGACAGGTAATAAAACCATCATGGCATTGAGACAAGAATGGACACGTAGACCAATGGAATTCAACATAGGACCCGAAATAAACTCATTGGTTAAAGATATTTTATTATTATTTTTTAAAGTGCCCAAACACACACTACATAAAACTTTTTCAACAAATGGTACAGGGAAAACTAAATATTCATATGTAGAAGAATGAAACTAGATTTTTTTTCTCATCTAATACACAAAATGGATCTTGAAGCAATAACTAAAAATTGAAACTGGGGTAAAAATCTTCACAATTTTTGCATAAGCATGCCCTGTAAAAAACTCTGATTGCTCAGAAAATAAAGCAAGGTTTGAAAATGTGATTGCATATAATCTAAAAGTTTCTATGAAGCAAAGAAAACAGCATACAGTGCAAAGAAACAACTGTAGAATGGGAGAAACTTTCTGTCAACTACACACCTAAAAGGGAGTTACTATCTACAATCTATAAGGAACTCAAAAACAATAGACATCGAAACCTCTGGTTATCCATATTTAGCATATGGACAAATGGATCGAATATAGAGTTCTCAAAAGAAGACACGCAAGAGACTGGAGAGATGGCTCAGTGTGTAATAGCTCCTGTGCAAACATGAAAACCTGGTTTGGGTCTCAGCACCCACATAAAACAAACAGGAAAACACAAGCATGTCAACGTGAATGGCTGTGCCTATGTTCACAGTCTAGTGCTTTGAAGAATGGAACAAGAGGATCACTGGGACTTGCTGACTGCCAGCTTTCTCCAGTTCCAGTGAGAGGCCCTGTCTCAAGAGAATATGGAAGACACTGATGGAGAGACCAAGATACACAATCTCCCCAACATGCACCCCATTCCCTACCCCACCAGGCATTCACACAGATAAACATATAAAAGAAGACATGCAAAGAGTTAATAAATATTATGAAAAATGCTCAACATGCTTAGTCAGTAAGAAATGTAGGTCATCCCATTCTAGCCCCATCAGGATGACTATCACCAAGCAAACCAGAGTACAGATGTTGCAGGCAATGATGTCAAAGAAAAGGACCCCTTGCACACCGCTGATGGATACTGCAAACTATCAGTAGTCATTATGGGAATCAACACCCTCTAACCTCAGGAAGGAATAAACTGAAGGTAGTACTGTATTCTGCATTGGGCACCGGAAGAAATCCAAGGTGAAAGGCTGCAGAATGATCAGCACACCCAGTCACTGAAGCTTGGCTCACACTAGCAGAGATATGGAATCTGCTTAGATGCCCACCAATCAATGAATGGATATAGAAAATATGGTTAATATAGAAAGTAGAGTTTTACTCATCTGCAAAAAACTATGAATGAATAGATCACTTACAGGAAAATGAATGGGAGTGTAGATCATCCCATTAAGGAATAAGCCAGAGCCAGGAAGACAGCTTCACATGCTTTCTCTCCTCCAGAATCTATACTTAAATATATACTTTAGTGTGCTGACCTCTATTTGCTGTAAAAAGAGGCTTCATTGATGCTGAGTGGTAGCTTCCCTTATCTTTGGGTATTAGGATAAGATAGCATGTAGGAAGGAATTGTGCTGGTCTAGCAAAGTGCTGGTAGCAGGATCTTTTCTAAGGTCCATGACCTCACTAGCCCTGGGAAGCAGGCTACGTTTACAGAGCCAGGCATGAGTTCCCTCCTGTGGAGTGGGCTTTAGGTGCAATTATACAGCTGTTGGTGGCCACCAACTTGTGAGTGCCACTTCTTACACCTTCACACTGGTAATAGTTGTGGTTTGTAGGTGTCACAGATAGGTAGGACTCTTAATTGTTTCCTTCTCTTGGCAGCTTGCATAGTATTTTCTGGAACCATGAAATCCAGATCAAAAAAAAAAAAAAAGGTTTTCTTTTCAGATTCACTTCCAGTCATCTATGTCATATGACCTAAGTGTTTGGTATCTTGATCCATGGGGGCCACTATCAGTCCCTGAGAGGCAACCAAGGGCTATATTGGTAATCTATATTGTTCTGGGAGTCACTCGGACTAACTATCCTGACTAACCCTTTGAAAGGCTTTCTCAGGTCTGGTACTGGGGTTTTGTTAGTCTAAACGACAACTGGACACAATGCAGAGATCAAAGGATTGTGGGAATCCCAGACCCAGTGTTTCCATATGTATCACAGCTCCTGCATCTATGGCTCAGGGAACACCATGGAGGAAGGAGTAAAAACGTTACTGTAAGACTCAGAACACAAGGAGGCCTGCAGTAAAGCAGCCCCTCATAGACATAGCCACATAAATAAGACTGGAAAATTAGCAATATCAATAGACTTCTTAATAAGGAAGGGAAGAAATTTTATAGCATCCCACCCTTAGACAAATTGCTACAGGTAACGGTTGACTGCTGGGAGATGGAGAATTAGCCTCTCCTAAGGATAATCCATTTTTCAGTTATCCAGTGCCAAGTGGTTAGCCTTAAACCATAAACATACAAAAAACAAAACTGTGTGTGTATGTAATATATTTGTGCATGTAATACACAATATGGTGTGTGCGCATGTGTGCATAAAAGCCTATCAATTTGAAAATGGGGTGGATGGGAAGGCATTGAAGGAAGGTAATTTTAACAGGTTAGAAGGAAAAAAGGAGGGGGAAGAAGTGATATCAGTTGATTTAAATTATGAATATTAAAAGTACATATATTTTCATATGAAAGCCAAGGAAGAACTTCTGAAGGAAGAAGGGGATAAGTAGGCCAAGGAAGGACAAAGCTGAACCAGAACAGTATCATGAATGCATGAAAATGTCCCAATGAAACCATTGTTTTCTATTCTAACTAAAAGATAACAAAGCAGGAACAGTCAGTGACAAGGCTGTACACTGCTTCTTATTTGTTTTTAATGTTTGCTGAGGGCAACATTAAACATTGTTATTTTTTCATGTAGTCACAGCCAGTTGCATAGCTTTGCCTAACAGGAGACTGGACAGTGGGTGAATGGATGGAAAGCCTGCAGGGGCTGATTGTTAACTAGAGTATCCAGTTACTTCTTGGACAATAATTGGCAGGGCAGTAGGCGTGGGTTAGGGAAGGAGAAAGTTCACTTTGACCTGTTTTGGCATATATGCAGTGTAATTTAATATGTGCAGGGGAAGTGAAAGCATGAAGCTCAAAACAACACAAAACAAAACAAAACAAAAAAAGGCTGGGTTCACTTGGACATAACTCCATCCTTTCAGGGAGAACCTGAAAACAAGTAGTGAACAATTCTATCAAAGGAGGGAATATGGAACAAATTTAGCAGAGACCCAAAAAGGCAGAATTGTCTATGCAGTCTCCATGAAGATGAGTTCATAAAATGAAAGGTATGAACAGCTTTTGATGAAGGGCCGCAGAAGCTAGAGACGCACCAACAGTTATCCACTGAAATATGTATCTAACACCTAAAGAAGTAAAACAAACTTCTTATGAAATCTTGTGATTTTATTTATTTATTTATTTTTATTTATTTTGCTATAGGCGATAAAATACCCAAGGAGTTTGTTCAATAAATGGGTCCAAACATTGCTTCTACATCTTAAGTTGATCCCAATGGTTCAGTGAATTGCCAGCTGTTTCTCGGAGGGGTCTTGGGAGCTCCTACAAGATGCAACTGAATGAGCACCAGCTATTATCTCCCATCTTCACCAGAGTGGTTTCACCACGTAGGGTCTTACACATGATCTCGTTTGACGAGAAACAGCGCACACGGAGGACAGAGTGAGCTACTTTGATCTCTGAATTCAGTGTCAGAAAGCTGTGGCAGAAGGGTTTGCCGTTTCTCGTCTGAATGCCGTATTTCTCTCCCATTGGCTTCCCTACTCTGAGCTTGCTCCCCTTTACAACCCACCATTCACATTGCTCCCAAAGTGTTCATTCTTAAACATAAATCCAATTCTGGTGTCGGCTTCCACGGGGCCTTTATCGACTTCTTTTCACTGTTTGTACAAAGTTAAATGGCAGAAGGTGCTTCATGACCTGCGTGCACATTCCTCCCTCTGAGCTGGGTTTCAGGATTCCCCGGTTCTGTAACGCTGGGCTGTAACAGATAACCAACCAGTCGTGCTCTGGAGGTGCAGACACCTTCTGCCTGGCTAGTTCTTGGCACAGCTCACCAAACACAACTTCCTGAACTCCATCAATCTGGTCCTAAGTCCTCCTTAGAGCATCTATGGTGATGAAATACGTACCTCTCTCACAACATGTAGGCCACATGATGCTATTCATTGATGTTTCTGGTTTGGCTTTTATTTACCCCTAAACTGGAGATGAATGAGTCTTTGAGGAAAGAGACTGTCTCATCAGCTGATTGTCCTTAGACCATGATGCTATCTATACCTGGTACCCCAAAGGAGTCCAGTGAGAACATGAATGAATGCTGCTCCTTTTGAAGATGTCTAAAATAATCTACATCTTCAATCTATTTCGTTCATTTGAAAAAAATTTGAGTGATTGATATCGACTATTTCCTTAACATTTTGTTTACGCCGTTATGTAAGTCTGTTGTTTTCCTCCTCTAGAATTCAATAGCCTTCGGCAACACGATGCTAACGCAACAGTAAAGTAGCATTAGAGAACGATTAAAGTAATCCTTCAGAACAGCTGAGAACAGGAAAAACACTGTCCTTAAAACTTAAATAGAATGTGACATATAGAAAATTTATGAAAGAATTTTGGTAAAAGATATCTTCTTTAGTGGAAAAAAATCCTAATAAGACTGCACTGAACCAAAAGAAATGAAACAAGCAGAAAAAAGACCCAAGCAACCCTACAAGGTAAATCCAAAACTCAGCTTGGTTTCTGTAGTTCCTGTCCTCTGACCTTCAGTGTCTTTCAAACACGTGGCTCGCTGATGTGTGACACGGTCTTTGGTTCCTTACGTAAAAGTTTCTCCTTAGTGTTTCTGTTTATTCCACCTGTCCCTCAGTGAGTCTTTCTTCCCCATTATGGCTTAGGATACTGTTTAAGTGCTCCTTGTGTAGAGGTTCTGGATTTCCGTGCAGTGCATATTAGGGCTTCTAAGACTCACTTTCTAATACATTATATTTTGGTGTCTTCCTCCACCATGCTATGGAGACCCTGCTCAAGTATAACTTGTCTTCTGTGTACTCTCACTGCAGAAAATTAAAAAAATTATTAATAACTGTGCTTTTCTTATCTTCACAGTGCTTGCTTCCTGACTTGCTGTTTTCAGTTTACAGAGTAGTTCCTTCGCAGCTTAAACCAGGCAAACACACATCTCACAAACTCCCGCCATCCGGGTCTGCTATCACTGCTTCCACAGACCCTGCAGATTGCCTTTTACGATGCTCTCTTGGTTGACTGTACTTACAAAATGATTTCAGAGGGGATAACCTTTTCTAGAACTCCCTGGGTCACTGTGAGGGGGACTTCAGCTGTGCTACACCAGACCAGCAAGCACCTTTAAAACTCTCTATTTCTGACTTATTTGGGGTGCTGCCTTTTTCAGCCTGGAATTCTCGGAGTGCCCTGAAAAGAAGAGCACAGACCCCATTCCTACCCACTGCTGTGTCTGGATCCTTTTCTTCCTCAGCAAAAACGTTTTACCCATAGGGTTGGGCTGTAGGCTCTTTCCAGCTGCTGCTACAACCATATATAGTCAGAGATGTTAAATCCTTCAGGTTCTGCACACTGCTTTATGGCGTGCTGATTTTGTCTAGGAAGCCCAGTTTTTATTCTTGCTGTGAACATATGTTCATGGACTAGGGTCCATCCTTAAAGGACACCGACGAACCCAGGCACGAGACTCTCCTCTCTCCTGTTTTAGTCATTGTTACACTCCTGTGTCACGGTACTGGAGATTTTCTTCTCTGTGTTCTTTTATTTATTTTTTTTTTCATTTTACAATACCAACCCTAGTTTCCCTCCCTCCCCTTATACGCCCCTTAATTTCTCCCTTTCTGGTCCCCATCCACTCCTCAGAAGGTGTAAAACCTCCCTTAGTGAGTGAATAAAGTCTGGCAAACCAAGTCAAGGCAGGACAAAGCCCCTGTCCCCTGTATCAAGGCTGAGCAAGATACAGGAGTTTATTCTAATATTTTTGTATCTGTTGATGTTTGCTTTGCTATGGAGTATGTGGTCAGTTTTAGAGAAAGTTACATGAGGTGCTGATAAGAAGGAACATTCTTTTGTGTTTGGGTGAAATGTTCTATAGATGTCTGTTAAGTCCATTTGACTCATAATCTGTTAGTTCCCTAATGTCTCTGTTCAGTTTTTGTCTGGCAGACCTGTCCAATGGTGAGAGTGGGGTGTCTATGTCTCCCATTATTAGTGTGTGGGGTTTGATGTGTGATTTAAGCTTTACAAATGTGGGTACCCTTGTATTTGGGGCATAGATGTTCAGAATTTAGGTTTTATCTTGATGATTTCCCCTGTGATGAATATGAAATGTCCTTTTCCATCTCTTTTGATTAATTTTAGTTTGAAATCTACTTTTTAGATTTTGTTAGACATTAGGATTAGCTACACCCACTTGTTTTTTTAGGTTCATTTGATTGGAAAATCTTTCCCAACCCTTTACTCTGAGGTAATGTCTGTCTTTGAAGTTGAGGTGTGTTTCTTGTATGCAGCAGAAGGATGAGTCCTGTTTTTGTATCCATTCTGTTAGTCTGTGTATTTTTGTAGGACAATTGAGTCCATTGATATTAAGAGATATTAATGACCAGTGATTGTTAATTCCTGTTCTATTTGGTTTTGGTGGTGATAGTGTTTGTGTGTTTGCCTTCTTTGGGGTCTACTACTGTGAGGTTATCTGTTGCCTATGTTTTTGTGGGTGCAGCTAATTTCTTTCTGTATGGTAGGCTTTGTGGATAAATATTCTTTAAATATGGTTTTGTCATGGAATATCTTGTTTTGTCTGTATATGGTGACTGAAAGCTTTGCTGGGTATAGAAATCTGGGCTGGCATCCATGGTTAAAAGACCATGGATAAGGTTAAAAGACCTTTCAGAGTTTCTATTGAGAAGTCAAGTGTAATTCTGATAGGTCTGCCTTTATTCATTACTTGGCCTTTGTTCTTTGCAGCTCTTAATATTCTTTCTTTATTCTGTATGTTTAGTGTTTTGATTATTGTGTAGTGAGGGGACATTTTTTTTTGGTCCAGTCTATTTGGTGTTCTGTAAACTTCTTGTATCTTCATAGGCATATCCTTCTTAGATTAGGAAAATTTTCTTCTATGATTTTGTTGAATATATTTTCTCAACCTCTGAGCTGGAATTCTTCTATTCCTATTATTCTTAGGTTTGGTCTTTTCATGGTGTCCTAGATTTCTTGGATTTTTTGTGTTAAGAATTTGTTGGATTTAACATTTTCTTTGACTGACGAATCTATTTCCTCTATTGTATCTTTAATGCCTGAGATTCTCTCTTCCATCTCTTGCATTCTGTTGGTTATATTTGCATCTGTAGTTTCTGTTCATTTCCCCAGATTTTCCATTTCCAGAATTCCCTCTGTTTGTGTTTTCTTTATTGTCTTGACATCAATTTTCAAGTCTTGAATTATTTCCTTCACTTGTTTGATTGTTTTGTTTTCTTGACTTTATTTAAGGGATTTATTGATTTCTTCCATTTTTTTTTTGCTTTTATTTTCCTCCATTTCTTTAAGGGAAATTTTCATTTCCTCTTTAAGGGCCTCTATCATTTTCATAAGGTTGTTTTTTAAGATTGTTTACTTCTGCTTCATCTGTGTTGCAATGTTTGGGTTTTACTGCTATAGAACCACTAGCTTCTGGTGTTGCCATATTGTTCTTTATGTTGTTGAATGTATTCTTACACTTCTGTCTACCCATCTTTTCCTCCAATTGGTGCAGAGGTAGTATGGGAAGTCTTTCTCTATATGTGTTGCTTTTATTGGTTAATAAATAAAGAATCTGTTTTGGCCAGTATCTTAGCAGAGTAGACCTAGGTGGGAAAACTAAACTGAATGCTGGAGAAAGAAGGTAGAGTCAGAGAGATGCCAGGTAGCCATCAGAGGGGAAAGACACAAGCTGTCAGCTGGAACCTTGCCAGTAGTCCACAAGCCTCATAGTAAAATATAAAATAATGGAAACAGGTTAATTCTAGATGTAAGAGATAGCTAGCAATATACTTAAGTGATTGGCCAAGCAGTGATTTAATTAATACAGTTTCTGTGTGATTATTTTGGGTGTCTGGGCAGTCAGGAAACGAAAAAGTGGCCTCTGACTCCACAGATGGGGCTGGTGCCTCCCAGGGTCTCACGTCCTCCAACCAGTGCAGGGGTCACTCTTCCTCCAATTGGTGCAGATGGGTTCTGTGGCCTTGGTGCTTGCGGATGTGGTGGGGGATGGTTGGGGGCAGGGAGAACACTGCTACTTGTTCACTGGGGCTGTGATGGATGGTGGTGGGGCACGGGATGTGCCCCCGGGGGTTAGGGCCTAAAGAACAGGTCTGTCTAGTCAGGAGCTCAGACACCTCTTCCTCCAGGTATAGGTCAATGTTCTTCTTTTGCTTTTGAGTTCTGATTTGTCTTTCACAATTGGAAATATTGTTTAGCTCCGTTTTTGTTGTTGTTGTGTGTTTGGAAATGTTGAATTGCATTCTCCTGCCCCTGGAGAATATTTCTTGACAGTTTAAAAAAGGAGTCCATTTTTGTTTAGTTCTCGTTTTGCCCATTATGAATAACTTTTCAAAAGAACTCTGCCTTTTGCAAATGTGTTCAGGCTTTCCAGACCCAGGGATGTGCTGGAAATAAGCTTGCCAATGTTTTTCTTCCTTCAGGCACCAAATTAATCAGGACCCTAATCAGAGCTTTTCTCAATACTTTCAACTTCTACCTGATATTTACTTATATTGTTACAATTGCTTAATGTTTACTATTTGGCATTTTATGAGATTATAAGGTCTTTGGAATTTGCCCTTTCTGTTAACTTCCTGAATATCTCCATTCTGAGTTACTCAGAAATGGCCTTAAAATAAATTAGTCCCAAAGCAGAATTGACTGAAGTAATAGGCACGACGGGAAAGAATAAATTCACAGCATTTCAGAGTTGATTTGGAAGGATTTGAGCCCCCAGGGAAACAAGACTTGCTGGATTGTGTTTTCTTCTTTATTCTGCTCATGATTTCACTTGGGATTCGTGGATTTAAAAGGCCAGAGAGATGTCCTGTAAAGTCCTAAGTTAGCAAAGGAGAACTGAAGCTTTTATGTCCAACAATATAGAATTAACATGACCAGTAGAACCCCACAGAAGGTGCCCCTGGTAATAAAAGAAACTCCTTGAACCACTGGGAAGGATTAGGTACTTTCGTGGATGTCTGCTGACAACTTAGCCCCGAGTAAATGAATAAACTAATAGTTGCTTCTAGGAGTTGCATTCCCAGGGAAATGTTTCTGAGTTCCAGTTCAGGGACGCTTAGGAAGCTACCAGATGCAAATTGCATTCCAGCACTGAGTTGACCAATCAAGTTGTGGACCCTTCTGAGGTCTTTGGGTTTGACTGTGAATGTGGAAACACCCAAAGGCACCTTCAAATTAAAAATAAACACACTGCTCTAAAGAGTCCTGGATGTATAATTTGGTAGAATTTTAAGAAGTATCTTTTTATAGTAACAGAGTCTATGAAGAAAATAAATTTCAGGTAGGGCTATATCCTCTCCAGGCATATGAGTGTTTAAATGACCTTTGCTGTGCATTCAAGCACTTTTGGCACACCCCTGCCTGCCTCTACACGTCTCCTAACACAAGGAGCTTTTTTCTTCATTTCCAGGCATATTTTTGTAATTGGATAGATGCCAGCAGAGACAATATGAGCTGACCTTTGTGTGACCTCTTTGTGTGCTGGTCTATATTTTTCTCTACAATTCTTGCTCCTGATACCTAGAGAACCCTAGGATTCTGTTGCCTTGGTCATCTCCCATTCAGCTAATGTACCCAATTCACAGAGTGTTTTCAAATGACTTTGAACTTCCTTTGTTCCTCCTTGCTATTTCTGCCCCCAGTTGAAAGGGGGGGGGGAGACTCTCTTGGAGAGATTACATTTTGTTGAGCTGAGAGAGAAAGCCTGTAGTGTTGGTTAACTTAGCACCACCTGACACCTGACACAGCTTGAACTTGGCCACTTCCTATTGTTAGGGTCAGTGGTCAGCTTCCTCTGAGCCTGGTTCTCTGGCCACTGCCACTGACTGAAAATTGACACGTTGTGGATTCAGCATAATTCTAGCCCTGGTAATTTAAAAATCCACCTGTCGACACTTTCGTTTTTTTCTTTCTTTCGTCCTTGCTCTAATTTGTAATTCTTTTATATAGATTTTTTTCACATAATTTATTTTGATCATGTTTGTTCCCCTCCCCCAACTCCCCCAAGATCCACAGTTCTACCCAGCAACTTTATGCCCTCCCTTCGAATAAAGGAAACAAGCAAACAAATAACATGAAAATGAAAATTGAAACAAGCGGAAGAGCAATAAGAGAAAAAAAAAGCCAAAACAAAGCAAATGAAGAAACAAACAAGCAAAAAACATGGAGGTTTTGTGTGTGTGTGTGTGTGTGTGTGTGTGTGTTGACCATTACTCCTGGACATGGGGCTTCCCCTGAAGTGTCGTTGATATAATCAGTGACACTCCTTTGGAGAAAACTAATTTTTCCCTCTGCCAGTTGATAGCAGTGGCAGATAGCTTCTCAGTTAGGTATGGAGCCCCATACAGTCTTCCGTGTCCAGTTCCAGATCTGGGACCCCGTCTGGTTGGCTATTTTAGGGCATGGCACATGTTTTCCGATGTGCTTGGAGCTCCCCATTTATATTCTATTTTTCTCATACTCAAATCTTTTTTTTCATGTGTGAGTAAACATGCATGTGTAGATGCATGTGCATATGGAGGCTAATGTCCCATGTCTTCCTCAATCACTCTCTGTATATTAAGATTGGGTCTCTTACTTGAGCCAAGAGTTTGCTAATTTGTGTAGTCTCACTACCCAGCTTGCTCTTGCGATCCCCTATCTACGCTTTCTGCGTGCTGGGATTACAGGTGGGCTGTCTTGTTTGGCCTGTCCTTACATGAGTTTTCTGGATGTGAAGTCCATTTATCAGGTCTGCACAGAAAGCGCTTTTTCCTACTGAGCCCTCTACCAATGGTCCCCACCTCTGCTTGAATCTTTATTTGCAAAGGCATAAAGTTTATAACCGACACCTTTAAAAACCTTATACTTTCATATTTATATCTGATTTAAGGACAAATAATTATCACTGCTTTCTGTCTATTTGTTCAATGTGGGTTCAGATATTGGATTTGAAAGTTGCTTAATGTAAATATTTTAAATCTGGAGAATTTTGGATAAAAAAGAAAAATTATATAAGGTTAGTAGGAGTTTTAAATTAAATTATCTTCTCCATGTAATACATTGAAGAAAGCCTTTGACTCTAGCCAGGGTGACTCCAGCAAAAGATTCAGTCAGTTCTCTTGACTTAAAGAATTAAGGGTGGGGAGACTTGAGGAAGAGAAGGGGGTGACCAGTATTGCAGGTGACAACCTCACAAAGCTGCCTTTCCAACATTCGGGAGTCAGGAGGAGGAGATACTGTCCTGTGGAACAATATAGAATGCTCCTAAAAACAATGTGAGAAGGGGAGAATGGGGGGAACTTGGGAAATTGGGATGGTTGGGATAAAGGAAGGATGGATATGGGAGCAGGGAAGCATATATCTTAATTAAGGGATCCAGCTTAGGGTGGGCAAGAGACCTGAACCTAGAGGGGCTCCCAGGTGCCCAGGGGGATGTCCCCAGTTAGTGCCTTGGGCAGCTGAGGATAAGGAATCTGAAATGGCCCTATCCTATAACCACACTGATGAATATCTTGCATATCACCATAGAACCTTCATCGGGTGGTGGATGGAGATAGAGACAGAGACCCATATTGGAGCACCGGAATAAGCTCCCAAGGTCCCAATGAGGAGCAGACGGAGGGAGAACATGAACAAGGAAGTCAGGACCGTGAGGGGTGCACCCACCCACTGAGACAGAGGGACTGATCTATTGGGAGCTCACCAAGGCCAGCTGGACTGGAACTGAAAAAGCATGGGATAAAACTGGATTCTCTGAACAATGAGGACTGATGAGAAGCCAAAGACAATGGCACTGGGGTTTGATCCTACTTCATGTTCTGGCTTTGTGGGAGCCTAGCAAGTTTGGATGTTCACCTTCCTAGACCTAGATGGAGGGGGGAGGACCTTGGACTTTCCACCTGACTGCTCTTTGGTCTGGAGAGGGAGGGGGAAAGGAGTAGGGGGATGGGGAGTGGAGTGGGAGGAAGGGGAGGGAAATGGGAAGATGGGAGGAGGCGGAAATTTTTTTTCCAAGAAAAAATAAATAAAAAAAAACTAATTCAAACAGAACTCTTGGCATCACTCTGATGATGTGGGTATGTAACATTTATGATGTATTCAAGAGAAAAAGCCTCTTGTTTGGGTTTTAAAGAAAATGCTTGACGATGACGTAATCCTAACAACTTAGTACTTACGTGTCTTCTGCAACTTAGTAATTCACTTAGTAATGAACACCAGAGGAATGCAAAAACTCATATCTGTTTTTCCCACTGATTCTTCAAAGGAAAAAGCATTTCCATGATAATCACACAACAAGCCACAGTGCTAATTGCTCATGCCAATTAGTGGTTGAATATAATGTCATAAAGGAAGCCATAGCACCTTGTGATTTGGTTTTCTTTATAGTTTCATAAGCTCTATAGTGCAAGTGAAAACTAAATTTGAATTACTGACCTTGTCTCGTGAAACATGATTGATATATTACTCCCCATCATTCTGATATTTGAAATAATTCCATCATGCATTATAGATTATGTAACTTCAGCAATAAATTACCTCTTCACTATCTAGAAGAATCTGTCCTTTAATCTGTCTTTCTTCTGACTTCTGTCTATCTATTTATCACTTGTCAAAGAATATACACTGGGTGATTAAACCATGTTAACATAGTTTCTACCTCTATTAGGTACTTTCAATATATGTCTTAGGCTTCATGACCTAAACATTTAAAAAAAGGAATTTGGAGAAAAACAGTGATCCCATTAGTTCATAAACTTGGTGTTTATTTAGAGTCATTGTTGAAAATAAGACCCAGCTACTGATTTAACTCATCTGTAATGTATTCCTAGCTGGATGATGGTCAATTCAAGAAATATTTAGAATTTAAAATACAACTTATCTTGCTTCACTAGAAGCTTACACCTTCCTCCAGTTCCCAGGTTTCTTCCTGAATTTACAGGTTTTAAAGGCAATGTTATGATGTTAAATTATTTTCAAATTTGGCATTCCTCCTAGAAAAGGACAAGACTGTGAGCAATTGATTCTTGGTCAGTTTAAGTGCTTGTGGACACAGGTAGTGGGAAGAAGTTGTCCTTATGTGGTGTAATTGTTTCCTCTGAGCTTGGCATAACTATGATCATCATGGGCCCCTCAGTCATGGTTGAAATCAACAAAACTACACAGTAGATAGCGAGGTCTATAATAATGATGTTGTCAACGATTCTTTTTAGAAGGGTCAAATGACCCTTCAGTGACCCTCCCTGAAAATCAAACAACAATCCCTCCTGCCCCAATTACATGTGATCTAATGAAAAAGTACATTCGAAATCCCAAAATAAGAAATTGTCTGGGAGTGTAGCTGCCTGTAAGTCACCCATGCTCCTATAAGTAACTCAAATAAATCTATTATTCACCAAGCTCCTCCTGGAGAAATCGTTGGTCTATGGGCTCCTTTTCTATGGGGTATATAGGCACATTTTCTATTCCTATCCTGGGAAGTCATGTGAGAACCCTCCCCCTTTTCATCCCAGCTCGCCAGCCTAGAGGGTATCATGGCCACGATTTGATTCGGGACCTACAGAGCTGATTAGCCAACCTTAGAAACAAAAGAGGCAACAGCTGCTTCCAGGTCAGTCCGGTCTCTAAATCTGTTTTCTTCAAATTACTGCTCAGCTTGCTTCTTAATTAGTTTACACATCTGTTCAATCATGCCCTTGGGTTAGCTGCTGTTAAGCCTGGCTCCATATTAGAATCACCGGCAAGCTTTCTGGATGCTAAAGCATATATGAGCTGCATCACCATTTCTGGCAATAGGTTCCAGTCACCTATAATTTCAAAGCTCTCCAGAAGCATAGGACATGATGATACACTATTTGGCATGTAATACTTTCATAATCTACCCAAGGCATTCTTAAATCTGCATCTTCTTTTTGATGTTCTTTGCAGTGCCGGGGTTCAAATCCTTTACCCCTTGCATGCTAGGCAAGAGCTGAGCCACAGAGCTACACTCCTACGACTCTGGACTTTTCAGTTGGTGTTCTGTAGCCACAGAAATGTGGTCATATATGGCTTTGTAATTATGCTGGCCCAGACTCACTTGTGTAATGGCAAACAGACAGTCTAGGAACCTAAAGAGGATGGTTTAACGGAACTCCCTGGAAATACCTTAAAGAGCCCTCCTCTGTATTGCTCCATTGTCTGGAGACTGATCGATTTACTCATCCTTGCGTTATGACACACAGGGTATTGGGACCAGTGTTTCCAGAGTCTGTAAGCTTACATACAGGTGACCACGAGGAGTGGTCAGTAGACATACCAACTGTCGGGAGGAAGGTGATGTCCTTACACTTCCATGTCGCAAGAAGCTGTGGTTGAGTTTCCTGGGGTCACACAGTGCACAGAAGAATTGTGCTTGGAGCTTGACCCCGTAGTTTATGCTTCATTGGTTGTAATTTAGCCTCCCCCATTCCTCAAAATACAACTGTTCAGAAGCTGTCGATAGAATTGGGCATAGCAAGTTCCACACCTGCTACTTAACTTAGTCTTCATGTTTTATTCTGAATTTAAAAAAAAGGATTTGTTTTTCAATTTATAATTTCCTTGGAAGAACCTCTATCTAATAAAATACACTATAGCTGCTTCCTTAGTATTGTCTCTGGCTCCACATTTTATTTGACTTGTCAGGTGCCTCAAACCCATGGAGAGCAGATGTGGGAAGAAGAACAATTCTTTATTCCCGAAAGTGTTTTCAATTTCCTTTGTCGGGTTGGCGTGCACTACGTACTACTCCAATCTAGATCTCCTCAAGCTGTTGGGTGCTACTCTGTCTCAACCTTTTAAAACAAGCTCATCAGAATGTCACAGTAATAACCATGTAAATAGGGCAAATTTATCTCCGTCCTTTGGCAAGCAGCCTGAAGGGTTGAAATAGTTTCGCCTTATGCAGGCCAATCAATATAACAATTATTGAGCACAGCCTTTGTGAAATCATCTCTAAATTGGGAGAGGTGAGTCGAAAAGCTCCTTGTTCTCCATAATTGCAATGTGCAAAACAATCTCCCGAGGCTGTTGTTAACGTGTTACCCTCTAACGGGGGAGGTTTGAAGTGAGACAAGACTGTACTCCTGACAGGCTCGCAAGTAATGTCTGCACTGGGGTCTGAGGACCACACTCTTAGGAACGAGGACTCAGTGCTAACAGAATGTGCCCCCAGGGGGGAAACTAAAGCTGTGAATCATAGTGTTTGCTGATTTCCATGATCTGATACTCCTACAACTGCCAAGCTCAACCACCAACATGTTGCCCTTAAAACTCGAGTTGAAGAGATGGTTCACACACTGAGTACACCTGACTCCACTGAGTAGGTGCAAACTAGCAGCAGTTCCACGCAGGGATCTTTGTGTACACAATTACACACACACACACACACACACACACACACACACACACACACGCACGCTTTCGAGACTTCACGGAGTAGGTTGAGCTGCTTAACTCTGTAAAGAATTTCAGAATGGTTAAGGAGGCAAAGAATAATATAAGAAAAATAATGAAACAATAGTTGGAAAATATATTCTAATGTGGACTGAAAGAAACCTGGGAAGCTTCAATAATATTTGAAGAAGTACAGACAACTAAGGAATGCTGAGACCTGGAGAAATAGTCCAGTACCAATTGTTTAATATCAAATGGCCATTCCTGAAAACATACGTACAAACAACATTGTATATACTGAGCAGGTTGTACTTATGCATTTAGAAATGTGTACATGTGTGTAAAACAACAGTTATTTAAAAAGGGGCCATGAATTTGAAAGGAGACATATGTAAGAGAGCTTGAAGAGAAGAAAAGGGAAAGAGAAAAGGATGTTACTGTTATAACCTCAAAGAATAACAGAAATAACTAAAACAAACTTGGGCACAAAAAACTTGGTGTGGAGGTTCAGTGACAGACCTTGGGGATTTCAATTGACAGTGTGCTGTAGGAAATGTGTGTTCTTGAGCTTCTCTTCAAGGTTGCCCAGAAGCGCACCCTAGGAAGGCTCACTCTACAGAGACTTCCTCATGGAGGTAAGCATATCTCACAGCCAATTAGGTCCTTCAGAGATGCAACTCCTTTCATCTGTAAAACAGGGCTTATGGTCTTTAACTCATGTGGCCTGGTGGTGACTGTGTGACCAAGGTTAATAAGTAACAGCGATTGCTGATAACTTTCGCTGTTGTGGGCTTCTCTTAGAGAGAGCCTGAGCCAACTGTGTGCAACGTTTGAATGCTGAGGAGCCATTCCTGCTGCCTGTTTGTGGGTTCCTTCTCCACCCTTCCTTTAGTACAGACTCCACGAGGCTCCTCACGCTCTGAGAGTTAAACAGAGGTTTATTTTGAAAAGAAAAAAAAAATCTTCCTCCTGACTCTTGGACTCATGTCTTTAATTTTTACTATGTTAAGAACCAGGAGAGGGAACTTAAGGTCAGTTGCCTCTCAGGTTGAGTAACTCCAAGCTATAAGTTCCAAAATCTTGTCTTTGTCTTTGATTCCAAATGGGCTTGTGGGAGAAAGTGATATAACCATGAGCTCACTGTGTTCTTTCAGATGATTTCCTGTTTCCTGTGTATTTAAATACACAGGGAATAATCCCGCTATTAAAATGAGACCCCGAGTGTGTGTATGGGCAAAAGTTCAATGAGAAAGGAAGAAAAATATGCTTGCTGAATACCAGATGTAGAGCGCATAAATCCAGTTAGAACAGGCCGGGAATAGCTTTATGGCTGACGTGCAAGAAATCTCAGGGAACTGGGAAGTCAGATAGGCATGTGTCAAACAGACGTATTTAAATCGTCCACTTCCTCAGCAAAATAAAAGTTTGAGGCAGTTTTGTTTCCTCTTGTGGTTTGAAATTACAGTTGTGGGCTATAGAGGCCCTGCTTGATTGAAGGCTTCCAAGCAGAGGAGTTACGTGACCTGGTTCAGCAGCACACAGCACTGGGATGGCCTGGGGTTTCTTACTAGGCCTCCTACATTGCCCTGTTTGTACTTTCTGTCCTTTGTCATCTTGGCAACAAATTGAAGTGCAGCTGACCACTGCTTCATAGTCATCTGACTTGCTGCTCTGGAAAGCTCTCGCATCTGAATGGGAAAGGCATCTAACGGTGTCCCTGGTAGATCCCTGTAAATCTAGAGGACAGAGCCATGCTCTCCAGGCTCAGAGACAAGGGAACTCCTTCTGCCAGCCTTGTCCTGTCCATGGTTGCTGCAGGGTTCATGCCTTTAGCATTCAGTTTAGTTTAAACAAACCTGATTTAAAGCTATAACCTGAAAACTGAGAGGAGGCTTAGTGAGAAGAGTCAGTGTTTGCCTTCTACCCCTAGAAGCCATGTAGAAAAAAAATCAAGGGTGATGCTGTGTGCTTGTAATCCTGGCACTGGAGAGACTGAGAGAGCTAGATCCTTGGGGGTCTTGGGCCAGCCAGTCTAGCCTACTAGGGTTCCAAGACACTAAGAGATCCTGTCTAATAACAAAACAGAAAGAAAAGATCTGGATGGTGAAAAGGAGTTAGGCCTGAGTTTGTTCTCTGAGCATACACATGCACACACAGTCCTACACACACTGATAATGTGCACACCAGCTACAAGAATGGCACTGATATATGGTGTGGGAGGTCCTTCTGTCTACGTGTTGCTTTTATTGGTTAATGAATAAAGAAATTGTCTTGGCCTGTGATAGGACAAAAGAACAGATCTAAGCAGAGAAAACTAAAGTGAATGCTGGGAGGAAGAAGGGCAGGGTCGGAGAGAAGCCATGGAGCTGCCACAGGAGACAGACGCTGAAACTTTGCTGGTAGGCCACAACCTCATGGTGATACACAGATTAACAGAAACGGGTTAAACTAATATGTAAGAGTTAGCCATTAAGGAGCTAGAGCTAATGGGCCAAGCAATGATTTAATTAATACAGTATCTGTGTGGTTATTTCAATTCTTAGTGGCCAGGACCAACAAGCAGGCTCCTATAACAAATATGTACATTTTCAGGTATGGTGACTTAACACTTAGTTTCTTCAGGAAGGACATGGTAGGCTATTGGCATGAAAAATCTCAAAGCAAAGGTATTTAAGTGCTAATAATGTCCCTGAAGATTTCAAAGCTCCCTAAGCTGCTCCTCTCACAATACTTCTGTTCAATAACATTCTGTGAGATATGCTGTTGTGTTAGATTTTACTCAATGGAATAAAGCAGATGGAATGGCATGGAAAACCATGTACTTTGTAGCCATGGGGCAGATTAGTTACTCTAATTCCATTGCTTACTACTTCATGAACTTCAGCATGGTACTATGGCACTATAGTTCCTGGTCTTCTTGTCCTTTGTCAGAATATATATATATTATTTATAAAGGATCTAGCAAGATGTCTAGCATGTTGAGAAAGTTCAACAACTTTTTTACCCCTTAAGCTCTCTCCATCCCTTTGTTTACTAAACGCATCCCTCCTTTCTCTAAACACTCCTTGAATACATTTTATATGACAACCACATTGTCAGCAAACATGGAGACAATGAAGAGTGAGTTTTGAACCTAAGAATATTGCTAATGATATTAACAAGGCAAGCTGGTGATGTTAATGAGGAAATGTCCCGTCTTATTCTGATGTGAGTGTGCGGAAACAGGAAACCTTTAGCCAAGGAAATGAAAAGATATTTCAAAAATGGAAAGATGTCCATTTTTATGGGTTGGTAGAATTGATATTGATAAAATATCCATACTACCTAAAAGTATCAAGATCTAGTGTAATTCACTTCAAAATACCAACAACACTCTCTATTAAACCAAACATGTCGCAAAATTCATATAGACCTATGAAAGGCCTGGGATAGCTGATGTAATCTTGACAGTAACCAACAAAGTGAGACTGTGACAATGCATATAATATCAAAACATACTGTGAACCTATTGTAATCAAAACAACATGGTATGGACACAAAACAAACTCAATGACCAATTTTAGAACAGAATAAAAATTAAGAAATTAATGTATGTATGCACAGCCAAGTGATTTTTGAGAAAGTGGTGAGAACACTTGAGAAAAGGCAAGATCTCTCGCAAACAGCACTGTGAAACATGGAGATATACACAGAATAGAATGAACCTCCTCCCTGTCATGTGATACAAAACTCACCTCAAAAGAGAGCAAGGACTGTAAGACCTAAAACAAGAAAAATACTTAAGAAAGGATAAAGGAATACCTTCAGGTCTTTTGGATAGGCAAAGATTTTTATAAGACTACAAAAACACAAACAATAAAAATAAATGTAAACAAATAAGGATCTGCAAAACCAAGATGCCTCTGCACCATAAAGGAAACAGTCAACTGTGAGGTGATAATTCACATACTGCTTAGCAGATAAGTGTGGGTGGCCAGAATACATACAGACATACATATATACATATGTGTATTATGTGTCTATCTTTTTATCTATCTATCTATCTATCTATCTATCTATCTATCTATCTATCATCTATCTATCATCTATCTATCTATCTATCTATCTATCTATCTATCTATCTATCTATCTATCTATTCCAACAATAACAAAAAGCCAATCCAATTTTAAATAAAGAGCAAGTCCAGCACTCAGGAGGCAGAGGCAGGAGGATCTCTGTGAGTTTAAGGCCAGACTGGCCTACAAGAGCTACTTCCAGGACAGGAGGATAGGCCCCAAAACTCCAGGGATACCCTGTCTTGAAAAACAACAACAACAATAAAAGAGCAAGTAACTTTAATAGACACTTCTTGAAAGAGGAAAAACAATTTGCCAAAGAATATGTGTAGCAAAGTGCTCAACATCACTGATCACCAGGGAAATGTAGATAAAACCACACTGAAACTTTATTTTCCCTTCTTTAAAATGGCTATTATCCAAAGGACAAGAGAAATATTTGTAAGGATGCAGAAAGCGGGCAATTCACCTACTGTTGGTGGGGATGTAAATTGATAGAGTCATTATCAAAACCCTTGTAAAAGTTTTTCAAAGAACAAAAATGCAAGTAACATATTATACAGCAACTACGTTACTGAGTTTCCAAAAAAATAAAATCATTTTGTCAAAGAGATATTTGAACATCTAGGATTATGGCAGCACTGGTCACAACAGCTAATACACAGTATCAGGCATGATATCCATTGGTGGGTGAATGGACTTCTAATTTTTTTGCTTCCTCCCTCCCTCCCTCCCTCCCTCCCTCCCTCCCTCCCTCCCTCCCTTCCTTCCGTCCTTCCTTCCTTTTTTTCTTTTCTCCTTCCTTCCCTCCCTCCTTCCTTCCTTTTTCTTTCTCTTTCTTTTTTTGCCTTCCTCCTTCCCTTCCTCCCTCCCTCTCTCCCACTTTCTTTCCCTCCCTCCCCCCCCCCCCCAACTGGATAGCTCTTTTAAAAAATCAATTGTAAATTTCCCAATTCACATTCTGGAATTCACAGCTGAGTATATAGCAGTTAACACTGTAGCCTTTATGGCTTTCATGTTTTCCTTTTTCTTGTCCCACACCTCACTCAACCCACTCACTACCACAAGGCCCCAATGCTTTATCTCCTCATAGAACTTCACATTTCCAAGTGTGTGACTGTTTAGAGGTGCATTATTGTAACTCACTACAAGCATACAATGTGTAATGACCCAGTCAGGGGAGCCAGCATTTGCATCTACTCAGATACTATTTCTGTCTGTTGGAAACCAAATGCTGTTCTCCTCTAGTGATTCTGGAATGTGTAGTCATTTGCTGTAGGCCGTGTTCACCCTACTCTGCTGTAGAGCATTAGAATTATTGCCCTCCAGCTCTAGTTTGGTTAACAGCACGGACTCAGCCTTCCTGCCTACTCTCCAGCAGCATCTATTTTACTTCTGTGCTGCCAGCCTCACCCTTAGTAACTGGGTGGTGTTTGTCTTCCCATGCCTTGCTTATTTCACTTAACATTATGCTGCCCCTTTCCACTTATGTCTAAAAAATGACAGAAGTTTATACTTTATAATAATTATTATTCTATTGCATATATTCGGTTTACAATGCTGGCCCTGATTGAACTCAGTGGGTCACAGAATAAGGAGACATGAATGTGGGACAGGTACCTGGTAAGGAGAAGGGGGATTAACGGGGGTGGAAGGGAAATACAGGAACGTGAAAGGGTGAGATAAATCATAATGTATTATATACACACATGAAACTGCCAAAGAACAAATTCAGTTATTTTAAAAGAAAATTATGAAAATTTAATTATACAAAGTGATTCTTTTATTTTTTAATAAAATGCTAATTACAACATTGATCCCTTCCGTTTTCTACCTTCAACCACTCCCTCTTGCTTCATCTTGAATTCATGACTTCTTTTTCTTTTTAAAATTGATTTTATTGAGCTATACATTTTTCTCTGCTCCCCTCTTTTCCTCTCCCCTGTCCTTCAACCCTCTCTCATGGACCCATGCTCTCAATTTACTCAGGAGACCTTGTCTTTTTCTACTTTCCATGTAGATTAGATCCATGTATGTCTCTCTTAGGGTCCTCATTATTGTCTAGATTGTGAATTGTAGGCTGGTTTTCTTTGCTTTATGTCTAAACGCTTCCTATGAGTGAGTACATGATATTTGTCTTTTTGGGTCTAGGTTACCTCACTCAATATAATGTTTTCTAGATCCATTTATTTGCTTGCAAATTTCAAGATGTCATTATTTTTTTTCTGCTGTGTAGTACTCTATTGTGTAAATGTATCACATTTTCCTTATCCATTCTTCTGTTGAGGGGCATTTAGGTTGTTTCCTGGCTATGACAAACAATGCTGCTATGAACATAGTTGAGCACATGTCCTTGTGGTATGATTGAGCATTTTTTGGGAGGGTACATACCAAAAAGTAATATTGCTGGGTCTTGAGGAAGGCTGTTTTCTAATTTTCGGAGAAATCACCACACTGACATCCAGAGGGGCTCTACCAGCTTGTATTTCCACCAGCAATGCAAATATTCTCTTTACCTCTCATCTTCTCTGGCTTAAGCTCCCATCAGTGTTTTTGATCTTGACCATTCTGACATGTGTAAGGCAGAATCTCAGAGTTGTTTTGATTTGCATTTCTCTGATGGCTAAGGATGTTGAGAATTTCCTTAAATGTCTTTCAGCCATTTTAGATTCCTCTGTTGAGAGTTCTCTGTTTAGGTCTGTACTCCATTTTTATTGGATTATTTGTTCTTTCGCCGACTAATTTCTTGAGTTCCTTGCATATTTTGGAGATCAGCCCTCTGATGTGGGGTTAGTGAAAATCTTTTCCCAATCTATAGGCTGCCATTCTTTCTTGTTGACCATGTCCTTTGCTTTACAGAAGCTTTTCAGTTTCAGGAGGTCCCATTTATTAATTGTTTCTCTCAGTGTCTGTGCTAATGGGGTTGTTTTTAGGAAGTGGTCTCCTGTGCCAATGCATTCAAATGTACTTCCCACTTTCTCTTCTATAAAGTTCAGAATGACTGGCTTTATGTTGAGGTTTTTGATCGATTTGGACTTGAGTTTTGTGCATGGTGATAGATATGGATCTATTTTCATTCTTCTACATGTTGATATCCAGTTATGCCAGCATAATTTGTTAAATATGCTTTCTTTTTTCCATTTGCTATATTTTTTTGCTTCTTTGCCAAAATCAGGTGTTTGAAGGTTTATAATTAATATCTGTGTCTTCAATTCCGTTTCATTGGTCCTCCTGTCTGTTTTTATGCCAATACCAGACTGTTTTCAGTACTGTATCTCTGTATTAGAGTTTAAAGTCAGGGATTGTGATGCCTTCAGAGGTTCCTTTATTATACAGGATTGTTTTGGGTATCCTGGGGTTTTTTGCTTTTCCATATGAGTTGAGTACTGTTCTTTCAACTAATAAACACCTTCAGTAATGCAGCAGGATACAAGATCAACCCAAAAAATCATTGGCCCTCCTTTACACAGATGATAAATGGGCTGAGAAGAAAAAAAAAAACACCCTTCACAAAAGTCACAAATAGCATAAAGTATCTCAGAATAACTCACCTTTGTTTACTATTACGGATTCCTACATATTTCAATCTATTTCAATACTTTTCCATCTGGTATTCATGAAATTCAGTTACCTCTTTGTTTTTTTCTACTCCTTCTAATTACTGTATGCAAAGCACTGTCTTTTGCCCTCCACACACAGTTTCATTCAATTTCAGTATCAGTGAAGGGTAAATATGACTCTCAGCTGAGTGTGGGATGAACAATCATCATTTTATCACTTGGGAACTGGAGGCAAACAAAGCTTGAGGTCATCCTTGACTACCTGGTGAATTCCAGTTTGAGCTGCATTGAATAGGACCCTGCCTCAAACAAGTACACACACAACAAATCTCCAAAATATGGCTGAGCAAAGGAGTTTGAAAGTAATTCAATTTGTATGGCTCATGTTGATTTAGTGCCAGCATTTGCATGGCTAATGTTTAAGATCAAGATTAAAAGTTATGTCTGTATAACTCAAGAACAGAGAGCTGGAGCCTAAAGTCCATGACCCTAGAGAAGCTAAGTAACAAGGTGAACCCTAGGAAAACATATATAGAACCACCAGGAAAGGGGAAATAGACAAGATCTCTTGACAAAATTGAGAGCATGGGGTGTGGGGAGAAGGAAGGACAGAAGGGGAAGAGGAGGAGAGAAGGGGGGATGGGAGGAGAACTTGAGAGAATGAGATAGTTGAGATAGAGGAAGGACAGAGATGAGAGCAAGGAAAGAGATATATTGATGGAGGGAGGCATTATGGGGCTAGCAAGAAACCTGACACTAGAGAAATTCCCAGGAATCCACAAGGATGACTCCAGCTAAGACTCTAAGCATTAGAGGAGAAGGTGCCCTAACTGGTCTTGCCCTGTAGTCAGATTGACGAATATCTTAAATGTCACCATAGAACTTTCATTCAGCAACTGACAGAAATGGAGGCAGAAACCCACAGTGGATCACTGCACTGAGCTCCCAAAGTCCAGCTGAAGAGTGGGAGGAGAGAGAATATGAGCAAATAGGTCAAGCCCATGATGGAGACACCCCCTGAAACATTTTTCCTGAGCTAATGGCAGCTCATCACCTCCAGCAGTACAGGGAAGGAACCAGCATAGGACCAAATTAGGCCCTTTGAATATGGATGACAGTTGTATGGCTGGGGCAGACTGTGGGGCCACTGGAAGTGCCATCAGGATTTATCCCTACTGCTTATCTGTATTGGCTTTTTGTGAACCCATTCTCTTCAAATGGATACCTTGCTCAGCATAGATATAGTAGGGAGGGCCTTGGACCTTCCCCAAAGCAATGTGCCTTACCCTCTCTGAGGAGTGAATGGGGGGTGGATTTGAGGGAAAATGGTGGAGGGAACGGGAGGAGGGGAGGGAGTGGGAACTGGGATTGGTATGTAAAATGAAAACAGTTTGTTTTCTTTTTTAAAAAAGTAAAATAAAATAAATGCAAATTAAAAAAAGAACAGAGAGCTGGATACTTATATTTTTTATACTTTGGGTCCTAGATAAGAAACAGTTGTTTTACAGGAAGTACTTGTTATTGCCTAGAGCACATGAGGCTATTATGAACAGAAAAGATTAAAGCAGGTCTTATGGAACCCTATTAGTCTTGAGAAAGAATACTTACTTATAGAAAACTCTGTTGTTCATTCTCTTTGTTCATTCTGTGACATCTTCTTATGTTATAGAAACCCACCATAAAGCCATTAATGATACCAATACCCAATGGGACCCCAGGTAGAGTTTTAACCAATGAGGCTTCCCAATCTTGGACTTTTAGTATTCAAAATATATGCTAATTAAATGTATTTCCTCTATAATGTGCCAACACTGGGCATTGTATTGTGTCATGGAAAACAAATCAATATAATATCATAAAGAAAAGGCTTTCAAATAATGTATTTTGAGCTTAATTACAGACTGGAAGACAATGATTTTTGACCTAAGAAAAGTTATCAAGGTCTAATTTCTAATGGCAGATTGTGACAAAACTCATTGTCTTGATACTAACAATAAGCAGTAAGCACCAAAAATTGTGTATTTTTCTTTATAATTTTAAATTTTTCTTATAAGAAGATATAACATGAGGGCCTGCTTGTTGGGGTTTCTGCCCTGCTCAGTTCCCACAGCCAATAAGCCCCAAAGAAATCACACAGAGAGGTCTATATTAGGTTATAAACAGATTGGCCCCTTAGCTCAGGCTTCTTATTAACTCTTGTAACTTATATTAACCCATTATTCTATTTATCTTAGCCACATGGCTCAGCATCTTTTTTTAGCAGGGCAGGTCACATTCTGCTTCTTCGGTGGTCTGGGCGGGACTGCAACGAATGGACTTCCTCCTTCTTATAATTTTCCTGTTCTCATTGTCCCACCTCTACTTTCTGTCTGGTTGACCCACCTATACTTCCTGCCTGGCCAATCAGTGTTTATTTAAAACATGATTGACAGAATACAGACAATTCTCCCACACCAAGAAGAAAATATACTTTTAGAAATATTTACAAAATAGAATTGTCTTATCTGCTTTATTGATGGTTTGCTAATTATTTTTTTACTGAATATAAGCCTTAATTTGACATTTAAATTTTGTAAATGCTATCACTTATTTATTTGAGTTAATCTATAATGGTTATCCTCTGCCCAGTGTGGCATGTCCATTGGTGTTGTCCTTATTCATCTTACATTTGGATAGGCACAGTGTTGAGACTTCATGGGTATAGTTTCTGACGTTACTAGGAGACACAAACTGACAGCAAACTCCAAGATCCTCTGCCTCTTAAAAATTTTCTGCTCTCTCTTCCACAATGTTCCCTGAGTCTTAGCTGCGGGAGTGTTTTGTAGATACATTCATTGGGATTGGACTCCACAATTTCACATTTTTATTGATCTTGGCTTTCTGTTGTGATATCCATCTATTGCAAAGAGAAGATTGCTTGATTAGGAGTGAGGACTATACTTAAGGCATAAGGACGAATGTTTATGGAATGTTGTTAGAGATTATGCTGGTAACATAATATGGACTGAACAGGTTATATGTATATACATAATGTCTTATGGTTTCTATTACTGTAATGAGACACCATGACCACAGCAACTCTTAAAAAGGAAAACATTAAATTGAGATTACTCACTTACAGTTCAGAGATTCAGTCCATTACCATCGTGATGGGACATAGTGGCATGCAGGTAGACATGGTGCTGGAAAGGTAACTGACTTGCAGGCAACAGAAAGTGGTCTTTATCACTAGATGTAGCTTGAGCAAAGGAGACCTCAAAACCCACTTCCACAGTGATACACACTTCCTCAAACAAGGCCACAACTATTCCAACAAGGCCACACCTTCCCATTAGTGCCACTCCCTTTTAGGGCTATTTTCTTTCAAACTGCCACACCTATATTTATATCTAGGTTGTATGTGTATGTATAACAGGTTGTATATATATACATAAAAATGCATCAACACAATAATTAGTGAAAAAGAGGTCATGAGTTTGAAGGAAAGTGAGGAGGGGCATCTGAGAGGTTTCAGAGGGAGGAAAGGAAAGGGAGAAATGCTGTAATTATATGATAATCTCAAAAATTAAAGAAAACTAAACAGAAACATTAGGCATCTACAAAGGCAAAAAATGTGGCGTTAGTCTCAGATCTTATACTTCCTCTCTGTATGAACTTAACCAGAGCAGCCCTCTTCCTAAGCTATGGTGTCCTCTGTCACACATATGTAGCAAATTCCCTGTAGGATTGCCAGGAGATAAATGAAAGACAGCTAAGCCACACAGTTCTTACACGGAAAGTGTTCAGTGAGCACTAACTAGCTTTTGAAGTCTCATTAAATACTGCTTTCTAAACATAGCTGTTTGATTTTTAGCAGTTAATTGCTGCCTTCTGTTGACACAGAAGAACTTTAATGGGCATTTCAAACCCCCTCTCATTTGGACTAAGGCAATCAGTGTGGAAAGTTAGAGAGTGGTATAAACACTGATGGAGCCCTGAACTTTAGAGTCTGTCAATATGAATAAGCTTACCTGCCAGATAATCTTCAAAGTTCTTAGACAAGTATTTTAGAGTCTATCAAAATGAATAAGCTTACCTGCTAAATAATTTTTAAAAGTTGCTCTTTGACAAGTACCTGTTAATACCAACATTATGTGAAACACCGTAATTATTTCTCTGAAGGTCACTAAATTAATAAATCATGAACTCATTGCTTAAAATCCTAAAGCCATAGAATAACTATAATGTACATAGGATGAAAGATGCTCATTCCCCTTCCTCTCTATAGCTGTTCTCTCTCTCCAGTTCCTGGGGTTTTCACATACAGCCCTCTGGATTTCAGTCACTGGTAATAAACTATTTCCTGTACCCTGGTTCTTGCCTGGTGCTGCTTCCTTCACAGGCTGATCCACAGCTGAGTTTACCTGTATCTCCCTGTGTACTGGAGCTCATATATACTAAGGTAGACATCATCCTTGTTTCTTTACATTGACACATTGTTCAATGTGTTATCCACCAGCCATATGTGAATATTTAAACTTAAACTTAGATTCATTAAAATTAAATGATGCTGAAAATTCAGATGCTAAAAACTCACATTTATGCACATATAATCACCTACATCTAGTGGAAAACCTTTATGTCAATGCACAGTTGCTCATCAATGCTTAATCCCAATCCATGCTTCTTCTCTATCACAACCCCAGTTCTGAATTGCATGTTATCACATGTTACCTTCCAATAGTTGTTCGTGTGCTCTCATGTCCCTGCCTCGATGCAGTAACCCTGGGATGATTTCAACAAATAACCTGGAAAATCCAACTCATGCCTTAGTACTTCCTGTCATTCATTTACCTCTATCCTCTGAGGATTTTGCCTTTTTTTTTCTCTTTTGGCCCTACTCCTGTGTCCATCAATTGATTGTAGCATTATCCAGAATCTTCCATCCATAATATAACCTAGAACATCTCATTCTCAAACAACTACATCTTATATTTCAACTAGTCCCGTAGTATCCCAGCCGATATGCACCTTAGACCCCCATGATTTATTTTATACTTATACTTGCTTAAACTCTAAAGCTCTTACCCTGTTTTTTCTTTGTATCATTCACCTGGTAAAATTCTGGCCTAGAAAAATTCAATTCCCTGTCTATACTGGACCTATGTACACTAACGTGCACATAACCGGAGAATACCTGCATATGATAATTCCTACAAAGAGGCTGTGTCTGCAAAGACTGGCTAACTAGAACCACAGTGGTGTGCAGAGATTGGAATGTGGTAGCTCCATAGGCTAATTGCTGCATCTCTCTCTCAGGCTAGCTTTAGGCCCATGGGTAGCCATTCCTTGCCCACCTCTGTGTCAGAACTAACATCCTATGACTAATAGATAGAAATTAGGAATCTATTAACTTGACTGGCTACCAGCTCTCACCAACCCAATAGAACGTCATCAGATAACATCCAAGACCTATAGGAAAGACCCCCACATCTTGCTGTAACTGCCTCTAATGATTAATGTGTTTGAAAATTATTATTTTCTTTGTTTAGCTATTAAACAACTTCATCAAACTGCCTCCACATAGGAAAATGGAACCTAGCTCCATGTTTCTTGGTACATGTTCACTCAAATTTGGCTCCAGAATTTTTCCCATTTGGTGTGGGACAATTCTGTATTCTGTCCATTATGCTTTAAATAAATGCTGATTCGCCAGTAGCCAGGCAGGAAGTATAGGTGGGACAACCAGACAGGAAGTAGAGGTGGGTCAAAGAGAACAGGAGAATTCTGGAAAGGAGGAAGCCCATTCCTCTCCAGTCCTGTCCAGACACCAAAGAAGGAAGATGTGACCTACCCCAATGAGGAAGGTACCGAGCCATGTGGCTAAAATATACTAGAATGGTGGGCTGATATAAGTTATGGGAGTTGATGGGAAGCCTGAGCTGATGGGCCAATCAGTTTTATAACTTATGTAGACCTCTATAAGATTTTCTTAGGGGTTTACCGGTTGTGGTACCTGATGTGAAGACAGAAACCCCAACAAGCAGCCCCTCATTTTACAACCATCCCTTGTTCCCTTTGAGGTGAGAGCTGCAGGTGGCTTTTGCTTGTTTATTTTGCATCAACACTCAGAGCATCCTGACTACACTGATTCTAACTTTATCTACTATGACTAGTTATCATTTCCTTTAAGCTCATAGGCCCTCTGACCTATCCGTGTCTTAAGTCGGTGGATCCCATCTCTTACAATAGTGGACTCAAGGACAACTTACACACCCAGTCAACAGAGAAATCCCTTCTTCTCTTCTCCAGCACCTCATGTTTCGGTTTACAGGCGAATATCCTAAACCAGTCTTGTGCATTCCTTTTTCCTGTCACTATCCCACTCCTCCTGAACTCCCTAGAACAGTCCCTGGCAGTCTTTTGACCCCATCCCCTTACAAAAGTTGTTTTGGTTAAGGTCACAGTGATTATCAAGTTATGAAATCTAATGACTCAGTCTCAGTGAGACTATTGCTTGACCTGTCTCTAATGATTTACAAGGCTCATAACTTCCTGTTTTTAAAGCTCTTTTAGTTGGCTTCCAAGACACCACTCTCTTTTGTGTTTTGCCTCTGACTGGCTGGCCTCTCTGCTCAGTTTTTCCCCCCATCTCTCTAAAACCTAAAAGCTGTTGTATCCTTAAGACTCAGTGTTTGAAGAATTTGTTTTTATCCATCTGCATCACTTTTAAATGCCATTAATATGCAGTTCTGATGGCTTTACATTTATTTTCTCCACAGTTGGAACTCTCGATTCTGTATATTTTTTTTACTTAAGATAATTTATTACTTATTTAAAATAACATTTCATAAAAGTCCCTGATTCCTATTACCAAATCTCATCCTTTTGTAATATCCTCCGATTTATAATACAGAAAGAAAATATATTGTTTTTGAGATCAGAAACATTATACTTGATGTCTCCTTTTATCACAAGCAAGATTCAGTTCATCAGTAGATCTTGCTTATTAAATCTTCAAAGTACTTTGAAATCTTTTGGAAAAATACTTGCTTATTTTATGAGTATTTCGTCTGCATTTGTATAAGCGTAGCACTGGTCAGCAGCATCCAAGGAGGTGAGAAGAGAGTATCAGGCCCACTGAAATGGAGCATAGACAGTGGTGAGCTGCCATGTGGGTGCTGGGAACCCAGCCACCACTGTAAGAGTGGTGGAAGGGTCCACCATAAGAGCAGCAAGTGCTCCTACTGGCTGGGTCATGTCTCCATTCTCCTGAGATCTTTTTTCTTAACCATCTCCACCACTGCCGGTCTGGTTCAGTCACCATTGTCCTTGACTAGATGCTAAAATAACCAGTTAGTTTGTGTACTTGCCTCTCCTTGAAAGATCAACCATGGGGACCACAAGAAAAAAAAAAACCAAAAGTCCAAAGTAATCGGACAGTTTTCCTGCCCCAATATGGTATTGATTTCCTGTGTTTTTTCCTGATATGGCTTTCTCTTAGGAGTGGTTCTCAACCTTCCTAATGCTGTGACCCTTTAATACAGTTCATGTTGTGGTGACCCCCAATCATGAAATTATTTTCACTGCTACTGTTATGATTTATAATGTGAATATCTGTGTTTCCTGATGGTCTTAGGCTACCCCTGTCATTGAACTCTCAAAGAGGTTGGAACCCACAGGTTGAGAACTACTGTCTTACAGGGCTGTCACATCTTTCCCCACTTCCAAAGTGAGGCTTTCCCTGACTGCCCTATCTGAAATTGCAAAGCACTGTCTAACTCTCTAATTCCCAATTACTGTGTTAGTTAGGGTTTCTACTCCTGTGCTAAAACACCATGACTGAAGCAACTTTGGGAGGAAAGGATTTATTTCTCTTATAATTACACTTCCCAGTCCATCATCCCAGGATATCATGGCAGGAGTTTAAGGAAAGAATCTTAGGCAGGAGCTGATGCAAAGGCCAAGGAGGAGTGCTATTCACTGGCTTGTTTGGCATGCTTTCTTATAGCACTCAGGACCATCAGCTTGGGGTGGCACCACCCATAGTGAACTGGGCCTTCCTGAATCAATCGCTAATCAAGGCAATACCCCACAAATCTGCCAATGGCCAATTTTATGGAGGGGATTTCTCAACTCAGAGTTCTTCTCCCTAAATATCTAATTTATGTCAAGTTGACAAAAAACAGTCAGTACAATAGTGTATGTGTGTGTGTGTGTGTGTGTGTGTGTATGTGTGTAAAGCTGATGCATTTACCATCCATCTATCTACACCCATATATAATGTACCTGTCATGTACCGACCTACCTATTCATCCATCCATTAAAAATCTGTGATTCTACATTAAAACCAGAGCTGTAGATTGCATTCTTTTTTGTTGTTATTGTTTTATTCGCATCTGGAGTTTTAGTGCTAGAAATGAGTTTTGGGGGCAATGTGCTTTCAGTTGTGAATTCCCTCCTAACATTTCACATAAAGAGAAGATTATCTGGTCTTCAGGAATACATGTATCTTTGAGCAAGAAATCATCTCCATTCAAAATGTTTCTTTAGACATTTTCTTTCAAGTCACTCTACAGCATCCTTTATTCTCTCTCCCTTTTTTCTTGTTTTGGCTCACAGCATATTTGAAAGCTGTTAAACAGATCTTACTCAAATTTTCCAAAACAATTCTTTAGTGGAAAAAGACCAAGGACCAGAAATGTAAAACACTGAACCCAAGAATGCTCTTCCAAATTTTAATAATTTTATAAATCCAGATGTTTAAAATTGGACTCTATTGCTTTTATATATTTAACAAATTCACCATTGTGAATCATTTAGCCTTTGGTAGGATATGTGCATTGTCAAATTTTATAGCCTGCTTAGATCACATATCCGGTCTAGGAGCCTGTGGTGGAGATAAAGCCTGACCCTGTTCCTAAGAGCTGCTCATCTAGTCCTCAGTATGTCCTGGTCTTACAGAACATATGGACACGACTGCCTGGAGAACACTCGACCACATTCACAGTAAAAGAGAGTCTTTAAGTTCAGACTTACAACTGGAGAGCGAAATGAAAGTGACAATTAGAAAAGCCACGAGCCACGAGAGAGAGAGAGAGAGAGAGAGAGAGAGAGAGAGAGAGAGAGAGAGAGAGAGAGAAGAGGCAACTTACTAAAGAAGGGAAGAGAAAGTTTATGGGTAGAAAGAAAGTATATTTAAAGAGATCTGGCTCTGGCCCGATCCAAGGACTTCTAATAGCAGCTAACATTTTTAAACATTTTAAACTTCATATTCTCAGTAGGATGTGGTGGTGCACACTATTAACCCCAGCCCTCCGGAGGCAGAAGAACAGAAGCAAGAGGAGCTCTTGTTTGAGGCCAGCCTAGTCTACATAGTGGACTCTAGACCAGCCAGGGTTACACAGTGAGAACCCATGTCAACCTTCCCCTAAATTAACAAAAAATACAAGACATATTCTCACTGATGATAAAATCCTCTAATAGCATAGTGCCAGCGATGGGCTTCAGGCAACACTCTCCTAGAAATGTCAAAGATAAGAAAGAACATCTCTCCAAACGTGAGCTCCTACAAATGATGGTGCTAATCTTTAGGCTATCACAGTGGCGAAAGGCACTGTGTTAACGAACAAGCTTAACTAGTAATGAACCTGTTGAGAGGAATTAAGTCATTTTGATTAAAATAATTACCTTTCTCATTGCATTAATCAAGGCTGAATCCCTACATGTAATCTCAGATCCTTTGCTGAAATTCTGACTAGAAACTAACTTTGGAAACTTAGTTTTTATAAAATTCATTATCCTGGTATTCCACCAATGAGGTAATCATCTGGAACAACCCCTAACAAAGGGTCTGGAGAGGCGATCTCTACTACACAAGTATTTGAGACCCTTCAGTGAGAGTATTGGCTGTCCTGGCATTTCACAGGGCCTTGCTTTATAAACTCTCTAGGTGTCTGAGAACCCTGGAAAAATCACCTAAATACAAGATAATTCTGAACTCTAACCTGTTTGTTGAAATTTGGTACATTGGTTATCAAGAAAATCCATCATTTAGGTCACTGTGTATGTGTATGATACATGTCAGACGACAATGAGCACTTCCTCTATTCCTGTCCCATACTTCCAGATGCAATTATCCCTTTTTAGCCACAAGAGAAGAAGTTTGTAGCTTGCTTAATGTCTTACTGTTGGTATAGGGCAAAGTTATCATAATTCCAGTTTAGAGATTATCTCAGAGTTCTAATTTTCCAATGGTGTCCCGACAATATTCATTAGGTATGGTTTGAGTGCACTAAGTAAAGTTTGTTTTATTTATTTATGAGACTTTATTTCTAAAACATCTAACAATTATTAAAATACTGCTCAAGCATCATTACTTTCTATTTAATGGTAAGACCTTGGAGTTGTGAGAGGGTATAACATTGGAATTTTATATCTGACTATTCCATAACCTTTTAGCTGGCACATTCTTTGAGATTAGCATTTTGTAATTACAGAAATAAAATGCAGAAACTATGAGACAGTCAGAAGAATGAAGATGCTTTGGGGGAGGGTACCTGGCACGTTGGGAAGAACTGTAGTTTGTATTCAGGTCTCTCTGCTCTTCTGAAGAGCCATCAGGTTAATTGCATATATACTGAATGTTTATGGTTTGAGGCTATGGAGGGAGGAAATTTTTGCATAATATCCTCATATTTTGAGGTCTTCTTGATGATCAGTAAATGCCTGATTATTTTCTCTCAGAATGAAAAGAAATCTCAAAGATTCATATTATCATTTTAATTACAAAGCAAAACATTTTTATACAATGCCCAACAATAGAATAGTGTGAAATAGTGTGAAATTGGGAACTTCTCAGAAGCAAATGCAAATGTTTGTGTTTTCACTGCTGAAATTAGCAAAATAAACAAACTCACTGGTTTTATTTTCTTCCTTAATAACCACATAGGAATGTGAAGATGAATGGCCATATTATAGTGTGAGCCAAAAGAAGACAGATACTTAGGCAATATTAGAACATAAATGCTTTGATATTATTACTAGATCTTGTTGGAGGAGACTGTTAGTTCATTCCCAGTTTCTCAGCTCCAACATAATCACAGACGTATTGCTAGCTAGCCCTTATATCTGAAACTAACCCATTTCTATTATCATCACGTGACTGTGGCTTACAAAGTAAAGTTTCTGTAGTCTGTCTCTGGCGGAGGCTACACGGCATCTCCCTGACTCCCCCTACTTTCTCTCTCTATCTTTTCAGCGTGGCTCTATTCTGTTAAGCCATTCGCTAAAAGCTGCTTCTTTATTCATTAACCAATCAAAGCAACACATATACAGAAGGACCTCCCACATCAAGATCTTTTATTGTTCTTATAAGTAGTATTATTACTAGGGTGGTTAGAGAAGAAGATAAATATTCAATCTTATTGAGCATTGATTTCCAGCAACAGAGAAGATAAGAGAGACTGAAACATTCCTACAAGGTACATTTTAAGCTGGACATAAAATGACAACCACCATTTCAATCACATAATCGTTGCAAGAAACTAAGAATAAAAGGAGGATCTTGAAACCAGAAAGGTGGTCTGATGTTCATGTATGCACATGTGACAGGAATGAAAATTGTAAGGCTGTGTGGAGTTGTAAAGCATGTCCCCAGATAAAGCTAGACTTCCCCAGATGCCATATCATCAGCAGGGAAAATGGTAGACTACTAAGAACATGAACATGGGGGAAAAATAGAACTACTAACAAAGACAGAAAACTAAGAAACACACTGATTCCACATGGGGACCAAATGAGTAGAATCTCCCTTCAAAAGCTTATTAACTAGAGGCTTATCTTTGTAGAACAATTCAGAAACTCAAGATGAAATGATGACCTATGACAGTGCTGAGTCAGGAGTGCCTAGGAATACTCCAGAATACTTAGCAGAAATAAAAATCAATCTAACTCATTCTTAGAAGCGTATGTCTTGCTAGGGCTTTGCTAGACTCACAGAAGTCAATTTCAGATAGCTATGACCTAGCAATACAAAACAAGCTTTCACAGAGAAGCAAAAGGATTTGTTCAGTGAAACAAAGTTGGATATAAAGGCTTCAGACACTGGATGTACTATATCCAAAATGTAAATGTTGAAATTATTTTAGAAAATGATACAGGGATTTATATTCAAGGAAAAGACAATGAAAGGATGTATCTGTGCATGTATATATTTATACTTTGAAGGTTTATAAACACACATGTGAGTCAAATAGTATACACATATATATTAGAATGTAGACGGCTTTTAAAAATTATTAAAATGATTGCTTTTGGTCAAATTGCCATTTTTACTATGTTAATTCTACCTACCTGAGAGCATTCCATTTTCTGGTGTCTTCTTCAATTTCTCTTTTCAAAGATTTAAAGTTCTTGTCATACAGGTCTTCCACTTGTTTGGTTAGAGTTACTCCAAGCTATTCAATGTTATTTGTGGCTATGGTGAAGGGTGAGGTTTCTCTGATTTTTTTTCCAGCCCATTTATCATCTGTATAAAGGAAGGTTACTGTTTTTGTTGTTGGTGTTGTTAATCTTATATCCTGCTACATTACTGAATGTGATTATGAGTTGTAGAAGTTCCTTGGTAGAATTTTTGGGGTCACTTATGTAAACTATCATATCATCCACAAATAGTGAGAGTTTGACTTCTTCTTTGTCTACTTGTAACCCCTTGATCTCCTTTTGGTGTCTTATTGCTCTAGCTAGAACCTCAAGTGCTGCATTGAATAGATATGGAGAGAGTGGACAACCTTGTCTTGATTGCTTTGAGTTTTTCTCCATTTAGTTTGAAATTGGCTGTTGGCTTGTGGATATTGCCTTTATTACATTTAGGCATGTTCCTTCTATACCTGCTCTCTCCAAGACCTTTATAGTGAAAGGATATTGTATTTTGTCAAAGGCCTTTTTAGCATCTAATGAGATGATCGTGTGGTTTCTTTTTCTCAGTTTGTTTATATAGTGGATTACATTGACAATTTTTCATATGTTGAACCATCCCTACATCTCTGGATAAAGCTGACTTGATCATTGTGAATGATATTTCTGATGTTTTCTTGGATTCAGTTTTCAAATATTTTATTGAGTAGTTTTGTATCAATGTTCATGAGTGAGATTGGTCTGTAATTCTCTTTCTAAGTAATGTCTTTGTGTGGTGTGGGTATCAGGGTAATTGTAGCCTTATAAAAAGAGTTCGGCAATGTTTCTGCTGTTTATATTGTGTGGAACAATTTGAGGAGTATTGATATTAGTTCTTCTTTGAAAATCTTGTAGAATTTTGTGCTGAAACTATCTGATCCTGTGTTAGAGCGAACTTTTTTGGTTGAGAGACTTTTGATGACTATTTCTATTTCTTTAGTAATTATAGGTCTATTTAATTTCCACTGAGTATAATGGAGAGATAAGATATAGATGAAGAGAGAGTTAACAAATTATAATGTAAATTTGAATATGTGCTAGGCATGGTGGTCCATGCTTTTGTATGCTAGCTACTAAGGGGCCTGAAGCAGGAACATGATTTGTGTTCATGAATTCAGTCAACTTGAGCAATATAGAAAGATTCCATCTCTGAATCAAGTAGATCAGTGACTTCCTAGCATGAACTAAAGGCAGGGAGGAGGAATGAGGGAAAGAAACAGACACTGAGACAAAGAGAGACAAACATGCAGAGTGAGGTGATAGAGGGTAGCACACCTCTAGGTATTTCAGAAAATAGGTCTTTGAATTTTTGGGAAACAATGGAGTACTTATCCCTCAACTGAGTAGAATGAATCTCAAGTAGGAAAACCAAAACCAGGCAAGCCAAGATGTATCATAGTGAGATCTGATGGAATGTGGCACAGGTCATTATAGGCCAAAGTCTAATCTTAAGCAGGGTTAACTTGCCTACCAAAGAATTCTACTTAGACCAGAAGTTGACTTTTACACAAATACGAAAGTCAAAATATGATAGGATAATATATTCACATGTAGAAAGGGAAAAAAGTCAGCTTAGATTTGTACACACAGAAAACTGAATTTTTTTTTTTTTAGCTATTTCATTTTAAGTATTCATTGTTACTGGAGGGGGCATGTACATATGCCACAGCATACAACTCTTGTGTGGATGGTCCTCTCTTTTTTCCTTTTTAGGAGTTATGGAGGTTAACTTAGTCACCAGGCTTGCACAGGTGATCCATCTTGCTGTCTCACTGAGAAATTTCACTGGCTTCAGAAAATAAACTTCCAACAACAACAACAACAACAACAAAATGCATCTTGGGGATAGGCTGGTCTCAGACTCACAATCCTCCCACCTATCTTGCTTAAATTCCCCAAGTGCTGGAACTACACACAGGTGCCACTACATCTGAAACTGACGTGGGTGCCAGCACACCTGGACTTTACCTGTCTAAATTAATGAAGAAATTAATTTTCAAGTGAACCTGAATGAAGAGCATATTGTTCCTATTACAGTGAAACAGTATTCATTTTGAAAGGGAAGTAACTTGAGGGAAATGTCTGTGCTGCAAGACCAGAGACCTCAGAAACCCGTAACTCTGTGAGCATAGCTGAATAGACAGCACAAAATATAAGCATAAGATGTAAAATTTTGGATGACTTAAAAAAGAAACACATCCTGTCCCTTAGAGCATACTCAAGGGGGAATTTAGGTGAGATGTGAAATCAAAATTATCAACTAGCTTATTTTTAAAACATGGAGATTGATTATCTCTTTGACCCAAGTGATCAGAAAGTTCCTACAAAATGTCAGAGAACTATATCACTACAAATAAGGTCAGAGTAGTACAACATGAGGAGGATTTGATTATCCTCCTGGCTTTGAAGATGGAGGTAGGAATCAATGTCCCTGGTCCCTGCGAGCTTATAAGGGTGAACGAGGAATCTTACTCAGAGACTATGGAAGGACTTCAGCCCCTTCTGTACTTCGATTTTACCACAGTGAATTCTTATGTAGACAATAAATTTTGGTTGACTAAGCTGAATTATCTGATATAATTTGTTATAGCAGCAACAAGATAGTAATGCAGATACCAGGAACGTAAAGAAAGGAAGGAAGGCACTCAAAATGTTCTAAATCCTGTTTATTTTAAAGGAAAGTAGAAATACTCAGTTACTTCCTTTCCTTAAATAAGTACACATAAAAATGTGTAGGTGCCAACTGAAGAAGTAGGTATGGAACTTACAAAACATTAAACGAAAACACAAAATAAAGGTTTTAAGCACTTGAATAAACACAAGAAGAAAACAAAAGAACAAGAAAAATAAGATTGATAAATTATAAAACAAGATGATAGAAATAATTCCATATATATTAGTAATAATAATATGCTATAAATATATTCGGCTAAGAGACTGAGATTGCCAAGTTAAATGAAAATCTAAAGTCTGGCAATTGCTACTTACGACGACTTTGAAGCTGAAGAACATAGAAAATTTAGAAAATTAAAGAACAATTAAACTTGGAAAATGCTAATAAATCATGCTGCTCTTGAAGTATTAGTATTTTCCAAGATGACAACTTCATAATGATATCCAGTCTGACCTATGACAGTGGTTCTCAACCTGGTGGGTTGCGAACCCTTTGTGGGTCATATATCAGATATTTATATTATGATTCATAACAGTAGCAAAATTAGAGTTATGGAGTAGCAACAGAATAATTTTATTGTTGGGGTCACCACAACATGTATTATAGGATTGAAGCATTAATAAGGTTGAGAACCACTGACAAAAGACATACATGGTCATTTCAGACCATTATGCACCTAATAAAATACCAAAACTCTCCAGGAAATTCCTAAGAAATGTCCAAGGAGAATTCCTAAGGCCAATTTCAAAGTGGGAAGTTTTAATTCTTTTTAATAAGTAACTTGAACAACATACTTAACAAGCTTGTTATAGAAAAAAATGCATAGATCCTCAAACATATATTAAAAACTTTAAAGTGTCATTTATATCATAAATGCATTGCAATAAATGAAAAAGAATGTGGTCTTGATTATGTGATTAATTCAAATTGGTAATCAATAATAAGAAAATAAATCTATTCATTTGAGGATTAAAATTTTTAAGCTCATAACTACTGAGCTATGCGATTACCATGGAACTTCAGAAACACTCAGCATACTTTTATAACTTGAGTGTTGAACATATAACACTAAACATCGTGCAACAGTGATAGAGTGCTGATTGCTTGAGCTAAAAAAGAGAAAGATGTGAATATTAATGAGATAAACGTATTAACAAAAGTTTTCTTTTTTTCTCCCCCCCCCCTTTTTTTTTAAATTTTTGAGACAGGGTTTCTCCGTAGCTTTTGGTTCCTGTCCTGGAACTAGCTCTTGTAGACTAGGCTTGCCTCAAACTCATAGAGATCTACCTGTGCTGGGATTAAAGGCGTGTGCCACCACTGCCCGGCTAACAAAAGTTTTCTTAAAATAGCAGGAAACAAAAAAGAAAATAAAAAAAAACTTGAGGGAATTTGTAAGACCTTCAAAAAGTCCAAAAGGAAATGAATTTAATGTATGAAAAGGAAAAAAGAAACCTAAGTCTTAGCTGAGTTTATAGAGAATAGGGACAAAATAAGTGGAGCTGTAGTTTGATCAAAAGAGATTAATGAAAGGAAAGGCAAAAATAAATAATATCAAAAGTAAAAGGTGTGATATAAGTATTTTTTCCCTTTTATCATGCAATGTAAAAAATTGACCTTTAATAAGTTAATACTAAAAATAGCTCTTTGGAGCTGTATTTTTAATATTGGGGGCAAAAATTTATAGAAAATGATAGTTTAGAAAATTGACTCAATAAGAAGTAAAAAACTTAAATGGAGTTATCAGAAGTATGGAAGCTGAAAACAGAAATGAAAGAGAGCAGACAGTGGCCCTTCCACTTCAAGGAATGATGCCTGTCCCACCATTAGCCTGAAGCTACACCGTATGGGGCCAGCCATTGGGATGATGAACTGCAAGTAGCATTTCCCCCCAGATAAGTCACAGAACCATGGGTTTGCTTTAATTTGTTTATGAAGAAGATCCACACACCTTCCTAAGGAAAACTATCATCCAGAAACCTGCTCCAGCCCTGATTCCTAACAGTGCAAGGTAGGCATCTCCACATTCATTTCAAAACTTCCTTGGAGTTTAGCTTGCCGTGCTGGATTTTTGTCTCTGCCTGCACAGTTGGAATAAGATAAAAATATTCATGGAAGGAAGTAATTTGTTGCTTTAATGGAATGATATCTTACTAACAAATGTGTTGTGTCCTAACTCAAAAATAATATTCACATTTTATATCTAAGCTAAATACTGTGGCTATTTATATTTACTTATTATTTATATTTATTAATACTTGTTTCTATTACAAATCCTTGTTTTGAAACAATTTAAGAATATTGCCTGTTGAGGAAGGATTCAAATTTGCTCCCTTTTAACCCGTATTTGTATAACTGTATAACATTGACTCTTTTCTTTGTAAGCATTCAAATGGACTTTAGCCAAAAGCAATAAAATTCTAAACTGACCGTTATAAATGTATTCATAATTTCCTCTTGTGGATGAAGATAGAGGGTAGTCAGCAGTGCCCTGTGCTTCTCTCCCCTCCAGGTCTGAAGTCTTCTAGGGGCAACACCAACACTACCAGTATATTTGAAACCCTGGAGGACATGGTTTGTTTTTTTATTCAGAAATTAATTCTCCTGGAACTTTATTTCACTTCATCTTCATCTTTCTATTTGGATAATTATACACACAGACACATTAACTCCTTTCATTCGTCGGGGGGGGGGACTGCACTCTGGCTATAGAGACTACATCATAAGTACTTACTAAGTCATAAGTAGAAAGAAGTGGATTCATTTTAAATTTATTATTCAATAAAATATTATCCCCCATTTGGGACAGATACAGAATTTGTGGCTTATTTGAAATACCAGCCTGTAACCTCATTTCTGTCCAGAGAACAGTACATCCCTTTGAGCTTGACCCTATAAAGCATTTTATTTATTTGCCTTTTAATTCCAGGGTTGCTCTTGGTCTTCACACACTCTGGCTGGTTCATGGTGAGCCTTGGCAGCTTGCCTCCATAGTCTTGGGGGAGGATGACAAGTAGTGCTTCTCGCTTTGAAAAAGATCTTTCCAGTCCTCGGCCGCCAGTTTAGATTTTGAGAAGTTTTGCCTGGAACCCTGACAGTTGGTGGGGTTTTACTGTTGTCACCCATTCAGTGATGAGAGAGGCTGGCATTGCTTTCATTTCTGTTTGGTGATTGGCAGGAGCTGGTCCCATATATACGCTACTGACATTTTCATCGTAAATCTTCTAATGCTTCAGAATAGAAACACGGTTGTTTTGACTAGTTGACGTCTTTCTAAGGAGTAGGAAGAATAGGGATGACGTTAACCTCCTCCAAGTCTATAATAAGGATCCCAAGCCCACGATGTTCATGACGCCACTTGCACAGGAATAGAAAGACAGAAACCATGGAACTGACTGCATAAGGAAGATGGTTTGTGGAAGGGAGATATGTCTTAGGACTATAAATGGTTCAACTTTATAACTTCAAAGAAAAATTCTTTCTCCTACAATAAAACCACCGAAAATCCCAGACACATGGATTCGATACAATCCATGGGCAAGGTTAGTATTTTGTATTATGTATTAAATGTGGTGCCTAACTGCAGATGCTTAACAAATATAAGATTAATGAAGAACAAACAGCAAATGTCCCAGAACATTTTCAAACCCTTCAAGTTGACACCTCTCATCTCTTTTCTATAGGCTCACTGGAGGTAGCCTTCCTGTGCTCTTTGTCAACACATCCCACTGAACATTTCTGACTTCTCCCATCCTTGCCTATCACCATATACTAATATTTAGGGAACACCCTTGCCCCATTTTACTTGCCAACATAGCGACTTTATCATTGCTCTTAGTTTTTCTCCCAGATCCCTAGCCTCCCCTAATTATAAAGCCCCTATTTTCCATCTCCATTCCAATTTAATCACCACAACTACAATATTCTTTTTTAATAATCTAATATTTTATTTATTCCCTCTATAAATTCCTTTCCTGTATAACTCATTTCCTTCATTTTACTCTTTAATTTATTGTTTCTGCTGTTTCGGGCCTTTAATAAACCCCAGTCTTCTTCAGCAATTCTCAAACTGAGGCATCTATAAATATCACTTGCTGATACCTTAGTCCTCCGTGGCTCTGATGAGAGGGTCCGAGGAAAATCCTGAGAATTTATATTTCCAAAAAGCTCTAGATCTTAATGCTATGCCATGGAGGAATCTTTTGGTACTCTGTAAATATGTAAATACTCTCATTGGTTAATAAAGAGCGGTCTGGCCAATAGCTAGGCAAGAAAAGGATAGACAGGACTTGCAGACAGAAGAAGGGAGGAGTCATGGGAGTCACCAGCCAGATGCAGAAGAAGTGGGAAATAAACTCGCCATGCTGAAAATAAAGGTACAGGTAGATAATGACATGGGTTAAATTAGGATGTAAGAGCTAGATAGTTACAAGCCTAGGCTATCAGCTGAGCATTCATAACTAATATTAAATCTCTGTATGGTTATTTGGGAGCCAGTGGTTCCAACAAAAACTCCTCCTACAATGCTGTTAGATGAGAAACCACCCTCTGAAAACCAGTGCCATTATTCAATATGACGCTTAGTCCACATCAGTCTGTGAGACAAATACACACTAAAGAATAAGGACTTTAAAACTAGAGACCTGTCTTAGTAAACTTCCTGCTGTTGTGATTCAATACCATGACAAAACAACTTGAAAGAGAAGTTAGATTCTGGCTCTCACACAGCTCTGGGCTATAGTCCATTATGGCAATGGAATCCTGGAGGCAAGAGATTGAAGGGGCAGCCGGTCACACACATCTCCCAGTCAGGAAGCCGGGAGAGAGCCACCCTGCAATTCTCCACTTACACAGTTCATGATCCCAGATACGGAATGGTGACACCCACACTGGCTAGCTCTTCCCACTACATGAATACAATCGGGCTACTCTCCTATAAGCATGCCCAGAAACCAGTGTTCTAGAGGATTCTAGATTTTGTCAAGTTGACAATTAATACCAACCTTCGTAAGACCTAGTCTCAAAGTCTATGTTACATTTTTTTTAAAATAAATTTTTAAATTTATAGTAAATTGTTGGGTTAAAAGCAGTATCTCACTTTTTCGATTGATGCGTAATTTTCAGCTGTGTGACGTTTGCAAGTAGTAAATGCTCCACGTTCACAGAATTGACTTGAACTAGCCATGGCTTAAAGTGCATTTCTAGGCCACAAGATGTAGACTCTCTAAGACGTTGTAGTTTTGATTTACTCATGCTTTGTGAAAGAATTTATCAGCACCACCCCAAAGGAGTGTCAGGATCATCACCAAACGGCGATAACTGTGAGTGAAGTGAGTATATCAACAAGGAGTGGTCCCGTGAGGAGTACTCACATTCACTTTAGGTCAAAGTGGCAACATATACTACTGTGGTCTAAATGTTGCTTCTTCTGCCTAAGTCAGCCGTTAGGACTTCTGATGTGATGAAGTCTAGCGGGAAGGCCCTCAGTAAGTGACTGTAATAAGAGAGGCGACCTTGCCTCTTTGGCCATGTGGCACCACAGCAGCTTCCACTACGAACCCAAATGAGCCCTTGCTATATCCAGAATCTATTGCATCTTGAGCTTGACCTTCCTGGCTTCCAAAATGATGAGAACTGATGTTTTGTTGTTTATGAACGCTCTATATCCAAGCATTTGCTTTAGCTATGTGAACACACCGAGATAGGCACAGAGTGTGGTGAAGCTCCCTACCAACTAGCTTTAATGCTTTTCCATTGCCAGGAAGTCAGAGTGAAGAGTGAGGCCTAACACCAAACTGCGGTCAGTGCTCAGACTCAGGTAAATGGCATAAAAAAAAAATACATAGTATGTTGTTTGTGAGGGGCCCACATTTTATAATGAAAGAGATCAATTTATAGACTGGGTGCTCTGTTGGCTGAAATAGGCTGTCATGTAAGGAAGACATCAGGAACTGCCACTCCTGTGAATGGGTCAAACCATGACCATGCATCTCCAAATTCTACTGTTAGCAGGTTATCATTTTAGCTCTCTAAAAACATGCAAAACCCTAATAAATTAATACCCATAACTTCCTTCATGTGAATGTGCCTGTAATGAGAAAGAAATATAGATTTGGTGTCAAAAACTCTAATTTTAAAACAAGAATAGAGGAGACCACAGCTATAAAAGACCCTGATCAATGGTGAACATTCAACCTGAGTCCTAAAATCAACTCAGTTTTCAATTGACTTATTCTGAGCTGTCTCATACTATTTTTCTCTTTTTAATTAATTAATTTAATTAGGTTGTAATTACATCACTTTCCCTACCCTCTTCTCCTTCCAATTCCTCCTATGTGTCCTCCCACTCCTTCTCAAATATATGGCCTTTTATTCTTTAATTATTTTTGTTGCATATACATATGTAAATAAATCTACAAATTCAACCTCCTGAATATATTTAGTGTTGCACACACACACTCACACACATATATACATACACATACAGACATACATCCATGTGGGGCTTACCACCTAGAGGACTCATCTCTAGGGAACACTAACATCCCCTCTTACAACAGTTTTTATTTGTCTGGAGCTCTTTAGGAGTGGTGCCCTGTGTTCTTCATCACCTTCCTTGGCATGCCAACTTGTGTTGGCATGGTTGTTCAGGTTGTGTTTAGGCAGCCATATTGCTGAGATCTCATTAGTTTCCCTGTCATATTCAGAATATACAACCTTTCAGTAGACTTCCTGGTTCTCTGGTTCTTAAAATCTTTCCACACACACACCCCTTCCATGATGTTCCTTGAAAGTCAGGAGTAAGGATTGTGTTGTAGATGTATCGATTAGAACTGAGCCCTGCACAATCAGGTGTTCCCTACATTTTAACTAGGTATCATTTTCTATAATGGTTTCTATCTTCTGTGAAACAAAGCTTTTTTGATGAGGAGGGGGGTCTATATTTACATGTGGGTATAAGGATGCAATTAGAGATCATACTGGCTTAGCCATAGACTAACAAGAACTCCATTGCAGGCATGAGAAGCCTCCTCTAAAACTGTCATTCAGGAGAGTCCAAGAGATTCCAGAAAACAATATAGGTTGTTGCTGCCCTTGGTTGTTGTCCAGAAGCATAATCACCCTAGGTGGCATAATTTCATTTAAAATTATATGTATCATTTATAGGTAAAATATAAAATAACATGATTCCTTATAGCTTGTCCCTACATTCTTCCTGGGCTTTGACCCTCCTTCCTTCCTCTCCTTTTATACTGACTTCGCACCCTCATTTCCTCATCCCCTCGAGATTGCCTTAATCTTGCTTCTCTTCATATTCAGCCTTGTTCTAGATGTTCTCTAAAGATCCCCCTGTAAAACATAAGCGAGCATAGCTCCGCCCCCAAGATCAGCTATATGGATCTCATTCCCTTTGGACTTGAGTTTTTCATTTTGACTTGAATAATTATATCACTGAAAATAAAACTTGTAAGCCTTTCTTCCTCCCCCCCCCCCCATTATAAATTGTCATACAACTAAAGAGCTTCCTTTAAAGAGTTTATCTTGTAAGACCACATAGAGGCTAGTGGTTGCTATAAACTGGGACAGGCACGGAGGGAAGAGGAGGGGAGGTCAGGGGATGAACAACAATCAAGTGCATATTTTTATATGACAGCTATTAAGTGCATATTTTTAAATAGCTAGCAGAAATTGTTTTGAATATTCCCAACATGAATAAACAATATGTTTGAAGAAGTAGGGATACCACTGACCTTGATCGGGTCATCATGCCTTGTTGACATATGCTACAGCATCACTTCAAAACATAATTCCTTTGTCATTCAGACAGCCTGAGTCTCCTTCATCTGTCAGCTTCACATAGCTCCCAGTTTTCTGAGAGACCCTCGGCTGAGGGAATTGCTCCAATCAAATTGGCTTCTGAACACTTTTATGGGACATTTTCTCATCACTAATTGCCATACGTGGGCCCAACCCAAGGTGGGTGGTGCCGTCCCTTGTCGGAGGGTCCTGGGCTGGGTAAGAAAGCTATTGAGCATATACTTTTGTTGTATGATAGCGGACAATGAGGACTACTGAGAACTCAAGAACAATGGCAGTGGGTTTTTGATCCTACTGCACGTACTGGCTTTGTGGGAGCCTAGGCAGTTTGGATGCTCACCTTACTAGACCTGGATGGAGGTGGGTGGTCCTTGGACTTCCCACAGGTCAGGGAACCCTGATTGCTCTTTGATCTGATGAGGGAGGGGGACTTGATCGGCGGAGGGGGAGGGAAGTGGGAGATGGTGGCGGGGAGGAGGCAGAAATCCTTAATAAATAAATTAATTAATTAAAAAAAAAGAAAGCTATTGAGCAGAGGTCAGAGCAGAGCAATGCCTCTTGATGGTTCTGCTTCCTGGTTCTGCTTCGTGGTTCCGCTTCGTGGTTCTGCTTTGTGGTTCTCCTTTGCTTCTCACTGGAGCTCCTGGCCTGACTTCCCTCAGTGGTGACTTGTGGTCTGGGAAGTTTGTTGACCCCTTTCCTACTCTAAGTCACTTTTGGTCATGGTGTTTGTCACAGCAACAGAAAGCAGACTAGAATTCTTAGACAGTCTGTTTCCTTGGCATAAAATAGACTAAAACAGGTAGCATTTTTCAAAATACCACTGGAATGTAGTGTCAGGCTGTTGAGCTTCCGTTAAGATGAGGAGGGGGCAGTTTTACTCTCTGCTTCATTTCTGCCTTTTCCTACATCTTAACCTAGAATAACCTTTGTTTCTGTCAATCAAGGGGTTAAATTGAAACAAGTTTGCTTGAACTACATCACGGCTTTATTCTTGCAGGCTAGCCTGGTATGTACCGTACCCATGCTTAAGAAAAGATGCCACCACAAACTTAAATAATAAGTACAATGGAACCATGTTACAACAAGCTGAATTTTTAATCAGGCAGACAGCTTCGGACACACATTTTGACAAGAGAAAAATATCTGTCAAAGAGGTCAGCTGCCTGTTGGATGACCTTAAATACCTGTTTCTACTGAGTAAGCAACAAAGAATGGCGAATTCGTTTATTTCCCAGGCTGAGCATCTCCTGTGGTAGGGTGGACCCCCTAAAGAGAGCAGTGTGGGTCGATAAATACGGCATGCATGAAATCTTTAGCTATGGAAATATTTTTTCAATTTGCATTTTTAAGTATTCGTTATAGGGATTTTAGTAATGTGGATACATTTGAGGATTAAAGGCATAAGATATATAGCTGGAAATGAAAATGTTGCTCAACACACTCAAGAATAGATTGTTGGGAATATTCTTTGAACTTGGGAGTGTATGGTGATTTCTTTGTGTCTCTGGCTCCTTCAGTGTGTTTCTTTGTGGAATAGCTGTTTTGCTTGACTCAAAAGAACCACTTCCTCTTCCCCATCAAAGACTCTTTCCAGGATAGTTCTTCAATCTTCCCTCATCTGTCTCCCTAAGATATTTGTATTCACAAGAATAGCACATTTTGTTAACCTTATTAGCCATGTACCAGATAGAGTCAGTGGTCTTCCCTTTGTGGCATAAACTTTCAAGTTTACCTTTAGATACACCATTTATGACTGGTTCAGAAATGGGCAGAATCTTCCAGTGACCTGGGGTGTAGTAATATGAACGGCGGCGGGGCTGCATTCCCAAAACCCCAGCCGTCTGCCCGGCTAGCTTATGCCCCGAAATAATTACACAGACACTGTATTCATTTAAACACTGCTTTGGCCTATTTCTAATCATCTGTGTAGCGCCCCTAGGTGCGCTTACCGGGAAGATTCTAGCCTAAGTCCATCCTGGGTCGGAGCTTCAGAGCTTCATCGCGTGTGTCTGCCCAGGAGCCGGGAGCATGGTGGACGTCTGCCCCCGAGAGGAGAGCTGTGGAGTCTGACCTCACTTCCTCTTCCTCCCAGCGTTTGGTTCCGTTTACTCCACCCACCTAAGGGTGGGCCTATCAAATGGGCCTAGCAGTTTCTTTATTCTTAGCCAATGAAATCAACAGATTGATATATGACACTCCCACACCACTGGGGCACATGATTCTGGAATCTTCTGAAAGGAAACACTACACTAGAGTTTTTGTCAAGGAAAGTAAGGCCAAGGGAAGGAAGGAACTGGATCACAGCAAATGTGGCTTCACAAAAGAGAGAGCCGAAGACACCAGAATGAAGCCTGGCACCAGGAGAGAGCTGAAGAATCATTCTCTTCCATGACTTCCTTCACCTTTTCAGCTCGCCTCTAAGCTAAAGCTATTTTACTGGTCTCACTGGCTCTATATTTTCCTACACTTCATGCTTCATACATCTATAGAAAATAGTCAAAGGACATTTACTTCTTTATCTAGAAAGTTCATCCTTCAATTTCAGAACTCATATTCTTGTGGAGGTTTAGCCTTCTTTAAATTTTAAGGAATTGACCATGTTCCTGAAGGCCATGTGTTTTTGTTGGGCACAGTTTACAGTTGTGTTTAATTTGGGAATTATTTAGAAGAACGAATATTTTCACTTCCATCCTAGTGCTTTTGGGAGTGTACATAACACATACCTTAAACACACCAAGGTAAGTGCAGTAACAGATTTTCTAAGTAAATTTCACAACAAAAAAGAAAATACAAAACTTTTGGACCTTATGTAGAAGTAATTCATTTCTAAATGAAGTTATAGCTTAGGATAAGAAATCATGCTACAACTATAAGGCCAAAAAACAGATAATGCTAGTACATATATGGTAACATTTTTATTTAAGCAAGCATTTTTGTTCTCTTTATTATAAAAATATAATGTTTACAGAATAAAATAATACACCTAGAGTCATACTTTACACAATGGAAAATAAAATATATCTGCTGTTGAAAATGATTAGCTCATTATCTTATAATGGATAGAAATTATGTAATAATTACAGGATGGAGCACCACTGCCATTAAAAACACAGAATGCTTTGTAATAAGGATAATTATCTTTTTATAAGTGTAAAATCAAATTTTATAAGTGTTCCTGGGATTTAGAAGCTTAGTAAGTAAAATTTAAAAAACCTCCATGTTGGAAAAAGTTCTGTAAAATGTAAAGTAAGAAAGATTATTTTGACACTCTTGAGCTAAATTGCATTTTCTTGAATGGCTTCTTCATGTGACTGCAGACAACTGTTTCCACATAGCAAAAAAATATGATGAAGATTGGAAAACACCTTCTAATATGAGTTCTTCTTTCAGTGACTGTCCCTACTTTATTTCATCATGACTTCATTAAAAAAAGAAAACACACACATAAAGTGTTAGTTCATGAATTCAGTGTGATACCCATTAAACAAGCTATAGAAGAAAACAAATCTTTCATATGGGAAATGTTTAAGATTGTGGCAAGAATACTAACTGTTTATCCAATTTTATTCCTTTGGTTAATGAAAATACACTACACTCCCCAAACTCTGATGTAGGTGGGTCTTCTATCTATCTGTTGTTTCATTGGTTAATTAATAAAGAAAACTGCTTGGCCTAATAGGTCAGAACATAGGTGGGTGGAGTAGACAGAATAGAATGCTGGGAAGAAGGGAAGTGAGGCAAACGCAATGAAGCCAACTGCCAGGTCAGACATACTGAATCTTTCCCAGTAAGCCACCACCTCGTGGTGGTACACAGATTATTAGAAATGGGTTAATCAAGATGTGAGAATTAGCCAATAAGAGGCTGAAACTAATGGGCCAGGCAGTGTTTAAATGAATACAATTTGTGTGTTGTTATTTTGGGTAAAGCTAGCTGGTGGCTGGGAGCCGGGTGGCGGGAAGCGACCTGCAGCTCTTTCTACAAGATTCCTTTGCAATTAAACACAACCATGTAACTGATTTGTAGACATTGGAACCCAAGGGGGAAAACTGTGTTATTTCTGTACACGGGTCATAAAATCCACCCTACATGTGTCTGCTTTTCATGTCGTACCTTTTACTTCTCAATTATTTGTGATATAGACAAATATTTAAGGTATGGAAGCCTTATACTGAAGATGTTAGAGAAGAAGAAGCCACTAAATAAATATTTTCTAACAAAACATGTTATATATTTTATATTCTATTTTTATATAAGTTTAGCCATGGTTAATAAAGATGAATACCAAAACAAAGTAGATATAACATGACAATTTCAAGAAACACATTATTTTTGAAACACTGAGAAGGTTGCAAGAGAATGGAGGGAAAGAGTTCTGGGAGAGACAACTGGAATTGGGGGGCATCTCAGGGATGAACTGGAAATCCAGTACAATGGGAACTCCCAAGAATCTATGAGGATGGCTCTAGCTAAGACTCCTAGCAATGGGGGATACAGAGCCTGAATGACCATCTCATGTAACCAGGCAAGACTTCCAGTGGAGGGATTGGGATGCCAACCCAACCACAAAACTGTCAACCTAAGATTTGTCCTGGGTAAAAGTGGCTCAGAATTGTGGGAGTGGCCAACCAATGACTGGTGGTTCAACTTCAGACTTACACTGTCCACCCCTGACATTGCCCAGAGGGCCAAGAACTAGAGGCTGAACAGCCCTGAGAACTAAACAGAACTGGCAGAAATAAGTCAATGAAATGATTCCTAACAATATTGTGTTACACTCATAGATTGGTGCCTACTCTAATTGTCATTAGAGAAACTTCATCCAGCAACTGATGGAAACAGATGCAGAGACTCACAGCCAAACATTAGACAGAGCTTGGTGAATCCTCCAGAAGGGGGTTGGAGGATTGTAGGAGCCAGAGGGGTCAAGGACACCACACGAAAACTCACAAAACCAACTAACCTAGATTCATAAGGGCTCCCGCAGACTGAACCAACAAACAGAGAGCCTGCATGGGATTGACCTAAACCCAAAGTGGAAGAAGGGATGGTCTCTGACTCTTTTGCTGACTTTTGGAACCCTTTTTCTCATACTGGGTTGCCTTGATCAGTCTTAATACGAGGGATGGTGCCTAGTTGATATGCCATGTTTGGTTGATACTCGGGAGACCAATCCCATATGGAGCAGGCTACCCTGTGCAAGTGTCCCAGCATACCAACAATCTCTCAAGTTCATGATCAGGATCAGGCTTCCCATGTTTGGACAACACACAGGATATCAGGATATTTCATAGGAATTCTGGCAGCATGAGTTATTTTCCAGTCTATTTTGGCTCCCCTGTGGCCAGAGTCTATAAGAGTGAAATGAACAAGCTCTATTGGTACCTGAGAACAAACGGCTGATATTTGGGTAAGGTCATCTGCTTTCTGACTTATGAGAGGGCCAAATGAGCTACCGAGTGCTAAGTGGAAGACTACCAGGGGCTCTGATTTCTGCTGAAATCTATTATATTTCCCAAACACTCAAAAGCCAAGCATTTGCCTTCTCATTATTTTTTTCCCTGGAAACCTAGATAAAAAACAAATTTTGAACATTGTAGAGCATATACTTTTGTTGTATGATAAGGCCTCTCTTGGGTATATTCCCAAGAGTGGTATTGCTGGGTCCAGGGGTAAGCTGATCCCAAATTTCCTGAGAAACCGCCACACTGCTTTCCAAAGTGGTTGCACAAGTTTGCATTCCCACCAGCAATGGATGAGTGTACCCCTTTCTCCACAACCTCTCCAACAAAGGCTATCATTGGTGTTTTTTATTTTAGCCATTCTGACAGGTGTAAGATGGTATCTTAAAGTTGTCTTGATTTGCATTTCCCTGATCGCTAAGGAAGTTGAGCATGACCTTAAGTGTCTTTTGGCCATTTGAAGTTCTTCTGTTGAGAATTCTCTGTTCAGCTCAATGCCCCATTTTATAATTGGGTTGATTAGCTTTTTACGCAGGCGATGAAAGGAGACAGAGACCCACATTGGAGCACCGGACATAAATCTCAAGGTCCAAATCAGGAGCAGAAGGAGAGAGAGCACGAGCAAGGAACTCAGGACCGCAAGGGGTGCATCCACACACTGAGACAATGGGGATGTTCTACTGGGAACTCACCAAGGCCAGCTGGCCTGGGTCTGGAAAAGCCTGGGATAAAACTGGACTCTCTGAACATAGCGGACAATGAGGACTACTGAGAACTCAAGAACAATGGCAGTGGGTTTTTGATCCTACTGCATGTTCTGGCTTTGTGGGAGCCTAGGCAGTTTGGATGCTCACCTTACTAGACCTGGATGGAGGTGGGGGTTCCTTGGACTTCCCACAGGACAGGGAACCCTGATTGCTTTTCGGGCTGAGGAGGGGGGGAGACTTAATTGAGGGAGGAGGAGGGAAATAGGAGGTGGTGGCGGGGAAGTGACAGAAATCTTTAATAAATAAATAAATTAAAATAAAAAAAACAAAAAAACAAATTTTGTCATACCTGGAGCTTTCTGTAGCTCAACCAGAGAGGCTCCTTTTACCTAGCAATTGTTTATTGTTCATACAGCCATGGGGAGGGAACACAAGAATCTTACAAATTTATTGTGAGTTTCATGAATCCACCCTCTTCTCTCCAGAAGGGCAATTTCATTATGAGATTAAAAAAGAAAAGGAAACAAACCCCAAATTCATTAGTTTTGCTTCCTCTGTGTCCTTGAATTTGTCTACTTACAGCACAGAGATTCTTCTTTCCTATTGTTCTATAGGTTCATATACATTTTAAAGAGCACTGGGTTTGTTCTCTGGAGTGGGTTGAGAATCCTAACACTTAACCCGGACATGCCAAGACCATATCGTGATCTCTTAGGAAGATCAACCCACTCCTTTTTATGCTCTTCAACTATAGAGTTGTTCATTCAGTGACAACATCTAGCAGGACAGAGGGTTTTGTTGTTGTTGCTGTTGTTGTTGTGTGTGTGTGTTAATAAACATTAAACTTTAACATGACTTACAATGTCTTTAGGAATGTCCAATAACTACCACATGTGTAGTGCACAGGTGTGTGTGTTCTTATGAGAGGGGAACAGTATAAATTCATCCTGTACTGATTAAAATTTAATTGATCTGATTCAGATCCCACTCTGGTGCTGCCTAAAATTTCAAGAACTTTGACTTATTTATGTCTCTTTTGCATAAATTACTAGGTGGGTGGCTACTTTTTGACCTACTGGAATGGATACTTTAAACTTTTGTTTTTGATTTGTTGAGAGATCATGTAAAATTCCTTTAGACTAAGTGGGATTCAAAGTATGTTGTCACAGCCACCCTCGTCCCGCAAGGATGACGCGACCACTGGAGTTCTTCTCACTGCAGTTTGTTCCAGGACTTTATTCACTTTCTCACTTTTCCCCTCTCTCTTTTCTCTCTCTGGGCAAACCTCTCCCAGCCCTTAAGTAGGCATGGGCTGCCAACCCCGAACTGCCAGGTGGGCACTGCCCATAGGTTCACGCATATGCAGGCAGCTGATGATCATTGCGTGAGCATAGCATAGGTCAGGCCTTAGCCATCTCAGGAGTTGATTATACATCTCCATCAGGTGTGACACCACGCAGCTCGCTACAGTATGTCTGCTTTACCAAGAACTCATTTGTTACTGAGTTGGAGGCAGAGTCTAAAATTCCAAGTTGGAAAGGTTAAAGCAGGGAGATAAAAAACTGAGGGTAGCCTGGGTTACCCAGCAAATGCAAGACTAGCCTGGACTACACAGGGTAGACCCTGTCTCTGAAAAACAAAACAAAACACAGCACTTCATTTCTCACAGTAAAAGACCTGGTACCAATTGTATTAAATATCTACTTAGAGATATCTGGCTTGACTTTCAATCAATTAACTTCCCTATCTCATTAGACTCTTAGCAGGGCACATTTGAGTTTTGAAGTATTCTGGTCAATTAGGTAATGATTCAGCACAGATTTCTGTGTTGAATTTCTTAGCCAAATTATTTTGTTTTCTGATTAATTTAGGGAAAAGGATGAAAATTTGCGTTTGTAATTCAATTCACAAAGTCCATTTTCGCTTAAAGTGATCTTCCGCAGACCCTGTGATATGAACATGACTGCCATTGGGGCCTTCTGTTTATAAAGAGAAGCTGTTTTTAGCAGAGAAATTAAATGAAGGAGGCCTGCTTATCAATCGTACTAAAATAGTGTCTGATTTTTACCAGTAATTAACACACATATTCACCCTTGTAAACATTCACTGAGAATGTGCATGAAATGCTATAGCGTGCCCACCAATCACTGCAATAACTAACACCATGTTTGAAGAACCAAACACATTGATATCTGATGAAAATCAGACTAGTGTTCCAATATTACAGAAACTTTAAACTTTTTTCTCCACTGGGATGAGTGATTGTACAAGTTTGCACCTCTCCCAGCAATGGAGGAGTGTTCCCCTTGCCCTACATCCTCTCCAGCATGAGTTGTCACTTGTGTTTTTGATCTTAATCATTCTGACAGGTGTGAAGTGGGATCTCAAAGTCATTTTGATTTGCATTTTCCTGATGGTTAAAAATGCTGAACATTGCCATAAGTATTTCTTTGCCATTTGAGATTCTTCTGTTTATAATTCTCTGTTTAGATATGTATGCCATTTTTTTAAACTGGATTATTTGGTTTGTTGATATCTAATTTCTTGAGTTCTTTATATATTTTGGTAATAGGCCCTCTGTTAGATGTGGTGTTGGTGAAGACCTTTTCCTATTCCATAGGCTGCCATTTTGTCCTATCAACAGTGTCTTTTGCTTTGCAGAAACTTTGAGTTTCATGAGGTCCAATTTATTAAGTGTTGATCTTAGTGTCTGAACTATCAGTGTCCTGTTCAGGAAGTTGTCTCCTGTGACAATGCACTCAACATTACTTCCCTCTTTCTCTTCTATCAGGTTCAGTGTATCTGAATTTATGTTGAGGTATTTGATCCACGTGGATGTGAGTTTTGTGCAGGGTTATAGATATGGATCTATTTGCATTCTTCTACATGCTGATATCCAGTTAGATCAGCACCTTTTGTTGAAGATGCTTTCTTTTCTCTATTGTATAATTTTGGCTTCTTTGTCAAAAATCATGTCCATAGGTGAAATGGATATATGTCTGGGTCTTTAATTCGATTCGATTTCATTGATACAACTGTCTGCATTTAATACCAATACCATGCTATTTTTATTGTTATAGTTCTGTAATAGATCTTGAGATTAGGAATGATGATACCTCTGGAAGTTCTTTGATTTTACAGGCTTGTTTTAGCTATTATAGGATTTTTGTTTTATGAAGTTGAGTATTATTCTTTCAAGGTCTGTAAAGAATTGTGTTGGAATTTTAATGGGGATTGCATTGATTCTGTATACTGCTTTTGGTAAAATGGCCATACTACAGATCCATGAGCATAGAAGATCTCTCCATCTTATGAAATCTTTTCCAAATTCTTCCTTCAAAGACTTGAAGTTCTTGTCATACAGGTCTTTCACTTGCTTGGTTAGAATTACACCAAGATATTTTATATTATTTGAGGCTATTGTAAAGGGTGTTTATTCCCTGAGTTCTTTTTCAGCACATTTATCATTTGTATATAGGATGACTACTGATTTCTTTTGAGTTAATCTTTATCCTGTCCCTAAACTAAAGGTGTTTATCAACTATAGAAGTTCTCTGGTAGAATTTTTGGGGTCACTTATGTATACTATCATATCAACTGTGAATAATGATTTGACTTCTTCCTTTCCAATTTGTATCCCCTTGGTTTCCCTTAGTTGTCTTAATACCCTAGCAAGAATTTCAAGTACTATATGGCATAAGTATGGAGATAGTGAACAGACTTGTCTTGTTACTAATTTTAGTAAAATTTCTTTGAGTTTATCTTCATCTAATTTAATGTTGGCAATAAGCTTGCTGTATATTGCTTTTATTATGTATAGGTACGCCCCTGGTATCCCTGATCTTTCCAAGACTTTTATTGTGAATGAGTGTTGGATTTTGTCAATTTTTTTTCTGACATCTAACAAGATGATCATATGGGTTTTTTCTTTCAGTTTGTTTGTATGGTGAATTACACTGACAGATTTTTGTATGTTAAACCATCTCTGTATGTGTGGGATGAAGCCAGCTTGATCATGGTGAATGATCTTTTTGATATGTTCTTGGATTCTATTTGCCAGTGTTTTATTGAGTATTTTTGCACCTGTGTTCATGAGTAAAATTTGTCTGTAAATCTCTTCCTTTGTGGAGTATTTGTGTGGTTTGGGTATCAGGGTGACTGTGATCTCATAGAAAGAATTTGGAAATGTTTCTTCTGTTTTTATTTTCTGGAATAATATGAAGAGTATTGGTATTAGCTCTTCTTTAATTCTGCATTAAAATCATCTGGCCCTGGGCTTTTTGTTTGTTTGTTTGTTTTTGGTTGAGAAACTTTTAATGACTGCCTCTATTTCCTTGGGGGTTATCAATCTGTTTAAATTGTTTTTCTGATCTTGATTTATCTTTAGTAAGTAACATCTATTGGAGTGGGAGGTCCTTCTGTCTATGTGTTGCTTTTATCGGTTAATGAATAAAGAACTGGTTTGAGTGTATGGCAGGGAAGAACAGAACTAGGTGGGGAATGCTAGGCTATATGCTGGGAGAAAGAAGGGTGAAGTCAGAGAGACACCATGTAGCCCTGCCAGAGACAAATGCTTGGAATTTTAACTGGTAAGTAGTATCAACATGTCAACATACAGATTAATAGACATGGGTTAAATTAATATAAGAGTTAGCCAATAAGAAGCTAGAGCTAATGGGCCAAACAGTATTTAATTAATACAGTTTCTGTGTGATTATTTCTGGTCTGGGTGGCCAGGACAATCAAGCAGCCTCCTTGCAACAATATCAAGAAATTTATCCATTTCTTCTAGATTTTCCAATTTTGGGGAGTACGGGTTTTTGAAGTATGGCCTAATGATTCTCTGAATTTCCTCAGAATCTGTGATTATAGCCCTCTTTTCATTTCTGATTTTGTTGATTTAGATATCCTCTCTCTGCCTTTTAGCAAGCTTCGATAAAGGTTTATCTATTTTGCTGATATTCTCAAAGACCCAACTCTTTGTTTCATTGATTCTTTGTATTATTCTTCTGTTTCCATTTTATTAATTTTAGCCCTCAGTTTGATTAACTGGATTTTAGGTTCTTACTTGAGAAGTCAGGTGTAATTCTGATAAGTCTGCCTTTACATATTACTTGATTTTTTCCCCTTGCTTCTTTTAATATTTTTTTTGTTCTGTACGTTTAGTGTTTTGATTATTATGTGGTGAGGGGATTTTCTTTCCTGATACAATCTATTTGGTGGTCTATAAGTTTCTTGTACCTTCATAGGCATGTCCTTCTTTAGGTTGGAAATTTTCCTTCTTTGATTTTGTTAAATTTATTCTCTGGAATTTGAGCTGAGTTTCTTCTCCTTCTTCTACTATTATTCTTATGTTTGGTCTTTTCATAGTATCCCAGATTTCCTGAATGTTTTGTGTTAGGAATTTTTTAGATTTAACATTTTCTTTGACTGATGAATCTATTACCTTTATCTTGTCTTCAACAACTGAGATTCTCTCTTCCATCTCTTGTATTCTATTGGTGATGCTTGCATCTGTAGTTCCTGTTCATTTATCCAAATTTTCCATTTCAGGATTTCCTCTGTATTTTCTTTTCTTTTTTATTGATTTTTATTGAGCTCTACATTTTTTTCTGCTCCTCTCCCTGCCTCTCCCCTCCCCTTCAATCCTCTCCCAAGGTTCCCATGCTCCCAATTTACTCAGGAGATCTTGTCTTTTTCTACTTTCCATGTAGATTAGATCTATGTAAGTCTCTCTTAGTGTCCTCATTGTTGTCTAGGATCTCTGGGATTGTGATTTGTGGGCTTTTTTTTTTGCTTTATGTTTAAAAACCAGTTATGAGTGAGTACATGTGATAATTGTCTTTCTGCATCTGGGTTACTACACTCAAAATGATGTTTTCTAGCTCCATCCATTTTCCTGCAAAATTCAAGATGTCGTTATTTTTTCTGCTATGTAGTACTCCATTGTGTAAATGTACCACATTTTCCTTATCCATTCCTCAGTCAAGTGGCATTTAGGTTGTTTCCAGGTTCTGGCTATGACAAACAAAGCTGCTATGAACATAGTTGAACACATGTCCTTGTGGCACGATTGAGCATCTTTTGGATATATACCCAAAAGTGAGTCTTGAGGAAAGTTGTTTCCTAATTTTCTGAGAAATGGCCACACTGACGTCCAAAAAGACTGGACCAGCTAGCATTTCCACCAGCAATGCAGGAATGTTCCCTTTACCCCACAACCTCTTCAGCATAAGTTGTCATCAGTGTTTTTGATCTTGGCCATTCTGACAGGTGTAAGATGGAATCTCAGAGTTTTTTGATTTGCATTTCTCTGATTACTAAGGATGTTGAACACTTTTTAAAGTGTCTTTCAGTCATTTTAGATTCCTCTGCTGAGAATTCTCTGTTTAGGTCTGTACTCTATTTTTTAAATTGGATTATTTGTTCTTTTGATGACCAATTTCTTGAGTTCTTTGTATATTTTGGAGATCAGACCTCTGTCTGATGTGGGGTTAGTGTTTTCTTTATTGCTTCTATTTCCATTTTCAATTCTTGAACAGTTTTATTTATCTGTTAGTTTTTTCTTGACTTTCTTTTAGGGACTTATTTGATTTCTTCCGATTACTTTTGTTTGTCTTTTCCTCAGTTTCTTTAAGGGATTTTTTTTTCATATCCTCTTTAAGGACCTCTGTCTTCATAAAGTCCTTTCTAAGGTCATTTTCTTGTGCTTCAACTGTGCTGTCTTGCTTTTGTAGGACAGCTGGACTCTGGTGATGCTATATTTCTCTTTCTGTTATTGATTGTGTTCTTGTACTTGCATTTTGGCATCTGGAGTTAGAATGATTTTAGGTCTTGGTGTTGATTCTTGCATTTGTCTTTTTGGGTTTGTGTTTTGTTCCTTGGTTTCTCTTTCCTTTCTGGTCTTCTGGCCTAAATGATGAAGAGTTCCAATGACTAACAAGTTTTCAGGTCCAGTAAGATGTTCCCTCTGGGGTTTTGGGGGCCTGGGATCCCTAGATTTTGTCTGGCCTCTGGTAAAGCTGAAGACTTCTTCCAAAGTAGTAGACTGGGCCATGAATCTCAGGGGAGGGGGAGCAGTTTGGGGTCATTGGGGAGACTTAAGCAGGGTTAGCAGGGGTGGGCCTGTGTCTTATTTGGGGTTCCAAACACTAGTCTGGCTTTCCATAAGACTGCTGTGGACCCTAGTATGGAGCCCAGAGGCGTGGGTCTTGTTATTTTTTAAAGTTATCATACAAAGTTTTATAATGGTGTTTTCATGAATATATAACATCATGCTTTATTCTTGTCACTTACCCTCATCCCCCACATTCCCTAAATTATTATATTATTACTTCTGAAATGCAAGTGAAAAATCTCAATTATCTCCAATATTAAAATACTGATATAAATTTGAAAGTTACTGGTAAGTAGAATCATTTGTTGAATGATTTTGATGTGTGACACACATCTTGCCAAACTTTTAGATAGAAAACTCATGACTTTTATTAGGCATTAGTTTATGGAAGGATTTAGTAGTTTTCTGTTTGTTATGAATCATAGTATATGAAGTGTTTTGCAGTTTCAAAATTTATTATCATCAATATTTTTATGGATAATATTCCTGTGTCTGCTGTACATTTTTGTTCTCAACACATTTAAGTTTGTTAATCTTGATACAGGATCTTATCAGTATTTCTGATGTCTTTTAAATAGGTAGCCAACCTTTAATAGCACATGTGTCTTATAAACATGTACACACACACACAAACACATACACACTAAGTTATTAATGCGAAAACCACAGAGTTCCCATCTTTAAGGGAGCAAGAGATGGTCTATTCTAGAGCCATATCAATAACCATGACCCAAAAACAGAGATTTAGGTTATCCCAAATTCCATGTTCCAGTGTGGAATAATTTTCATGAAGTTTTATAGTTTCATAGAACAATGAAAGTCATAAATCAAGGCAAGATTAAAAATAATTTGTGAATTCATCAGAGAGAGGAAAGTACAGCAAGATGGGGGCTGCTTTTCTAGAGGCCCATGATGCTATCTGATGATATTCTTAGCTTCTGGGTCAATGAAATCTAGTGGTCTGGAAAATTAATATGTTCCAAGGGTCTAGATCTATTATTTTAAAGGCATAAAGATGTGCGTAATATTCACTGTAGTACATCATCTGCAAAAATAAATGAAAATATAGCTGTCATGATTTTTGAAAGGTTTTAGTTTGTTTCGCTAAAATGCAGGATTGTAATTACTTTAAATATACACTCATATATTTTGTACCCTCTACTATATTAGGTTTATATATTGTTATCATAAATGGAAGACAAAAAGCTTAAGTTAATGGATTTTAATTTCCTCTTCTAGATTTGCATTGTGGAATTAACAAAATCTTTAACTTCTTGAGCAATAAGCACACTTAACTCTACTGACCTCACTCGAGATTGTAAGTTTGGGTCTTTGTTTTTAAGCTTAAAATTTAAGGCGGAAATCTAACTTTTTTTAAAAAAAAAAAGATGAATCAAGATACAAAATTTTAAGGATCCTTACTAAATAATTGATTGTACAGTTACTTACCCTATCACAGGTAATTTTTATAGGTAAGTTACTCTCTCATGCAAAGCAGCTTTTTGAAATGCTGCTTCAAAGATAATAGAAAAATGTAAGTTTGGAATCTTCTCCCGTTTGAGGGGGAGACAGGAGGAGTGTTGCTGACCTGGAAGTTTTTGCCCATCATCAATAAGTGTTTCCTGCTTGGCAGTGCCTCTTGATGGGACTCTCTTCTCCTGTTTCCATGGGATGCAGTCATTCGCCCGGATTTGCCTTTCCCTGGAGCACACTGGGAAAGATTATCCTAGGATTTGTGTAGTAGGAGCACTGTGTTCCTTTGCTTCCTGTTTGCTACACTGAGCTGTCACCTTAACCATCTCCTATTGGAGTATACAAGTGACTGCCAGAGAACGCTTGAACTGATAACTGTTTGTGAAATTCCATTGCTTTGAAATATAGGAACACAAGTTTAAAGATGTACGTGGGATTTTTGTTCCTTTGAAGGATCATCATTAGAAGCTCAATAGCACAACACCCAGCTATCAGGATTTTACAGCCGCAAAGGAAAAAATCTGTCAAAAATAGCATACTACAAAGCACCTACTGTGTGTTTTGGATCACCAGAAATGACATTATATTTGCCTATTTCATTTTCCCAACAACGCATCTTTGTATTTTCCTCTCTCTGGGAATGATCTTGCTTTCTCGGGGCCTTGGAAACTCCCACTTATCAATTCAGAGTTCTGCTGAGGTGGTTTTGTGGAGTCCAACTTAATGACCTCTTCTCAGTTCCTCTCAAATTCAAGACTCTAAAAATTATGTTTTTATGTACACTTTCTTCTCTGTAAGCATGCAAACAAATGTATTCCATCATTTGCTATAGCTTGGCAGATACCTGAAGCCCTACTCACTTTTTTCTTCAAAAAAGAAAATTAATCAAATTAAACACTATGAACTATGTTCAGTGTTGCTGACTCCTTTGTGGTCATCTTTAAACCTCTGATCAATCCACCCAGTAAACTTTCCATTCCAAATGTCATGGAGCTTCCTCTCTAGAAAACCTACACTGTTTTTATGGCTTGTCATTTCTTCTGAAATCCTCTATTTGTTCATTCATTAAAATCGTATCTCCTTTAATTATTCAAAAATTTCCTATACTTTTTGCCATATTTATAAAAGGCAGTTTTGAACTGTTGATCTGTTAAGTTCACATCTCAGGCCTGGGATGCTTTCTCTTGTCCCATTTATTTCTTTGTATGTCTAAGAAGGTACTTACTGAACGATGTGTATTGAAGTAAACTTTTTGGAAATTCTAGATTCTGTTACTTTTTCCATCAGTATGTGTTTCCATGAAGAACGTGGTTACTCTGAAGTCCTGTAGGGCCTGCTGCTATTATTATGATCCAGATAACCTTCTGCAGCATAGGAATTATTGCCACCCTTGCTTGTGGATCTCCTCAGAACCCCTTCATGTGCTTCTTATTCCTATACAGACTTAGTTCTAGACACTACTCCTAACACCAGTTTTGGTTCTAATATGTTTTCTATTCCTGTGATAGAACACTGACCAAAATCAACTTGGAGGGGGTAAGAGGAACTTACAGTTCACCATTGGGAGAATCCATGGCAGGAACTCAAGGCAGAAGCTTAAGGCAGACACCATAGAGGAATGCTGCTTCCTGGCTAGTTTTCCATGGGTTGCTCAGTCTCTGCAACATAGAACAAATGCCCAGGCATGGCATCTCCCACCGTGGGTTGAAAGTTCCTGCCTCAATAATTAATGAAGAAATTTCCCATAGACATGCCCACAGACCAATCTGATAGAGGCAATTTGTAGCACAATTAATAAAAGCTCAAAGGCAGACGTTGGGGTTCAACCCGAAGACCAGAAAAACAAAGTAGCCAGTCACTGCCTCTTACATCAACCGCAGTCTGAAACTGGCGATCCTGCCTCCAGGAATCTCAGAATGAGACTGTGACTGACAGCTGTTTCCTCTTATCTTATAATCCTCTCTAGTTCTAGGATTAAGGGCATCTACTATGGCAAGCTAGTGTGGCTACTGAGATTAACGGTGTGGATATTTTACTTTTCTAATATTCAGGCAAGCTTTATTTATGAAAATACAAAGGAAATGCCACTATACAATTTCTCCATCAAGTTTCCTTCTTGCATGTGACTCTGGTTTGTGCTAAGTTGACAAGAACAACCAGCACAACCTCTCTACTGAACAGCTCCTTCCTCTCCAATGCCATATTTTCATGAGTTCTAGCTGTTTGAGTAACTTTGCCCTTTTGACAGTCTGATAGAGTTGATGGACTATCCAGGAACTCTTTCGCTTGTTGTGGAAATTGGGAAAGAGTTCATGAGCAGAAACACAGAAAGCAACAGAACATGTGTGAACCATCTTCCTTTAGTGGCTACAGTCCTCACTGCCCCCAACTAGTCAACTCCCACATGATGTCTAACTTTCCAGGTGTCTGTTCTCAGTGAGGCTAATCCAATACTGCTTTCTCCATCCATAGCTAGAAGTGGACATTTTTGGCCTTTCTTGTTTTTCATCTTAGATATACGACACTTCCTTCCTTCCTCCATATTAGATAATAGTTTGTTGGCCATCAGTGGATTTTTTTCTGCCTCTTCTCACTGTCCTGCCTGAGTGTAAGCACTATGTGAACAGAGGCATTAGCCTGTCTTCTTCACTAGTCTGTCTCAAGCACACAGATACCTGGAGAACAGTTGGTACCTAATCAGTATTTGTTATGAGACGTATATGTTGTGATAGCTATTTCATAGATAAAGAAGCTGTTATAAAAATTTGTCTGTGTGTGTGAATTTTATACTGCTAGTCACTGCAGTGGGCCATGTGTTTCTACACACATTCTCAATTCTCAAACTTCTGACTCAGAGTATCATTCAGCATCCAAAAAAAAAAAAACCCTTTAATAAGACAGAAGGTAGGACTAAGGGAGAAAAAGAACCGGGACAAGGTGTACATGTGTTTCTTTTACCTCTAAGAAGTTGTTTGTTCCCAGCGTATGCACCCAACAGAGTGAGGTGTCTCTTACACATATGAGGTCCTGGACAGAATGATAAAGCCTCACTCAAGAATAAGGATGTTGGTGAATCTGCGCTTAGATTTGTGGTTTTATAATCCTCTTTGTCTGTGCTTTGGTTTTCTTTCTTAATGAATGATCCTCCTCTTAATAAGAAACCAAGGACTGCATATGAACCTGCAATCTACCAGCAGTGAAATGGGAGCACACAGCTCAGATTTATGTATGTGTACATCACCTTTACGTATCAGTGGATATTTTTAAAGAAATAGCTAGTGTGATGCAGTCTTATCCCATTGCTTATTTTAGTGTAGATTAAACAGGAAAATTAAGTCTCAAATGCTTTGATAATGAGCAACTCTCAAGTAAATGTTAGCTGCAATTGGAGCTGTTTAGGTTTAAAGTTAATAAGCTTGTGTGTTAAATATTTTAACTGAAATGGTGCACAAATTGTATCAGTGGAGGCAGAGGAAAATATAGTTTTCCTAAACTATAGTTTTTAAACCTGAACATTTTATGTGGCTGATTTTCTTAAGAATCTTATAATAATAAAAAATGTACTCCAAGTTTCTTCAAAGCTTGTACCTGGCCGGGCGGTGGTGGCGCATGCCTTTAATCCCAGCACTCAGGAGGCAGAGGCAGGTGGATCTTTGTGAGTTCGAGGCCAGCCTGGTCTACAATAGCTAGTTCCAGGACAGGCACCAAAACTACAAAGAAATCTTGTCTTGAAACCCTCCAGGCCCCCCTCCCATAAAACTTGAACACCTTTCTTGGGATATAGCTTTGAAAAAGAAAGAAAATATTTCCTCTCTTCTGAAGATACTGAGAATCTGGCTACATAGAACATTTAGTTTTTGTTTTCTTTAAAAAAAATGTGTCTTAAACACTTGCATCTAGCATTGGCTACGTTAATACTATCCAGCTTAAGAATAAGCAATCTCCTAATCTAGGGTGGGTCACAATCAATACTTACTAAACCCCCAAGAGCACATACTAAGTGTCAATATTTGGTTTGGAGTATAGTTTTGCAGTAGATGACATGTCCCTCATGTATAAGACACTAGGTTCGATGCCTAACACTGGAAAAGATATTTCCACTTGAAGATTTTCTCTAACTTTATTTTTGAGAAATCCCTGATCCACCAAGAGTGCAAAGGCATACCACTGTCTCCATGCCTCCTTCTTTAGAGCCAAGTACCAGTAGAGTTGTAATAAGTAGCATCCTCTAGGGAATCTAAACTGGGGCTAATACTGTTGCGGATAATGACAACACAGTCATAGCTCAAGGCTTAGCAGTTCTGAAAGGCAGAGAATGACACCAGAAGAGGAATAAATCCATTGTCAGGCCAGGCACTGCTGTTCCGTTTAGCAGCTGAGGAGCGCATCTGTGGCTGGTATTGCTTACCCTGCCATCAACATCAGGTCTCTTTTCCTGTGGGTCAGAGAACCTCAGTTTACCCAGGTCTCCATTCACTCGTTTCTCACATTGTTTTGGGAGAATGAACACCAGCCTGCCCTGAGGGGTGGCTATTACATCATGACAGTCACGGTAGGGAATCCCACATTGCTCTCCCAATCACTGTGCTCAGTTCTGTGAATAGGCAGAGCTGGGGTTTGTGAAAGACTCCCTTCCATTTAAAGAAAAGATACTGGAACTGATGGACACCAGATATGATGTGATTTTATTTTCTCGTATTTGGAGATGGGAAGTCAAAAGCACAGTGTCAGCAGAGCTGATTTCTCCCAAGGCTTCTCTTCCTGGTGTAGACACATGGTCTTTTCAGTGTTCACAGAGGTACCTGATTTTTTTACATGTCTTATTTTTTTCCTTTTATAAGAATATCAATAAAATTGAACTGGGACTCTCTAAATGCCACCACTCTGTGAAGGGCTTCAGCCAATAATTTCAGTGTGATACAATTCAGCCTACAACACAACTCACAGAGCATTTAGCATAAGATGGGTGGTGGCCGTGCCCTCCTTTAATTCCAGCACTTGAGATGCAGAGGCAGGCGGATCTCTGTGAGTTTGAGGCCAGCTTGGTCTACAGAGGGAGTTCCAGGGCAGGATTCAAAACTACAGAGAAACAGTCTTGTAAACAAAAGAGACCAGTTAGTTCACTGACAATGAAAGGGATTGGTGGAAAGAACCTGAGCTCCAAATATAAGATGACAAAGATCCCCATAGTGTGTCAACAAATTGAATTGGCATCTATCTAACTTGAAGTGGAAGACATCTACCTTCAATCTAAGAACAGCGGAACAAATGACAAAGCATTTCACGTCATCCCTATTTTTAGACTGGAGAGCTGTACTCACGTACTCTGTAACATGAGGTTACAGGAACGTTTCTCATGTCCGGGGAGCAAAGAAGTGTCCTCTGACAGCATTCCTCAACAACAGTTTGATAACTTGAGGGGTCTAGTGATCATTATTCACAAGAAGATTTAGGGTAAGTGGAGACAGATCCAAAGTGTGCCAAATGAGGAACCTTGTATTTGAAAAACATTTTCTTTTATTCCTTTCATATTATCTTCTCTCAACCCATGAAAGACAAGTATTACTGCTCGGACAGGTCCTTAACATAAAATTTAGAAAGCTAGCAGCCAGGCTTTGAAGGTTTGGAGATAAGGAAAATGCTATAAAAGTTTTATTGCATAATGTTAATAGAATGTTATAGAATTTTTAATCTTATTTTTATTGGTTTACTAAAATATCTTGCATTTACTGAGGTCTTGCACAAAATTTCTTTTTCATGTATTCTACTTAAATTAGCTTGTCAGATACTGAAGACTTACTTTGATTAAGGAAGACTAAGCTGAATTTTCTTTGTTCAAATAAATAACGAGTTGAAGACAAAGTTGTGGTTTCTACTTGCTATAGACAGGAATTACAGATTCTTAAAGAAGCATGTAAGTAAACACAGCTATCACACAGAATCACAGTCTGGTCGTTATGACTCTTTCATCGTGGTGATCATTTAGCCCAGGTAGTAATAAAAAATAAATATGGGGAAATTTCATTCATCTATAAGAGAAATCCAAGATAGGAAAGGAAAATATCATGAAATGTCTGGAGTTAAAAAAATATAAAGTGAGTGTTTGGAATAGCCTGCCTCCAAACACATTTCATCATATTTTTTAAACCTGCAGTGATGAGGATATTGTCTTCAAAATAAAAAGGGAACAAACTTTCCCTGGAAACCCACTGGCCATGCTGGCCAGGGAATGAGAGAGGCAATCTTCTCTTTTCTTCCTGTCTTACAATTTCCATTCGCCAGTCTTACGGCCAGCTTTGTAGCAGACCTCAAGCTGAGGCCTCTCCTTCCTTTTGCCAGGGGACTAGACAGATCTTTTCTTACCACCTTCCTCCCTCACCCCATCCCTTTATCTTTACCTGCAACACCCAGAGGCACTCCCTCCCTGGAGACCTGTTGGCCTCGCTAGCCTGGGTGTCAGGTAGACAATCTTCACTCTGCATTCTGTTCTCGATTTCCAATTCCCTGTCTCACCCCCTGCCCTGTAGCAGACACCTGCAGGAATCTGTCTTCACCCTCTTTCTCCATCTCATTGGGACTCCACAGATCCTTGTGGCAGAACCAACTTCCCTTTACTTCTATGGACCCTCTCAGTTCCCAGTCCTTCTAGCTTATCCCCATTTCTTCCTATTAGCTCCCAATACAAAGAAACACTGTCTACCCTGGACCCGTAGTGACCACACCTGGCAGATACTCAGAAGCACTCTTTACCAGGCAACCCACAGTAACCACAATCTCCTAAGACCCAGAAAAGACCACAGAAACCAAGGAACAGAAAACCCTCCCAACAAAGACAACACATCAACAACTAGAATTATAACCATCCCAAACCCCGATGCAAAGATGTTAGTGTAAAAGCACAATCAGTGATAATCAAGACACCACGTCTCCACTAAAGCCCAGAAGCCTACTACAGTAGGTCTGGAGAAATACAGCATGGCTGAAGCATAAGAGAAAAACTTCAAAATAGCTATTATAAAAATGCTCAAGGGCCTTTAATGATGATATGAATAAAATTCATTAATGAAATCTATGAAGACAATGAAAGGAAATAAATCAGTTCAAGACTCGAAAGTGGAAATGGAATAACTAAAGAAAACACAAACTGAGGGAGAACCGGATATAAAAAGTTTAGGAATCCGAACAGGAAGCTCAGAAGCCAGACTCACCAAAAGAATAGAAGGCATGGAAGAGAGAATTTCAGGCACTGAAAACAAGACAAAGGAAACGAATACCTCAGTCAAAGAAAATGTCAAAAAAAAAAAATCCAGGCACAAAACATCCAGGAAATCTGGAACACTATGAATAGACCAACTCTACAAGTAATAGGAATAGAAGCAGGAAAAGCAACCCAGGTCAAAGGTCCAGAAAATATTTTCAACAAAATCATAGATAAAAATATCCCCAGCCTAAAGTTGAGATACCTTCAAGATACAAGAAACATATAAGACACTAAACAGAAAAGAAATTTCAATTGGCAAACAATAATCAAGGAATTAAATATACAGAATGAATAAAAATATTAAAATCTACAAGGGGAAAAGACCAAGTAAAATAAAGCCATATCTATTAGAACAAGCAACTTTTCAATGGAAATTCTAAAAGCCAGAAGTGCTCAGACAAATGTTCTGCAAACTCTAAGAAACCACAAATGCCAGCCCAGACTATTATACCCAGCAAAACATTCAATCATGATAGGGGAAAAAAAAAGACATTCCACAATAAAACCATATTTAAACTGTGTATATCTACAACAAACACTGTTCATTAATAAGTTTCAACATTAACAGTCCCAATTCCTCAATAAAGAAACAGAATAACAGATTGGATTTAAAAACAGAATACATTATTTTTCTGTATCCAAAAAACAGATCTTACCATCAATGATTGACATCACTTCAGAATGAAAAAAAAAATATTCCAAGCAAATGGATTCAAGAAGCAAGTTGATATAGCCATTTTTTTTTAATTTTTCGAGACAGGGTTTCTACGTAGCTTTTGGTTCCTGTCCTGGAACTAGCTCTTGTAGACCAGGCTGGCCTCTGCCTCCCGAGTGCTGGGACTAAAGGCATGCGCCACCACCGCCCGGCTGATGTAGCCATTCTAATATCTGTCCAAATAAACTTTAAATCAGCACTATTCAGAAGGGGTAGGAAAAAAATCCTATGTACTCATCAAAGGAAAATCCACCAAGGAAGTAATACAATTCTAAGCATCTAGGCACCAAACACGGGGATACTCAAGTTCATACAGGAAACACTACTACAGCTAGAATCATATGTTGACACATGGTGCAGATGGGTGACTTCCCCACTCACAGGTCATTCAGACAAAAACTAAACAGAAATGCTAGAGCTAGATGATTTCATAAATCAAAGGAACCTAACAGATATTTATAGAACATTTCACAAAACACAAACGAATAGACTTGCTTCTCTGCATCTTATGGTGCTTTCTTCAAAACTGACCACATACTTGGGTGCAAAGCAACTCTCAACAGATAGAAGAAAAAAATGAAAAAAGCACTCTGAATCCCACCTGACCACCAGGGATTAAAGCTGGGTATCAACAACAAAAGGGAAAAAAAAGAAAAGAAAAGAAAGCCTTAAAAAAAAAAACTCATGAAAATTGAACAACTCACCACTTAATGAAAAATAGGTCAAGAAAGAAATTAAGAAAGAAAAACATTTTTATGAAAATGAAAATATAAAATATCCAAACTTACGGGACACAGGGAAGGCAGCTCTAAGAGGCAAGCTCATGGCACTACGTACATAGTTTAAAAAGTTGAGAGATCTTATTAGTAACTAAACAGCACATTTGAAAGCTCTAGGACAGAAAGAAGAAATCACACCCAAAAGAAATAGGTAGTAAATAATAATCAAACTCATGGCTGAGATCAAGAAAACAGAAAAAAGTAAAAAACAATAAAAAATTTAATGAAACAAAGATTTGGTTCTTTGATAAAAATCAATAAGAATGAAAAACCCTTACCTAGCTAAAAGACAGAGAGAAAATATTCAAATTAACAAAATTAGAAATGAAAAGGTGGATATAACAGTCACCAGAGAATTCTAAGAGAATCTCAGGCACTGAAGACAAGATAAAAGAAATGGATACCTCATTTAAAAACCTATACTTAAAAAACTTATACTCCACCAAATTAAAAAATCTAAAAAAAAGAAGAAAATGTTCTTAATATACATCACCTACCAAAGCAAAATCAAGATAGGATACGCAATTTAACAGACCTATTTAACCCAGAAAAATTTAAACAATAATTAAGTCTCCCAACCAAAAATAAATAAGTAAATTAAAATAAAAAAAAAAGCCCAGGGCCAGATGGTTTTAGCACAAAAGTCTACCAGACTTTCAAAGAAGAGTTATTCCCAATACTCCTTAAATTATTCCACAAAATAGAAACACAAGGGACATTGCCCAATTCCTTTTACAGGGCCACAGCTAACCACATAAAGATTCACTAAAGAAAGAGAATTACAGACTAATTTTCCTTAAGAATATTGATACAAAAGTTCTCAATAAAATGTTTGCAAACTGAATCAAAGAACTGATCAAAAAGTTACACTATGATAGAGTAGGCGGCATCCCAGAGATGCAAGGATGGTCCAACTTACGTATGTCAATACAGATAATTCACCATATAAACATGAAAGATAAAAACATAATCATGTCATTAGATGCATAAAAATCCATGACAAAACTCAACACCCTTCATGATAAAAGTTCTTAAGAGACATGGATACAAGGGACATACCTCAACATATACATCTTTCTTAATATATATCACCTACCAAAGCAAAGGTAGGATGAACATAGTAAAAAAAAAATGGCCATTCTATCAAAATCAATATAAAGATTCAATGCACTCGCCACCAAAATTCCAATATAATTTTTCACACAACTTGACAGGACAATTTTTCAGCTTCTTATGGAAACACACACCCGCCCACCCAGCACCACCACCACCACCACCACCACCACCACCACCACCACCACCACCACCACCACCACCAGGATAGTGAAAACAAACTTGAACAATAAATGAACTGCTACATGGATCTGCAAATTTTTCGCACGCTGATTAACCCCTTCGCCGACATAATAATCCAAATCAGACCAAATCAAACAAAATTAGAAAAAGCCCAGCTATAATGGATGACAGAGCTCCCAGGTGGCCTTCTGGGCCCTCAAAGAGGAGATATGGAAGGAAGACCAAGAAACAGTTCAAATACCCTGTGGGAGTGGTCTTGAGCCTCTCTGGGGAGGGGTCACCATTTGGCAGGTTTTCTTGGAGGTGGAGTCTGGACTGAGGCAACTCCCAGAGGAGGGGGCTTTGGATGGAATTTTCCACCCAAACATTCCGGACTCTTGAATATATGGAGATCAGGGGCTGAGGTAAAGCCTTAACCCAAACATTGTAGACTCTTTGGGTGTAGTGATGCAGGGAGGCGAGTGGGGGTGGGGGGTGGGGGAGGTGACACTTCCAACCAAACATCTCAGACTCCTTGGGTATATGGATGCCAGGGGCAGGGGTGATGCTTCCAACCAAACAGTATCACCCTCCCCAATCTCAAATTGCATTTTAGAGCCATAGTTATAAATACAACATGGTATTGGCATTAAAATAGACATGTTGATCAATGGAATCAAATTAAAGTTATGGAAATACGTTTACAAACCTATAGACACCTGTTTTTTGTTTGTTTGATTATTTTTTATTTTTATTGTGATTGCTTTATTTTGCTTTTATTTTACAAAGCCAGAAATACACACTGGAAAAAAAGACAGTAATTTTTTTTTTTGACAGTGACAAAGATGGTTTATTGTACACGAGTTACAATTGGCCAGAAGTGAGGACAGAAGTAGTCCAGAACGCCATAGGTCCAGGGCAAAGGGCCAGCGGGGCTGTTGTCATGACGGCAGGCGGTCTCTCGGTGGTCTCTGCGAGCAGGTGGTGAGGTCGTGGGTCTGGAGACTTCTTCTGACTGCAGCTCAGTCCAGCTTGTCCCAGCATCCCGGCCTCCAGCGTCCCTTACTGCTGCTCCTGCGGCCTTCGTGGGTGGACAGGCGAGTTTACTTGGACCTCTGCCTCACCTTTCTTCTCTTGCGCTTCAGTCTGTGCATTTTCTTCTTCCTCCACTTCGCTCTCATGGTGCAGGGGTGTCAAGGAAGATGGCGCTAAGGCCGAGAGCAAGACAGTACTTTTCAAAAATTGGTGCTGGTCAGACTGGATGTCTGCATATAGAAGAATGCAAATAAATCCATACTTACCATCATGCACAAAACTTACCTTAAAATGATCAAAGACCAAAGAGCAGTCAGGGTTTCCTGCCCTAAGTTCCCCCATCCTCCCCTTCTCCCTTTTCTCTCCCCATCTCCCCTTACCCCCATCCCACCCCACCCCCAAGATCCCAATTTTCTCCCCGGCAATTTTGTCTACTTCCCATAGCCAAGAGGATAACTATATGTTTTTCCTTGGGTTCAGGGAGGGGGAGAGGAGTAGGGGGAGGGGGAGAAGGGTGGGAGGAGGGGGAGAAGGGTGGGAGGAGGGGGAGAAGGATGGGAGGAGGGGGAGGGAAGTGGGAGGCTGGGAGGAGGCAGAAACTTGTTTTTTTTCCTTTTCTCAATAAAAAAAAATGATCAAAGACCTCAACCTAAGTACAGATATACTGAATCTGATAGAAGAGAAAGTGGGGACTAGTCTTAAACTCATTGACACAATAAAAGGCTCTCTGAACAGAAGACAAAGAGTATGGTCACTGAGAACAATTAATAAATGGGATTTGATGAAACCAAAAGCCTCTGTACATCTAAGGGCAGCATCATTTGGACAAACTCTCAGAGCTACAGAATGGGAAAATACCCTTACCAACTACATATTCAATAGAAGGATAATTTCTAGCATATATAAAGAACTCAAAAAAAACTGGACACCAAGGAAACAGATAACCCAATTAAAGTATGGGATGCAAATCTAAACAGAGAATTCATGGTTGGCAACAATAAAATAAGACATACACTGGATCTTCTCTTTCCAGTGCCGATCAATAAATCCTTAGACCAGTGGCCCACACTTTATCTAAATTGTGATTAAACAGAAAACTTAAAGAGAAGACTGTAAAATAAGTCCCCTTGTAGACCATCTGTTACCAAAGGATCAGATATGAGTATGTTAAAGGATCAGATATCAGTAAGTTAAAATCTGAATTTTCTATTCTCTACAGTTATCTATCAAGTTGCTAAAGCAAGTAGTTAATCTTAAAAGATATTTTCACTTCCGAGATCCTTTGTGTGAATTTGTGACCTAGACTAAAAGAAAAAGAATATCCGAATAAATGCTTCCTATCAGCAAAAATAGTGTGAAGACATCACAGTGAAATCCATTATGTTAAGTTACACCTGTTAGTCGAAAACAAATAAATAAATGTATCATTGTGGATGACCCAACATTGTCTCCTTCACATCTGGTGCAGACCCATTCAGGAAATCTATTACATAGCCATGCAAATTGTATTTACACATAAACACAAATTTGTGTATAACTAATATTTGAAATATGACTTGTAACACTAGAACCATATTTTTTGTATTGGAGTAGATGAAAAATAAATAAATACTGATTACATTTGGTGGCTAAGTTCCCGTTCAGTTAAGCTGTAATAATTTCTTTTAATGCCATGGAATTTTGTAGGATTTTAAAAAGTATATAAGCTATTATTTTTGTCCTTATTTTGAAGCATAATTTATGCCAAGAAGTGAAAATGACTTTGTTCCTTTATGGTATCAATGGGAAAAACATAAGCTATTCTTTTCTTCTTGCTGATTTAATTGATACATTTACAAATTTTTGTGTTTTATTGGTCCATACATCTGTTCTTAATGTCTCTATGAAATTGATATTACATCCACAAAATTAAAGCTTTTATGAATAGCTCAGAAGCAACCCAAATGCAATATAAACATTGGAACATGGTTCTTCTCATGGCTATGGATGGGGTGGAGCCCTTGTTCACTCATGATAACTCTGCCAAAGAGGTCCAAAGTCAGAGGCCCAGAGTCAGCATTGAAGTTTAGCATCCCCCAAAAAGCTAAATATCTCCAAACGTAGCAATTTTCTCAAATAAAATAAAAAATACTTTGATTTTATTCTGTTCCTGTAACTTAGAGTAAGTATTTCCAAAAGTAAGCTAATAATTTCTAGTAAAAGTTCCACATCATCATTGTAAATATCAGATAAAAACATCTTTAAAATACACAACTCTTTGAGGCACACAAACAAATATACTGGGCAACTCAACAAGCAAATGATGAATAATGTTCTAGAAACAGAGAAAATACATTTTGCTATCTTTGGAATCATGATTGAGTCATAACAGTCTACCAAGAAATAATTTAGAAAGAAACTTACAAAAAAGAGAATTAAGATATGTCAAAAATTGAGAGGGAATTGATTTGTTCTAGAATAGTAAGCAATCATTTCTAATGTAGTTTCATATTTTGTCATTCCTAGTGCATATTAATTGCACAATATTAATGTGTTTCTTATTAATACACAATATATTAAGGTGTTGCATACTGTACACACTGGCCTTTGTTCCCAGCCACCCTTTCCCACTCATCCCAGTCTCTTTGCTCTTTGCTGGTGTCTTCACTACCACCTTCAGGTTATATTAATTTTGAAAGATTTTCCAGCCTCCACATAGCTCATGTGTCTTTTTGCAGTGGTTCACATGCTTGTCAAAAATGCAGCATTAAATGTCTCTCCTTTAGCCTCTCTGATGACTGCTCCATTACTAACGCATAGGGACTCAAAATCCGCAGTAACAGTCATATTATTTTTTGTCCTAAGATGAATGTCCTTTTTTTTTCTTTTAGTTCTAGAGATTGGACCCAAGCTTTCATTCATGCTAAGCAAGTGCTCCACGGCTGAGCTAACCCAGCTTCTCAATGCAGAATAACAAGGGAAGTGATGTCTCAATGTCAGTTTCAATAGTATAAGACTTATGAACGTTGTTTAACTTATACATTTTTTTTCTAGTTAGATAAAACATAAAACTACACATTCTGAATTGAGAGGGCACTGGGCACTCTGTAAGGATGGAAACTGCCACCATCATCTCTCCTTTACTCCTTCACTCCCCGACGAGTCCAATCCAGGAAGGGCAACAAGTACTTGTTTATTGGTTTTTAGTCCTGATTCCCTAGTAGTTCCTCTTTAATGTGAGAAATATCAAGTAACTTGAAAAAATTAAAATACATAAAAGATGTGGTCCCATAAATTGGTTCCACTTGTTAGAGAGCAATTTGACTCAACATCAAATACCTCTATAACACTTTATTGAGGGGAAAAAATGAATTTCAGAGAAATATATTCCTAACATTTTTTAAAGAATTTGTTTGCATTTTGTGGACGTGAGTATCTCATCTACATGTGTGTATGTGCCCCATGTGTGTCTGGAGTCTGAGAAGATCAGAAGATATCTCAGCCCCTGAAACTGGAGTTTCAGAAGGCTGAGAGCTGTTATGTGGATTCTGAAAGCCAGACCTGATTTTTTTGTGAGAGCAGTGAGAACTCTCAACTACGGAGCAATCTCTCTACCCTCCATAATACCATTGTTAATGGCTGAACACACGTGAAACTAAACACTTTTATTGCTTAACACATACACGTGTAAGGAAAAATGCACACATACAAGTGGTCAGCATGAAATGAGGAAAGCGATTTATATTGGAGATTGAGAAAATCTGTTCAGAGAAGAAAACTATAGAAATATTTGATTGTATCTGTAATGTTTACATTTTGCAACAAGTGATAGACTTGGGCTGTTTGTCACAGTGTTTCCACCTTTGTGGGATTCTGAAACATCCCATGATTAAACAAAGAAACCAAGACTATTCAGCTTAAAGCTAAAACAAGTGGTTTGGTCCTAATATTATTAACAAGAACTAGCTGTTTTCTGCCTTCATAAATTGAGTTTGAAATTAGTTACACAAGGTTTACTTTCACAGTTTAATGAGATTTTAAATATTACCATAGGTTACAAAGAAAAGTTTATGGGACTCTTTCTGAACATCTTGACAATAGAGCCAGATCCTTATCTTTCTTGAGCATGGGTGGCCCTGACTTAATGAGCTACATTTCCTCCTTATTAACCTCTGGCCTTCCGAGCATAAGTGGAAACTAGTAATACTGTGATTGAGGAAGCAGAGAGAACATTTATGAGTGCAAATAGTGAAGATTAAATCCCCCAAAGCAGACAAAATAATAAACATTTTAGAAAAATGATATCTTCTTTCATTTTTAGTCCATGATTCCCAACTACGAAGCAGACTACATAAATCTTCAGTGTCTCTTCATTCAAAGTTCTAAGTCATTTTTTTAATTTATGTATTGAATCTTCTGGGAAAGTACCTTAGAGATACTTCAGCCAAATGACCATCAGTTGAAAACATCCTGACTTTTCATTTTTACCTTTCTGTATCCAACACCAGACTAGCTATGTCCATGATCTCATTTATTGAGACAGAACTGGATCTAACCTCACATCTGGAAATGGTCTTGAATCAGATAAGATTTAATCTTAATTTCTGGTGTTTTTGGACAATAAACCATGTTCCCAGACACCATATTACAAGTTTACAGAACTTCCATTTCTTCACTGCCATTTACCAGTTAATAGTGTGTAGTAATACGAAGCAGCGGGGCTGCGTCCCCAGCACCCCGGCTGCCTGGCTAGCTTATGCCCGAAATAACAACACACAAACTGTATTCATTTAATCACTGCTTGGCCCATTTCTAATCATCTGTGTAGCGCCCCTAGGTGCGCTTACCGGGAAGATTCTAGCCTATGTCCATCCTGGGTCGGAGCTTCACTGCGTGCGTCTGCCTGGGAGCTGGGAGCATGGCGTCTCTCTGAGGTGTCTGCTCCTGAGAGGAGAGCTGTGGAGTCTGAGCTCACTTCCTCTTCCTCCCAGCGTTCTATTCTGTTTACTCCTCCCACCTATCTTCTAACCAATGAAGGCCAAGCAGTTTCTTTTTATTTAACCAATGACCTTCCTCCATCAATAGTGTTTAGGTTTGTTTGGATGTAACCTTCCTGATGTATCAAAATGTAACCTATTTTGATAAAAGTCAGTTTGTTTAAATGAATAAAGCAGGTTTATGCTTTTCTTCCTTGATGCTTACTTACTAGGGTGAGCCCAGTACTTTAACTAGTTAAAGAAAAGAACAGCCATGAATCCCAGGATTTTAAATTAAATTTCCACAAAGGCCAACTTCTTAGATGATTTCCTGGTCAACTTTGACAAAAAACCAAGGGGAATTCCAACACTATTAGGCATTTTGGCTGTTTTGTTCTTTGTTGTGTTTCTGGGGTCTAGAATCCTGGCCAGTTCAAGAAAGTGGCTCAAAATATATCTGATGAATAAATTCTTCCTAAAGATTCTAATATCCCCTTATTTCTATAGATATTTAGATTTTGATTAGTCTTTTTTTATTCCCACTAGATATAAAAGTAGCTCAACTATTCACATGGTAAATTTATTTTTTAAGTGTTGGTAGAATTTGGGCAATACAAAATTGCTCTTTGGAAAATTGTGGTTGTTTTTATAATAGTACATATTTTAAAATTTCTTGTAAATTGTGTATATACGTATGACTGGGAGAAAATAATATGTTACAAATAGTTGCTCATGTCCATAGGCATTTGATAACTGTCTAATCTCTTCCTTATAGGTCTTCCCGCAATACTAACTGTCATTAAATTCTTTTGTGATACTCTTCTAGTACAGTGTGCTGACAGATCGATTTCGTTTGCATGCAGCAGTTTTATGGTAGACATATTTGAAGAATCCTTCTAGAATCCTTTGGGTCCCTAAAAGAGCCCTATTTTTGTCCACAGTATGAAACTTAGATGATGATACTTTAAAAAGAAGAGGCCAATCGATATCCCAAAGACCCCAACCCAAACCTAAGATTCCAGTTGATAAATGAATTGACAGACAAGGTTTAAACAATAAGAGATCTGAGATTTCATCCTACATTAATCTGTCTTATGTTTGTTGATGATGTACAAGGTTATTTATGGGCTTTTCTCTTACTCTTTAATATGGTGATTTGAAGTTCTTGTGAATTATGTGTGCCTTTTCCTCCTGCATTTCAACAGCAGGAATAAAGAAATTATCAAAAGGAAAATCTATCTGCTACAAACCAGTTTGCTTACTTTTTATAATGAACTTTCCTTTAATTTCTGTCAAAATTATTTCTGAATTCAGTAACAACTAAAACTTTAGTTTTCACATATTTAAAGAAATTCATGGCTTTACATCCCCAAATCAGAAGCTTCTTGTCCTTTTGTTTAATATTTTTCTTTTTTGTTTCTTATTAAGTAATTTTATAAGATGAAAGCATTTATAGTTCATATGTTTGAAACAAATAGGTGTATATGTTTAATGTGTTCAGCATATTCATTGTTTTTAATTAATTAATTAATTTATTTATTAAAGATTTCTGTCTCTTCCCCGCCACCGCCTCCCATTTCCCTCCCCCTCCCCCAATCAAGTCCCCCTCCCTCATCAGCCCAGAGATCAATCAGGGTTCCCTGCCCTGTGGGAAGTCCAAGGACCACCCACCTTCATCCAGGTCTAGTAAGGTGAGCTTCCAAACTGCCTAGGCTCCCACAAAGCCAGTACATGCAGTAGGATCAAAAACCCATTGCCATTGTTAAGAATGATCCCAGCACCCACTCAAAAACCGGAGAAGGTGTAGCAGCCTAATTGTGGTACCAGAACTTGGGACCAAGAGACATCCCCAAGACAAGCTAGCAAATTAGACTAGCCTAAATCAGCAAGCCTCAAGTTCAATGAGAGACCCTGACTCAATAAATAAAATGAAGAATGACTGAGAAAGATGCTGGATTGCAAGTTCATGTCTCCTCACATATACAAAAAGTACACAAACATATATGCTCATACATGGAAACACACACATTATGTACAAATAGATATTCAAAATCAGAAACCAAAACAAAACCATAATATAATTTGTTTTAGAGGAGTGAGGTTCCAAAGCAGTCAACAGTGGGACTTTTGTCATCTTGTAGTTTGAATACAGTGTAACAGACTGAGAACACCTCATTATGTACCACAGAGAATTCTTCCTTGGGCTGTGATTGCCCATTGCAGGCTTGGTGAAATACCTCAGATGCTCTCTGCAACATTTTTATCACCCTAGTGCTCAGAACGGACTAAGACAAAAAAAATCCTTTTTTTAAGTTAAACCATTTTCAAGGAAATTCCATACAATTATGAATCAGCTCATCTTCCACGGCAAAACATAGCTTCCCCCAGGCCCTTCGCCAACTCCAAACTGCAGCAATAACAACAAAATGACCGATGGATTTTAGAATGATTCACAGTCTGTAAACAAGAGGGCCCACTGTTTCCTCTCATGGTCCTATTAGCCATGGTCCCCAAAGAAATAGTGTGATTATGTGGGTGTGTTTGTCAGAGGGAGGAAGGGTTTATTTTACGTAAATATTTGGACTAGCAAAATCCAGTCTGCCTGACAGACAGCAGGCTGAAGACCCAAAGAGTATTTGAATAGTACATCCTCGTTCTGGAGGAAATCTTCCTTCCTCGGGGGACTTTGGTCTTTTTCTTTAGAGACCTTCAACTGATGAGCTCAGTAGGTAAAAGCACTTGTTGTACGAGTGTGAGGACCTGGGCTTGAGTCCCCAGACTCCATGTAAAACAGGACATGGTAACCTGAATGATTTTAATCTCAATTCTCTGGTAGGGACATGAGAGACAGGTGGAATCTCTGGAAGCAGGCAGGCCAGTTGACTTGGTGTATGCAGCATAAGACAACATGGAAGGAAAATACCAAAAGTTGTCCTCTGACTATACACATGCACACACACACACACACACACACACCCTTCAACTGACTAAACAAGCCCACCCATGTTACAGAAGGTAAGACTTCACTGGGACATCTAAACTGAGGTTTGATCCAGGACTCCATAGCCTAAGTTAGCACATAAAACTAAACATTAAATGCCCAAACTAAGTAATCCTCACTGATTATTTACTAAAAATGCTAACACACCCAGCATGTGTCAGAGAAACATAGTCTTTACGTAGTTTCGATAACAGAGTGTACTTTTCTCCAGGTGCTCAACTTTTCTCTACCGCACGTCAGAAACAATTAAAAATCTAGATGTCCTTCATTCACTCCAAACCAAGAATTTGGAGGCAAACAGATCTTCTGGAGCAGTTTCTAGGTAATGCTCTACTTAAGGGAACCTCTAGAATACTCTGATTCATCTAGATTCTGGCTGACAGCGTTCAAAGACAGAGAAACACAGAAGATATGCTATGTTTATACATCCGTTCATTCTAGCACAACTAGCTTATGAAAATTCAGGAGATGTCATTTGTAGCTAGAAAGTGACTCAGAGTACCCTGGGAATGGAGTGGAGGGGAGGCTTGCCTGTGCAGGGAGGAAGGAAATGGCAAGAGCTGTCCAGGGACCTACACACTCAAGCTAAGGTGCTATAGCATGGTGGATATCAGAGAGGGTCAGCTAGATTTAGACTCCTTGTCTACCATTAGCTAGCTATGCTAACCAGAGAACATTATTTAAATGTTCTAGTAGGTTCATCCTTTACAAAAACATGATTTCCAAAGCTCCACAGAAGGATTAAATACAACAATATATGTAAAATACCTTGCATGAACACAGTGGTAAACAATACTAATGAAGATAATGATGTATCATTACTATATCATGTATTAAGTACTTTGATTTGCCCCTAGTGCCTACATGGGATTGGTTACAAATGTGAAAAGACCTCGTCTCATGGAAAGAGGAAAAAAGAAAATGATTTTCTTAAAGATAACATCGACGTTTTTAAGTTGTTACAGATTTAAAATGTGAGCCAGGAATGATGTTGTTTTATGAGGCATGGTCTGTGAGATGTAACTCAGGGCAAAACGTGACCCTTTTAGACAGTTTATTCCAGGAGACTTCAGTATCCCAGCAAACCCAAGCATTTTGGTGTTAGCAAGGCATTGTATGTGTTAGGCAAGCTCTCCACCAACTGAGCTACATTTGCAGGCTGGCCTAGATCTTTTATGAGTGTCATCTGGAAGTAGCATTCCCATTCTAGAGTGACTCCTGCTGTTTTGGGTGTCTTTGTGCCATCCCTGTTTGTCTAAGTCGTGCGGACATGTTTATGTTTCCTTGGGGTCAGAATATGTCTTTATATTTCTGTGCAATTCAGAAGCTACAAAATTCAGCAAAAGCGAATCGAATGGACAATGTGTATTACATAAGTAAGACTAATTTTAGGCTTTGGTATCAACTGATTGTGGTATAGCTTTAACATACCCCAGCTTTTTTTAACTGACTGCTATTCTTTGTCTAGGGGTGAAGCCTCATGGACTCTTTCCTGTCCATATTAGCTAGTCTCTTAGTGTCATCTTTGTTCCGGTCATGTTTAGGCAGCCATGTGACGAGCTGTCATGGATGTTGTAGACGGAGACTGCTCATTCATTTCCCAGCCACTCAGACCTGAAATAATCACACAGAAACTATATTAATTATGCATATTTCTAGCTAACTCTTACATCTTAAATCAACCCATCTCTATTAATCTGTGCATCACCACAAGGTTGTGTCCTACTGGCAATGTTCCTGAGGGCTCTGGTGGGAATGACTCTCCTTTTGCAGCTGTATGGCATCTCTCTGACTCCACCTACTCTCTCTATATATCAGATTTTCTGCCTGGATATCTTGGCTCTGCAATAGGCCCAAAGCATCTGCTTTATTAACCAATGGTAATAAAACATATTCACAGCATACATCAAGATGTTGCTTCTGACATATCTAGGAGACAAAATCTCATAGTAAAGTCCATGGAAGAATAAAGCCATTGGTTACCCATACCAAATGGTCATAGACAATACACTGGAAAATGTAAATATACAAGAACCACTACATAGAATGAGCAGGTTGCATTTATGTACTTAGGAATATGTATGTATATATTCCTTACATGTTGTTGTTGCATATATAGATATGTGCATATATAACAGCAATAAAGGAAAAAGAGGCCATGAATTTGACAGAAAGCAAGGTAGCAAGAATATGTAGAAGGGTTTAGATGGAGAAAAGAGAAAATGAAGTGATGTAATTATATTATAAGCATGCACATATGTATTAGAAATTAAAAAATAACACATGGTAATTTTATGGGAAACTTTAAAAAATGTTTTATGATATGATATCAATTTTTATTTAACAACAAATTGTAGTAAACTGGAAAAATACTTTTCCTTTTAAGAAATATCAATTTTATTCTCTTATATCAAAACAAATAAACATCCTTTTGATCTTGGTAAGTGTAAATGCACAATTTAAATAGAATTAAAGATTACAAAATGCTATTGACCAAACTAGAAGCCTAAGTACAATGGACAATTCTACATGTGATTGATTGTTTCTGCCCCTAACCTTTAATCTACATGAAAAGATGTGATATTGACTTAGATTGGAATAATTGTCCTTCCATGCCCAGAGCTTGGCAGCCTTTTGCTTACCTTTGATGCTTAGGAGCCATGGATAGCAGAGAACAAATTCAGGCCCAGAGGCTAAAAGATACTATTCAGCCCTTGCTCTATAAAGGTAATATTCAACCCAAGCAAAATCTACCCTCTCTGCACCCACACTCACCCGGTCTCTATGCCCTGCTCACTATATGTCCTGGTTTATTCAATGTCTGTGGTAAAATAAAATATGGTTATATATTATTAAACTCTTTGAAAACTATAAAATATCGAGCACAATCTAGATGCCTACAATGCATGTTTGAAACAATTTCATAAAGAAAATGAGCTTCAAATGCTGTAGGAATTCCTACTCCCAATAGTCTTTAAGTTATCCGCCCACTTGGATATGGCCTATTATACTATAAATGCCAATGGAAAGCACACGGTCACCATCTCTTCCGGGGTTGTGATTCAGTTCCTGTTTCCTGTTTGTGCAGAGGACTGTGATCTAGTCTACTCCTAGATAAACAGCCCTTTATTATACTCAATTCTGAGCTGGTGTGGGATTTCTTTTTAGTTTCCTTCTTTATTCAAACAATAATTGCGCTTCATTAACCTGCTCATTCTAAATGCAGTAAACAGTGGCAATCTCTTCCATTTGCTTTCTTTGTCGTCTTTATGTGTAACCCCTCCCCTTTTCTTACTCCAACTCAAGTGAGATGTTCAGCCGCACCTATTTTGAATCTAGTCAAAAGCACAACTTACATTATGAACCAAACCTAAATAATGAAACGATGATGGAGGCCAGTGTTGAAATGATGATGCGCACTGATTAGTGCAGTCTTGGGAGAAAACATTCCATGCTACAAGCTCAGGAATCTATATTGCTAACAACTGTGCATTGTCTTCACAATGTGTGGCCATCATAGAGTTATTAATTTGCAGTTAGCAATATGCCTTGATGGTAATTTCCCCATTGTCTCAATAAGTCATGTCCTTTATTATTTGTTTCTATTTTGGGCCAGAAAAGGTAGATATAGTAATTGCTTTCAATGCAAATTTAACCTCAAATATATATATATATATATATATATATATATATATATATATATATCCTCAAATTTAACCTCAAATATATATATATATATATATATTGCATATTAAATTTGCAAGAGAGTATAAAGAGAATACATTTTATAATTTCTGTTGTAGTAAGTATTGGACCTTGGGCTCATCCATGCTAGGCAAGAGCTTCACAACTGAGCTTTATCCTCAGCCATGTTTTTTTATATTGGTTGTCTCTATGAAGTCCTGATTGCCCTGGAGCTCACTACATAGTACAGGCTGGCCTTGAACTCACAGAGCCTCCCTAGTTCTGGGATTAAAGGTATGTGCCACCAAGCACAGCCTTATCCATAGACTCTGTAATTTACTTTATTAAATATCACATTTATAGCCAGGAATTTGGGGTTTGATTAGTTGGGCAGATCTATATTGAATTACAACAAACTGAATCACAACAAAATATTATGATGTCTTTAACATACTTATTTATTCCTTCAAACATATTTTAAGGAACATTACCTTGACACCTCATGCTCAATTATTTATTAATGAAAAATTCTACATAACCTAAAATTCAATATTCACATTTTAAGGTAATAAAACTTTATTTTATATCGTAACTCGGACTATGAATCTCCACTAAATATTCTCATTAGCTTAACTCAAATTTTGAATAGAATAAAAATGCTGAATTCTAAAATGATCCTGGGTGCTTTAAATATTCATTAGGTGTGCAGAAACAATTGAGTTATAAGTTTTTGCAAGCACAGAGATGAGATAAACATGTTCTACAGAATCTGTGCTATTTCTTTCTTCAACCAGAACCACAAGTACATGTAGCAGTTATGTTTATTGCTGCGATAAAAATAACTGACCCAAGAATCTTAAGAAAAGAAGGACCTGTTTTGACTTATAGTGTCAGGAAATATGTAATACATGGTGGCAGGCGGGGTACGGTGGCAGGCACAGGAAGTACTTGGTCTCATGGCCTCCACTGTCAGGATGCTTTCTCCTTTTAATCCAGTCCTGAAACTCTAGCCCATGGCACCCATATGGTGAGTCTCCTACCTCAATTAGTTAACTGAGAGAATCCCTCCTAGATTTACCTGGAGATTTGTTCCCATAGTCATTCTAAATTCTATCAAGTTGACATCAAGGTTAACAAGACAAACACCTTTCTGCATCTGGTGACTTGACCACATTTTTAATTCTTCAACACCAAATGGGACAGCTACTCTTTAAGATCATATAAAATAGCAAAGATGTGAAACTCTCTTTCCATGTCTGTCCTAGAAACTTTTCTATCACTGTGATAAAACACTACGATCAAGGCAACTTACAAAGGGAAGAGTTCATTTAGAGCTTAAAGTTTCACAGGATGAGTCCAAAATCTTCATGGTGGAGAATATGGTGACAGGCAAGTGGGCTGGGTGCTGGAGCAGTAACTGAAAGTTCATATTTTGAGCCACAATCACAAGGTGAAGAAGCCAGGGGAGGCTGGGAATGGAGCAAGTCTTTTGAAACCCCAAAGTCCTCCCTCCCAAGACATATCTCCTCCAACAAGGTCACACCTTCCCTTCTTTCCCCAACAGTTCCACCAATTGAAGACCAAGCAGTCAAACATATGCGCTATTCCAATTTAAGCCACCACAATGTCTTTTTTCTTTTCAGAATGCAGCAGTTCATAGGAATTGAGGTCTTGGAATTGTAAACATTATGCAGTTTCCCTAAAAGCAATAATAAGATTGTGTACACAAAAATATGTTTCTGAATCCATTAAAAATAGCATCACCCTTTTTCTCAGAATCAATAAGCAAATAAAATAGATTGGATTACAGTTACTGGATGCAAGAATTGTAATCTTAGAGGAATTAAAGATAAATACGAATATCTGCAATGCGTGTTCCTGCAGAGAACGAAACAAAGCTATGTTCTACAAAGCAGAACACATGATGTTTCGACTTGAGGCTTAATGTGGATTTCAGAAAACAATATTCAACTCAATGATTTTTATTACTCCGAAAAATTCATTTCTATAAGTTAAATTTATTCATAATATTTTAAAATTTACTAAATTGCAAAAGGCTGCACATTACCACCAGCACAAATATGTAGCTCTATGTGCCAGGTGTTGATTGTAGGCCTGTCACAGGAACCTTGGCGCATTTCCAATCAGATGCCACTACTGTGTCCAAAACAGAGCATTTTTAAACACAGACTTTCTGTGCTGAAGGATCATGAATCTCCAAATGAGCGTATTTGGGAGAGTGCAAAGTCGGTATTGATGCAAAGCCATTAGTCCAGGGTGAGAAAGCTGAAAAGTCAAGGACATCTCCTAATGGTGTGGTGCCATTAAAAGCCAGACACTGCTTACTGCTTGCACACATATAAACTCACATATACCCTGATCCAAAATAATCATGATAGTAAACATTCTCTCTTTCTCCATCTCTCCCTTCTCTCCCTCCTTCCTTCCTTTCCCTCTCCTCTCTTCACTACCCTCTCTCTCTGTGTGTTTGTGTCTCATATATTTTTCATTTTATTCTTTCATAATGTCATACATCTGTATGCTGAATTTTGGTTATTTCCTCCTTCTTTTCCCAAATTTCCTCCTGCAGAGAGCCATGTGACTTCACCACTCACTGAGGGATGAAGGTCAGTCAAAGGATAGTGAAGAGAGGTTGTCATTGTTTCAAGATAGGGCTTCTCTCTGTAGCCCAAACTGGCTTGGAACTAGGCTATGCTGATCTTGAATCCACAGGACTGGCCTCAGCCTCTAAGATGCTGGGACTGTAGACTTGCCGCACCAACACCAGTAAAGTTAACAGTATTTATTGCTTTTTCTGTGTGGTCTTAGTAATGTGCAGAGTTGAGCTCCTTTAAGCCTGCAAAGAAGGAAGTATTCATATCACATGTCTATAAACGAAAGTCACACATCAGATTTCACACTGTTTGTTCAAGTCTGAACCCACACTTCAAATCACTGTGCTGTGCAGCTCTCTCTCTTTCTCTTTCTCTCTCTCCCTCCCCTTCTCTCTCTCTTTCTCTCTCTCTCTCACACACACACACACACGCACCCACACCAGAAAGAACACATCTGATCAAATATTGTTTAGTGGAATGTCAAGAAAGTCTAAGAGGTTTTCTTGTGTGACTGTGCACTTATAACTCAGTGTTATTTCAAATATGCATATAGTGCATTGCGATGGTGTTTGACCCCATTAAACTCTTTGTCCTCTTCAACTATGCTGAATATTTCTTTCTAATCTGTTCCCGTCCCTTTCCTACTTTTATGTCCTTACATTTTCCTTCCTTATTTCCCTGGTGCAGGTCAGGTGCAGGTAGCCACCCCTGCTGTGTCAAATCCAGAAGACAGGATCATTTTATAGCATCCTGCTCCAGCGTCTGCCTCTCACACAAAACCTTTCTGTCCCTTCTTCCATGGTTCATTGGTCCTTGGAAAAGGTGAAGGAAATGTCTTACTTGGTATTTAACCAATTATGACTCTCCACATCAGCCATCACCCACTGCAAAAAGCTTCTCTGATGAAGACTGAGAATAGAAGTAATAGAAAGGTATTAACATAAACCTTTAGAAGGCAGTTCAACTACATGCCCATTTAATTAAACATCAGGAGTACATTCTGACCTCCCCTTACCCTAGTCATGAGGTTTTGTTTGCTTTTTTTTTTTTTTGCTTCTTATTGTTGCTGTTTTGTTTTATTTTGTTTTTAACCAGATACGTATTTCTTCCTTTGGAGTTGACTTCGAATCCAGTTGCTTGGTTATCCACAAAACATTCATGTCCACAACTTGCTAAGACTATTAAAGATTTTTTCTCCCCATACTGATAGCACCTTGCGACACTATGGATATTATCCAGCATTTCCATCCCAGAATACTTTCTGTATTTTGTATCCATAATATGTGGTATTTTTAGCAATCAGAGTTATTATCTAGTTTACGTGGGTGACCAAGAGCAATAGCAACAGCTTCTATTGTCAAACTAATGCATTCTCTGTATGTATGTATATACATGTTCATGTGTACTTACACATGTACACAAACATATGGATTTTAGTGGTTCAACAACAGATGTCTTCCTCAATCATTCTCCATCTTATTTTTCAGATCAAGTCTTTCATTGAATCTGGAGCTCCCCTATTGGGCTAGAGTGATTGACCAGCAAACCCAGAGTATTCTCCTCGTTCTACAGTCCTAGTTTGGAATACAGACACAGACACTCAGCTTCTGTCTGATGCTGGGACTGAGCTCACACCCACATGCATGTATGGCAAACACTTCACTGACTGAGCCTTCTCTTTAGCCCTCAAGAATTTCTTTTAAAACATGCAAACTGAAAGTGACTTAGATGTCCAAACAATCAAAAAGACCTTATTGAGAACCAGCAACAAAAGAATAAATAATAAAGGCAGGAATATGTTCAGGTCGGCATGTCTAAGATGAATCTCATTTATTTTTCTCTGTAAGTCTAATACCACTTCTTTGGATTTCTTTCAAACCCATGTACCCTCTTCACTCTAGACTGGAAGAGAAATAAAGAGTAAGGTCTCCTTTCCATGTAAGGCCTGTAGTTTAGTTCTAGATTTTCCCTTGAGTTTTCTTTCTTTCTTTCTTTCTTTCTTTCTTTCTTTCTTTCTTTCTTTCTCCATCTTCTTTCCATAGTACTGAATTGCCCTTGCATAGTTACACAAAATAAGCAAATCAAAGTGCAAAATAATGAATTTCAATATCCACAAAAGAGATATAATAATAACTTAACATTTTAAATTGGGAACTAACAGTGAACGTCAACATGTTAGGATGAATTAGTATATGTCAAATTGACTTATAATAAGCTTTAAATATCTCATTAAGTAGGAAATTGTTGATTTATATATTAATACTCATACATAGGAGATTCTAATATCCCAAGAGCTGAACAAAAGGAACAAAATGAAATTTTTTATGCAAATCACTAATCATTCTATTAATTCTGCCTTTAAGACAATCATCAACTTCTAAGCAGTATGGGCTGTTGGGGAATCATGACTGGGAGAAGAGAATTTTAACAGATTCTGCTTTCTGTGGTCTTTATCCCTTTTGGTTTAATGTAATGTTGAGCTCTAAAAGTACAGTCTATGCAAATAGATTTATTTGTTGCTGGGGATTAAATAGGAATTAAGCAAACAAATCCTGCTTCCAGCTACAATAGGGGAACTCTGTCACAGTCGGCATCCTGCCACTAGCATCAATAACACTGGACAAAATATGTGAACCATTACACTTGGACACCAAACAAAAAGCACTATATGACTTTAATCCCTGAAAGGACAGAAACATGAGATGATCTCTGTAATTGTGCCAGCCTCTGCCCTGGCATCACTTCCTAGGCTGTGGTTTAGGAAGAAACCCAAAGACAATAAAACAGTCCTCCTGACCTGAGGTTTGAATTCAGAGCCACTAAGATGTGGGGTGTGGAGTGAGGTGAGCTAAACAGAGGAGCTTCTGAAATCTGTAGAGATGTCTTGGGATGCCTGGTTGACCAGTAGGCTGTTTACACACAGGCTCAAAGCTCCAGAATCAGGACTGAAGAATGGAAGAACTGGGACTTGAACACCTCGAGCTAAAATGCAAAAAAAAAAAATTGTTGCAGTTTCCTATGCGGGCTGATTCAAGCCTAGACACTACGGAAGTAGAAGATGAATACATACGTAACACATAGTAAATAGGTCCATAAAACAGAGTCTGGGAAGATTTCATTATACATCTAGAGGCTGAACACATTGTAATTATCTACTCTCTTTCCAAGGGTAATGTCACCAAAAGCTCACTTCCCAGCAGCAGCCTGCGCAGTGTGTGTGTTCTATTGCCTCAGTAGCCTCCCTGGCTATTTTGGAATAATTTCTCTGTTCACTTTTATCTCAGTATTTCCATGGATTGTCACCCTATTTAGAATCAATAGAAACTCCATATAGGCCATACCTGAGAATGAGGATGATCTATCTGGTCATAAAGAAATGTCATTCTAGGTCTGGAAAGAATCAAGGCTCCATCAGTTAAGGCTGGAACAGACATGCAATACTGCTGAGGGGTATTTAATTGGAGATTTATTTTGAGGATTTGATATCAAGCAAAGTTAAGCGGTCTATAGGTATATTGACAAACGAGACATGAATTTACCTTAGAAATAAAATGACAAAGTTATAATATTGAGAAAGCCTATGAGGAGAAACTAGAATTCATGAAGGAGAACCAGGGCCCACCTGAGCAAACAAGAACACGTATCTGCCTGATGTGTTGCCATTTGACAATAGAAATGAATTGAAATGTAGGGTGATATCCTACTCCGTGAAGGTATTCATGACTTAACCTGGGATGAGAATGAAACATAAAGTCCACTTAGTGAGAAAACTTCTGTAATGTCCAGAACTTAATTAAAAAAACAAAAAAACAGAAAACCAATTACTAGATTTGCAGATGAATGATCCTGAGGAATCTCACCTCAAATGATAAGATCCCGTTATTCTCACTATTTTAAATCACAGACTCTTAAAGCTGTGTGGTTATTGGAAACTGAGAAGAGACTTGTTTTACTTTGGTATTTTCTTAATTTCTCATCTGAGGCATACCTGAACCCAAGCAGAGAACAATTGCTTTGATCACTCCCTGGGGGTTCTACTTACTGCATCCTTATCACAAGGAAGGAGACTGAGTGCAGGTGAGATGGGTAAGGGTGGGTGACTTGAGTCAGAACCCCCAAATCTAAGTTATTATCTGACCTCCATAATTCACCATGATACACAAGTGCACATGAGGATATGCATACACAAACAAGGATGGTAACTAGAGACACATGACTAAAGATAACCATATATTAATTGGTAAGAAGAAAAACTGAGGGACGTCAGGACATCAAGTTACTGTATATCTTTAGTATCATTCATTCTTCTAAAGACAGTATTTCCATCCCCGTGATGCACTCATTTCCCTAATAATTATATGTCGTCTCTAAAATGGATCCTACATTCCTCAGCTCCCCCCTCCTCTGTGAAAATGTGCATCTAAGCATCTAAATTCCTTTTGTGGTATTCAGTGCTCACATAACAAACTTGTGTGCTTTCTTCCTTTCCATTAAGCTGTCTATTGCTAATCCATTCTGGTGAAACTCTGGAGGTAGACAAGCAAGCTTTTCCTTTGACACCAAGAGGTAGAAAACTATGACCCACAACCTGAACAGCAGTCACCCAATGAGAATAAACTCCGGTTTCTTTCTAGACCCATAATGGCTTCCTCAATCAGAATATTTCTTTCTTTGCTCTCCATCTCTGTCCTTCCTCCATCTCAACTACCCTGTTCCCTCAAGTTCCAATAGCAGTGGCACAATGATTTATCCCTACTACTTGTACTGGCTTTTTGGAACCCATTCTCTTTGGATAGATACCTTGCTCAGTCTAGATATAGTAGGGAGGGCCTTGGACCTTCTTCAAAGTAATGTGCCTTACCCTCTATGAGGAGTGGATGAGGGGTGGGGAGGAAGATAGAGGGAGTGAGAGGAGGAGAGGGAGTGGGAACTGGGATTGGTATGTAAAATGAAAAGATGGTTTGTTTTATTTTTAAAAAATAAAATTAAAAAAGAACAAACTCAGAAATGACACAGATGATAAAATTAAGAGGTCACAAATTCAAAGGGTCAGTTATAGTATTTATAAGTTTTGATTTTAAAGAGAGAAGAAAAATTGGGAAATATCAAACAAGAAACTAAAAGTATATAAAAGAAAATACTAGATACAATGAATGCAACAGCAAAGTTTAGAAATAAAAAAATCAGTTCAACAGCAAACTTTAAGATAAAACAATGGAAATCATATGAACAGAGGTGTAGAAAGAAGATAAATCTAAAAAAATAATAGTGTCATCTCAGTAACCAAGAGTAGACTCAAGAGACTCAACAAAACCCAAAAGGATGAACACAAATACCACATCAGTTAGGGTTGGATCAGACATGCAGAGCTGCTCAGGGGTAGTTAATAAGGGATATATTTTGAGGATATGGTTTTAAGCAAAGTTAAACAGTCTATAGGTATGTTGGCAAATAGACATGAAATTATCAAGGAAATAAAAAGACAAAGTTATAATATTGAGAGAGCCTATGAGGAGAAATTAAAATTTATGAAAAAGAACCAGGGCCCACCTGAGCAAACAAGAACATGCGTTTGCCGAATATACTGCCATTTGACAATAGAAGTGAATTGCAAACTGCCCTATGAAGCTACTCATGACTTGGCCTCGGATTAAAAGGCTCTAAAATAATATTTCTGCATTCCAAGTGTTTGTTCACAATGTCGCCTAGGTTACCAGCTGATCAGTAAATACAAGCATGTTCTACGGCAGTGCCTAGCACCATACTAACAACTGTAGAATGCAATTATTGGGTTATTTGTACTGTTCCCATCTCACGGATTTCTATTGAAGCCATTCATAAGCTGAGGTTACAGAGCTAAAGTGATTCTGAGAAGTATTCTAGTTTAGCTAAACTGTTCCAGAACAGGTAGCATTGTCTACCTGTTTATAATTTGTCACTTTCATATGTACTTTTCCTTCAACCATATTTGTTATCAAACAAAAAAAAATAAGGGGCTATAAATATGTCTTGGTAGTTGAGAACACTGGTTGGTCTTCCAGTGGATCCAGATTCAATTCCCAGTACCCGTATGGCAGCTCATAATGGTCTGTAACTCTAGTTCCAGGAGATCTGGCTTTCTAAAACAGCCATACATGCGGGTGAAACACTAATGCACTTAAAAAATAAATAAATCTTTTCAAAAAGCAATAGTAAATGTACCACTTTTTTCTATCCATTTTTCAGTTAATGGGCATCTAAGTTGCTTCCAGGTTCTGGCTATTATAAATAATGCTGATATAAACATAGTTGAGCAAATGTCCTTGTGTTATAATTGTGCTTTCTTTGAGTGCATGCCCAAGAGTGGTATTGCTAGGTCTTATTGACTCCACAAGGAAGACCTTACCTGCTCTGATGAGTGGATGGGGGGTGGGAATAGCGGATGTGAGGGAGCAGGAGAAGGGAAGGAAAGAGGAACTGGGGTTGGTATATAAAATTGGTGGGGGACAATTTTGTATTCTGTCAATTATGTTTTAAATAAACGCTGATTGGCCAGTAGCCAGACAGGAAATAGAGGCAGGGAAATGAGAACAGGAGTATTCTGAAAAGAAGGAAGTTCTTTTGGCAGTCCTACCCAGACCACTGAAGAAGCAGGATGTGACCTGCCTTGCTGAAGAAGGTACTGAGCCATGTGGCTAACATAGATAAGAATAATGGGTTAATATATGTTATAAGAGCAAATACAAAGCCTAAGCTAATAGGCTTTATAACTTATGGAGACCTCTGCGTGATTTTCTTTGGGGTTAAGTGGCTGCAGGAACCAGGCAGGACAGAAACTCCAACAAGCTGGCTCCTCATGTTACAGAATGGCACCCAATATAATTTCTTTAATGAATCTTTGGGACTCTTGCGTCTTGCACTCAACTCTGCTCATATCCTTCCCTCCATATCCTCCCCTCAATCCTGCAATGCCCCCCAAAAGAAAATGAAAAGAAACAAACCAATCCAAACCCAAACAAGCTAACAAACAATCAAACAAAAACAAAAAGGAAAACAAAACAAAGTCCTCTTTGCTCCTCCGTCTTTCCCACCTCTCCAACATCTATACATTGGTCCTGGTGGCATTGGGGTCCTCAGTGTGTCACATAGTACATCCCTTTGTCCTATCAGCTTTACTAGCAAATATTCATTGCAATGAGTCACTAGCCAGACTCAAGGTCGCTGGCTTCTTGTGCACCCTCATCACTGGATGTTCACTGAGACTCCTCTTGGATATCACATGGTCTCCCAAGTCATGGAGATCCTGTAGATTTTTTCTATAGAATACAAATATCAGGTATATGACTAAAAGGTATACTGAAACTTGCCCCAAAGAGGATAAATTTTTTCATTCAACTTTAATTAACATTTACTTTTCCATTTCTGAATCACATTCTTCTTTCAATAAACAATAACTTAAAAATTGAAATGTAAGTTAGTTCTTATTAATATCTGAGATAATCATGCTTGGGAGTGGGAAAGAATCAAGATGGTTGGTTAATACCTATACAATATAAAAACAAAGAGATACTCAGATAGGTGAGTGCTCATCTCTGTAGGTGGTCACATGATTTCAGCTAATATTTATAACTTCCTTCTTTGCACCTCTCATTTCCTTTGGTTTCAAGCAAGAACTTTGGTTGTGTTAAGTCTTTCTCTAGTGCAGAAGTTCTCAACCTGTAGGTCATGACCCCTTTGGGGAATCAAACAACTCTTTCACAGGGGTCTGCTAAGATCATTGGAAAACACAGATGTTTACATTATGATTCACAGCAGCAGCAAAATTACTGTTATGAAGTAGCAATGAAATAATTTTGTGGTTAGGGTCACCACAATGTGAGGAACTGTTTTCAAAGGGTCTCAGTGTTAGGAAGGTTGAGAACCACTGCTCTAGTGGTTCATCACTGGTGTGTGTGTGTATGTGTGTATGGTTACAGTGTTACAGTTTTTTGTTGACTTTTATTATAGGGAATGTCCTAGAATATACATGAAATACAGAAACACTGATTCTAATTCAAGTAGTGCAGCAGAAGCTTAATTTCACCTTGGTAGAATCACTCAGGTCAGCATCAGAACTTCCCTGCCTATTGATTTGCTATCATTATAATTCCTAGGAGGCCCACTATAGCATCAAATTCCCATTTAATTAAAACCTGGATATGTTCCATGGTGGAAGCATGCCTTACTTGAGAGCTGACACCTCTAGACAAGAGGTCTACTTAAGATGGCAAAAACAAAAGGTAGCTTTATTAGGGATGCATTAGGGCCAACAGTGAGAAGAGTCACATGCATTTGTTTTCACTTCTTGGTCACCAGATCTGAACAATGAGAGGAAAAACATACATTTCTTAGCCCCATCACAACATAGTTCCCACTGCCTGTGGTTACTTTCATCACATCCCATCCAACAGAGACAAGGATGGCTGCAGAATTGAGTTCATTTGAGTCCACAGAATGATTCATCATACCCAGTTCTGCTGGAGTGAATCTCTGATGAATAAACCTAAAATGGGAAACATTATCTCTATGATCTATAGCCAATATCAGTCTATATTTTCCAAGGCATTGTTGTCTCTGAAATTACAATCAAGTTCCATTAATCAATTACCATAACCATTAGCCATGAATATGATACAATGCATATATAACTATTCCTATTTCCAAGCAAAACTTCCTCCAAGGAGTTGAGCAGGCAATGAGGTGGTTTTTGTGTCCAATTTATAGATATTCTATTAAGGTTTTGCTTAGTACTCCAAGGCCAAAAACGAAGCTATACACATAAAAACAGAGAAATAAAATGTCTTTATTTAAAATTAGCATGATTATATGTGTATACGTGTAATCATTACAAATACTAATAGAACTCATAAATGGTTTCAACAGTTTCACAGATACAAAACCAATATAAAAATATCACTTATATTACTTTATACTATCAAGAACAAATATAACATAAAATAAAAACATGATGCCACCTAAAATAGTATCAAGTAGTACAAAGTAGCTTAGATAACCCAAGGAAAGCTGGTACAGCCTTATCTGAGATCTCTTTTCTTCTACTACAATAGCTCCAGAATAAAATGAACATGCTCTGGTTTATGTGTTGCTATTCACTAATTAAGAATTAATGGATTAGTGGTACATGATACATGCGCATAAACCTTAAAGCTTATGCTAAACTAAAGAGGTGGGATACAAAATGCCCATGCTACATGGTTCTGTCGTCTGTACGGAACAGTAATCACTGATAGCAGAGGATGGAGACCCCCTGGGAAGTAGCACTAGAGAACATTTGGAGGCTACATACATGTGCTAGTAGGTCACAAGAGAGATAGGAGTTTCATAGCACGTGCAGGTACCAAAATTCACTGCATTTGACACACACTCCCCTGAATTGTCACTGTTTTCCTCGACGGAACCACTCGCTCTGCGAGTCATCACACAGGAGAAAAGACAATGTTTTCTAAACTTCAAAACAATTACATACTGTTATATTCCCATCCACACACATTTTAAAAGAATGTGAACTGTGCTCGGCTACTGTCTTCTGGTTTTGGATTTTCTATCCATTACCACCAAGCAGCTACATGCTTTGTGCATGTGTGCATTAGTTTAGGCCCTCTTATGAACGTCAGAGCTCTTGATTGATAGTCGGTTGAATATTTGACACCACGAAGCAGGCTAGGATCCACTCTCACATGCTGTTTCCCTGGGCTGCAACCAATGTTCGCTGGTCTCTGAGGGGCTGTGCCTGCTGTCAAAGCTCAGAACATCTAATAGTGTTCATAAAGTGTGCGGGATGTCTGTCGTTCTTCCTCAACCAGCGAATGAAATTACTCCTAGGGCAACACAGATGGCAGTGCTTCCGATAAGCAATGTCAGAGATGAGTAAATGGAAACATTCTTAAAGATTGCAGCAAGCACAAGAGGAAATTTAACAATGAAAATAAATAGTTTTTAATAGCACAGAGAAAACACACATTCCCAAGCATTGTCAAAGCCCAAAATGCCCACCGTTCTATTTTGTTTTAATTACGGAGTAGCTGTGGTGGTGTGCGAGGCTGTGAGTCCCACCGAGAAGCATACAGGACACACTTCTCTGTTTTCACTCCATTCATTCGGAAAAATTCCCCCCACGATCAGACCTTTTAAATAAAAAGTCATTTACCAGCCATCTAAAAATATGACAATTATGATATATCTATTTAGTAAGTAATAAATTCATGTGGAGGTTCAAACCCAGCTTGCAGAAGCTGATTCTCTCTTTCCACTGTGTAGATCCAGGGTATTAAACTTGGGTCATCAGACTTGGCAGCAAGTGCCTTAACACATTGAGCCATCTCTTGGTCCCAGATATTTGCAGTTTAACTTCAAATTTTATAATTCCTATTTTAAAATCTATTCTTAGAAGATAAGATCTTGTGGTTTCATTAAAATGTGCTTATTTGTGGATAAAATTGTGAAAAACTGAATCCTTGTGGGTAAGATGCTAGACCCTGATGATGCTCGGGGTTTTATAGCCTTAAGTAATTCACATTTCCTCATCAAATGAATCATTATGCTTACATATTTTGTCTGATATCTAGAAATGTAATGCAAATAACAATGTAAATATAATTGTTTCTTAATTCATGTATTTCTATTGGCCAAACAATTTAACCGTTTTTCAAAATTATATACCTTCATGATTAATAATCAGTTAAATATACACATGTAAGAAAATATAACTTTATTTTATAATCTATTCAGAACTCAGGAATGCTTGCTTCTTTATTCATAGAAATTTATTAAAGTCTAAATAAGGCAATTAAATGTCTTTGATCTTCATTTGAAGTTCTAAGTTCCATAAGCTTCAAAGTCTTTGCTGCAGTACACTGGAACCAATATTTAATAGTATTTAGTGAGAGTTAGAGAAATCCCTCATAAGAATTTTTGTTGGAAAATAAATCAAACTTTGCATTTCCTTATTTTCCGTTACCCAATGCAAGAAAAATTTAGCTAAACTTTAAAAAAACAATATTATAATTGAATTACAACATTTCTTCTTTCCCCTTCCTTCAAATCCTTCCATTTATCCCTCATCATTCTCATTAAAATTCAAGGTCTCTTTTTTCACTAATTGTTAATGTAATGTATATACGCATTTGTACATAGAATTATATTCCTAAATATAACCTGTTGTTACCTATATGATATATCCAGGGTTGACAATTTGGAACTGGACAACCAATTGGTGTGCTCTTCCCTGGTGGAAGCTACCTCTCCTACCCCCAACTTTCCTAAGCTGCCTATAGTTTTTTGTACAGCATCGAGGTCCTGCGGACTTTTCCCTATATGGTTTGACATGTTCATTGGTATTATCCTTGTTCAGCTCACTTTTGGGCAGTCACGTTGGTGAGACTTTATGGGTGTGGCTTTTGGTATTACTAGGAGATATGACCTCTCAGCAAACTCTCTGATCTTCCGTTAGCTAAACTTTTAAAGAAAATTTAACTCTATCTTAGTATACTTAAGCAACTGAACACATGACTGCCTTAGAGTTGGCAATGTCAGCAGCAAGTGTGTCATCTCCTTAGTCCATGATTGTGTTGCCAGTTAGGTTGCTTTGTGGGGAAGGAAGGGAGACTGAGAGCAGGCCCTGGGGTGTCCTTCTCAAAGGACAGTACTTCTACTGGATCATGCCCCGCTCTTATGATCTCACTTAACCCCCATTTTTCTTCAGTGACACAGACTCCAAATTCAACCATACTATAGCTGTATATGGCTTTGGAGGAGACCTGGAAAATATCAGTGTGTCTGAACTCCAAGAATTTATACTGCTTTGTTTTATTTTACAATACTAAACCAAGTTCTGATGCTCAAAGCTTGAATTCCCATCAGCAAAGCAGGCCAGAAATAATTCAAGTAGCCCATGGATCTGGCGAATGACAGAAGTCCAGCTGCTTAGTATGTACAAGGAAGGAAAGAAGGAAGGAAGGAAGGAAGGAAGGAAGGAAGGAAGGAAGGAAGGGAGGGAGGGAGGGAGGAAGGAAGAAACAGCTGTAAGTTTAAAATGTATAAATGATACAAACTTATTGTCAAGAATTATATTAACAGAGAGCACATACCAGCACTTTCATAAGATGTTTTCTCATCTTTTATGGTGACCCATCATATGTTAGACACTATGAAATTAGAAGAAATATAATTATGTGACAACAACCATCTCTGACACAGCAGCCATAGCCTATTCTCTGTGCCACAAGAAAGGAAGAGAGGGAGAGAGAGAGAGAGAGAGAGAGAGAGAGAGAGAGAGAGAGAGAGAGTGAGAGAGAGAGAGACACAGGGAGAGACAGAGAGAAAGACAGAGAGAGAGACAGAGAAAGAGAGAGTCAGAGAAAGAGAGAGAAGAAGAAGAAGAAGAAGAAGAAGAAGAAGAAGAAGAAGAAGAAGAAGAAGAAGAAGAAGAAGAAGAAGAAGAAGAAGAGAGAACCAAGAGAGAAAAAGAAAAATAAGAATGTAAAAGAACATGGTGTTGCCAAAATCAAGTATGGAAGTGCAGAAATTTTGCAGCTGTAGAAAGAGCACAAGAAATGGGGTATATAGTGTGAAGTGGTTGACATTTATTGTGGCTTCCACTTTAACTACCAAGTCCCCACGCTGGCTATCAGGGAGACTGCAAGAAAACTCAAGTGAACTTGGATCTGCAAGCACAAATTACAAGAATGAGCCTGGAAACCATCACCCTTGGAGAAGTTAGAGCTACAAAGAGTTGCTTTCCAAAGTTACAATGTCTGTGGTGGGGTAAGAACCTCATGCTCCTGAAAATGGCAGCTACTTAGAAAGGAGCTGGACTGAGCTGAACTGGCGCACGGTTCCTGATGTTTTTCCAACAGAGGCCACTTGTCATTAGGCTTTGTAGAGAAAGAACTGCTTTCTGATAGATCCGTCACCCCTTTGTGTACATGCATTTCTGTGAACAGCCACTCCTGTAATTGCCAGTTCCAGAGTCCCAGCTTCCTGGGAAAGAGGGAATGAGAAAAATAAATGAGAAGCCAGAGAGCAGAATGCCCAGAAGCCAAACACGAGTCCAACAGTGCACTGTAGGATGAAACAGTGAGCCTGGGCAAGGACCAGATCCGGAAAGCAAATAGTTCTGGCATCACTAGAAAGCAAACAATGAGAAAATAATATTCAAAGCCAAGTTAAAAAAAATGGACATTCTTCACTAGTGCAAATTACTTTCTAGTAGGCAAGAGGGTTTGAGTTTCAAAATTTTTTATTACTGAAACCCATTGCAAGCAGGGGTGCTGATAACCTGAATTGTCAGTCGGAGCTGATTAAACCCGAGTGCTTGGTCTTAGGTTTGGAGAGTGGATGAGTGTGTGTGTGTGTGTGTGTGTGTGTGTGTGTGTGTGTGTGTATACAGATATGTGTACGGGTGTGTGTATAGGTTGCTGAGATTTGCATATAAATATCAGAGGGCAGCCCCAGGTATTGGTCATTGTCTTCCTTCTGATTTGAGGTGTGACCTCTTTGCTGTTTGCAATTGAGTTACACTGAGTCCAGGAGCCCCCGGGGATTCCCCATCTCTGCCTCACAGAGTCCTGCTGCCTCACCCAGCTTTGTGTGGGTCTAGTGAATCCAAACTCAGGTCTTCGTGCTTATGTGTTAAGCACTTACCACTGAGCTATCTCCCTGCCTCCCTGCTCCTTTGGCTTTAGAAAAAGAAAGGAAGTAATGAATTAAAGGAGAGAGAGAGAGAGAGAGAGAGAGAGAGAGAGAGAGAGAGAGAGAGAGAGAGAGAGAGTTGCGGGAGGTCCTCCCACTTCTCCAACCTATAGCTGCTGAGATACCAGCCCATTGAGGCGTGGTCTCTCTCCCTTTAAAAAAGCGGCCACTTCCCTTTCCTCTCTCTCTTCACTTCCTGCTCCGCCGGCGACTAGACTCCTGGTTGCGTTGCGTAGAGGGCTGTTGCCTGGGACAGTGATCTGTAAGTTTTTTCCCCTTTAAATAAATATCACCCTATTAATCATAATCCCAAATTGGTGTGGCATTGTTTGTGACTTACGCCTTCATTTTGGCGCCCAACAGTTTCAGTCAGAAGATCTGAAGGAATGAAAGCTGTGGAAAAAAATAAGTGGGTCAAAATATTTTTTTTTTTAAAAAAAAAAAGAGGACTGGGAAGAGCAAAAAAAGTTCTAGACTAAATTATCAGCCAACGTATAAGTTTCAAAAATGCCATTGGATTTCATCTTTCCCAGACAAAAGAGTCATAAAAAGAAATGAATCCCATAAAATAGAGTCTTCAAAAACCCTCTGATATTGCTGAGCTGCCATTTAATATAACTTATATAATATGTGATGGTAGGAAGTCTGAGCATAGTGATGCTGCAAAGCTTAAAAGAAACTCCATAGGAAAGTTGAAATTCATAAAGCAAGGCAGACATAGTGCGGCCACCTGGACCAGGCCTGTCACATAAGAGTCTCCCTGTAAAGGGTTCTTGATAGATCAGCTGCCGGGCTTGAAAGCCGCTACAGTGCAGCATGAGTTCCTTGCGAGGTGCTTCCTAAATATCTTGCCTTTATCTTCTAACTGTAACTTTTGGCTAGGCTCTGGACCCAGCCATCTCTTTCATTGGGTTGTAGTGAGCAGGCACACACTGCGTTCTCAGCTTAGTTTTCCTTCTCTTTCCACATTCGCTCTTGAATCTTTACAAGGAATAACACGGGGACTGTGTTCCTCATGGCCAAGTCTGGTTCTCAGCTCATCCTGTTTGAAACAAGAGCGGAGAAAGAGAGCAAAAGGAGACATCGGAAGCATGCCTTCTGCTTGGAGGCAGAATCCACAATGCGATTTTGATCCCGCTGAAGATGAAAGGTCACGGCTGCAGGGGGATGGCTAAGATGGATAAGACGTACACAGATCCCCAGAAGAAATCCACAACCTGAGTTATCTGTGGACTATTAGCTCTATTGCAACTACTTCATAGTCAACCGAAGCTTTGGTTTCTTTTCCCCATCAGCCATTTACATTGTAGGCTAAATGTTCTTGATATAATTTTCCCCATTGTTCCACTTTCTTTGGAGTGTAAGTATACGTACTTGATACTAAGTAGATCCTCTACATTGGTGATTTCTCCTGTACCTCTGTAAGTGAAAGTACAAAAGGGGATATTAGCAACAAAATAAGAATAATAGATATCCTCTATTGGATTTTTACGAACCAAACTCAGGTGCTGAGTCCCTTATAAGGATTACCTCAGCAATGCCATGACATCCTTCTAAGGTAGCCACTATGATTACACTTGAAAAAGTATAGAAATTTGTGAAAAGTCAGAGTCCTAACAGGATCAAACTGTGTTGCTGTCAAACATGACACTTTGACACAAGGATTATTTTGAGTTGGAGGCAATTGAGGAAAAGCAGAGGGAGGGTTCTCTGTTCTTGCCCCGTATTCTTAAGAGCAAGTCACAAATTACCTTTGTGAATGCGCTCCCTTTTCCCTGGTAAGGGAGAGACCTGCTCTTAAGGTAGCAATTGGAGATAATATAGATGAGATTCTATGCAAACAAATTTGAATTAATAGCTCCTATCTACCATTTGAATTTCCTCATCTATCTAGTTTCCCAGAATGCACTACCCTTATAAGCCCAAAGCTTCTTTTATTTGTTTAGTTATTTCTCCATGCTTTATCATCTTTTGATGAAATATTACATAGACTCCTAAGTCTATTTTTTTAGTTTTTTTCCTGTAAAGTTCTGTACATATAAAAATGCCCATATAAGATACATTTTGCATGTTTTTATTCTTTTGTTGTTGTTGTTTATTTAATATGAAAACTCTAGTCATGGAATACAAGAGGATATAGAAAAGTTTTCTTCTGTATAAGCCACAAGTGGCAAGGCCAGGACTGTGTCCTCTAGACCCCATGCCTCTTAACCGTTACTAGTAATACGATGATGAATTATAAAAACTATTGTGAATGTCTAATCAGAAAGTGATGTGAGGAAAGTTTTGACATTCTCTTTCATGTAATAACTTTTATATTGTTGCAATTTACTTGTCAGACAGAAATATTGCCCTGGTTTTACCTGGTGTTTGGTGATCCAAAGACTGTCTTCGGATATAGCATACTTTCTATCAAGGAGAACACAGTATTATTTTGAAAATCTTGAACTCTGTCCAACAAGCATTTAGTAAAGACATAAACATAGCTTCAAGGTATAAACTCCTGGACAGACTGCCAATGAATTATGTCACACCCCATAAAACTGTATGGCTCAGTTAAATGATTATGCTACTTTATAAAACACAGACACGGGTTCCTTTGAAAAGGTGATGTCAATAAGAAGCCAGCACAAGTCACGGTCAGACATTTAAAGACATCATCCCAAAGACATGGACACCAATATGGCTGAATGACTGAAAAGCACCGAATGACTTCCTTTTTCTCTTTAGTCAGCTCTACATCCAAAAGACCTATGCAAATGACCATTAGAAAAGTAGCTAACCCATTTAAATTCCTCTAAAATGCCTTTTATGGCTTCAGATATGTTTTTCAAATCGGGTATTCAAGGTTTGCTACTACTTGGAGAAAAAGAGCAATGGCAGACTAATCCCAAGTGCTGTGTCCTCAGTGGCTTAGTGGGCAACTGTGATGGTTTTGCAGGTGAATGCTACCCCCCCCCCCAGGGAAGAGAGAGCACAGGTACTGCAGCTGCAAAGGCTGATGCTGGCCATCAGAGAATACCTAGTCAAGTGGCCACGAGCTGGAGTCCAAAAATAATAACTAAAGACTATTAGACACTATCGTGAAAGTGTTCTTCAGAGAGAATCAAATCTGGGGTGTGTGAAGAATATAGATTTCAAAGTAAGATGAAAATAAAATGCATTTTTCATAAATCTTGTCATTTTTGTTAGAACTCTCATTGTACCAAAACAGAAACATGGCCAGTTACCTGGACCAGGACAATCCAGATGCCCACATCCTATAGGGACAGCAGTATCACTGCTAACTTTGCCTTTACGTTTTACTTCAGGTTATTCATAGTTTTGAACCTTATTTTATGTTGATGATTGTTTTTGTGACCAGGTTAAATCTTTTATCAAGTAAGCAAAGCATGGCTGAGGGAAAGTTTGGCTCGGAGGCCAGGCAAAGCCTTTGGAGTCTTGTAGTCCTCTTTGGGCTTTCGGGAGAACAAAGGCAATTTTTGTCCTCTCTGTGTTTAGAGCGGCAACTGTGAAAATACACACTAATGAAGCTCCAGTACAGATTGCATAAGGATGGTGTCCATTCATCGGGACCTGGGGACCTGGCCACTGGGACCCATGGTGGGCGGAGACCTCCGGAGAACTTCCTGCGAATGTGCACCAAGACTCCTTTCCAGAGCCTGGAACCTCCTAAGCACCTGGATGGGTTTTGGTTACTATGATGCATAGAGAAAAACTTGTGCTGGCAGGTGTTCGCATGCTATTTCCAGTGACGCTGGTGCACACCTTAGACTCTCTTGCTCTCGTCTAATCCCCGGGAGGCTGACAGAAGATGACCCAAGGCTGTCCATGAATGATAGTCCCTCATGCTGCGGACAGTTTCAAAGGGCTCCTATTCCTTCTAACCGGAAATACATCTCTGCTCTCCACATTTCCAATTTTCTGGCCTGTAAAATAAGGACAATAGGTCCTGCCTAGTCCATTTTACGGTGAATATGTTTTATGAGCTGCAATATTCTACACAAACATAAGGAACGGGGGCCATAGATTTTCACAGAATAAGATTTGGAATGGCTGAGAACGCAGAATTTGTTCAGGATCATGTTTCATTGACTAGGCCAATAACATCAAGACAGGGACTAACAGGGACTTTATGGATCATATTTCTTCATAGGTTAGGAATGTTCTCGTTTACCAAGCCTGGGGAAAAAGTTGAGTTTTCTGCGCATGCTCTTATCAGCCTTAAAGTTGAAGCAGGCTGGGTCTTGAGGAAGGAGTGACTGACCGCCATACCAGGAGAGTCTACTCTGCTTCCTCAGGCTCTCCAGCTGGTCTCAGCTTTGTTGCTGCGCTTTTTAAAGCTCAGTAAAGTGGTGTTAGGTCATTATGGCTTTTGCCCCACCCTTGGGAGAATGCCCAGGGATTGTGCACCGCCCCCGGGCAGCCCACAGGAAGCTGGACCAGACAGTACAGGATCATGGTGTGCCCGAGCGCCAGCAAGCCGATCTGAACTCCATTGTGTGTCTGATCATCTCTCCCATCTAATACCTGACACCCGAGGAAGTTAGGAAAACATTCCATCGGTCTTTTCTCCACCATTGTAAGAAGATAACGTTTTTTATAATAGGTATTAGATAAATCTGGTAAAAGGCAGACTGTATTTGGAGGCATAGAGCCTAAAATTATTCTGACGACAGCATAGTAAAACACTCCAGACTGAAAGAAACTTTGAAAGTGTTAGAGGATAAACTCTTACAGGTTTAATTTCCTTCTCTTTATTATCAAAATTTGAGTATTGGGAGAATAAACAAATTCAGTATATACACACACACACACACCCCTGTTAAAAACTGACCAATAGGGATATAGAAATATCTATCTAGAGTTTTAAATTTTCAGATGTCTTAAAATTCATTAGTCTTTGATACCTCCAAAGGGCCATCATTTATGTGGATTACAGCAAATTATGTATTTACTGTACTAAAAGTTAAGCATGTAAAAATTTAAAAATATTTTTTAGTTCATTCAAAACCAAATTAAGTGCACCCCCTCCCAACACCATGTGCTGCAGTGGCATTCCATTTGTGTTTTAATAAAGTTTGCGTGAGGATCAGAGAGTAAAGCAGCCCCGCTGGTCAGCCTTACAGACCAGGCAGTAAGGTAACATACACCTTTATTCCCAGTAACCACACTAGTTGCCATAGAAACTGGGCAGTGTATGTTATACCTTTAATCCCAGTGGTGCATGCATTTAATCCCAGCCCTAGAGAAGATTATAAAACAGGAAGAGACAGTTCTCAGTCTCAGTCCCGTTCTGAGGTTCCTGGAGGCACGATCGCCATTTTCAGACAAAGGTTGAGGTAAGAAGCAGTGACTGGCTTTTTTTGCTTTTCTGGTCTCCAGGTTGAGTCCCAATATCAGTCTCTGAGCTTTTATTAATCGTGCTTCAATGCACCACACACCAATAGCTGCTAAAGGTCCACTGGTCACTGAGGAAGGAAGGAAAAGTGAAAAGGGCAGATATGCAAATTATTTTCTAATGATGTGGCAGAAACAGCTTAAAGAGAGGAGGATTTCTTTTGATTCGCAGATTGAAGGTACACCCCATCCTGCAGAAACACATAGCAACAGGAACATTGGAGGTACACCCCGCCCTGCAGAGATACACATAGCAACAGGAGCATTGGAGGTACACCCTGCCCTACAGAGAAACACATAGCAACAGGAACATTGGAGGTACACCCCGTCCTGCAGAGAAACACGTAGCAACAGGAGCATTGGAGGTACACCCCGTCCTGCAGAGAAACACATAGCAACAGGAGCATTGGAGGTACACCCCGTCCTGCAGAGAAACACATAGCAACAGGAGCATTGGAGGTACACCCTGCCCTGCAGAGAAACACATAGCAACAGGAGCATTGGAGGTACACCCTGCCCTGCAGAGAAACACATAGCAACAGGAGCATTGGAGGTACACCCTGCCCTACAGAGAAACACATAGCAACAGGAGAATTGGAGGTACACCCCGTCCTGCAGAGAAACACATAGCAACAGGAACAGGGGCAGCTGTTCACGATGAGCCCACAGTCAGGAAGCTGTGCGAAATAAATGCTCACGCTCATCTAATCCATTTCTTTGTAGTCAGGGTAGGACCCCAGCCCATGGAACAGTTCCACCAACATTTAGGGCAGCTCTTCCCACCTTAATTAACTCCATTTAGATACTTATTCACAAGAATGCCCAGGGACTTTTTTCCTTGGATGAATTTTAGATGTTGTTAAGGGGATCATTAACAGAAGCAAAAAAACAATTCTCAGCATTTGTTATTCAAGAATTTCTCAGAGAAGATTTGCCTAAAAAAATACTTTTACATCCTTAGAAAGTATCAAATCAAAAAAAAAAAGAACTGCCATATTTAAAACCTGTTATATTGATCTGCAAAAACTTCCTGCTAAAGATTGTAACCTTCCCTGAAGTTGTTGCTCTCATGGAATTTAGTAGCAGCAATGATAGAAGCAATTAATATTAAAAACTTTAGCAAAAGTAGGGTCATTGTTATGATTGAACTTGACCATGTGGTACTGAAATCGTGGAAGGAATTTGGAAGACTCTGAATATAGGAGCTGGAGAAGCCCTAGGATTCTTTAAGAAGAGTTTAATGAGTGATTTATGAGAATTCGGAAAACCAAAATGCCTACGTAAGATGAGCAATAAAAGTCGTACTCAGAGGAGTGTAGATGGGAACCAGGAAACTCTGCTGAGGACTGCATTAGATCTTATTTTACTGAATTTGCAAAGAACTCGTCTATGTTTTGTGTTTCCTAAAACATTGATGTAATAGACTAATTTCTCAAGGGAAACTTGAAGGACAGATTAACATTCAAGGTATGGCACGTGTATTGCTCACTGCTTTTAGCTAGATTTATAGTGGGAATTCAGAAGGGGGAAAACATACATTCTGGCCAAAAAATGAAAAAATTGAAAGTTATGGGCAAGAAAGGGGAGGTGTTGAAGACACTGGTAACAAAAAGAGAGGACAAGCACTTCTCACCAGGACGGAAGGAAGCTTCCGGACCCCACACACTGCAGATTACAGGTTATGTATATATTCAGTGGAGAGTACTGGCCTAGCATGTGCAAAGCTCTGGATTAACTCTCAGTATCACACACATGCACACAAATACACAAAAGCACACACAAATCAAACAAGCAAATAAATAAGTAAATAATGAATGAATAATAAATAAATAGACAGATAAATAAATAGGTAAATAATAAATGAAAGGCTTCTTTTCCTATAATAAAGCAGGCTGAGAAAGCTGTGGGGAACAAGGTGGTAAGCAGGACCTCCCATGGCACCTGCATCAACTCCTGCCTCCAGTTACCACCCTATTTGATTTTCTGTCCTGCATTCCTTCCTTTGATGATGAACTATGACATTAAAGAGTAAGCAAAATAAAGACTTTACTGCCCAGTTTACATTTGGTCATAGTGTTTCATCATAGCAATAGTAACCCCAAGTCAGAAAGTAAAAGGGTATAAATATGATAACAATTCATTGCATGTTTGTATGTATGTGTGTATGTATGTATGTATATAATTATGTAAGTATGTGAAAATATACTCAAGGGAAAAAATGTGGGCTGGAGTTAGGAGTTGACATCTAATTCAAGGAAATGATTTGTGGGAATCCACATTTTGGAGCAGATTTATCGTGCCAATGAGGGAAAATGGTGTTGTCTTGGTTTTTGATGTTTCATTCATCTGCAATATGTCTAATGGGTTTCAGTACCAACCCTCTCTTCTCTTGCCCTTTTTATATTCTTACTTTATATAGGTTGCACTGGATTAATGCAGATATCTACACCATGTATCATGTAACTATTTCCTCCAAACCAAACTATTTCTTCTTGGAGGGAGAAGAGAAATTTATAGAACTCAAGGAGATGATAAAAGTTACAAGGCTCAAGAAACTAAGACAGTTGTAAGATTCACATGGCTCTCGAAGGTTCTATCTAAAGGCATTGTCAGTCACTGGAGAGGGGAAGACTCTCCAATGGAGCTGCCAAGAGTTGTCACTTTTGCTGGGGTTGTTTTGCTGGTAAAGTGGTGAGATTTCTTTTTTTTTATGTAACCCCTATCACACGCTTCTATAAGCAACTCCTAAACTCAAAGGTCTTCCAAACTTGGGTACAATTTTTTTTTTGTTGTCTGTCCTCGGTGTCTATGGAGGGCAAAGATGTCTGTTCATGTATCCTCCGGAAGTCAGGCAACGTGGGTGTGCGTCACACTCATATATTAGAACAGTTGCCTTGGGAGCAGGAACATGGCTCAGACAGAGGTTAAGAGCTCTTATTGCTCTTGCCAGGGACCACAGTCTGTTTCCAGCTCCCAGCTCAGCCAGCTCACAACCACCTGTAAGTCTAGATCCAGGGGAATCCAACACCTCGGCGGGCACTTGTACTCAGATACACATGCCCCCACAGAGACACACAAACATATACATAACTAAAAATAGCAAAAACTTTAAAGAAAACAAGAAGAAAGAACAATCGCCTTGAGGGTTACTCTTCCGAAGGAGTTTCGGAAGGAAGCAAATGGCTGTGGGTCCGTTGCTCCCAGCATTTCCGTGAGAGACATTGTACAGGTTGTAGCTCCCGCCATCTGTGCACAGAACGCGAGGTCTGCCTTCACTCAAGAAGACTGGTGTAGGCCAGTCAGCACGAGCCAGACACTGTTCCTGCCACAGCAGAGCCTTCTGTGTGGTCTAGCTGAGGAGCCTGGCGAGATATCTGCTTCTGCTCAGGCTTGATGACTGGGCCAGCTTAGCTGGCCTCCCAAATGGGGCCTGTATGTCTGCTGCCTTCAGGACGGTGAGAATCAGCCAGGCCTCTGGACCCATGCACCTTTTCATGAGGATATCTAGCATTTAGGACTAAAATGGCAAAAGTTACCTCTTGGCATCTGACTGCTCTCATTTCTGAAGTGGAGAAGTTATCTGCCTCATGTCAGTTGAACAAGGATTAAACAAGATAGTATATGTAGCATTGTACTGCGTACACAGGGCATGTGCTCTGCATACTATAACCTTGATAATAGACCTTTCCTTCCCTCTGGAGAAGATCCCGCCATCTTGCTTCCCAACAAACCCACTCTTTAATAATTTTCAGAAAAGACTTATACCATAGAAATTCAACGAGTGTATTATTGGCTAATGAGGCATAATGAATGTTTCTTCCCCAGCATATTGGCATTTTAATAAGGAAAAATGAGAGCTCCTGATGTCCTGACCCTCCTTGAGGCAGACTGAAGCCAACAGAGACCTTCAAAAATTAAGGGGAACCTACTCAGAAATTCTTGTTTTGTTAGCAGTTTACAGTTGGTGTTTGAGGTCAGACTTCTAAAACCAGAAAAGTCAAGTGTTTGGAAGCAGTCGGTCAGTGTGCCTGCATAGCATAGTTTTGTAGACCTCCTTTGAGGGGGAATATTTTGTGTGTATAAGGTGAAGAGATTAGGATTCGGTGTCTGTAACCTTGCTATATAAGGACTGAAGGCAGAAGGAAAGATAGGGAATATGAAGTAAAACCATTTTATAACTTAGGTGTGTACCTAGGATGGTAAGGATGGGATAAATTGCCTAGTGAAAGTACCTGCATTTGCATGTAGTGTTAATGTACAGTACTTTGGCTTACTATGTTTTATTTTGAACTTTTTCCTACTAAAAGGCACATTACAAACATTCTTAGTCATTCACCGAATCCCACAGGTATTGAGAATTCCCACGGAAAGTCACGTATCTCCTTCCTATTGAACTGCTGCTCCACAAATCCTTCGATTTCACTGCTTACAGCTCCACTGCCGTATTTGTGGTCATCTCTGTTGTGTACGGCAATAGAGGACAACAGCAATGTGCAGGGCCGAAAAGCCATAATGGCTAGCCGTTCCGTGGTCAGCGAAGGAAATTATAGAACGTCCCAGTCAGCGTGCTGCCAAGAGGGAAGGCCCCACGTTTCTCCCGCTCATCCCCTGTCCCGAACTTCCCACTAATAATAGGTCTTTGAAAATAGGTTGGGGGTAAGTGGACCCTGGGGTCCTATTCTCTGTACCCCTAACCATACTCAACCCTCAGTGCTGAGCAAGCTCGGTGCCTCTAACGCCCACACAACTTGGCGTTTTTAGAAACTACGTGAATTTGGCACCATCAGTCTATGTACTTTCGGGAGTGCTTTAGCTATGAAAAACAATATTTAAAAGAGTAGTTTGACCTAGGACAAGAGTCATCTTGGACTTCTCAGTCACGTGTGTTCAGTTGATAGCAGCTTGCCCTATTTTAGGGGCGGGTTGGGACACTTCTCTTTTCAATGTTTGTCATTTAATATTTGAACACAATTAACGACAGCAGTCATGGCTCTTCTCACACCCTTGCGAGCTTTTCCGTCACATCTGTTTCTATGCCACGGCAACTGGTTTTCAGTCAATTTGCCCTTTGTCTTCACTCTGGCAAAGTCTTTCTTTAGGGGAGTGAGGACAGCCCCACCACCAGCCAACACGGGCCTCCAGCTCGCCCTGACCCAGTGTCTGGCTTCTGTTGCCCATGATTATGGCTCTTGCTGGCAGTTCAGTGGCCCATGGGACCATAGCGCAGAAAGCAGAAAAAGAATTTTGAATTACAGGGGGGAAGTGGTGCTTTAAAAAAGGCAACACTTCACTGATGTCTATTTTTCTGCCCTGGAAGATATTTTCAAATGGTTTGCTCTTCATTTCAGATGTGTTTGGTTGCACCTCTTGGGGAAATTTATTCAAGTCTATGGTGTGCTTTGGTGAAATAATCCAAGAAATACATGAATATTATGAAAAAATACTATGTGTGTTTCTTCACAGCATATGTGAAAGACTGGATATTTAGGTAAGTTCAAAAATATGGGAGAAGGTTAAAGAGATAGTTCAGTCATTAAAGGGCTTGTCTGGAAGTCACATGGAGCTGGGTACAATCCCAGCACCCATATAAAACAGCGGGGTGTGGTGGCACACTTGGAATCCCAGCACTGAGGAAGCAGAGGCAGCTGGACCTCTGTGGCTCACCAGCCAGCAAAGGTAGCCTGCTTGGTGAGTTCCAGGCCAATGAGAGACTGTGTCTCAAAAGAAGCAAGTGGGTAGCAGCAGCTGAAGACCGGCTCCCAAGTTTGCCCTGTGACCTTCACTTGCATGCACATACATGTGCATAATCACACACAAGAACATGCATTTACACCTGTGAATGTAAAAAATTCTACATGTTGCTGAACTAAAGTATGTTAAGTATATTACGCTAGATTCATTATTAATTGGATGTTTGATTCATTTTATGTCTCATTAGGTGGTGAGTCTCTTCATGCATTTGAGCCGGTGTTTCTAATGCTTTTTATATCTTTAAAAGTTGATAATGATGAAGTGATTATGCCCATTGTTTTCATAACTACTTGATTGCTTAAATATGGCTAATTTTTTTATATAGTACTAAAAGCATCGGATTTAATGTTTCCAGTGATTAAAGAAATCTTTAAAATAGATATTCTCTCATTTCGATTCCCCAAAGTTAATTCTTTATTATATTCCTGCTCAGATGTGGAGTTTTAGCAGTGATGATTTACTTTCTTGTGTGTTTCTTACCAGACCAGGCTTGATCCAGTCAGCACATACACCTGAGATGAACTCTAGCCTTTAGCAGCTTGGAAATCATTCAGGAACGTGAACCTTATGAGTCAACAATTAGAGTGGACTCTGGCATTGAGTCAGGCATGTGGCATTCACGTTGGTTAACAGGTCACACACACACACACACATACACTCCCCACTCCAAACCCCTAACCACATTAAGGGGACTCAGTAGAGAACAAACAGAAACTGAACAAGACACAGTAATTGCTCACTGTAACACACCACCAGTATTGTGATTTTGTAATATTTTATTTGGGTTCTATTAACTTTTCTCTAGCTTTATCTCCCCCCCTCCCCCTGAGATTTTCATTCTCTCTAAAGATGTGGTCTTTGCCAAGCTTTCTAGATCTTAATTTCTTGTGTGTTTGTTCAAATGTGCCTAATCTCCACTCTTCAGCTCCTGCCAACAGAATCAGATTGGCTGGAAGTAGGGACATTTGAAAGGATCCCCTTTTCTCTCCCAGTGATTCTCATGAATGTAAAATCAGAAATGACATTCATCAACAATACAATCCTTCTATGTAGGATTTGTTTCTACACTCTCTGCTTTCCTACACCAATTTCTGCATTTTCAAAGGATTTGTGAACCATCTTAAACCGATACTGCTTTGACTTGCCCACAAAACCTACATCAGTCTTAGATATTACCAATATCTGGGCAATATTCTATGGAAAGATTCAGACCTATTCAGTAGCTACTGAAGAACTTTCTTTAGTCATTCAGCATAATCTTATAGAAGGGCTCCTTCTCTTGCTTCTTGTTGCTATGATAAAGACCATGACTAAAGCAACTACAGGAAGAAAGGTTTTTTCCCACTCAAGCGACACTCCTTCACCCGGAGGCAGGCCCTGAAGCAGACATCATGGAGTAATGTTGCTTCCTGGCGTGATCCTCATAGCTTTGTTCACTTGCTTTCTTCTAGCACCCAAAACACCTGCCTGGGGTGTCACTACTCACAGTGGGCTGAACCCTCTCCTTCATCACTCATCAGTTAAGAAAAATGCAGGGCAGGTTTGCAGAGGTCAATCTGGTAGCGGCATCTTCTCAATTGAGGTTCTCTCTTCCCAAATGATGCTAGCCTGCTTCGAGCTGACATAAAAACTAGCCAGCACAGGCTGGGTATCATATCCAAAATTATTCATCCTTTAGGTTATCAGTTGCCTGTACTACACTGTGAGATTAACTGGAACTTGCCTGAAATAACCGAGTAGAACATTCCATTCCTGACGAGTTACTTTTTCTTCTGGGATCCAGGGCTTACAGTGTCCTGTCTCTGTTGTGTCTTCTACCCACTCTGATCCCTCAGACTACAGTTGTGTTCCTACCACAGTGTCACTAGCACAGAAGCAATCCTCATCATACGACATCCTCACTGCTGGCATTTCTAGAGGAGGTGCCTAAAATAGCGCCTTGTCCTTGAGAATTGTAATCTCAATTACATTTTTCTTATGGTTACTGATCTTCCTGAGAATACACTGTTGTGACTCTCGGGCACAGAGCACACCACAGAGAGTTCCTGGAGGCCTATCAATTTACCAATGCACGGGTAGATACTGAGAGAAGAGCTGGGCGGTTACTTCACATTAAAGCTTGGCATATGGTTGCTAAGTATTAATTTAAAATAATTAAAACTGTCGCTGATGAAGTCATCCCTCTTTTGTTATTCAGAAGATTCTGTTTCATTTTCGTGTATAATCAGATTGTAGAATACAGTTTTATGTGGTTGTTTGGTAACTCTGACATTTAGTAAGGGTGGGCCAAATGTGTACCTTACTATTAATTGCCTCTTTTGAAGGATTTTCTGGGCAATTTGTATCTACCCCCACCCTGTGACTTTTATCTATTCTAACCCACAGGTTAGCTCATATCAGCCTCTCAAATCTGGGTATATTGGAGCTCTCAGAGCCTCGCTCTCATTCCATTATGCGCTCATCCTCCACTGGGTTGTCCCTGTAGCCTGTCATCTGTCTGTCTGTTTCCATGGTAGACTGTAAATCTGAACTATTTCCTGTTGGAACTCAAACACCAAGTAAAGAACCTGATGCGTCACAAACCATGGATGTTTATATACCCTTTATGCCTGTTCGAATCCTTAGACTTGAATAAACTGGAGTGGATCCTCTTCCTTGCTATACTTGGCTTCTGTCTTAAGAGGCAACTCTTTGTTTTATAGCATTTTTTTTCCCTGTGAACTGGTCCTCTCTTATAGAACTCTTGAGGGATGTTGGCTCAGACCCTGCCCTCTAGATAGTTCCACTCTTCACCGTTTTAAGAGGGTCCCTGACCTTCCTCTGGCCTCTTAATGCAAACCCCAAGGGCCCCTTAAGACAGAAGAGCAAACACTGTATGTCCTTGTGAGTGTTTTCAGTCTAGCATTCTAACCCCTTTGAGATCACAAAAACACATTTTTTCTTTGATTCATTTTATCTAAATGTCTTGGGCAGCTCCATAAATGGAATTGTTGATAAAAACTATGCACATGTTTTCTCTTAAACTATCTCCCTGGTAAGTATCTGGTGGCTTTAGCAAGCGAAACTTTCTCCTGTTAGCAGTGGGTGTTGAGAGCTGAAGGTTAAACAGCTGACGTTGACTTTGTGTGACCTTATGAGACAATGTTGTTATGGAAAAGAGCTCACATTGTGAAAGGTCTTCTATTTGAACGGCCACAAAAAAGCTTTTATCAACTAGGGCTAGCTTTTGAAAGGGCAGAGGCTTAGACATCTATATTGTCAATAACGTGTCTACCTTCTCCAAATACATCTACCTATAGTTCAGTCTCAGTAGTGAGGTGGAGAGAAGGGACAGTTTATTATTGGACTAGGCAGTGAGCCTATTTTGTATCTGGAAAGAAGGAGATTCCCTTTTGAAGGTGACTTCTGTCACATTATTTATTACTTTTTGTCCAAATTGCTTTTGATGGCTATACTTTGCTGATACCAAGGTTAGCGAGGTACCATTGCAGAGTCCTAAGACCCTGAGTGAAAGAAGAGCCAGCGAAACACAATGGACCCTAGATCTGAGGAATGGCTTGAAGAATTCAGAATGGCAAGAATGCTGCTCGGAAGGCTTCCGTGTGTATAGTGTCCAAGGCCTAGAGCTGCCCTCTAGAAGCACAAGCCAAAGCACAGATGTGTGTGTGTGTGTGTGTGTGTGCGTGTGCACACACACACACACACACACGCTGAATAAGTGAATTAATGAGTGAGAACTTTCCTTGATATTTAGTCTATCTGACCAGGACATGTAGCTCATTCCTGAGAATGAGAAGAGACCCAGAATTCAGTAGTCTGAAACCTTTTACTGTTCAAGGCTTGGAAACACCTCCTGAAGTTTGAGCAACAATAACAGAAAGTGATGGGCAAAGTATCTCTCTGCACTTCCATCAGCTACTTCATGACCAGTTTGTCACGCACGGGAATGACAGTCCACGATATCAAATGGGCAGGGGAGAGACCTGCAGCTCAGATTCTGGTGCCAGTGAGTGTGAACTAAGGCCGAGGCTGCAGCTTTGTCTGCCTTGCCCTTGAAAATGAACTCAAGAAATAACCCGGTGGAGAGTGCCGCTGCTTGGAGGGCTTGTCCTCCAAATATTTGGGCCAGGGTTAAACTTTTCTCAGAGTGAAGTGAGCAGGAGGCTAAGAGTCCTCCCTCTGGCAGTTGGGTTGGCATCCTAAGACCTCACTACTGTTGTATATCTGACTTCTCCTAAAGAAAGGCCAGTCTCATGGAAGAGCTAGACCTATGGCCTCTGCTCCATCCTAACATGGAAATTCTCTTCCCGGGATGAGAACAGAACTGCTGACATAGAGCAGTAGTAATGTTTTTCTCCTTCTAGCCCAGGATTCCATAGCAATGATGAACATCGCTATCTAAGATCCTATAGAGGTAGAGAAGGTGAGAATGCAAAAATTGTGGTGAGGGAATGAGTGAGATGGAGAACAGGAAGGGAAGGAGGGTTGTCAGGCACTATAGTGTCCCATAGTTACCAGGAGCTGGTCCACAGAATGGAGAGTACTAAATGAAGAGGTCTATCTTGTTCACAGCAGTTTCCCTTAAGGGGGAAGCCAGGAAGGAGGCACTGGGATGTCCAGATCAGCCAAAGGGTGCAGGAATAGATGATGAAAGGCCAGTGCAAAATGGAAGGTAACAGAGTGGCATGTGTGAATGTGGTCATTGCAGAGACTGAGAGAATGCAGTCATTGCAGAGACTTTGAAAATGCAGACATTGCAGAGACTGTGAGAATGGGGTCATTGTAGAGTGTGTGAATGTGGTCATTGCAGAGACTGAGAGAATATGCATGCTGTCATTGTAGAGACTGAGAGAATGCAGTCATTGCAGAGACTGAGAGAATGCAGTCATTGCAGAGACTGTGAGAATGCAGACATTGCAGAGACTGTGAGAATGCTGTCATTGTAGAGTGTGTGAATGTGGTCATTGCAGAGACTGAGAGAATGCGGTCATTGCAGAGACTGTGAGAGAATGCAGACATTGCAGAGACTGTGAGAGAATGCAGATATTGCAGAGACTGTGAGCATGCAGTCATTGCAGAGACTGTGAAAGAATGCGGTCATTGCAAAGACTGTGAGAATGCATGTGGTCATTGCAGAGATGTGGAGAAGACAAAGAGATGGGAGCTGGGAACGTTGAGAACAGAAAATCAGAAAGTTGTTCTCTGTGATAGCATAGATTAAAAACAAAACAAAAAGTTCTGTGCAATTTCCAAGAGTGTCTAGCAATGACCCTAGAGGGTCGGTGTTTGTGAACCAAGCCCTAACAGGAAGTGAAGAAAGTGCTTGTCAAAAACCAAAGGTCTGAAATAATACATTTGTTTTTGAGACAGGGACTCATGTGTCTCTGTCTGCAACTCCCTAAGTTGCCAAAAATAGCCTTGAACACCTGATCTTTCTGACCCCACCTCTTAAAGGCTGGAATTATGGGCATGTGCCACTTCCTGTTCTATGTGGTATTAGGGACTGAACCCAGGGCTTGCCCGCTAGGAAAATGCTCTGCCAACTGAGCTTCCTCATCTCTAACCCTGAAGGCACATAGCTTTGTAAGGAAAGTGTCTAGTGAGTGCATCTCACAGTGTGTCCTATAGAGAAAGCTTGGAATGAGTGGATCTCTTTGAAGACTTTTATTTATACAGCCAACACAAGACTTCCGCCTTCACGTCATCCTGCCATAGCTGATCCTGTAAGACTGGAAAAGTAGTAGGTCTAGTGGTGTGTGTGCCACTTTCCAGAATCTTCTTGGAGAGTCCTCCCTGTCTCTGTCTCCTTCTGCCCCCTCATCCTCACCACACGACTTCCAGCAGGATTCTTTAATGAAGCCTGATGGTTTTCATTTCTTGAAAATTTCATTTCATTTCTGGCATGTTGCCAGTGTGTTCACTGCCCTTCTGGGAAATCCGTCTACCTGTTGAAGATGATAACAGGGTCAGTGCCTTGCGTGTTGCTAGAAGACTCAAGGGGAAAGCTGTTTTATAGCTGACGAAAGGCCAGAAGTAGCTCCTAAATGTTTCCTTGGCACTTCAGATGAAAACGCAGAGCGTGTCCGTTAGTCACGTTGTTCTAATTAGAGCGCATTAACATGAATGCCAGTTTTGACTGTGAATGGTCACACAATTGAGTGAGCAGCCAAAGAACGGGTGGTTTCCAAACAAACAGCACTGTTACTGTTGTAGATTTAAGTGGAGAAGCAGAAACGCACACGGACAAGAAATGCCAATTCCACCTATAGTATTCAAGAGCATCACTCTTCCCCCCAGAAGCCCTCTGTGTCTGTTTCCTCCACTCCCTCCTCTCCTCCAGGGCACACATTTCTTTTGAAGGGCATCTAGCGTTCATGCCAGGAGACACTATGTTAAAGGACCCGTACCTTTAATAAGTCCTCAGGATTTCCTTCAGCATTTTGTTTTTTGGGTTTTTTTTGGATTTTTTGTTTGTTTGTTTGTTTGTTGAGTCAGGGTTTCTCTGTGTAGCTTTGGTGCCTGTCCTGGAATTCGCTCCTGTAGACCAGGCTGGCCTCGAACTCACAGAGGCTCACCTGTCTCTTCCTCCTGAGTGCTGGGATTAAAGGCCTGCACCACCACTGCCCGGCTCTCCTTCAGCATTTTGGAGTTAGATGCAAACAGAATTTGAGGAAGATATGTTAGAAGTTGTGGGCCTATACTTTTGTTGTATGATAAGGCCTCTCTTGGGTATATTCCCAAGAGTGGTATTGCTGGGTCCAAGGGTAAGTTGATCCCGAATTTCCTGAGAAACCGCCATACTGCCTTCCAAAGTGGTTGCACAAGTTTGCATTCCCACCAGCAATGGATGAGTGTACCCCTTTCTCCACAACCTCTCCAACAAAGGCTATCATTGGTATTTTTGATTTTAGCCATTCTGACAGGTGTAAGATGATATCTCAAAGTTGTTTTGATTTGCATTTCCCTGATTGCTAAGGAGATTGAGCACGACCTTAAGTGTCTTTTGGCCATTTGAAGTTCTTCTGTTGAGAATTCTCTGTTCAGCTCAATGCCCCATTTTATAATTGGGTTGATTAGCCTTTTACGGTCTAGTTTCTTGAGTTCTTTATATATTTTGGAGATCAGACCTTTGTCAGTTGCGGGGTTGGTGAAGATCTTCTCCCAGTTGGTGGGTTGCCTTAGCAGCATTGTTTGTGATAGCCAGAACCTGGAAACAACCTAGATGCCCTTCAATGGAAGAATGGATGAAGAAAGTATGGAATTTATACATATTAGAGTACTACTCAGCAATAAAAAACAAGGACTTCATGAATTTTGCATACAAATGGATGGAAATAGAAAACACTATCCTGAGTGAGGTAAGCCAGACCCAAAAAGAGGAACATGGGATGTACTCACTCATATTTGGTTTCTAGCCATAAACCAAGGACATTGAGCTTATAATTAGTGATCCTAGAGAAGCTAAATAAGGAGAACCCAAAGAAAAACATATAGGCATCCTCCTGAATATTAACCTTCAGCAAGCGATGAAAGGAGACAGAGACAGAGACCCAAATTGGAGCACAGGACTGAAATCTCAAGGTCCAAATCAGGAGCAGAAGGAGAGAGAGCACGAGCAAGGAACTCAGGACCGCGAGGGGTGCACCCACACACTGAAACAATGGGGATGTTCTATTGGGAACTCACCAAGGCCAGCTGGCCTGGGTCTGGAAAAGCCTGGGATAAAACCGGACTCTCTGAACATAGCGGACAATGAGGACTACTGAGAACTCAAGAACAATGGCAATGGGTTTCTGATCCTACTGCACGCACTGGCTTTGTGGGAGCCTAGGCAGGTTGGATGCTCAACTTACTAGACCTGGATGGAGGTGGGGGTTCCCTGGACTTCCCACAGGACAGGGAACCCTGATTGCTTTTCGGGCTGGGGAGAAGACTTAATTGGGGGAGGGGGAGGGAAATGGGAGGCGGTGGCGGGGAAGAGACAGAAATCTTTAATAAATAAATAAATTTTAAAAAAAAAGAATGCCAAAAAAAAAAGAAAAAGACAAGATGTCTTGAGTAAATTGGGAGTATGGGGACCTTGGGAGAGGGTTAAAGGGGAGGGGAGAGGCAGGGAGGAGAGCAGAGAAAAATGTAGAGCTCAATAAAAAAATCAATAAAAAAAGAGTCTCTCAGCAAAAAAAAAAAAAAAAAAAAAAGAAGTTGTGGGCCATAAGATTGAGACTCTGTCAGTAGCCATGGCTTTTGCCATGTATGGAAAATGTGTAAGAAGGGACAGACTGAGGGGGGAATACGAGGGAGAGCATAGATACGGTACGGCCATGGGGAGAAGGGTGTTAGTCTTGTTCGTATTCAAACTCCTTGAGTCACAGGAGTCAGGATATGTCCACAAGTCCAAAACAGGTATCGCTTAAGATTGGGCTTATTTAAAACAACAAAAATGTCCCCTTCAGGGTATTAAGCAAAGTCTTAAATATTCACATGAAGGGAAATATTACAGCAGATTATTTTGAGGAACAATAATTAAAATATGAACCCATAACCACACAAGCAGACCTATCTATGCCTCTCTGACATAATATATAGTATATATACCATTGTCCATTATTCTCTCTACAGTGCACAAGAAGTGAAAACTACCATGTTAACTTTAAAATACATTGCAAATTCTTTGACATTCATCATCTTCCATTCATAGGCTAAGACATAAACACCTGTTCCCATGAATATAGACTTGGTGACTTTCTTTTGACAGATGAAATATGGCTGAAGTATTATAATCTGGTTTCTAAAATCGAGTCTGAAGACATAATTTCACCTCGCCTTCTCTCTGATGCCCATGCTCTTACATGGTGAGGAAAGTAGACCTCCCGCCAACCACCCACACCACATTAGCCACCATGTGCATAACCACGGGCCCTGCAGTTCCAATCAGATCTCCCGATGGCTCTAGATCTGGTAACTCTCTATTTTGACTAGACTCTTAAGGGAGATACCAGGCCAGAGCCAGCAGTCCAGTCATCCCTAAGTTTGGTCCACATAGATAATAAAATGTTTATTCATGTTTTAAGTCATTGTACATATATATGGGAAATTTGCTGCAAGATAATAGATAACTAATAATGTGCAAGATTAAAAGAAAACACCCTGAAGAGGTCCCTAAAGAATCTGCTCCTATGGCAGGCATGGGTGGGCATCCCGTAATAAGAAACATAGTCGTGGAGGTAGCTGCAGATCGTGAGCTAGAAATAGAGCCTCTGGAAGTCCAGACATGAAGAGAGGCACTGTGTGTTTTTACAGATAGACAGACTCAAAGTGCCCACTTTGGAAGTCAAGCACAGACAGACGGATATTTGCACTACCCTAGCTCCTGTTGGAACTTATTAAGCTTTTTTAAAAATTAGCTTCTATCTTTATATATAATATATTTTGATCATATTATTTTCCTTCCCCTAATTAACTGCCCATATTTTTGAAGGTCTTACTTTGAGATAATTTCAGACTCATTAAAAACATGCAGCCAAAAATCACCAGATGAGGTCTTGTGTGTTCTTCACCCAGTTTTGTCAAGTGTTTTAGTGTTTTTGTTTGTTTGTTGTTTGTTTTCAGACTGGGGAGCAGCCTGAGCATGCAAGCATTTTGCATGAAATACACAGATTTAAATAACTTCACCAAAAACCAAGAGAATCCAGCTCCAAAACATGAATAACTTTTCCCAGAGAGGACTGAACTCTCAATTCCACAAAAATAAACTTATACAGACAGGCTCTCCTCCTCTGTTCTCTTTTCCTTGTTCCTGCTTTTTCTCAGGACATCTAAAGACACCCTCATGCCCATGCCGCGGTGTCTTTTCTATAGCAAATTAACTGATCCCAGATAATTTTCTTCTTTAAAAAGAAAAATATCCACAGGAGCCGAGATGCCAGTATAAAGCTGCTCAATCTGATTTTCTCAATATTTAAGCAAGCAATATTTCCAAAGTGAACAACCTCCTTGCACCATTCCGACAATAAGGAGATTCAAGAATCTGACCGTGAATTTCTGGGAAAATTAATAATTCAAGCTATGTCCATCTTTGGGGGCTGGGGCAATGGCTGTTGGCAAACTCTCCACTAAGCAAGAATGAGGACCTCAGTTTAGATCTCCAGTTCCCTTGTGTGGCACACACATCTGTGACCCCAGCGCAGAGGCAAGAGGACCTCTGGAGGGCTCTGGTTCCCAAGCCTCAACAAATGGGTTGAATTTACACTTGATAAGATACCTTGTCTCAGAAAAATCAAGGTGGAAAGTAATTAAGAAAAAAAAAAAACACCAAAGTTGGGTGGTGGTGACACACACCACTAATCCCAGCACTTGGGAGGCAGAGGCAGGCAAATCTCTGAGTTTGAGGCCAGCCTGGTCTACAGAGAGAGTTCCGGGACAGCCAAGGCTACACACACAGAAACCTTGTCTTGAATAACCAAAACAGAAAGGAAGGAAAGAAGGAAGGAAGGAAGGAAGGAAGGAAGGAAGGAAGGAAGGAAGGAAGGAAGGAAGGGAGGGAGAGAGGGAGGGAGGGAGAGAGGGAGGGGAGGGAGGGAGGGAGAGAGGGGAGGGAGGGAAGGGAAGGAGGGAGGGAGCAGGAGTTTCCTGCCCCTCCCTGAGTCTGTCACTCTTCCACTGCCTCTGGCCACTCTTATTCTTGTTCCCATGTGGGCTTCCACAGCATCCAATTGCCTCATGCAACATTTTATTCCTATTGGACAGAAGAGCAGACAGAAGCCACACATACTAACAGCACCATTAATAACTTAATTATTGAATTGAGTTGGCTCCGTGGATAAGAGTACCTTCTCTGCAAACAAGAGGACCTGAGTTTGAATCTCCAGCACTCACGTAAAAAATCAGGCATGGTTGTGTGAGCCTAGAGAGCTGGATGGGGAATGGAACTGGGTAGGTCCTAAGAGCTTGCTGGTCAGCTAATCTAGCCAGATTGCAGGATTGCATGCAAACTATGGTTCAGAGAGAGAGAGAGAGAGAGAGAGAGAGAGACCCTGTGTCAAGGCAGTATATCTGAGAGTGGTTTATTCTAATTTCTCACTCTAGACTCTACATGCATGAGAGCACATATCCACATACTACTAAAGTGCATAGTGCATACGATGTACACGCACATACACAGACTGTTGAGTTAGTAAATAAATGGCTAGTTTGGCTAACTCTTTACTGGCCTATTGGTGGATGGATGCCAGAGTACGGAGGTAACTAGAGGGCCAATGTGGTTGGGGTGGCCGGAAGGAGAAGTATAGGCCAACCGTTGACATCGTAAATGTTAAACATTTTCTGTAGAGCTTGCCTTTCCCACATAGCAATTATGTGTCATGGTCTGTGCGTACTCCATAGCTTATTTCTCAAAACATACTTGTGGCTCCATTTTCTGCCAGTGTTATTTTCAAAGCACATGTGCCACATAAATGACCAGGAGCAGCCAGAAGCAAAAGCCACCAAGCCCTGGTTCATATTTATCCTCTCTTTGCTAACATGTGCAAGATTTCTGAAAACCAAGCTGAGACTTTTCCTACGTAAAATGCTATTGCCTTGCAAATCTTTCCAGCTAGCCTACAGGCAACGTGCCTTGATTCTGCCATGTTAGAGGTCAAGTGACGTGCTCTATTTTGTCCATGTGTGGCTACCGCCTTCTTGGCACACATAAAAGATATCTTTGATTCCTTGCCGACTTGAGTTAGAGGACCCAGTTAGGAAAACCTTCTGCATGGAAACACACAGAAAGTGACCAGAACAAATTAAAGCTAGAGGAACTTGGGAGCCATGCAAGAGCTGTGGGGCCACTGGGACACCACGGGTTGACGATGCCTCCAATGTTTGGTTTCCATGAAAATGTCCCATGTCTGACAGCGTGAAGAAGCACGTAAAGATGAAGGTATACACAAACAAACAGAAACATCCATCCTGATAGCAAAGGCTAACCTGCATTTTCAGGACTCCATCAAAAATATGAAAATTGTTCTTGTCCTTATCTATTTTAGAACATTAAAATAATTTGATTCAACTGACATGTCTCTGTCCTCCAGGGAGAAAAATGAATTTTGCAGCATTCACACATATCTGTCCATAATTGCCTCTGGTCATTTTTCTAGAACATGCCCTTGTACCAATAGCTGATCTGCTAGGCTTTCATTTATTCATCTGGCAGGTCTTTATAGAAATCTCACTGAGCGGAAAAGCACTGGACTCTTGTGGAGTGTACAGAGTTAAGGAGAGCCATGGCCAACTTAAGAAAGAGGCCAATTTAAATCTCTGTTAGACAACCTTGGGTCAGAAGCACAATAGAGCTGACCTACTTCTCTTTCTTTGAAAGATCTAGCAGGATGCGTGTTAGTTTACCAGTGAAGAAGCCTGCTGATTGGCCACTCGGTCTATGATGTAAGACAGGGAAGAGATTATAAAGACTGTGGGGCAGTAGAATACACATCACATCCTTCTAGGTTGGCAGAGTGAAGTTTTGAAGGACTAGGAAACGTGGGAAGGATTTCAGCATTCAGGTTACATGAGAGTCACTTTCAGCATTCTAAGCAGTTCCAGCTGGGCTGAGCTAGACAGATCTGATAATCAAATGCAGCTTTTAGTTTAGTTCTCCAAGAGGGAACCTTCTGGAGTAAGCCCATGCTTGCCATGGTCCAGAATGATCATGACTGTCTTTTCCTTCCTGCAGGAGACAAGAGCCACAGCAAGAGGGTGGTAATGCAAGTTTTGTGGCCATCCATCCATGCCTGAGTTTGGGGCATGACGCTGAGTCTGACGCTGATGAGACAGTTATGTGATTTGTGTGAGCATCACAGACTACTCTGGCCTCCAATTTCTGCTGCCTATATCTGCCGGGGAGCCTCCTTCACATGATCAGTGAGCTTACACAGAGCACTTAGTTCAGAGCCCCACAAAAGGCAAAAGTTCAAATCCTCCTTGTTAATCTCGCTCCCAAAGACCTCAAGGCCATTTCTTAGGATGAAAACTAGCCAGTGGGCACCGCAGATTGGAAACGCTCAATTAACTGGACAGCTTGCTTTTACACAATCTATTAACATTAGTGCTAGCCGCACATGGTGTGGAAGACCCATGCCACCAATGTCTCCACATTCCAATGTTGCTTGGAAGTATGATGTAGGTGGGTCTTCTATCTATCTTTTGCTTTCATTGCTTAATTAATAAAGAAAACTGTTTGGCCTGATAGGTCAGAACATAGGTAGGCTGGGAAGACAGAACAGAATGCTGGGAAGAAGGGAAGTGAGTCAGATGCCATGATTCTCCTACCCAAGATGGACACAGGTTAGAATCTTTAGAAATGGGTTAATCAAGATCTGAGAGTTAGTCAGTAAGAGGCTAGAGCTAATGGGACAAGCAGTGTGATGGAGGAGGGTCATATGTCTATTGGTTAATAAAGAAACTGCCTTGGCCTTTTTGATAGGACAGCAGCTTAGATAGGTGGAGTAGACAGAACAGAATGCTGGGAGAAAGAAGCTGAGTCAGACAGTCGCCATGATTCTCCCACCCAACACAGACGCAGGTTAAGATCTTTCCTGGTAAGCCATACCTCATGGTGCTACACAGATTATTAAATATGGGTTAAAGCAAGATGTGAGAATTAGCCAATAAGAGGCTAAAACTAATGGGCCAAGCAGTGTTTAAAAGAATACAATTTGTGTGTTGTTATTTTGGGGCATAAGCTAACCAGGCAGCTGGGAGCCAGGCAGCAGGAATGCAGCCCGCTGTTCTTTCTACAGAAGTAATCTATTAAGGGGGGAAGAAGTGAGAGAGAGGAAGAAGAAGAGGGCATTTAAGTTTTGAAAAGAAGGTTTTTGAGAAAGGACACTATCTGAGTAATGTTGAAAAAAAAAAAGTAATAAAACAAGAGGCATTTTCCCAAGGCCTCATTAGTACCTTATGTGAACTGAATCCAAAACAGGAGAACAGCGGGGAAAAGTACATTAATATTTTCAAGTATTTATAAATTGAACTCAAACACAGAAACCAGGCTGTGCAGTGTGCTTATCACTGTGGGACTGATGGCACATGTCTTCTTTCATCTAGAGGTCCTGACACTGTGGCTCTGGGGACAGTGACTCTGATGTCCCTCTAAGGATCTGCTCATGTGAGGCTCTCCTAAGCTTGGGGGAGGGAAGCTTCCTGGGGTCCATGAGGTGTTCTTCTCTTCTAGGCTGCCATTAAAGGCGCAGTACTTCCCAGCCATGCCAAGGAAGCCAAGGAAGCCCACGCCCAAATCTTGCCCCCTGAAGTAGGAAGAGGGGGAACTGTGCTGAGTAACACAACTAGAACCCACGTCAGCAGAGAGACAAACGGCACACTTGGGAGTCACCTGGTTTCCAGGTTTGGCAGGAAAGGGTGATCTCCATTTGCATGTGGAGCTATCTCAGACTCAAATTAGCTAAGCTCCTTAAAAATACAATGAAAACATTCAATTAACTCTAGTGAATAGATAAACTTACTTGCTTTGGAGGAACACTACAGTTTTTATTGGGGGGTAGGGAACCAGAGGGGAAGGACCCTGTGCCTTTAGTCACTTCCTAATTACACTAATTTTATTTGATTGATATATGGGGTTTTGCAGGAAAGGGGAAAGAAGGGAAGGGAGGCTACAATACAAGCCCTTATTCTCCATCCCAGACAGCACAGGAAATCCTCAATTAAACTGTACCACTGCCCTCAGCACTCAATAAACCACAGCATTATATTTAATATTCGGAGACTCATAATAATGGTTTATATGACATGGTGAAGTTAACTCATTCCTTCTAGACTTTCCTTTTCTATTATTGCAAAAGGCATGCTTCTTGAGAAAAAATGAAGTTCAGAAAAATAGATCATGAAAACTTAAAAGGGATTTTTAATTTGTTTTTTGGGGATATCTCTCAATGGCCTGGAGCTTACCAAGTCAGTTACTTAGGCTGACAGTGAGCCCCAGGGACCTACCTCTCTCCATTTCCCCAGCACCAGGTTAAAGGGCACTTGGACTAGTGCACTCAATGATCTTGCTGGTTTTTTCTTTTTTTTAAAAAAACTTGGGTTCTAGGGTTCAAACTCAGGTCCCTGTGCCATTGAGCAAGCACTTTATCAACTGAGCCACCTCCCCAACACTCCTTAGATAATGTTACTATAACGTTTGGAATGGGGCCGCCGGGAGACATTGGCTGGGAACTACACATTTCGTCAGATGCTGGCATTTTTGTTTGACAGGCCTGAGAGGGTCAAAAGAGTTCTCAAATCTAAGAAGAAACAGCCTTTTAGACAATGGAGAAAGCCTGCTCGCGGTCACAGCTCTGCCACAGCTCAGCCCCGCTGTGTGTGCCCTCTTCTCTGGTGCTAGGTCTGATTTAGAACAATGTCTTCTTTGTGCGCACCCTTAAGGTTAGGCAGGACCCCGACAATTAGAAACTTGGCATGTTGCCTTCTAAACTAGTGGCCCTGTAAAGGTCTGGAACTAATTTTCTTTCAACTTTGTTTGCTTCCCGGACCTGGTCTAAGAGCTGTTTCTTTCGGGACGCCTTCCCTACCCTCATTATCTGAGCGACTGGTGACCTAGAACCCAGATGGAGAACAGTTGTGAGGTGTGCGTTTACTTAGTGATAAGCATCTGAGAAGGGTCACCTCACCAGCAGGAGCTGTACAGCCCTCTACAAAAGAATGAGCCGTGTCATCTCAGTCTTCCCTTCCCTGGCGCAGGAGGTAGAGAAAGAGGCAGAGCAGAACCAGCTCCGGAGGCTGAGTTGATTTAGCCGATTGTTTCTTAATAACAAGAGATAACTTTCAGAGGACTAAGTTCTCTGACAGCATCCTCCCTTCATGAACCATAAAAACATTCTTGGAGATTGTATTTCTCCTTCATTCATCCACGACTCGACACGAGCCGAGAGGAGCTCTGAACAGGTGGCTAAAAGGACATAGTTCTTCCAACTCCAGTAATTCGGAGTATCTCTCAATTCCGAGAAGGAGGTTGATACGCATCAGCTTCTTTGTACTTGTGCTGAGCAGAGGCTTCGACGTGCCAGCTGAACTTTGTTTTCAAAGTTTTCTCAAAAAAAGTCAATTCATTTCAATAGTATTTTTAGCTACAGAAAAGAAATAATCTTAGCAACTGCTGCTCCTAAAGATCTCACGTTAATACTAAAGCTGATTTCTGTTGATGTGAGAAAATCATGAGTTGCAGGGCGTGATTTGTGCCTACTCCAAATGCCAATTGAAGGGCTCTAATCATCTTTGCACTCTCTCCTATGCTCAGAACGTTGTGTTATCTCAATCCATCTGTGCTACTGTAGGAAAAGATTCCAAGTGGGGTAATTTATAAAGAGAAGAAATTTATTGTCCTGTCGTTCCTAGGCTGGCAAGGCCAAGAGGGAGGTACTGGTTGGCTTCCTCATCTGGTGTGTGGGGGGGGGCTCTCTGCTCCCAAATGCTGTTACCTCACATCACAGAAGGAAGAAAGTTGGATTCTAAAGTACTCAGCAGAGGTTTTGCCAGGACTTTCCAAGGAGAAACAGTCAAGATCTACTGTTCTTAAAGACCCGCCTCCTAATGCTATCCCACTGATGATATTTGAATTTGAAAGGAAACATTCAAGTTACAACACTGGCTTTTATTGGTCCAGGACACTGGCAGGAGGGAAAAGGGGTAGAAACTTATCTTATGCTCTGTTTGTATCCCAAGTGCATACTGGACATAGTAAACGCTCAATAAATAATAGGTTAGGAGTAGCCACTTCAAGCGTCAAGAGTTTAAACCACCGTTAGACCTGATTTAGTGAGGAAAAGGATATCAGGCATGGAAGAGGCGGCACATGAGCTGAAATCACAGGCGATTTTGGATAGGTTAGGAGTCTCTCTGGACTCCAGCTGCTTATCTGTCAAAGGAGGTAATGTTGTTGCTATCTCATAGGGTTGTTATGGCAACTGTAGAAAAATAAGAACATGAAACATGTTTTAAGTCAATAACAAATATCCTCCATCAACAAACTTCTTTCCTGTTTCTAAAACACTCAATGTTTATATATATATATATATATATATGATACATATATATATATCATATATATATTATATGTAAACATACACATATAGTCTAAGTGCCATAAACAAGTACAGGGCTTGTAATGTTTACAGACGCCTATGCAAATACTGTCTAAATACTTCAATTTGTTAACCCTAATAGGAAACAATAAAACTTGCAAGGGAATGTGAGACATGCTATTCCCCAGAGCAGACACTTGTTCATTCACCCCGGTGGTGTTCATCCGCCTCCCATCTGTAGAGAGAACAGCAGGTTAGACCATCGAGTTAAGGGCAGTGAGTGAAAACGAGAGAAAAAGTGGTCCTCGCTGTGCTCTTAGATCTGAGAGGCACGAACAAGAAGCTTTGTAGGGAAGAGGTAATAGAACAAATTATGCTATTCAGGTGGTGCCAGATAAAATTGTGACATCACCCTCCACTGGAAGGAGTCTAGCAACGCGGAGCTGTTATTCAGTCTGGAGAATGCCATCTGAAGGTCTCACTGACGTGAAGAATATTTTGCTGTTTGCCTCAGTCTATTTTTCTAAGTGGATCGGTGAATTGTTCTTCTTTGAGTTGACAGACATTTTTCCAGGATATAATTAGTTGACATTATCTGATTCAAAAGCTCTTCTTTTTCAATGAATGTTCCCATCATTGTGGTGAGTAGCAGCCCGTTCCTTTACACCTAGCAGGTGTGTTAATATTGAAGCCAGAATATGCCCAGAGTGATGGCTTCTTCTATTTTGTTCTGTAAAGTTTTTTCTGCCTCTCAGGAAAGTGTTTTCCCAACTTTAAACTGAGGATCAGAAACAAGCTTTTATCTCTCTCAGACATGCCTGGTACTCCCTTGAACTTCTGTTTTTGCCTAACTTGGAAAAAAAAGGGGGGAGGAGCAAGATACTCATTAGGTTTGCTTCAGAATGTCAAAGAAGATGTCATGAGCATGAATATTTCCTGAAACTCTTCCCTGCTGTCTCTGCCTCTCCCACCCCTGAAGTGTGGGAGGGAGCTCGATTCTGACAGCTGTCTGGGGAAGAGCAATTTTTAGCCACTCTTACCTGGAGTTATCTGTCACTGGGAGGAGCATGATTTTTTAAAATATGGAGATAGTTTCTTTTTTAATGGGGAAAAAAATCTTTGAAATCCCAAACTTAGCCTGTATTTTGGTGAGAGAAAAGAAGAAAGCCTGGCCACAGAAACCATAGTCAGTTAGTATTGGACTCTGTGCTTAGTCCTAGCACAAACTCTAAATGCTAAGGAACACTGAGTCTCCAAAGGCTGCCTGATCTTTCTGGGAAGTCATTAGAGTTCTGCCAGGGATTCTTGGCTAATTTCATTCTGGCCAGCGTGGCCAGTGTACAGTCTTTGCACCATATTCAGGGTCACAACTAAGAGTAGTCCAATGGTTTCTATGAATACTCACCTGCCCGACATCTTTAATTTTAGTCTCTTGGGTAGCCTGCTCCTGCCTCTCCATTTCTTGGCATAAGGTGTTCTTACTTGATTCTTCGCCCAATGGTCTAAGACCTTCCCTTTTCAGATTCAGAACGAGCAACTAGCCAAGACAAGAATATATAAACCATTAATTTTAGTGTGCCTGTTGCTCTTTGAACAAGGTTAGGCATTAAAACAGAGCACACAGTTCAACAAACAAGTAAAGCATTAAACAGGAAGGCAGCTCTCAATTTTTGAAAAATCATCAAGAGTACTTTCCTTTGCTTTTCCCTAATGGATCCAGTTTTGAGAGGTTTTGTCTGAATTGCAGCCTGCACCTTGCAGCAATGGTCTTACTAGCTGGATACCTCTCCACATCGTGCCTCTCTTACTGGAATCCTAAGTTTTGCTTAATGCTTTCTTATTTAATAACAAGAGTGAAAATTTTAACATCGGCATTTTAACAAGCACAATGTAGTGATCGGGGATTTGACAAGCTAGTAACATTCCAACCTGAGATGAGGTTCCCTGACCGTTCAGAGCTCCGGGAAGCCTTCTCGTTTCAATTTAGCCTTATAAAATGATAAATTTGTTCTAGGAAACATCCAACCCCCCCACCACACACACACACACACACACACACACACACACACACACACACACACACACACACTTTCATTGTTGCCCTCACTGAATCCCAGGCTTCTGAACCTCTTGGGGTGGAATTTCAAGTTAGAACTTGTCAGAAATAGGGTCAGGGTTGTAACTTCTCATTTCCTGCAGCAGCAGCAATTTCTGTACTTGATGTTCACTGATCAGTCAACAGGAAGCAAACAGAAATTTTTATGATCCAAAATACAAAGGCTTTCCATCACACCTGACATGCCAGGATTCTTGCAGTCTATCACCTGGGGCGGGGAATGTTTGGGGGAGGCAGGAAGGCAAGAACTTGAGCCAAAAGAAGGAGCAAAATGAGGCTTCCCCTATAGACTTCCTTCACTCTGAGCCCCATTCACAGAAATTTGGTATCCATGGAGACAAATGCAGTGCATGCCGAGGTTACATATCAGCAGACACAAAAGGCTATCTATCCGATCTGATGCTGTGTGGAGGATCAGCAGTGAGAACATGTTTGGGAAAAGTACTGAATAATTAATCGAGTACCTGTCTTGTATAGAGAACCACAGAAGTACAAGGGAAAATAGGATTAAAAGTATACCACAAATGATACTCAGTATGGCATCCTTTATTTCCATGTAAGAGTCTAGACAACCTTCAGCATTCTGGTTTTTTTAAGGCTCTCATACGTCTTTGGACGTATGAGAAGATGTTCCTGTTGTGAATTTAGATTTTATTCACTGATAGAGGAGAAGCTGATAGGTCCACTGATTTTCACATCAATTTTCCATCAACCTCATTTTCATCAGTTCAATCATTACACCGCTATATACTGATGGTCTACTAACTGTAGAGTGCTGTGCCAAACAGTGGAATTGCAGAGAAAGCTATAGATTTGAACCATTGGTCTTAAATATGTTTAGTTCCAAATGATGATTCATTATTGGATACTTAAGAATACAATATGAAAATAATGATTTGTTTTTAATAACTAGAAGATTCCTGAAAAAAATAAAACAAACTGTGGGTTATCTTCTGTTCAATGAGATTCAGTTTTTGATGCTCTGGGAGAGCTAGCTATTTTAAGGTACTTGTACAGTTAGCAATCAAACTCCAACACATTATTTGATCTTTTGCACTGAAAGTTCTCTTAATGTTCACCAATTTTTTAATGGCTCAAAAACTCGGCATTTTCAAATACCATTTTTTTTTCAAAAAGACCATAAGTGAAATCTCAGTTTTAAATGTATAAATATAATTGGCATGAAAAAATTTTTTATAACTTTGCAAACAGTATAATTACCAGATCACCTTAATAAGTTTTCTTTTAAAATAATTATGTCAATGTTGAATAAATAAACTACTTAGTGATACAGAACACTAATCAATGAGAAAAAATTATAAACATTGGAGAAATGCATCGTTATAACAAATACACTAGCTGAACAACACAACAAAAATTATTTTTTAGATGTGGTCTTACCATGTATCCCTCACTGGCCTGGAATTCAAACTAGTCTCAAATTGTGCTGGGATTAAAAGGATATTCCACCGCACTTCTAATTTCTTAAAGAGAGAATGTTTGCCAAAGTCTTTGCTCTAGGATCTATGCTCTGAGGTGAGTTAATATGCCAGGGCTGCTGTAGCAAAATACCCAAGACTATGTGTCTTGAACAACAGAAGCTTATTTAACAGTTCTGAAAAACAAAAGTCCAGCACAATTTCTACTGAGGGCTCTCTGCTTGAAGTAAAGACACCTCTATGTATATCTTCACATGGTTGTCCTTCCAGGTCATCTGTGTCCTCATCCTTACAAGTATGTCTGTGTCCTCATCCTTCCATGTCATCTGTGTCCTTATCTTCCATGTCATCTGTGTCCTTCCAGGTCATCTGTGTCCTCATCCTTACAAGTACATCTGTGTCCTCATCCTTCCATGTCATCTGTATCCTTATCTTCCATGTCATCTGTGTCCTTCCAGGTCATCTGTGTCCTCATCCTTACAAGTACATCTGTGTCCTCATCCTTCCATGTCATCTGTGTCCTTCCATGTCATCTGTGTCCTCATCCTTACAAGTGTCTATGTTCTTGTCTCTCCTTATAATAACACCAGCCATATGGATTGGAGCCCAACTTCACTGCAATCCTACATTAATATCTTCATTTACCATCCTTCTAGTCAAATTACCTTGTATTTAATCTCCAGAAGAAACAAGATTCATCTTCACCCAAGTGCCCTTGTTTGTAAGTGCTGGCATCTCAACCAGAAATTTTTCTGCATCCTTGGCACCCTTCACTTCTACTGAAACACCTTCTGCTCATCTCAGGCATCCTTTCCTCTTTACATACATCCTCTCATGTACCCTTCAGATTTCACCTCAAATTTAACTCTACTGAGTGGTGTTCCTTTTGTCCATGTGTTACTTTCATTGGTTAATAACGGAACTGCTTTGGGCCTATAGCAGAGCTGTAGGGGAACAGAGGCAGGTGGGGAAAACTAAATGGCATACTGGGAGAAAGGAGGCAGAGTCAGAGGGATGCCATGAAGCTGCCTAAAGACAGACGTGCTGAAAATTTGCTGGTAGGTCACGGATACACAGGTTAATGGAGATGAGTTAAATTAATATGTAAGAGTTAGCCAATAAGAAGCTAGAGCTAATGGGCCAAGCAGTGATTTCATTAATGCAGTTTCTGTGTAGTTATTTTTGAGTTAAACTAGTCAGGCAGCTGGGACAAACAAGCGGGCCCTCCTCCAACAACCAAGAGAAATACAATTGTTAAGATCAGAGTCTACCTCTATCCCAGAATTTCCCTATGAAATTATTCAATCCTTTATTGTAATTATAGGTCTTTATCCATCACAAGATTACTTTGCTAGTAAGACTATGGTAATTTCAAACCCCTACTTAAGAGCCTCCAATAATAATATTCCCCAATGTTTAACATTCAAATTCCTTTTTTCTTTTTGTCATTTCACTAAACTGTCCCATGGAGGCATAACACATTTTTGCCTTTCCCACATCTTTATTTCTATCATTCTGAACCTATCAGTCAGTCCCTGTGCATAACACATGTCTTCCTGCTTAAGGACAAAGCAACTCTCTCACACACCAAGTCTTCCCTAATTTTCCTGAGCATGCTCTTTCCTTTTTCTGAATTTCTGTTGTCCTTTTTCTTCCTTAGGGGCATTTGTTGCCTCTTCTTCTCGCTGCTATGGAGACGTGTCTATTAAAGGAGATGCCAAGAGAAGGACTTTCAAAGACAGAGACCACATTCCATCAATCTCTGTACTCCCAATAGTGCGCTGAGCATATGGTACTGGATTCTTCCACAAACACTTATTCAAAAAGGGTTTTATGAATGAATTTAACATCTGTACTCTGAGAAATTCCATCATGCTGGAGTACAGCGAGAGAAGAATTGTGCTTTTAAATCTCTCAATAGAGAACATACAGAGCTGAATTATAAAGGAAGAAAAAGAGAATGGTCATTCCTCTGAATCATGAGCTATTTAAGAAAGAGATTAAGAAAGGAAATGAAAAGGTTTAAAATAAGGTCACTCCTTTTAGATTATTTTTATAAGTAATAAATTGCAAAAGATATCATCATGTCAAAGGATGTTCTCCAAAGTCAATTCCAACGTATGTGTTTTACAATGGAGCCCACAGAACAAGTGTTTCATAGTTTAACTTCAGTAACCTTAGCATTGATATTCCTCTGTTTGGTGGAGTCAGACAGAGACCAATAGTTATTAAGTAATATCAATGCAGATATATCTTTATATGTACCCTTAATTTTTTTCTCCAGCATAAGTGATTCATGGCAGAGAGCAGAGAATGAATGACCACCTCTAGGAACCATAGGCAGATAGATATATTAAAATCAGGAAGATTTTTTTCCAATGAAAATGTAGCTGAAAGCCAATGTAGATAACCAACATCGATGACTTAAGACAGAACGGAGAATTGACCAACCACCATGACTGCATTAGCTTGCCTGCGGTGCCATAGGAAGATAGCATAGATGGGCTTGGCTTACACAAGAGAAGCCTATTGCCTCCCAGCTCTGAAGACTGAAAGTCACTTCCAGCAGAGGTCGTATCTGGAGGAGACTCTTCCAAACTGTCAGACAGCAACCTCCTTTCTACCCTCACGACAGAGAGGGGGTCGAGACAGAGAAACTAACTCTTCTATCTTCTACGACCTCCCACCAGCCCTGTTAGATTGAGGCTCTGCTACTACAACTCACTTCGCTTTAACAGCCTTTGTAAAAGCTGTGTTTCCAAGTACAGGAAAAATAGGGCAAAGACTCCAATATACCAGTTTGGATGACAAGGGGGCAAAATTCGCTCCAGTGTTCTGACGTGGAACTCGACACCTGAGAAACCATTATCTCGGTTGTTCAGTGCCTCCATGGCTTCTTGATATCCTTGTCCCAGATCTGCCTCATGCTCCCAGGAACTAAATCTCAGAGGATATAGACACGCAGCCCTTGGGCCTCTTCTGATTTACTGATTACTCTCACATACTCCCCCTTGTTGTCAATAGTATTTCTTTTATCCCCGGCTCTCCAAAATTCTAAAGGAACTGCCTACAGGACTCTTCTATTTGGATGTCTCACAAGTGTGGTAAATGCAATCCGCAGTCTGTTCCCACTGCTCAGACTCCGTCTCCAGTTTCTCATCTTACTTAACAGTACAAGATCCACTTTTATCAAAGACAGAAATGAGTCTAATTTCCAGGGTTAATTCTCTGTTTTCATCAAGCCTTCACTTTACCATTTTGATCACTGAAATATTTCATCAGCCTTCCAGGACACCATCCTGTCCTGACTTTTCTGGGATCTCCTGGTGGCTTCGCCTCAGTCTGTTTTGCCAGTTCTTCCTGGTGATTTGGCAGCGGAATGCCCACGTCCTCACTTTCTGAACTCATTCCTTTAACACTCTGGTCTACTGCTGGCCATATGTATAAATAACAACTTACAAAGTCATGAGGACAGCCTACAATGTACCCTGAACTCTGGCCTTATCTAGTCAACTGCCTAACCGTTATCTTTATGTAGCAATCACACTGCAAAAGCTAAAGTATTAAACCCTTATCTTCACCTCAAAACTCCTTCCACCGCTGTCTCTTAATTAGTATTAGCTCTCTTTCCACTTGGCCGAACCCTAAATTTTAGAGGAAACCATTGCTTCTTCTTGCTGAATCCCTCCCTTAGGTGTATAATCCAATCCATTTACTGTAATATTGCCTTTAACATCACAATGTATACCAAAGGCAACCACTTCTAATCATGTCCACCAAGAGCATCCTAGTCAATACCACCATGATCTTTGACTCAGCACAACAGTTTCTTTGTTAGACTCCTTTCTTCCATATTGGTTTCACATAACTGCCAGAAGGACCATGGTAAAATTAAATCAGGTCTTCTTATTCCTCTACTTAAAGCTCCATTTCAATGAGAGTAAATGTTAAACTCCTTACAGTGACTTAGAAAACCCTACATGGCTTACCTAGTGCCATTGCCATCATCTGTACCTTACCAACCAATTCACCCCGCAGAGCCTTTGCATTTAATGCTGTTCCTCCTGTCTGAATGCCATTTCATTGCTCTTCCTTTGCCAACCTCAGCTTTGAACCCCAATATCCTCTCACGTTGAGACCTTTCTGGGATACTTGATTGACCACAAACTCTTATCTGACCTACTGTCTTCTTATATTCTCAACAATATATTACCATTCCATATCCTAAACAACTTTACATTTATTAAGAAAACTTATTCTAGGCAGAAGAATCCAAGTTTCATGAGGACAATGATTCTTCAAGCAGTCTTCCCTGTATTAGTAAATTATGACTCTTTGCTCAAACCAATCTCCAGGGAGTTGTTCTTGATTCCCCTTTTGTACTGTAAGTCTTTAAGCTGTGCCATTTCGACATGCAAACACACAGAGCCTCCCAGAATCTGAACCTTTCACCTCTACATGACTCTTATCCAAGTTCAGGCTATGATACTTTATCACCTCCCAAGTGCAGTGGGATTCATCATTGGTCCAATGCTTTTGCTTACCCTCAGAAGAAGTCTATCTTAGGACTCCCCTTTCTGGAATGCACGTCCCATTCTTCCTAATCTGGTCCTAGGCATAGCTCCATGAAGCCATTCCCACACATCCTCTTTCTTCACTCTCCTAGCCGTCCAACTCCCTTTCCCAGTCTTTAACTATGCCAGGCATGGACCAGGAATGCAGAGGCGCATGTGATATGCTCCCTGCCCACATTCGGACCTCTGCTCTAACTTGTTTCATCAGAGTGCTTCCCAGATCATGACACCCAAAATAGCAAGCACACTACACATGAACTACACGCAGCTCCAGCTCCTATCTTACTTTACTTTAAAGTCTTTCATACAGCCTAAAATTCGCATATTTACTTTATTTTTAGTGTTAGGGTTTTTTGGTTTGTTTGTTTTTAATTCAGAATCTCACTTAGTCACCCCAGGTGACATTGAACTAATGACCATCCTTCCTCAGCCTCCCAAGTCCTAGGATATTATACAGGATTTTTATCGATTCTTTAATCACCTACCAAAATACAGATTATGAGAAAGAAAGTACTATATTCACTACGTGTCTTCATCACTAGGATTAGAATCCGCTGGGTTTATAAACCTTAGTACCTAAAATCATATAAATAAATACCTTATTTCTCCAAAAAGAAAAAAAAACAAACAATAAAAGATCATGTTCATTTCTGAAAAGGGACTTGGGTCTTTTCAAGTACTGTGTCTATCCCTAAAACATCATCTTCACCCAGATCAAAAGAGACATCTGATTCTACTGGATGAGTCACGTGCTCCCTTTCTAAGCCTGTCAGCAGTGTGGGATTAGCAGGGAAAGACATGAAGCCCAAAGGCAGAGGAGGAAATGAAAAATAGGTTTTCCTCATAGAATCCAGAGTGGGGATGGAGTGGGGAGGACCCGGGGGAAGCAGAAACAACAGATGGGAACCACAGAGATTTCCAAGAGTGGGAAGAGAAATGCAGGGATTAGCTGGGGCCCCTGGCAGAGGAGGTGTCCCTAAATAACTGTACCTTGGTGCACTCAGGCGAGGGCATGTCTGCATGGCCTCACAGTGTCCTGCCTCTTCAGGGACTTTTGTGAGGAATGAGCTGGAATCTCCCTATTTTAATAATCCCGAAGCTTTGCCTCAGAAGCTGTGGGAAGGTGGGAGAAGCAGGGGCCACCAGCAGCCAGGGCCACGTGGATTCTGTTCTTCCTAGGTCCTGCTAAGGTTCGCCGGCTCATTTGCCCAAGTCCACATGCTTAGCTCTAGATATTTATTAACAATTCATTATTTTAGGTAAGGGTAAACATGAACGAGCTCAGAATTAAGCCACAAGCTGTCGAGTGTGCATATGCACATTAACTCACCCATGGCAAAACAGAAAGCTCTCCGCTATCGCTTGGCTCAGCGTGTTTTGTTTTTGTTTTTTGAAATTATTTTAAACACTTAACCCCAAGGTATTTAAACTGTTAAAAAAATTGTTTCTGAATATTAAAAAAAATCTTTCTTAGGTTCTCCTGAGAGTGGGGCACCCCAGCTAATCACACACACACACACACACACACACACACACACACACACACCCTTTCCATAGTACAGTACTTTAAAATTAATAGCACATGCAGAGGAAAAACTAAACCCTTTGACGTCACTCTTGAAATGAGGAAACATAAACAGAAAAGGCTCCACTCCAGTAAGCTGCCGGCGCAGAAGCCGATTGGTCTCTGGTTTTCCTTGCCTGTGGCAACTGACAGCAGCACCTCCCAGCCTCGCAGGCCGGCTGCCTGCTCACCCAGCCAGTCGCTTGCTCCGGGCACTGCAGCAAGCTCGGCTCTGTCCCAGCACTTGTCTGGGAGAAAAGTGGTGCCCTCACCCAGAGAGAGCCTGGCTCTCTACCTCCCTTCTCTCTCTCTCGGGCTCTCTGACTGCTTTGGCGTATCTTTCGTTCTTTCCTTTTTTTTTTTAAAGTATTTTCTTTTTCTTTTAAAAATTTACATAATTATCCTCCTAATCCTGGATGAAGTTGCTGGATTCTGCAGCACAAGTCTTCATGAACAAACCACACCGCTCAGAGATTCCCCGGCTTTCAAAGGTCACAGAACTGCCACTATGGTTAAATGTCTTGTTTAATGGTTGAGGTATGTACAACAAATTTCAGCGCAAGTTGATTTTCCTTGAGAGTACAGAGTCACAGGGAGACGCCAGGGTTTTGGTTTTGGTTTTTATTGAAAATGGACCCGGACCTCTATTCATGTGTGTTTGTGTGTGTGTATCTATATTATTTTTGTCTGTGATTGTTCCTACAGCAACCAGCTTTTGAATTTCCTTCCTTTTTTTCTAAGCGAACTGACTGAGCATTGTCACTTGCCCTGAATTAACTCTTTGAGGGCAGCAGGGTCTAGCAAGATTCCTGGCAATTCTCTGCACTTTAAGTCCCCATGGAGGAGACCCCCTCCTCTGTATTTTTAAATAAATGCAATATTTCTTCTCCGTTGTTAATTTTAGAATTGGGTCGTTTTGGGTAGAACGTGGCAAGAAAATGTTGGTGAAGGGTTGTGAACCAGTAGAGGAGAAAATCAGCTTGGTTGGTTTGTTGTTGTTTTATGGGTTTTTTTCTCTGTCTTTTTTTTTTCTCTTGAGTTTGTCATGTTGGTCAGTAGCAGACCTCAAGCTGAAGACAGTGGTAGAACAGAAAGGAACAGCTGGTAGTGAGAGGGAACACAGAATAATGGGTGGGGGTGAATTGTTGAGGGGGAAAAAATCCACTTTATCATCTTGCTACAATTTATAAAAAAAACCTATTTTCAGTCTCAAAGCTAACAGAGGAGATGTAAGTACAGAGTTATGTGGCCAGTGATTTAGGTCTTATTATTTACAAAGGAAAACAAAACTTTATTATCACTGTAAGATTGGGTAATTATCTCTTCCTGAATGGGTTGAAAGTCGAGTTAGATATTTAATTAGAGACTTAAGTGATGGAGCCTGGGGACTAATTAATCACCTAAAAATTCAGCTCCGCATGTGCTCTGGCCAGAGACACCATTGCAAGAAAGGAAACACAAGCCAAACACATGCATTTGTGTACGGTAGCTGCTGCAGAAGTCACAGTTGAACACAGGGCTGACATTTTCGGTCACACATTATTACGTGTCTGAGGGGACCTTGCTGAGAATCAGCCCTGTCTAGCATTCAGTTTTTTTTTTATAAGAGCAATTCACACAATACACAGCTAACATGGACTTCTTTATCTGAGAGTTATGCAATAGCAAATGAGACAGGATTGTTTGAAACCATTCCCTCGCTCCAAAATTTCTAACTCGCTCTCCTTAAAGTTTCCATTCTCAATGCCGAGAACTAGAAACCTGTGAAACTGGGTCATATCAGTAGCACCGTGAGGCAAGGCTCAAACACACAGTGCACTTGAAGGGGTTAACAGAATTAACTGCATAAAGCACCTCGTTAAGGACAGGAAAAATATTAGCTCTGAATTGCAGGGGATGTGCTGCGAGTGGACAATCGCTTTTCTGCAGCGCCCGGTGGGAAAACAAGGACGTTGTGTGTTGCAAATGCATAACTGCAGCTCCTCCCTTTCCTCAGCTTTATCTTTTATTACTGGCTGCTGAAACAAAGAAGGGTGTCAGGGGTTCCCTCTTGATTGGCATTTGCTCTAGTAAAATGAAGTCCTTTTTATCGCAAGCAGAAACTCAAAGTTAACTAGCGACAACTTCCAAATCCAAATCCTCTTGATAAGGCTCTCTACCTGACTGAACTGTCTGATTTCCGAGGGCCCCACTAACTAGTGTGTGCCGAAACCAGGGAAGAGGGCTGTTTCGGCAACAGTCACTTGGAGAAACTAATTTTTGAAGAAAGTTACTTAGGACAAGGGTGGAAAAATCCAAGATGTATCAGAGACAGGCATCAGTTTAAAGAAAATAATGACACCAGGACACCTTTTAACACCTTCCACAGTGTGTAACACAAAGCCACCCATTGTTGGGGTGGAATAAAAACCCGAGCTTAAAACTGTTTGCTGAGAATTCACCCAACATACATTGTAAATTATCTAAGTAATTTTAAACCTGAAATTTTTTTAACCGCTTTGAGAAATGTTTTTGGTGTTAAATCCAGCTTAAAATATAACCTGGAAACTGTCAATGATCAAGACAAGGGCATTCCAAACGTCGGCTCGTGCTCTTTTTCAGCCAAAAGGATGTCGTACACGCAAAAGTGAAATGACCAAGCTTCCCCAAGTGGGCATGTGCCACCTGGAAAGGCCTCTGCCCAGTAATTATTCTAACTTGTTGTTTGCCAAGCTCAAATCACAACGGAAACTGCTTGTTGATTCATGGAACATAGTGCTGGAAGGAATTTATTAAGCAAGAAGTTATCCAACGCCATGTCTACAAGGGCTTCATTATATAAAAGACAGCTGTCAAATTTAAGGGTCAGAGAAGATTTGAGATTATCTAGGTAACAGCTATTTTTTTTCTCTCTTCGCTTTTCAAGGCAAAGTTTCTTTGTTTAGCCTTGGTTGTAATGGAACTCACTCTGTAGACCGGGCTAGCCTCGATCTCACAGAGATCTGCCTGCCTCTGTCTCCTGAGTACTGTCTCCTGTGATACCACCTGGAGGTAATAGCTATTTTATCTGGTTTATCTCACACTGCTGAAGTCATATATGTAACGTAGGATGGAACCCTCTGTGTCCATGAACGGTCCAAAGAATTCGCCATCCTGAGGGTTCAGTTCACATATCCCAAAGAGCTATTTGGTAAAGTAGGAATCTTTTTTAGTAGGTACACCTCCTGGAGGAAGAAAACTTTGGCATTTGAAGATTTGCCTGGTCCCTTGCACAGTGGTGAGGCCATTGCTGTAACTACTTTCTGGAAGTGGCATCTTAGTGTTCCCAACATTTTCGTTCACTCACTTTCCCCAGAAGAATGGCCTGGGCGGGCACTCAGCACCAGGTCTCTCCAGGCATCCTTGCTTTCATTCATGATTCTCAAAGCATCCTTGCTTTCATTCATGATTCTCAAAGCATCCCTGCTTTCATTCATGATTCTCGAAGCATCCTTGCTTTCATTCATGACATGTTGCCTACTTGGTTTCTTAGTAGACTTTAAAGTGCTCGATGATGAGATTTGAGGAAAAGAAAAAGAAAGTAACTGTAGAGATCCAAACTGACTAAATGTCTAGATACAAGGCATATTTAGAAACTTGACTAGCAAGAAGAAAATGTGTCAATCTTTCAATGTTAAATCAAGGCACTTAAAGCCCCGCCTCCAAGGAGTATTTAACCGTTTAAACAGGTTAACATGCAATTAGGAGAGTGATTACACGAAATCTGAAAAAAAAAGAGGGGGAAAAAGCAGTGAATGGGGACCAGAGAACAGGATGAGCAGACTTGTAGGCAGCAACTAGCTGACGGACACTAAGCTATTCAGTTATTCTTGACCTTGTTTCTTCATCTGTGTGAGGAGCTGGTTGGATTAGATTATTTCTAACATCCCTGTATGCCAAACTTTTTTTTTTAAATAGTCTTTTCTAATTTTACATACCAATCCCAGTTCCCACACCCTCCCCTCCTCCTGCTCCCTCCACCTTCCCCCAATCTCACCCCTATCCACTCCTCAGAGAGGGTAACGCTTCCCATGGGGAGTCAGAGTCTAGCACATTGCCTTGAGGAAGGACTAAAGCACTTCCTACTATATCTAAGATAAGCAAGTTATCCTTCCAAAGAGAATGGGTTCCAAAATAGGCCAAGCTTTTTATACTGTTTTAGTTTCAACCAGAGGCTTGGCTTTTTTGGGAGGAGGGATTGCTTTGTTTTAAAACATTTATTCATATGTATGTGTGAAAGTATCAAGCTTTTATTCACAAAGTATCAAAAAGAAACTACTGTTGCTACTCAGTATGTTTCTTAACCTGGAGTGAATGCAAAAAAAAAGGCTGGGGCTAAGAAGGTGGCTCTGTGGGGAAAGTACTTGCTGAGCAAGTTCAGATCCTCCACAACCAGATAAAAGCTAGATATAGCAGCACGCATCTATAACCACAGTACCTAAAGCACAGACACAGAGGGATGGTGGGGGCTTGCTAGCTAGCCAACATAGGCAAGCTCCAGGTGGGAAAAGGGTCTGTCTCACAAAACAAAACAACAACAAAAACAAGATAAAGAGCAATAAAGGAAGACACTTGAGTTCAAGCTCTGATCTCCACATGAACACATGCGTAAGCATGTGCGCACGCACACACACACACACACAAGTTGGGGAGGGAGACAGTGAGAAGAAAAGGCTACATAAAGAAAACAGCTGAATGCAAGTTAGATTGCAAGAAGTGAATTTTTATCCACCTAGGTGTCTACTATGATCAGGGTGAAAATGTTGGTATTCTTTTGCAGTGACAATTTTAAAGAGTAGCGCGCTGAGAAGAGCCCAGATTTTGCCATAATTTGACTTCTTCTCCAGCCTGAGATGGAGAATACAACTCATGCATTAGGGTTTTCCTCTGCATCCCTCAAGTTATAGGAAGAACCTTTTGAGAGTGTTGAAAGCAGCCCGGGGTTTCAACAGCCTTTTGAGGAGGACTGGCAGCCATGATGAGTTGAATTCTGATGTAACGTGATATCCCTGCTGTGGGGAGCACCCTCTGTCTGGAAGCTCCTGACAGTGGTTCCAGAACTTTCAAGGATCACTTATGTGAGTTTGTGGGGGCCTCGGCTTCCTTGTCTTGACGGCTGTTTGGTGGCTTTTCCTTTCCATCCCATGATCTATCTGCTCTGAAGAGATTTCGTGCTGAGCCATTAGCAAGGGCCGAGTTCTCCACCTCGCCAGTCAATCTCACCACTTCTTTCCACGCTTTACCGTTACTTAGCTAAACCCATGTGATTCTACCTCCAAGATGATCACATCACCAAGGAAAAGCAAAAGCAATCACGAGCCCTGGGTGGGTATGGAGAATTTCCCCCAGAAAGACCGTCACTCCGCTGGGAAAGTTCCTCCTCCTTGCCGTATTTCTCTCCTGTAAAGTGGTACGCCTCCATGCTGGAGCAATTCTTGAAACAGCAAAGGGGTGTGGTTTCTGTTTCCTGGAGATGAGACATCAATGTTATAACACAAACATCTTTATTGTAATTGTTGGTTATTCTAAAGAGCCTATATTTTTCCTTTCCTTGGCATTGCTTCTACTCCAATTGGGTTTTCTTTACAGAATAGCTGAAAACAAGTTGATAACAAAGTTGGGCGGACTCTCAGGGGGAGGAAAACCTTCTGGAGAGTTGGCTGTTGGCTGTGTATCCCCCGTGAGGCTGTGAGCCCTGATATAGGCATGCTGGCTCATCTGACTGGCTGCCTTTGATGTAGCTCAATTATCCTTCTCCAGACACTGGTACATTCTCTGTGTCTAGAACCAGCAGGCATCTCTGCCAAGTAAGGGCTTACAATCCATAGTCGAATAATGGATGGTAAGGAACAGGCTTTTCATTTCAAATAAACCTAAAAACAGCATGACAGCACACAGAAATCTGTAAAACACAGGTAATTCTTAATAATATTCAGTAAAGACCTCAATATTAAAAACTCTAAATCCTATCAACAACAGTCTGCATTAAGATTTATGTACAGTACAGAGTATGACATTGACAGCTGAAGTCAGGCCTCCAGTAGTTTTGTCCAGCATGAAGAGTTCTGCCTCCTACCCCTCCCTCTGTCCCTCCTCTTCCTTTTTCCCTTCTTCCCCTCCTCTTTCCCTCCCTCTCTAAATTGTTTCTCCTCTCTCCTCCCCTCTCTCTTTCATCTGTAAGGGGAAGATGAACGAAATGAAGTGTGACAATGAGGTTTTGGTGGGTTTTCTTTATATAATATTTAGAGTAATATTTGCTTTAATTTTCTTTTTTCTAGCAATTGGTGTGACCATCTAAGGAACACCTAAGAGTTAGGATTCTGTATCTTCCTCTGTCTAGTATGGGATGTCAGGCCACAACTGGTCAGGGATAAGGAGCATGCTTCTGTGAGCCCAGGCAGAGGTTGGGATGCAATTATGAGCTTGGTCAGATCTTGATATCTAGAGCAAATAATAATCAATGGTTCTCATACCCTTTAACTCTATCATATTAGCATAAAAATGTAATGAGTTTTGCATTTTTTGTCATATAAAAGTCAAAAACTAGCCAGGTGGTGATGGTGCACACTTTTAATCACAGCACTTGGGAAGCAGAGGAAAGAAATCTCTGAGTTTGAAGCCACTGAGTTCCAGGATACCCAGGGCTACACAGAGAAACACTGTCTTGAAAAACAAACAAACAAAAAATAAAAAACTAACTGAACCCAATAATAAATGGATTATTATTATTTTATATTCTTTTAATAAAATATCACTGTTACTTAAAAGAATGAAGTAGACCTGCATACGAAAGATCAGGAGTGATTTTCCAGATCTATAAAACTGGGAAAAATCTACATTGACATCTGTACAAATAGGCAAAACATTGGTACATTCTCAGAGAAAAATCTCTGGAAATTTAGATAAAAAGTGTAACAAATGAATGCTTCTAAAAGGAAAACCTGAAATGTAGAGGAGAAAGACAGTTTTTATGAATTCAGTGGAGTTGTTCACCTTTTCCCTATAGGCTTATGACATTTACAGCCGAAATCATTTTGGTATTATGTTTGTGACACTGTGTGGTATTGACGTTGAAAACAAAGTTAGAAGATGAAGGAAAGAAGGCTTTCCATTTGGCTTTGACTTTATTTCATGAGCTTTTGAAAATGACAGAAAGAGAGAACACTCTAGAAGAGTCATGGACAGGAAAACAGAGAAAACCCAACGGTCCAGCTTCAGTCACTTTGGGGCATGAATGGCCCTCAAGACTTGATTTCCTTCAGTATAGAATGAGGAGCTTTGTCAAGACCAAAGTTCACTTAACTTGCTGTGGTGCTCATGAAAACATTTTGACTAAACCAATATATGTTATATATTGTACTGGTTTGAACATATCAGTTAAATTACCTGTTTTAAAATTGGTTCAGTTACGCTTAATTTTTCAAATTAGTGAAACACAGAGAGCTTATAATTTTCTCAGATTGTCTTGAAGGAAACTATATGTCTTAGGCAAACATTTAAAATAAATTTAAATCATAATATCAGTTATTTAGAAAACATTATATTAATATGTTCATATCGTAGGTATACCAACAACTGATGTTCGTTCTGTTTCAATATGATTTATGCATTTCTTGGTTTTCCATGAGAAAAACAAATACCTACCTTCATTTCCCTTTCTCATTACACCAGTCTCCAGCTGCGTGCAGTGAGAAGAAAGAACTCAGTCATTCTCAAGTGTAGACAGCATTCTCATGAGAGGAGATGCCCGGCACGATGGAGGTCTAAAGAATGCCTCGATTTAGAAAAGGTCACTAACTCTCAGAGGAGTTGCTTCCGGTGTGGCACACTGTGGCCTCTCTCTCCGTCCTTCACACTAGTGTCCTCATTTTTTTCAAAGAAAGGAAAACACGATTTCAGTTTGGCTTTTAGTTCAATTCGGAAATTTTAGTCATCATGGAACACATCTAGTAGCTTTATTTCCTCCTTCCTGGGGTCTTTTTATTCCTAGAGAGAGGAATAATTCAGATGAAACAAAAAAGAAGTGGGAGTCTATGGAATGGCTCTCTTGGGCCATAATGACAATCTGACACATTCTTCTCTTCTGTTAAAAGTCATTGTACTATAAAGATGCTTCAAAAGCTTATAAATACAACAACTCATACATATTTCTCTCTCTTTTTAACCGATCCTGATACCTCAGTGCTTGTGTGTAGTTTCGAGAGACAATTATGGGGCACAGGCCTTCTCAGACTTGAAACACAGAGACAAAGGAGAGGTCAGGGGTCAGCACTGGTCTAGCAGCTGTGAGGTCCTGGGTTTGGCCTCCAGCATCTCTGGGGAAACCTTTTAATGTCTATACTCATGTCAGAACTAACAGGTAACTAAGAGGTCATAGTGAATTCCCAAACATTCTCCCCTCTAAGGCAAAGCTTTTAAAACTAAACACACCATATATTTATTGAAGTAAATGGCAAATTGTAATTTAAAATAAAATAGGTTTAAGTGACATATTTTTGGAGAGAAAAGGAAAAGAAAGAGGATAAAAAGAAGATCCACTCATTTTTTTTTTAAAAGAGCCCAGAATTTGTAACCTAAAATCCGAGGTTTGGGTTCTGGATGCAAGAATGATTGATACTCTTGGCAAGGTATTTAGCATTTTTGGTTTTCGCGTCTCTAAAATGTATCTTGCAGCAGGTACTTTTGGGCCCTCTAATTTCAGGCTTTCGTGTGTAATGAGTCACTTCACTCTTAACAAAAAGGACACAAGTCACTTTATTCTCACATCACTCTTGTTACGCAAGGACCAGCTGAGTTTATCCAAAGCAAGGCAATTGAGACCGAAAGGAATTCCAGCTCGTGGAGCCAGGGTTCCACTTCATTCTGGTGACAAGTTTCAGTTGTTCTTACACATTTTTAGTTCATCTCTACTCACACTAAGCACGACTTGGAAAACATTTTTAAAAATATTTATACAAAGCATAAGAGCATTTGTTTCCAAAAAATGTTAAAGCATTCTTCTAACTATATTTATACACACGAGGTTCCAAAATAAAGAGAAATTACATTATTTTATATTTAATGCCTTAGAAGTCGACACTTCAAACTTCAGGAAGGTGTTTGGCTATGGGGCATACAAGGATGCTCAGAGAACATTCTGTAGGGGGGTCATTCTTGTTCATGACTGTGTACAAGTTAACCTTACTCTACTGAGATGAAGGTGTATATGGTATGTCTCATAAAAGTGTAAAAGAGATGCAAAGGCTTTATTTGCTGAGTGTGTAGAGAAGGAAAGAGAGTAAGTGTGTAAGCCTACAGCACTGTGGGCTTAGATGAGGTCTTGGATTAGTATAAGGATAGTGCTGTGTTGAGTGCTTTAAGATAAATGCAATTTTGTTGCAGTTTGAAAGTTTCTCCTCAGAATTCATGTGCTGGAAGCTTAACTCCCAGGGTAACTATATGAAGAGGCAGAGCTTTGTAAAAAGTATTAAGTGCATGGGGTGTAATTCCCATGAAGGGGTTAGTGTTGCAGCCATTGGAGTGGCTGAGTTACCCCGAGAGTGGGTTGTTATAGACGTGCCTGGGTGTCACCTCCAGCCTTCCTAGGTGGCTTGTTATCACCTTCTGCCATGTTATAAGGTGTAGTGCCTGTTGCTCGCACCAAGCTCTTGAGATCCCCAGTATCCAGAATTGTAAGAATCCTTTTCTTTTTAAATTACCCATTCTCAAGTATTATGTGGTAGAAACAGAGAAAGATCTGTGTTGTTTTCTTGCCTTTTCTCTTCTTTATTAAACTATAGCACATATCACCTAAATTATAAATGTATTGATCATTCACTTACGTTTGGGAAATCTCTGTACCTCTGTGTGTTATTCAGGTTGCCAGAGTGTTGGTTCATGTCAGAATCTGGGATGCTGAGGTGGGAAGATTGCCTCAGTTTTTGAGGCAAGCATGGGATGTAAGTTCAAAAAAACCTGGATCATGTCTTAAGACCTCTTATTACTCAAATCAAGACAATGGATTTTTATATCATCACCATGCCAGAATCCCCTCGTGTCTTCTCCATCTTCACTTCGACATTGTGTCTTGAGACTTTGATGGAGGAAGGTCATTGGTTAAAAAAAATAAAGAAACTGCTTGGCTGGCCCTCATAGGTTAGAACACAAGGGGGGTGGAGAAAACAGAACAGAATGCTGGGAGGAAGAGGAAGTGAGCTCAGACTCGACAGCTCTCCTCTCGGGAGCAGACGCCTCAGGAGAGATGCCATGCCCTGCTCCCAGGCAGACACACGCGATTCAGCTCCAACCCAGAATGGACGTAGGCTAGAATCTTCCCGGTAAGCGCACCTTGGGGTGCAACACAGATGATTAGAAATGGGCTAAATTAATATGTGAGAATTAGCCTAGAAGAGGCTAGATAGAAATGGGCCAAGCAGTGTTTAAAAGAATACAGTTTGTGTGTTGTTATTTCGGGGCATAAGCTAGCAGGCGGCCGGGGTGCTGGGGATGCAGCCCCGCCGCTCCTATTACTACAAGACTTGTAAATTGTTTTTATATATTTATTTTTTGTTTCTTTTCATTTGTCCACTGTACTGTGTAAAGCCTTGAACTTGGTCCAGTTTCCTTTTTTCATTGATTATATTGAGCTACACCTTTTTCTCTGCTACCCTCCCTTCCACTCCCCTCCCCTTCAACCCTTTCCCATGGTCCCTATGCTCCCAATTTTCTTGTCTTTTTCTACTTCCCATGTAGAATACATCCATGTACGTCTCTCTTAGGATTCTCATATTTGTCGAGGTTCTCTGGGATTGTAAATTGTAGGCTGGTTTTCTTTGCTTTACATCTAAAAGCCACTTATAAGTGAGTACATATGACATTTGTCTTTCTGGGTCTGGGTTACCTCACTAATATGATGTTTTCTAGATCCATCCATTTCTTATACTATGGATAATGTTGGCCTAAATCTTTTGGTACAGGATCCGTCTATTTCTATTGAGAACATGCCTAGAAATGAAGTTGCTTGACTTTAGGAAATCACGTTAAATGTTAGTGGAAAATTTAATACTTCTCAAAGTTCTTATAAGAATGTACTCTATCACTAAGAGTCCTTTTCCTCCCTCATGTTCCACATCAGTACTTCTGTAAGGTATAGAGGAAAGGCCATCCTGTGCATCTTGCTGATTCCCTTTTCACAGGTATCACAAGCCTATAAATATCTTTGTTGTCAGATCCAGTCCTTCTATATTTTAGTTCTAAAAGATTCTTCATATTTCTTTGGTATCTTTGATTGTTCTAAGTGGCACAAACATCTTCCCTATTAGTGAAATTTCCTGTTTTATGCTTCAGTGTTATCTTGAATTCTTTACATTTCTACACAAAATTTTGAATTAAGATGCTTCACTACCACACCAACCAATCAGCAAGGCAAACAAACATTTGGGATACAGGTTTATCTGAGAGAATGATGTCTTCCCTGCGCATAGTATACCCCCTTCCATTTTGTAGATCTTTGTTACTTTTTCTCTTGCAGTACCTATTAGTAGGCACTTAGTAATTTGTTCTTATCTAAACAGCACCTCTCAGATTTCAACATTTTGCTTCCAATATACATAGAAATTATTTTTTGTGTGTATACAGTTTATTATCCATAAGCTTGCTAATGGCAATAAACCAATAAAAATTAGTTTGCTAATGATAATAAACTCAAACCTCCTGCATTCATTTAGAGTTTGTCATATTTACATGTGTTTATGACTGACTGATTGGGACTGGGTAACCTAGTGGGGAGCTTTGTTGCTGGAGAAGACTGATGTTGCCCATAGTTCTTCATCTAGGGACGGGGTCATGTGAGATTCCCCTCATCCATGTTGGCATGTCGATTAGTATTAGTATTCTTCAAGTCCTGTTTAGGTAACCATATTGTTGAGGTGTCCTTAGTATAGTTTCCCTGTCATATATTACAGACAATATTATGTAGCAAACATATGGTTCTTCATCTCTTACATTTTTTCTGCCTCCTCCCTTCTGAAATGTTTTCTAAACTTTATGTGCAAGGGTTGTATTGTCAATTGATCAATCAGGCTGGGTAGCCCACAGACAGGTGTTCTCAGCATTTTCTCCAATTTTGTGCTCTGCAGCTTTACTGAAAATATTTAACTAAATCTAATTTTTCTGGTAAAATCTGTAGAGTAGTTTAAGTATTGCATCATGATGTTTTCAAATGGGGATAATTTTCCTTCTTGACTGTTTTTGTTCCTTTTATATCTTTGTCTTGTCTTATTGATATCAGACTTTGAGCACAATAATGAATAAAAATGAAGATAGTAGTAACCCCTGTCTTCCAGAGTTTGGAAGAAATGTTTTCAATCCCTGCCCCAATTTAGTATAACACTGTCAGTTGATTTTTGAATAAACCTATTATTAAATTGAGGTATGTTTTGTCTTTTTCTAATTTCTGTAAGACATCATCATGCAGGCAGAGTGAGCTTTATCAAATACATTTTCTGATATATGGAGATGATCAGAAAATTTCATCCTTGAGATTACTTACATGGTAAATTGCATTCATTCATTTGTTCATTTTGGAACAACCTTGCAATGCAAAGATGAAGCTCCTTTGTCTTTTGTCATGATGCATAATCTTCTTGATTTGTCCTTGAATTTCATATACAAGTATTTTGTTGGGAATTTTTGTGTCTTTCTTCATCAGGGCTATTAAGTTGTATATTTTCTTCGTGCTGTTGTGTCTTGACTTGGTTTGGATATCAGGATAATACTGGCTTCACCAAATGAATTTGATGGGGATCCTTCCCTCCCTGTGTCACGGAACAATTTAAGAAGTGTCAGCGCCAGATGATCCTTAGAAGAGTATTAGAATTCAGCACAACTGTTCCCGGAATTTTTTTTTTTTGTGGAGATTGTAACTGAAGGTTTCTCTCATGCCTGCTAGTTCCCCCAAAAAAAACACCACTCTGAGGCTTAATATCAATTATAAACTGTTTTGCCTATTAGCTCAGGCTTATTATTAAATCTTAAAACTTAAATTAGATCTTATGACTTAAATTAACCTATTTTTATCATTCTATATTTTACCACAACACCCCTGGCTTGTTACCTCACATCTTGCTTCCCCAGTGGTTTCTGGTATCTTGCTAACTCTGCCTTTTTTTTTTTGCTATACCTTTGCTTGGATTTCCCACCTGACTTTATTCTGCCTGGCTATTGGCCAAATAATATTCTTCATTAACCAATGGTAATAAGACATATCACAACATACAGAAGGGCATCCCACATCAGGAGATAATTTTATCTACTCTCTCAATCTTATTGTTCCTCATGGACCTGTTTATAAATAATTTATGACTTTATTTCAGTAAACCTCATACATTTAGAAACTCATGGACATTCTCCAGTTTCTTGGAATATGAGTCTTCCTTGTATTCTGTTGTAAGAGAGCTGCTTGTTTGTTCCTGACTGCTCAGCCCCAAAATAATCACACTGAAGCTACATTATTTAAAACACTGTTTGCTGGCATATTTCTGGCTAACCCATATCCTAAATCAAATCTCCATTAATCTGTGTTTCGCCACTTGACTGTGACTTACTGGGTAAAGTTATATCCAGGGTCTGTCTCCAGAGGGGGCTACATGGCTTCTCCTTGACTCTGCCCTTCTTTCTCCCAGCTTACAGCTTAGTTTCCCCCACCTGCCTCTATTCCCTGCACAGGCCCAAGACGGTTTCTTTATTAACAAATGGTATTCACAGCATACAGGCGGAATCCTACATTTCTATTTGCTGGTGATCTTCTGGATTTCATAGGTTCTGTTGTTACATCTCCCTTTTTGCTCCTGGTGTCATTTATTTGGGTGTTCTCTCTCTCTCTCTCTCTCTCTCTCTCTCTCTCTCTCTCTCTCTCTCTCTCTCTCTCTCTTGGTTTGTGGGCCTAGAGGGTTATCAGTTTGGTTAATTTTACTTTTACAGAATTCCATAAAAAGATTATCTCCCCATGACAGCTGTAAGATGATGCCCTTCTCCCAGCAAAGTTTGTCCTCAGAGTTAGAGACATCAATAAGGGTTTATTATAACTGGTATAGGGTTGAGTTGGGGGTGGATATTATGTAGGCCTTGGGATTTCACTAAAAAAATTGAGTGGAATAATAGGTAGATATAATAATAATAGTGAGTAATAGAGTGAATACTTGTGAGATATTTATAGACAATTTACATTGGTATAGATTATTGTATATTGAAACAAATTCAAATTATATTTGTTATATTAAATATGCTTCTATTTCTGTTTACAATATTTTATACCTATGCAATGTTATTTTGTCATACTGTATGCAAGCATGTTTCTACCTCTGTTGAAGACATCCTGTATATTGACACAATATTAGGATATATTTATCAGATTGCAATATACATTTCTACCCCTGATCAAGATACTTATACATTGTTTACATTTTGAGGTCATGACCCTCATTTGCTGCACAGTTGTTCAAATATTGTGTAACATTCTAATATAAAGTCATAATCTTTAAGTTATAAAGGTATTAAGTATTATAGGTCAATAGTCATCCATGTTCGTCACACTTATAGTTAGGCTAATCAGGTTCTTTAGATACATAGAAATTGTATTCTGAATAGATACATAATCTTCAACCACTTCAAAGAACTGTAAAATATAGTATTTAAATAGCATAGGAGTCTGTTGACGTGAGACACAATTGCTCCTGTAGCACCAATCTATTCCCAAGAGAATGTTGAGCACCGAAGATACTCCACTTGGAGCTGGTTTCCTTCTTGACAAAAGTGGCTTTTGAGCAAGGAACTGCCCACGCATAATCACAAAATACACAGTGTCCAGACTGGGCAAGCAGGATACAAGAAAAAAGATTGCCAAAACTTGCCAAGACAGGGTAAGATGGCTTTGAAAATTTTCTTGCCTCTGAAAATGGTCTGCCAGTTACCCTAAACCTTAGCTAAAGTTGGTTGCTCCATCAATGCAAATGAGACTTTGGGTGTTTGCCCAGGTATTCAGCTGTCTCTGACATTTACTGCACATTTTGGAAGCTGCTTGATTGCACTTCCTGCCTACTCAAGTAATATTATCTCCCTTCTCAGGTCTTCCATGGGGTTAAAGACTAGATAGTCATAGTGACTTTCCTGTTATGGCCTAACCAAGCCATTTCTAATACAGGACTTAGACTCCTTAGGATAAAATAATTATTAAAACATTTAGCATATGTTTCTTGCTTGGTATTGTTTATGCTGGTTGTAATTCTAAGTTCTGTACTTGATATCTGTTCTTATTGTATGTAGTTTTATATTGGGTTTGGAACTCTCTTATTTAGACAAAAGGGGAAAATGATAGGGAATCTCCTTCAGCCAATGGTCTTTGAGAGGCTGGACCAGGTTGGGCATGGCCTTGGGTACCAAAATGATGTGCCCCCCCTCCCCTCTCACACCTGGATGCTGGATTCTGTTCTTATTTCCCATTGTGATCTGTGAGTCCCCCCTTAAAGAAAGAACCCCTTATTATATGCATTTTAGAGCTAGTGTGGGATTACTTTGTTCATGCTCCCATTCATCCAGTGAATTTCTCATCAGAAACAATTCTCTCTTCATTTGATTCTGAGTATTATTCTTCTAGATCCTGTTTCATTCATTTCTTCCCTAATCTTTCTTATTTCTTGTTCTTAATTGGGTTTGGAATTGGATTTTTGCATCGAATAGATTTTAAAAGTTGATGATTATCAGTTAGTTGAAAATAATTTCAACTTCAAGCTTTTGGACAGATTTATTGCTTACAAATACATCTATCGATTGGCAAATGGGTTGGGGTTGTTTAGTTTGTGATTACTTGTGAATGCAATTCTAATGTGTTTATGAACTTGCTATACAAGATTTTGAGGCTTAAAATTAGTTACAACTTTGCTTATACAATGTTCCCCACGCCTATGAAATGAACGACTATTGTGTTATTAAGTGTAGTTCTCCACATATGTCAACTAGAAATTCATTCATCATGCAAATCTTCTGTATTTGTGCTCTTTTTCCCTATATCAATTATTCAAATAGGCAGATTAAAAACTTCCTCAGGGCTGAGGACACAGCTGTTTTCCTTTTAGATATTCTCCCTTACTCATATATTGCATTTAACAGTTTGAAATTTCATTTTTGTAGCTTAAGGTTGAATATCAGGAATTGCATAAAAGTTACAATGATATTGTGATGTTATGCTTTTAAGTCCCATCTTTACCCTTTGGATAAATAGTTGATTCTTAGAGAGCAAGCTCTTTTTTTTTTTTTTTGGACCAGTAAATTCTTTTTTTCCCTTTCTTTCTTTCTTTTTATTGATTTTTATTGAGCTCTACATTTTTCTCTGCTTCACTCCCTGACTCTCTTCTCTCCCTTGAACCCTCCCTCAAGGTCCCCATGCTACCAATTTACTTAGAAGATTTTGTCTTTTTCTATATTCCATGTAGATTAGATCTATGTAAGTCACTCTTAGTGACCTCATTGTTGTCTAAGTTCTCTGGGCTTATGGTTTGTAGGTTGGTTTTCTTTGCTTTATGTTTAAAACCATATATGAGTGAGTACATGTGACAACTGTCTTTCTGTGTCTGGGTTACTTCACTCAAAATAATGTTTTCTAGATCCATCCATTTTCCTGCAAAATTCAAGATGTTGTTATTTTTTCTGCTGTGTAGTACTCCATTGTGTAAATGTATCACATTTTCCTTATCCATTCTTTGGTCAAGGGACATTTAGGTTGTTTCCAGGTTCTGACTATGACAAACAATGCTGCTATGAACATAGTTGAGCACATGCTCTTGTGGCACAATTGAGCATCCTTTGGATATATACCCAAAAGTGGTATTACTAGGTCTTGAGGAAGGTTGTTTCCTAATTTTCTGAGAAATCACCACACTGACATCCAGAGGGGCTGTACCAGCTTGCATTTCTACCAGCAATGCAGAAGTGTTCCCTTTTCCCCACAATCTCTCCAGCATAAATTGTCATCAGTGTTTTTGGTCTTGGCCATTCTTACAGGTGTAAGATGGAATCTCAGAGTTGTTTTGATTTGCATTTCTCTGATGACTAAGGATGTTGAACATTTCTTTAAGTGTCTTTCAGCCATTTTAGATTCCTCTGTTGAGAGTTCTCTGTCTAGGTCTATACTCCATTTTTTTTTAATTGGATTATTTGGTCTTTTGGTGACAAATTTCTAGAGTTCTTTGTATATTTTGGAGATCATAACTCTGTCTGATATGGGGTTAGTGAAACATTTTCCCATTCTGTAGGCTGTCATTATGTCTTGTTGACCATGTCCTTTGCTTTACAGAAGTTTTTCAGTTTCAGGAGGTCTCATTTATTAATTGTTTCTCTTAGCATCTGTGCTACTGGGGTTATATTTAGGAAGTAGTCAGAGCAAGCTCTCTTAATAGTTTATAGCCACCAAAAAATTTCAGTGCATACACAGACACATACTACATATGCTCTTAAAATTTCCATTGGTGTGTATAATTAAAAGAAAGAAGTCTAAAAAGCCAAAGTAAAAGTGAAAATATCTGAGAATTGCTTAATATGATATAAATTTATAATTATTCCACTGAACAGAAACTCAGCCATTATATTATATCCCTTACATAGTTTTATCCTTGTTTGTTTTTTGCTTGTTGCCTTTGATTCAACTTTGATCACTGTTAAAATCTGTGAAATAAGCATTGTGTTATTTATGGTTGCATGTCATATTATTTTCCAATCTTTTGTCTTTTAACTGTCTATATGTTTATCACTTAGAATTGCCTCTTTACAATTCAAAGTTTAGTAAAGTTAGTTTTCTCGCTTTAATTATATTTTTGTGGAGTATTTAGTCCTTTTATATTTAATGCAATCATTTAGTGCACATCGTCTATTTGTCTATTTTATTCTCTCTCTTTTTACCTTTTATTCTTTTGGATTCAGTACTTATCATTGTGTTGCCTCCTTTCTTATTAGGTTTATTTATTTGTTTTGTATTATTTTACACTGTAGTGTAGTGTATCCTTTGATGAAGGATACAGGATACATCTATGACCTAACCAAAATATGATATTCATTAATGCTCTGCCCCTTCAGGAGAAGTGTGAGAGCATTGGAATACCTCAACTGCCTTTATATACCTCATGAATTACATGTTGTTAATAGCTATCTAACTTTATATAATTTAAATACCTCAAGAATAAATATCATTGCAGCATTATACAATTTACTGTTTTCTACATACAGTGTAGTTATGACTTCATTGAAGTTTTTTTTTGTTTGCAATGGCATTACTTTATAGATTTTCTCAAGTATCTTTTTTCTGGGAATAAAAATTTCCATTTATAATTTCATAGACAAATTTATGGATATCCTTATACTGTCATATTACATAAATTGTATTACTATCATTCAGTAATTCTGAAATATTTCTATTAATCATTTTATTGTGCCTCATTTTTTCCTTGTCTTCTTAATAGGAGTCAGCTGTATGTGTATTGTAGGTTTAAATCAATCTACCCAAACTGTTTACTTTGATCTCTTTGTTCTTTATTTTTGATGTTTTCTTTCCACCAAAATTCACTACCTACTTCTTTCTTCAGGTCAATATGATCTATCACTAAGCCCATTAAATAAATTTTATATATGTTATTTTTTAGCCATAGACTTTCTCATTTTTAATTTATTTTAATTTTCATTGTTCTTAAGTCTCCATAAAAATTCTTAGCCTTGTCTATCATATTCTCATTTCATATTGCATTGAACATATTCTCTAAGTGATTTTAAAGCTCCTAAAACCATATTAACTAAATTTATTTAATGTCTTATCAACTATTCTTATTGGGTGTAATTGTCTTGGTTTTCATATATAAATATATGTCAATGAGAGAGAGAGATGTAAGCCTGTGTACAGTGTTATAGTTTCTCAGATAACCTCTGTGAATTTAACAGTGACATTAACTGTCTTGTTTGTCTTAATCCAAACCTAACAAAGATATAAGACAGTATTTTGTTTCTTGATGGATTATATAGCCGTTTCTCTTTCTGTTCAATGCTTTCTTCAATGAGTGTAGGATCAAAGGTGAATAAGAAAGTATGAAGAATAGCGTAGAAGACTCCATATGAACCAAGAGTAGATTCTCAAAATTGTTTTTGTTTGTTTGTTTTGCAGATTTTATACTTGTGTCTGAAATGAATTTAAAATGTTATTTACATATCCATGGAAATAATAATCTAAATAACAATTTAATCACCTGCTGACAATCTGTATTCCGATGTGTCTACTATAACATTGTACAACATTTTAAATGAAAAGAATTCCAATCTCATCAGAGCACATACTGTTTTATAATTGCTAGCTGCTGGTAGTTCTTGGACAAACATCACTTTTGAAACTGCTAATACACTAAAGAGCTTTGGGGCTAAAGCATCAGTCATCATGACCTGCTTCTGATCTGTAGCTCATATTCCAATGAAGGAGTCATCTAAAAATTACACCATCTTGCTTCTAGTTCCTAGCTTTCGCACCTGGCAGTTAACGTTTCCTTGCACCATCTCTAGTGACAATTACTTCTTGGTGATTTTCTCCATTATCCAGCGTATTTCTCAGTTGTGATTCTATATAAACCATGCTAGTATTTTTGAATGTGTGCGGTAGACACACAAGAAAGTGTTTTCTTTCAGCCATAGCCTATAGAATTAGCGAATACTTAGTTAACAATGAAATGAATCCTAAAATAAGTCTAGTTAGGCGGTTGTTAAGCTCCGACTTAGTTATATGAAATCAGTCTTTGTGTTCTAGAGTCATTGGTTGCTTCTGTTGATTTGCTTTCTTTTCTAGGGTATTATATTTTTTTGTCCTTCATGCAGGCTTTTCCAGTGATAGGATATCTTTGGAATGCAGGAAAATTTGCATTTAAAAAATGTATTACCCTAGAATTCAATATCTAATTATATGTAGATAATTTATATGTAGCTTAAAATATATGTGTATAAAATATTAAAATAATTCAAATATGTTTTCTGTAACTTTTGGGATAAGTTTTCTTATAAATAGACCATGTGTTTTATTATTTTTAAAGTATAAGCTATAGAGTTGGAACTTTAAAACTCAGTATTCAACAATTCTAAAATGCCATTTCAATTGAAAGCACTGAAAGAAAGACTTACAAAGTATTACCATTTTCTGTTGATAATACCTATTTTATGGGCAACACTCAAAATGCAGGAAAACTGTCTTAATATTTCAGCCAAAGGACAAAATGAGTTTTATATGTTATGCTATGAACTTTTAAACTGAGAAGACATCTTTCACTTTAGAACGTCAACAAAGAATAACAAAGAGCTACTGCAAACTCAGAGTGGGCCAGCAGGAGCGCATTTCTGTACTGCTGTGCACTTTGATTGACTAGACCTCAAATTCTCGTGAGAAGGTTCCTATGTCCTGTTTCTTATTTACAGTTTTTCATTGTTAAAGAAACACAAAGAGGTAACTTTAAGGAATCTATAATTGAATTTTCAAAGCTCATTTTAAGTGTTCAATTTAAATTTTAAAAATGACAATTCACAGACATGGTCACTTTGACCTGCGCTTAGGTTGTTAATACAATCCCAAGAAGTGATGTCTTTAATTATTTTCTGAGAAATGAACTCCCAAGAATGTTGTTGATCTCCAAAGTGGTTTGCTATCTTCCCGTTAGGTTTTCAGGCTAGAAGGTTTTTTCATTCCTTTGTTTTTGATGTAGCCAAGAAGCATTCTTGGGGCCCTTCCACATACAAGTCCTGGGCCATTGGTAGATACTAAGATAGACACATTAATCTTTCATCTCTAGTCAATATTGTGTTTCAAGATTTTGACTATCATCCCCCTGGTGCCTATATTTTAACTAAACACTAGTATAACAACATATGGTGGTACTTAGAGACTATGGATGCAGGGCTGCTGTTGACCCCAGAATTATTATTGCTGGACTACTCTGATTTTCCCATAGTGTATAGGTAGCATCAGAACTGTGTTCAGTAATGACCCCAAGTAAATTCTCAGACATGCTTAGCTGGAATTAAATCTGGGACTCAGTGTTTTACATTGTCTTAATTAGTTTTCCCAATATTCCTCAGATGTACTGGCTTGATGATGATGATGATGATGATGAGATTTCACTATAGGAATTTCAAGTAAACAGTCAGATCTCTGTTTCTTGCTGTACACGTTCATAGACATCTTGTTAAAAATGCATTTCAGTGGTCAGGCCATTGACATAATTTTTAGGCCCAAATAGGCAAATATCAATAAATATGTGGCTATATTGTGTATACCTGCATACATATATATACATATATATACATATATAAGAGTATTCATTATGACAGGTATATAATATCTGCCTATAATTTTCGAATTATAAGTAGATTTATTAGGACTTAGAATTGGGGAAGTATGAACTTCTTTGGGTTGATGTGGAAATGCATGTAACATATAACAAGCTATTAACTAGTCTAGACTCAATGTGTTGCATTTATAGTTACTGTGTTAGTTTTTTTGTCACTATGACAAGACACCTAAGGAAGGAAGATGTGTTCTGATTTATGGTTTCAGCTCAAGGTCACAATAGACTTCTACTGAAGCAGAACATGGCAGAGAGTGTGTGATGTGTGTGGTAGAACAAAACTGTTCCCCTCATTGAAGGCAGGGGAGAGAAGGAAGAAAGAAAAGAGAGGGAGGGGAGAAAAGGAAGAGGAGAAAGAGAGAGAGAGAGAGAGAGAGAGAGAGAGAGAGAGAGAGAGAGAGAGAGAGAGAGAAGAGAGAGAACATGAAGGTGATAACTACCCTTCAAATGTATAGCCCCAATGATTCTCTTCTTCCAATGAGTTCCACACTTCTAATAGCCCATTTAGCTTTGGAATAGTCTGTTTAGTAACATTCAATAAAACTGCCAAGTAGTGAATGACTAAACCTTCAACACATTAACCATTTGGGGGATGCATCTTATTTAAACTGTAAGAAAAAAGATAAATAGATCATAGATAGTTTACCAATTATGATAGTGTATTGTTTGCACATAGTAATGAAAATATTCTGATTCCCACTTAAATCTCTCATAAAACCTCCAACATAAGTGTGGTTGTTCCCACTTTCATAATCAACCTGAGACTCTATTGGTTAACTCACGTCAGTTACTGTTTCTTAGTAACAGGGCTTGCACTCATTCATTATTTGAAGTCTTAATATGGTCTAAAGACTCAAGATACAGAAGAGGAACTGACAATATTCCTATCTCCATGGAGTTTGCAATACAGTGAGAGAAATCTGACAGAACATAAGCAAACAGATCTACCAGTTGGCTTCTGTTTTGGTAAATCTATGAAGAAAATATAGCAGAAGAAACCAGTAGGTTGCTTGCTGTAGGGTGCAGATTTAAAATGATGGCTCTGGACCGTGTGGGATGAGTCGCTTATTCAGCAGAAGATAGGACGTCTGCTGTGAGCAGATGATGTTTAATGAAGGCCAAATGAGAGATGAGAATAGATTGTTTTAGGGCTCAGACTGTGAAATGGATCAGTGGGAAATGTTTGGCTTTGGAATTATGGCAGAGCAAATAAGCTAGAACCGAGGTAAAGAAAAAAACAATCACACAATCTTTGCAATGTCACCTTTCCCCTCCCTCTCTTCCTTCCCTCTTTCCTTTCTATCCTTTATGGTACTTCTTTTTTGTGAGATATGATCTTATGTAGCCCAGGCAAATTTTGAACTCACTACGTAGCTGAGGTTGCTCCTAAACTCCTAATCCTCTAGCTTCTACCACTGAAATTCTAAAATTGTATGGTTGTGCCTCTATGTTGGGTCATGGTCCCAGATACTGAATTTAGTTCTGCTACTTGGAACAGGGAACATGTTGTCCATTTCTTCATTTGTAAAAGTTGAGGAGACACCAATGGTGTCAAACTTAGAAAATTGCTACAGAGTATGTGTATGCATGTGTGTCTATCTGTCTGTCTGCACATGTGCTCACGTGATCACATTTGGTAACAAGTACCACATCATCTATTGTGTACTTATCACCTGTTTAAAAAAAAAAAACTGGGAGCAGCTGGCACTTCTAGATTTGAGGCTCACATTCCCGAGGTGGGATAGATTTAAGGAAGACCAGATGGGCAAAAAAGAGCACAGCAGAAGTTAAGAGACGCGTATAAGATTCACCAAGTTTGAGAAGTCTACCAAGGGAAGAGAGATGAGGAACTCTGAGGTTCAGAGGGGAGATGAGAACTAAAGAGAGGTTTACTGACATTTATACTATTCCTAGTCTGACTGCAGGATCAGCACATACCTAGGGTGACAATGTAAAGAGGAAGAGGGTGGGGGGTGAAAACCCCACCCACACAGGGAGGAGAGGAGAGGAGAGGAGAGGAGAGGAGAGGAGAGGAGAGGAGAGGAGAGGAGAGGAGAGGAGAGGAGAGGAGAGGAGAGGAGAGGAGAGGAGAGGAGAGGAGAGGAGAGGAGAGGAGAGAGCCAGGACACGGCTCCAGTGCACATCTGGTTTTGACATCGTGCTGCCTATGTCACTGGAGAGCAGCCAGAGTGCGTGCTTCAGACATGAAAGCCTCTTTATACATCACTAGTGGTGAGGGTCTGTGGCTTCCGGCCTGGACCCTGATGACAGGAATTTCCCACTGATGCTTAACAGTAGCACAAAGAGACTGTGGTATTAGTCAGCCTCCTCCTGTTTACCATGAGACGGTTTTAGTGCAGCCAGAGTCAGACGCCCCAAATGCTGCACCAATCGCCTTCAAACTGCATCCTGTATCCCCTCCTGTACTTCAATGTATGGGCAGCTCCAATTCACAGACATACTTTGATTCAAAATCTAGAGCTGGGGAGCACTAGATCCATAAGATGCTGTGCTATTCGGGCGGGGGGGGGGAGCAGGGGGTCTGGTTCTCAGCCAGCCCTCAAAGGTGCAGCTAACGCACGAGGATATGAAATAGAAACACAGAGGGTTCAGACCCTAAACCATGGAGCAAAGGGCTTGCGGGATATTTGCATGGATTTCTTAAAATACAAGGAGTATATATTCTGTTCCTTTTCAGACAGAGCAGAGTAAAGACTAGCAGTTTCCTACTGGGTATAAGAGACAGGCAAGGAAAGCAGTCCTTGGTAAAATATCTACCCATAAAGAAGTTGGGTGAATGAGGAGCACAGGGGTAGATCAAGAAAAACAATGTGGAGACAACTAGGGCTAGGAACAACTCAGCGGTTTAGAGTGTTTGCTGTGTGAGTGTGAGGATCTGAGCTCACATCTGTATTCTCAGTTCTCCTACTATGAGACAGGAGGTAGAAACAGGAGAATCCCTGCTAGTCCGTGAGCTGGCCAGGCATTCTCAGCGGCAAACAACAAGAAACCCTGTCTCAAACAAGATAAACGCCACAGACCAACACATGAGGACATCTTCTGGCTACTACTGCTACTACACACATGCACACAGACACACACACAGAGAATGAGGATCTGTAATTTCATATTTGTTCTGTCTGACTAGAAATCTTCTGCAAAACCCACACAAAAAGAAGCATTCCTACCTATCAAAAAGACCGGCGAAAAGATTTTGAGGTGTAGACAATCAGGAATTGTACAGAGTCACTGAATGGGAACAGTTCAAATAATTCACCTGTAGGTTCACCTTTAAGCCACTCCACTATTGGATGGTGCATAATAAAGTGGATTCCTGTGTGTATGCACATGCATGTATGTGTGCACATATATGTATTCACGTATGTATGTGTGTATGTGTGTGCATGTGTGTATATGTATGTGTGTGCGCATTTGTGTGTGTGCACGCATGCGTGTATTTTGGAAACTACTTCAGTTCGATGCTATACATTGCTAATGAGGAAATGTGCTTTCTTCCTCTTTGTCCACATCCAAATCTTCTATTTTATGTTTTTGTAAGTGCCATAATCATCAGATTAACATTATTGTGTGCTTAATAGAGGCTTTCTAGTTTAAACTTTGTTCTCTTACTAGAGAGGCTTGATGTAACATTTTTCTGTCTTGGTGTGTTATCTAACACATCAATGTTTTGATCCTCAGATTTTAATTAATTTTCTATAGCTATTCTTTCTTTAATGAATTCATTTTATAAGATAAAAGTTTCACAGTCCAAACGCACAACACCCCCACATATGAGAGCTCTGATTTCTTGGCTTTCGATGAGACTTTCAGGGAAACTCCTCCTAGGACTGGTCAGTGACATTTCACTACAGGCTTCTAAAGTCCTCTCTTAAGACACATCTGGTCCAGGTATGGTGGGGCACACCTGTATTTCCAATACCCAGGAGGCTAATGAAGAAGGATAGTGAGTTTGAAGCCAGCCTGAACTACTTTTTAAGATACTGTGCCCCCCAATAGAAAACAGTTTAAAGTCCTAGGCCATCCACAAATGGGAGGACAACATAAAGAGAGGTCAAAAGAATGGGTAAAGATGCCTTCAGCATTATTTCAGGTATCTCTTTGTTCCCAGAGTTTACAGAGTTGACACTGGAATCCAAGAATAGCCTCAGAACTTTTTGTGGAGTAATTTAGTGTTCTGTGAAGGGTTTTATAATGAGATCTTTTGCCCAGATTATCTTTGAAGAATTCTTAAACGCCCTCAGATAAACCTTCCACAAGCTATGACACATGCCTGAGATGTTTACTAATTCTGGAATAGAGTGGTTGCTTTAAAATGATAACAGAATTTATTATCTGAAATATGAACTAGACACATGTGATTCCTTAGGAGGGACATTATTTAACCTTTGTTGGGATTACTAAAGCAAGGTAAGCATGTTCTAACTAGTTAGGCAAATAGAACAATATAAATATGACTAATCATTATTAATGGTTTATATTGAAAATCCATCCACACAAACTCTGCTGTGTTCACAGACATAGATACTGTTTGTTCATTAAAATTTAAATTCTTTATTGTAGTTTTCTTCTTCTCAGAGGTATGTATCTGTGATGGTCATGCATGTGTGTGTGCAGGCATGTCTGCGTGTGTATAGATGCATAAAAATTTGCATGTGCTTGTTGAGGCCTGAGGTTGATATCTGGAATCTTTCTTCCTCATTCTTCTACCTAATTCTTTGAGGCAAGTCCTCTCAATCAAACCCAGAGTTTACTGATATGGGTAATCTCCCTAGCCATCTTTCTCTAGGCTCCTTTTTTCTGTCTTGGAGCTGGAATTGTAGGTAGGCCTCTACACATACTCAACAATTACATAAATTCTAGGGATATGAATTCTGGTCCTCATGCCAGGGTAACAAGTACTTTGGCCATGGATCTACCTCCCCAGCTTAAATTCTTAATTATAAATATGCCAGATGTAGAGAAAACCATCTAAATAGCTGTTCATCTATTCAACAAATGTTTGTTGAGGTGACAGCGGTAATAATCGACACAGGAAAAGAACGATGCAGGAAAGGTGTTTGGGAGGGCTGCCGGGCTAGGGCACAGTTGAGAGAACGAGCCATGCAGGTAGCTGGGATTCGACTGCGAACACAGTGTGTGTCTGTGTGTGCAGCCTCTCCCTTCCTCTCTCTGCCTCCTTAGAGTCCAACCTTCTCACCATGACTTCCTTCCATTGACTTCTGATTTATGCTAGTCTGGATAGTGGTTTTCCTTTCTTCTGATTTATTTCATCCAAACCTTACATTTCCTAGCACCATAGTTGATACCATCATCTTTGCCCCATAACGGTAACTGTGGGTCATTTGTAGATATTCTCTCATTCTCATGAGTAGTTTTGTCTCTGCTACTTATTTAAGTGGTTATCTTAAGTTCCTTCATTGTGAGGTGTAGGAAGAAAAGCTACTATTATCCTTACTATCATCATCATCAATTTTCTAACTCCATGTCTTCTCTCCAGAGGATGCTGCTGATGTGAAGAGATTCATCAATATCTTTGAGACTCCTTTGTAGTTATGGTCCCTAATTTCAATTTAAAGGCTCAGTGTGAAAAAGAAAAGGACGTAGTGTTAGGTAATTGTCAGAAACAGTGTTTATACATAGCTCTCAGCTCAAAGCCAACTGGGTTGCCACAGTTACCTGATCTCCTAGATTTTGTTGACCGGGACAATGACCACGACAAATGAATTAAAACCTGCTGTAACTCTGGCTTGGTGGCGTTCACCTTGCAACGCTGAACATCCAGGCATTGAGGTTTGCCTGGCAGGTGAGTGTGATGAGTTCTTAATGGTTATCTTCCTGAAACTTGCTTCTTTCATTTCTGCTGTGAACTTTATCCAGTTAATATTGCAGCGATGCTATTTAAATAATTTTCTGATACTCAATGCTGCCATCCCAGTTAGTGTCCCTGCTGTATATTTTTGTAGCCTTCTTTCTTTTGCCAGACCCATAAGCACGTATTTTAGTATTTTTTTTTACCACATGACTTTAGCTTTTAATGCAACCACACATCCTCTTTTAGCAATCAAGCTAGCTCTATGAGCATGCATTACTTCTTTACCAAATCCTAGCTTTGGTTTTTCTATGCATCATGTTTTTGTTTTTGTTTTAGTTTTTCACTTTCTTCCTTTGTATATGCTAGATAGGTTGAGCGTTTTCATTTATTTATTTCATTGACTTAGAGATTAGACATTTAAGTTCTCTGGCCTTATATTTTCAACATTTACACTCGAATTTAAAATATAATTTTGTTTATTTTCATGTATTGGATATTATTATCACACCCCAGTATAATGTAATCTATACTTTTTTCAAATATTGAATGCCTTATTGTTTAATTCTTTATATTTCTTTTGAATTTAAGGAAAGCACTTAAGGTTTTTATACATTAATATTACATATATAGTTGTCGAAATATACAAATTCAATGCAAAAAAGGCATTTATTAAAATCAGGTTTCTTCCTCCCTCCTTCCCTCTCTCTTTCTCCTCTCCCTCCTTCATCCATCCTCCAAACATCCTTAGGCTTGTTTTTCAGTATCTAGTTCTGATGAAAACGAAGTTAATAGGGCTTTCTCTCTTTCTCTAAGATGTGCCGGTGTAGGTGTGTCCTCTTCCTCACTTGCTTCTCCACATTATTTTTCCAGACAAGATCTTTCAGTGAACCTGGCACTCTCCATTTCAGCTGGCCAGTGAGCCCCTGGGAACCATTTGTTTTTATCCGCCTGAAGCTGGGGTTGCTGATGTGTGACACCATCCCTTGCTTTGATGCGGTGCTGAGATCCAAACTCTGGTCCCTGCATTTGCTCAGTAGGCTCTTCAGCCACTGAGCCATCTCCCTGGGCCTTGGGTCCTTTTTCAGTGAGCTATTTGCCCTTCATACTATGATATTGTTGTCTCTACCCTAGCCCTGCTTTGTTTATAAACCAGAGCTGTTATCTTTAAGCGTTTTAAACTAGGCACACATGTTTTCCACCACTGCTCAGCCTTGCTTCCAACACTGTTTGGCCTTTTTTGTATCATGTTCTTGCTTGGAAGCTTGTTAGTAGTAAATACTTTCAAGGTTTAGACCTAAAAATAACTTTATTTAGCCCTCAATCTTGAATAATACTTTAATAGGGCATAGAATTATCTTTCAATACTTCGAGGGTGACACTGTCTTGCCATTGGCCTCTGTTGTTGCTGATAAAGTCCTTCTGTGTGGCCAGCTACCATGACTGGTGCTGTGTCATCTCTGACTTTCTTTGTATCGGAGGAGTTGGTGAAGGAGGAAAGGAATAAAACCAGAGATCCTTGGGCAGCACAGTACAGGTGTGCGTTTGAAAGGGGTTGAGGAAAAGCCCGGTGTAGGAAAAGGCTCAGAGAGAAGCTCGGCCCAAAGTTCCAACCCAGCTCATAGGTTCCCCAAGGCCCGATTAGAAGATGAATTTGCACTGAGCAGGAAGAACTGCACACAGCATCCATCACGCCTTGGGCATGGGTGCCATGTTGGATCCCAGGCCAGAGGCTATTGCCGTACTGTCTTGGCACCTCCCACCTAAGCAGAGAAGTAGGGCATCGCGCTCATCTTTCCCAAGTTCATATTCATGTACTCATCTGGATTCGTACCCTGTTTTCTCTCCGACAATACTTCATCAAATCCAGTTAGGTTTCACCCACACTTTGTATGAAAATTGCATCGCCCACCCCTTCTCACTTTTGTGAATCTTTTCTGGACACGGATTGGATGGTGATCTGATTGCATCCATTTCTCACTTCACACTCACTGTAGCTTGTTCGGTGTGTGAGAGTTTCTGCACAGTGAGCTTTCCAGCTACATCTAAACTGTTTTGACCTACATTTGGCTTTTTTAATTCAGCTACCATGTATCTCACGTCTAGATGATATTTGGTTTTTTAAAATCTGCTCAGTCCTATTCGAGATTGCATTCTTTCCTCATAGTTTTTATCTTTTGTTTACCTGCAATCATTTGTAATCTGCTTGTTTTGTGGATTCCTTTGCTGTTTGCTCGGTGATCGCTTCTCCTCCTTGTTGCCCGTTTCACAAATTGTGCTTCCTTTTCTACTTTTTAATTGTGGTTATTAAGTGAGGACTTATATTTTTCATTTCTTAGATGTTTTGTGCTCACTCTCAAATGGATCACAAAACTAGCTCACATATAAGCATTTCACCCTGTGGATCCTAATTTTTCCAGATGCCTGTCTTCCTGATTTCCAGTTTCTCAAGTAATTTTTTTGTTTGCTTGCTTGCTTTTTCCCAGAAGGAGAAATTGGTTTGTCACTCCTTTAGAATAATGAATAAAGGCCTTTTATCTCTCTCCTCCCTGAAGGGCAGCTCAGGATCACATCAGGGCAAGGCTCTCTGTTACCAACTTATTCTCTTTGACAAGAGCAGACATTAAATTCTGAGTATTAACTTAGATTGTGTCAAAAACAGATACTGAAAAACAAGCTTAAAAATGTCTAGAGAGGTAGAGAGGAAAGGGGAGAGGAGACCCAATTGGTATGATTTTTATCCATAGACATCCAAGGGTTGAGTAAATCAGGAAATTCAGATATTATATAGAACCTGTTTGGGAATTAACAAATCCCCACCCCAAGGGCAGGGGGAGTTTATTTATTTCTACTCCATATCTGGGGGGTCACTGGGGAGTTTCTCGGACAGAGGGAGGAGGAGGCAGTGTTCTCTGATATTCCTAACTTGTCCTGTGCCACCAATGTGGGCCTCAGGATTCATGGGAGAAGAGAGGACCATATAACCTACTGAGAAGTCAACAAGAGTACCCAGAATGTTCTAGGTATGAGGGAAGAGAAGTATGAGCATCTGCCATAATATCCTATTGGATACTGAAATTCTCTTTTTGATTCTAACACCTGAATTTAGGCTCCCTCTATCCTCTAATATCTAGAGATTTTTCTTCTGTTATTTTGTTGCTGTTTATTTAAACAGCACAACTACATCTTCTGTCAAATATTTTCAGTACGTTTTCTTTAAATGAATGTTTGTAGCTGGAAAGAGGTCTGTTAAGGTCAACACCTGTGTTCCCAGAAGCAACATTCTGAGATGTTTTAACATATATTTAAGTTGTATAAAATGAGAGCATGCTAATGTGCCGCACTATGACCTTTATTCTCAAGATAAGTTTAATACGTTCTCTATAAACATATGTGTAAATGGACTTAATTAATTCATTTAATTTATGTCCCTAAAATGGTGTAGATTCTCATTTATAGAGTACTACTATAATAAAAAAAGCTGTAAACATTATTTAACTATTTTCTCTCATATTTATGTTTCTGTGTTTGTACTGTAAATTCCCAGTGTTAGGTTTTATGGAACAAAGATTTTATGTAAGCTTAAATTTTAAAGGACACTATCACATCCACCTAAGCAATCTCTGCCATTTCTTTATTCTCACCCACTGCACATGAGAGGTTTTTTTCACTTAATTTGTTTTAGTTAATTTATTATGAAAGATAAACCGTCTTACATATTCTGGTCATTTTCCATTCACTTGAGTGTCTTGGCCCATATTTTTATTAGTCTGCATATTTTTGTAGTCAGATCTAAGAACTTTTTATGTCCTGAATACTAGCTCTTTGTCACATATCTTGCGTTTACTTTTAGAAGATTACATTTCATCTTTTGAATTTGTTTATTGCATTTTATTACCCATGTAAAATTTTATGTAACCAAGTACATCTATATTTGGCTTTGTGGTTTCTCATTTTCATATCATATGTTTAAAGAACCATGTGGAATTATTAATTATAAAAGAATTCAAGCAGTTCTTGAATGCCTACTGTGAACTGGATATATCATGGTGTATGGGGAACAGGACTAAGATGAATGCATGACTCTATTGCTGCAGGGTGTCATATTAAGTAGGAAATACTTTGTTCTGTAAAAGGAATGATGTAAATAAACTTCTCCTCTCCACAAATAAATAAGAGCACGGATAATAATTCTCCAAATGTATAAATCTTTTTAAAAAGAAATACTTCAACCAGTCAAAACATCAACAAGAATTGTAAATAATACTATTTAGAACTGATGGGCAAGAAAGGCAAGCCCAGAATTCAAGGTCTGTTTACACACTGATACTCTAGGTTTGTCAAGCTATGCGATTTCTCCATTCGCTAAGGCCACTTCTGCAGAGTTCATACAAAGAGGAACTTTTCAATGCACTTTTTAAAAATGCTGCCAATATTAATCTCAGTAGTGTTTTTAGACACCAACCGTAATTACTCAATTTTGCTAAATGTTGGTTTGAGAGGATTACTGTTAAACAGATGGTCTCTGACCTTCAGACAGAACAGTTGGAAAGGCAAAATGTACATTAGAGAAGCAAATTCCATCTGAAGACAAGAGAAATTAGAGCACACCCTGTGTCTGTGTATGTATTATCAGAGCATAAAGGGACTCTGTCCTTGTAAGAATGAGCGAGTATTCCTTCTAACTCAGTGTAGACGTGTCTAAATCTGCACAGTTGTAGGCCATATTGGCATTGTTTCATAGCGAATGCTTAGATAAGTATGAATCAAATTTAAAATGAATTAGGTAAAAATATAAATATCTACCAAAAAAGCAAATTGACAACTTCAAACGAAGTAGAGCAGAACACTGAGCAAGTCATGAAGGCGGATTCTTTGGAGTCTAGAGAAATCACATTCTTTTCATATATAAAGTTTTACTCCAACAAACCATGCATACACACACACACACACATACACACAACAAACAAATAAATAAAAATAAAAAACACTGCATGGCAGCTTGATCCTTTTTTTGGCTTGAGTTGCCTGGTAGCAAATTGGGACTCAGAAGAAAAATCAAAGGTCAAAATCAGCAGACTTCAGAGCATCCACCAGGTGAAGTATCCACTTAGGAAGTCCCTGCTGTGGCCTGCGCATCTCTGGGAATGGGGATGCTGGTATATGACTTAAGATCTCAGGAGTTTAGCCATCTAGCCAAGGATGAACACCTCCAATGAGTCAAGGACCATATGTCTCCATTGCTGCAAACAGGAGGCGTTTTTTAAACTATTAGAGAAGAAGAACATCTGGGGCCAGAGGACATCAAGTTCAGCTAGTAGGGTGGATAGCAGAACTGCAGCAAGCGTTATACGCAATGTGGGTATGGAGGAGGCTTCAGCTTGAAATGGGAGAAACAATGAAAGGGACACAGGGATGACCGCCATGTTTGGGTTCTCCAGGCGTGAAGAGTCACTTTTGTCCAGGGTGGCAGAGGAAGTTAAGGCCAAGATTCCAACGTACAGGATAGCAAAGGGTTTCCAAACGCTGGACTGTGTGGTGGAGAGGCAACTACACCCACAGGGACAAGGACAACAGTCACCCACATGCGCATGCATTCTCAGAAGCCAAAGCAGTCACTAGGCAATTAGAGCTCAGCGGATAAAGGAAAAAGTGGGCTTGCCAGCAGTTCTAACCCCAGAGATGCAGGGCAGCATGGGGTTTTTGTTTCGTTTGCTTTTGCTATCGGTGTTGCTACTGTTTCTTCTCCTCCCCTCACTTCTTTGCAGCCAAGAATCATTTCAGGGTAAATCACAGAACAGACCTGTTGGTTCACACTTCCCTCTGTTAATATTTCAGAGTTTAAGAAGTACAGAGCCGCCCCAGGGACAGTATGAACCACTTGCTAGTGTTACCTGTACGTTTTGGAACAGCAACTGCTCAGTGCTATTGTGTCAGGCTAGATGAGGCAGATCATTGAGAGTCTGTGGTGAAATCACAACACTGTATACAAGTAATGAGACCATTGTCTGGGTCTGAATACTAACAGCTAAGCCCTAAGGTGCCTTAAGTAACAGGTACACACTGATATGCTTGCTAATCTAGAGCCTCAGGGGCCATGGGTCTAAAACCTGACAGGGGTATAAACTCATAAAGCCAAGTCCAAGTTTCCTGTAAGTAAACAAATTGGTGCATTGAATCCATTTCCCCTTACACTTTCCCGTCATTCTCTCCACTTCATATGAGATTTTAGAGACTTGAGAGAAGCTCAAAATGTTCCACAGGCAGACAGTTGAAATAACTGTGCCCTGTAACTGAAATAATTGCGCAGTCCCATTTGCCAAACGTAAATTAGAACATCAGTTGAGCATAAACTTGAGAGAGAGTTGTCTGCCCCAACTCTCCCATGAGCATATAGTCATGTAGCCTGTGGGCCAGGCTTAGAATACGTGCGCTCTCCATTTTGTTGAGGTAAAATTGTTTCTGTGGCCTTTTCTTTTTCATTATACACCTTGGAGCCATGCTTCAAGTCAGACTTAATTTGGCCAAAAGTGATTAGATTTGAGATGAAACCTAAGGCCAGCGGGAGCAGCTGGCTTGATTTGTCTCAGGAAACTACCCAGTGGTTTTGAGTATAAAGTGTGTGGCTAATTCCCCTGTTGGCTATCCATTGCACACCCAGCCCTTGCTTCCCCTGCAAGCAGAGACATCACCTGAGAGCAAAATAGTCTGGCTAAGTTCCCTCCTTACTAAGTGTTCTATGTATTTCAATTTAAAAAAAAGTCTTAAACCTCCAACTGAATAAAGGTGCTTTCAGCTTTCTCTCTGGGTTGCTCCCATGGCTTCCCACCTCTTTGCTCACACCGTTCCGATCAGTTTGATGATTCTCAATGCCTCCCTTCTCATTCATTCATCCTTCTGCTGCTGTCGCCTTGAGTGCCTCCTCAATTGAAGTCTTGTCAATCAATCACTGCATTTCCTAAGCTGAGCAGGTGGGTCCAGGACTTTCTCCTTTGAGATTTCCATGTAGAATCGTTCTTTCCTAAACCAAACAACCATGATGATGATGGTGGTGGTGACAAAACACGTTCAGTCCTTGTGAGATGGCTGTCCTGATTTTTAAAGAAACGCTTGAGCTCTTCTTTCCTGTCATCTGCCGCTTCCGGGAGTTCTGTTCTTTTTTAGTTTTAAAAAGTACATGGATAGGCTTCCACAAAGCCAGTACGTGCAGTAGGATCAAAAACCCATTGCCATTGATCTTGAGTTCTCATTAGTCCTCATTGTCCGCTATGTTCAGCGAGTCCGGTTTTATCCCTGGCTTTTTCAGACCCAGGCAAGCTGGCCTTGGTAAGTTCCCGATAGAACATCCCCATATTCTCAGTGTGTGGGTGCAACCCTGATCGCTCTTTGGGCTGACGAGGGAGAGGGACTTGATTGGGTGAGGGGGAGGGAAATGGGAAGCGGTGGTGGGGAAGAGACAGAAATCTTTAATAAATAAATAAATTAAAAAAATAAAATAAAGTACATGAATAATGAACTTATTCTATTACTTTAATATTTCTTGTATTTCAATAAATATGATGTACTATGGTCTCCTTCTCTCTATTGTCCTTCTTGTCCCCTCATCTTCTCCCATCGTCTTTTTCCACACCCCCAATAGGTGATCTTTCACACCCATGTTCTTTCTTCACATGCAGCCGTGCCTCACATATGAGAAAGAAAACCTATACTTTTCTTTTGGAGACTGGCTTATTTCAGGGAACATGATGGCCTGGGCCCCATTCTTGAAAATGACATAATTTTCAGATTTGCAAAATTACTTAAACTCCATTTTGGGCCTGCGCCGCATTTTCTGTATCTATCACCGAGGTGAGTTTTGCAGCCTGGCTGCTGGGAATCGGGCAGCAGGAAACATGCATGAACAGTGTCTCCATGATAAGCTGACTTTGTCTCTCTCGGGCATATTCCAGGAAGTGACACAGCTTATGGACATTCTATTTTTACTATTTTTAAGAATCTCTATGCTGATTTAGTGACTGAACTAATTTACATCCCCACCAACAGAGCTTAAAGGTTCTGTGTGTCCCCCATAATTGCCAATATTTGTTGTTACTATTGTTTGTTTTCTTTCTTGATGATAGCCATTCTGACTGGGGTGAGACAGACTCTCAGCGGAATTTAGAACTGCATTTCCCTGATGAAACCTTATAGCCCAGTTTAGCATTTCTGTTTTTGTTTTTTCTGTCTCCGGGAATTGAACATACGACCTTGCAGTATGCTAGGCTAGCATTTTAGCCAGCGCTACATTCCTAACCCTCTGGACCATTTCTAAGGGCACACACCACCCCTGGCTGAGGTGTGCCAAATAACTTGGGAAAGCAAGCTCTTCACTTCTTTTGACTTGATTTCTAGCCCATTAACGCATTCTGTACTGAGAATCACAGAACATCTGGTCCTATCTGAATGCTTCCAATAACTAGCCCAGACTCCAGTACTTCCCTAAACAGAAGCTGGATGATTCCCATCAGTCTAGTGCCTTCCATCACTTGGGGATGGAATCTTTCACCATTCATATAATAGAGAACAAACGTATGCTCAGTTTCACTTGGCAGACATCGAAACTCCCGAAGACAAGGCCCTTCTTCAGATTAAGCGCTCTGTTCTCAGTTGCTCCCAGCATTCCTCAAATGCCAAGATGTCTAGGTCCTGCGTGCTCCTCGTTTCTTTTCTCTGGCCTGCTCCGGTCTTTCAAGTTTCCTCTTTAAGTTTTGTCTTTGATTTTTTTGGAATGGTGTGACCATACACAATATATGACTGAACAAGCAAGGCATGGCTAATATGCCGGGGAATTACCCCCACATACAAAAGACTTGTTAACTCCACAGTAAGACCAGGGTGTACCAATAGCTTCAAAGGCGACAGCATAAACAGACATACACTATACATCCTAAAAGCGCTGCTCAACGCAGCAACCCTCAGCCCTCATAAGGAATCCTTAAAGCCTGCCCAGCTCCCGTTTGCTTGAGCTATCAACTCCTCTCATAACGATAATTCAGTAAAGCTAAGTGATAAAGGGTAATTTTCAGCATCTGACATTTATTAATAGCCTATATCTGTCATCCTTGGTCATCAAGTCCTAGGAAAGCAAAATAAATTTCTCAGAATGGAGATTTCTAGTCAAGTCTGGAACATCCGATGGCATTTATTCCTTGAAATAGAAGTCTGCAACAGACGCTTTTGTCAACATGATAATTACAGTTACTTTGCCAATTAGCCCAACTAGAAATATACTCTCTTCAGAAACTCAAGTCTTTGAATTGACTGAGTGCTCCCAAGTGCCAGGCAATGAGCTAGGCTGAGGCCTCGGCTCTCACTGCAGACACTTCTTGAGTTTTCAACCTGGATCAAAATAAGCACAAGAGCCTTGTACTTCAAGGTCTCCAAAGTTCACGAGACCCAAAGTCTTTGCCTCACAGTGTCCATCAAAGGGCTGAAGCCCCTCCCACTGGAGGAGCAGAAACACACAGCTAACCACTGAAGCAGGGAAGTTTCTCCTGGAGGATCCACCCAGACTCACTCGGAGAATGAGTAAATCTGTGTGACTGCTTTCTCCATCGGCAAAGTCACCTGGGTTTTTGCATCTCGTAGGAAGAACTCACCTAAAGCATAAAATGTCATTTGATTTTTTTTTAATGTTTTGTGTGAAGCAGCCCTCCGAACCTTAGTATGGATGAATGAGTCCTTGTTACATTTTTATATTAGCAACCCAAGCCCCACCTATTCTTACAATTTTGCTACTGATACTATTGACATGGAATAAAGCCCCCTAAACATGTTATGGGTTCCCGGTAGTCTCATGTTTTACTTAAATAATAAATAAACTCACTAGAGAAATCAGACCCAAGGAACTAATTAGTGTTTAGTGATGTTTCATAATTTCCAGCACTTTGCTGGGTCTGCAGCATGGAATTTTACACACACACACACACACACCCTAGGCCCTCTATTCTCAAGTTGGATCTTCTTGTGTTCTTCTTCAACTGTGGCTCTTGGCTTTCCAATACTCAGCATCTGTGCCTTGTTCCTGGTACCTTTTTAAGGTCACTGCCATCCCTAAGGTGGTTGTCATTTAGTGTTCTTGACTGCCAATATTTCTATTGCACTTTTGATCGGTCGATTGATACTTAGTGAACACCAACATCTACCACGTGACTCTTTCTCATTGTCTCCTTCTGTGGCATTTTCATGATCCCTGAATTCAGTGCCAGCCCTGCCCTTTTACTCTTCCTCTCCTGTCTGCCTAAGGGACAGGGTGACAAGCTTAACAGTGACAGGAAAACAGTGCTCTGAGCAGTTCCCTTTGGCTGCAAATGAATGTTCAGAAGGCAGCCCTTTGGAGGCATAATGTGTGTGACAAAAGGGGAATACTTTGCCTTGAAATGGGCTCTGTATGTTCCTATATCATAGAGCTTTATGACTGAAAAATAGTCCATTGTTTTTAGACTGTGTATGTTTTATTCACCCATCAGTGATGGACATTTAAGTAGGTTCCACTTTGGGACTCTTAGGGATAAAGTTGGCCATGAAAAATATTCTAATTACCCTTTGAAAGGGAGTTAAAAAACAAAGCATTACCGAAGAAGACAACTAACTAGCTGCTAGAAAGAGAACAAGATAGAATTTCCATCATCTTGTGGAATGGAAAGAAAAAGAAGCCTACATTTTTTTCACGCTATGCTCTCAAAGATGGTCTGGGGAACAAAAATTGTAACGTGGAAAAGCAAAGTTGAATTCAAGCAATGGCTACTCACACCTGTCAAGACATGGCACTCTGGGGGCCTCTACTCATTAGCAGGCGTGCAGTGACATTTTGATAATATATTAAGACTTAATACATAGTCATGATGCTTACCAAAGAGAGTTCTGAGGGTCTGAGACAGTCACACAACTTCCCTCACTGTAGTTAGATGTTAATTTTCTTCCCAACTTGATGCCAAGCCCTGCCGTGTTTTATGGAACATTCAAGGGCTGTGCTTCCATCAGGAATGGCAACAACTGTGGTCAGGTGGCAACTGTCTTTGCTAGTCAATGAGAAATAATGAGAAAACAAGAGTGTTTTTAAGCACACTGTGGAATGACTCCCCACCCCTAACCCCTTTGCTGTGAATCTTCTACTGAGTAGAGAATTTTGACTCAGTTACACCTTTCTCCTGCAGATGTGCAAGAACCCAAAGATGACTGCAAGGTGGTGGCAGCATTTAAAAACGGTGCTCCATTTCTTTTTTTTTTCTCTTCCTACATTCTTTTCTGTTACACATAATTACTAACTATTTATACTATGCTAGGCTCTGGACTAGGATCTGAAGGTACAATAGTAAGCATTGCCTTGGATTATTTTACAATGCCTTCGACTGTTTCATAATTCTTCTGCACATTATTCTTTCCTTATGTGGAACTATAGCAGGAAATGCAATGATATATGAAAAGTTGATCGTATCAGAGAAGTTCAATTAGATAACATGAGCCGCACAATATTGCCAAGATCCAGGATCCACATCTAAGTTCTGAAATTTTTATAGATGTTGCATGCGGTGTGCTACTTGCACAATTATTAAGGAAAGATTTTTACTTAAATTTATCCAGTATTCACAGAGATGAGTTTAATAAAGGGATTCTGTTGCATTGAAAAGGCTTGGTTATTTATTCTCATCCACGTCCTTTGAGTGATCTCCATTTGGGGAAGCTTAGATGGTCTAAGTAAGGACCACTGATTCCAGATACCTTGGTGTGGACTCATCTACATCAGCAAACAAGAGTCATCTGACATGAACTCTCCTTCTTGGTAGTAGTGTCAAACTCAGTCTTCCTCTTGGACAGCTTCTGTTCACTTAATATTGTATATCCTCTTGGAATGTCATCACCCAGTTCTCAGCACTAGTGACTCTTGCTGAATTCTCACTTACCATGTGGTAGCCACAGCACTGAGTCCTGTTGCATCATGTGGTTGGTATGGTAACCCTATAAACCTGAATGAACCTCATAGCCAAGAACAACTGAGGCCAAGACAGACTAAGGTCACACCCTTCGCAAGTGGCAAAACTTGATCCAAACTCTTGTAACTATGATCTATCTCTAAAAATAATTCTGCAGCTTCCCAGGACTTACAGATACCCTTTTAGACAATTATCTCATTGTCTTCAGGTAAATGTACCAGAAAAAAATTCAGGGATGTTTGAGTTCCATTAAGTTGGGAATACGCACACCCAGGCACACGTGTTTATATATAGAAGGCTCTCATTATTTAATTTCTGATTATCACAGAGATAAAATAAACACCCCTGTCTTGGGTTGCTTAGAAATGTAAATCAAATGGGGCCGAAAAGGTGGCTGAGCTAAGAGCATTTGTTGTTTTTGCAGAGGACCTACATTCAGTTTCTAACACCACATGGTAGTTTACAACCAGCTGTAACCCCAGTTCCAGGAGCTCTGATACCCTCTTCTGACCTCTGCAGGCAACAGGCACACAAGTGGTGTGCAAACATACCTGCAGGTAAAACACTCATACACATAAATAAAATAAAATAGAAATCAAAGGACAACAAATACCAATAGTGAAGAGTGCTTAATTTTCTATTGTTTATGAATATTTTCTCCTACTGTACTATTTCACATGCCCAGAAGATAACAGGATGAATATTTTATACACACACACATATATGTATATATACTTAGACACACCTATATATTTCTTTTGTATATAAGTATATACTTATACTTACCTATATATTTCCTTAATATATAGGTATATATGGTTAAAGAAAATGGGTATCACTGACTTATGAAAACTAAAAGTGAATTTCAATAACTACATAGTCCAGGTCATTTTCCCACTTCCATATCTCTCTTGATGATGGGAAGGGAGTCCTAGGAATAGTCTGAGGATTCTTGGAAAGAACATAGAAACAGTAATTCTCTCACGTTATTTAGGCGGCAGGGTCTACTGGATGCTCTCTTTCTCCCAGTTCTGAGCAGAACTCCTTCCTGAAATTCGCCTGAGAATAAAAATGGAATTTTGAGGTTTTGATTTTATCTTCCATGTTCGCATCAAGCTTGTAGATCCTCCAGGATGTCTTTAGTTCTCTCTCATAGAATTGCTGATCCACACGCCAGTGTCCCAGGCCTCTGGGAGGGTGTAGGGCTAACCCAGTTTGCATTCTTCCTGAATCACCATCACCTGAAGTGGTCTGTGCTCTATACAGCTGGCTCCACGTCGTTGGTGACATAACTTTTCACCCTATTACAGTGTATCCGTGAGGCACGACCATGAGCTACCAGGTAGCTGATTTGCACAATTTTGTTACACTTCACGTTATAACTCACTCGTGATCATTTACAAACTTGTTCCATAAAAACAACATTTTCAAAAGTAAAGCTCCATTATTGGAGATTTCTGAAATCTGTTAACACTTGGGGTGTGATGGACCACTTGACAATTTCCTCAGAATGTTGTTTATGTACTCTGAGATTTAAAAATTTACTTATTTTTCATTTAAATACACTTCATTATCTATTTAAATGAATTATTCAATTTTGCACATGCAAGTGTCAGGGAGCAGGTGTGCACCTGAGGGCAGGTGTTCTCACAGGCGATAAGCATCAGCTTCCTTGGAACTGAACTTACAGGTGGGCATGAGCCACCCACACAGATACCAAACATGGATCCTATGCAGACCAGTATGCACTCTTCACTGCTTAGCCACCTCTCTCACATCATCTCTGGGCTGACTGACTTAGCAAGCTTCCCAGCCAGGCCCTAGGCATTTTTAGGGGTGGATGGAGCTATAGCTGCTCCATTTACTCCAGTGGCTCAACACCATGGGTCTAAATGCTCCTATTGATTTTCCTCACTCTGGTGAATACAAATGAATCCTGTTCAACAGAGCCTGTCTTCCCAGAGGCTCACACAAGGCATATGGGCACAGCTTCAATGGTACAGCTTGGATCCCTTGGCAACCAGCTTGGCAGTCAATATGACTGTCCTCTTTAAATATGCATCATAAACTCCCAAAGGAGTTAGCCCTGCCTCCCCCGAAATCGTGAGAGAGCTACACAGATAGGGATGGACAAGACCAATTGTCAGATAAGGAATCAACTTCAGGCTCATCTGTTTGCATTGCTGTGGGACAAGTAGCAATAACTCGAGGAAAATAAGACTCTTGTGGTCCATGGAAGAAAGCAGAAACCGTGCATAGGAAAGGGGCACAACCAGACTTTGTTTGTAAATGGGCAGTGATTATGTTCCATCCAAGCTGCTCCACCTATGAGCTAGCCCTTCTTCAGAAACTAGGAAGGTCTAGGAATGTAGCTCAGTGAGTTAATCATGGAGTCTAGGGGTTCACTCCCCAGTGGGCCATAAACTCGGCAAGGTAGTATAAACCTATAATCCCAGCACTTGCCCTCAGGAAATAAAAGCATGAGAGTCAGAAGTTCAGAGTTACCTTTGAGCTAAAAAGTTAGTTCCAGGCCAGCCTCAAGATACATGAGATGCATCTCAATAGCAAACAAATAGAAACTAGTTGTCATGATTGTTAACATGCTATTGTTTTTAAATATGTAGTGTTAAAGAAAGGCGCTTCCTTTCTTTAATTCATAGGCAATAATTCCCGAAGGCTTTTATTTAACATGAATCTCAGGATGAAGTGTTTCTGTTGCAAAATGACTTAGATTCCACACCTTCGTGAGGAACCATGAACCTGAACTTTAATGTTATATGGTCCATTGAGTGATACTGTGCTAACAGGTACGATGAATGGATTTTTCTCCAACACCAACCAAAGAGAATAATATACCTAGATTCTATGCATTTTGAGTTCAGTAAAAGAACATGTTTGTCTTAGTTAGGGTTTTATTGCAGTGAAGAGACACCATGACTACGACAACTCTTAAAAAGAAAACATTTAATTGGGAATGAATTGCTTACAGTTTCAGAGGTCCAGTCCATTATGATCATGAAGGGGAGCAAGGCTGCGTGAAGGCTTGGTGAGGGAGATAAGAGACCTCTTGCAGGCAACAGGGAGTCAACTGTCTGACTGGGTGATATCCTGAGTATATGAAACCTCAAAGCTCACCCCCACAGTGACACACTTTCTCCAACAAGGCCCTACCTACTCCAAAAAAAGCCATGCCTCCTAATAGTGCCTTTCCCTGCAAGATTATGGAATTATAGAGGCCAATTACATTCAAAGTACCACAAGTCTTAAAAAAGTAAAGGCAGGGACTGATGGGGAATGTCAACCTGATGTCAACGTCAAGCTTCCACACACATGCTTATGTGCATGTATTTATACTACAAGTACACACACCACACACAAATGGGTGGGAGTGTTCATTAGACACCCCCTCATTAATTCTAACAGCTATTTCCTGATAAAGAGGTACTATACCTGTGACTTAGATACAGTATGACAATCATGGACCAAGCTGAAGAACACTGGTGTGTGTGTGTGTGTGTGTGTGTGTGTGTGTGTGTGTGTGTTTCCTGTTTTCACTGTTGAATTTATGTTTTGGAGTCTCTTCCTCCCCCACTATGACCTCTTGTCATTCTGAACCAGCCCAGCATGGGTTTTGTTGCTCTTTTGTATGTGCATCTCATTCTGCCCTCCTTTAGATTTCTAGCCAACTGTAAACCCCTTTGTAGGGAGGGAGGCCGCTTATTCAGTCTGTGTCTCCCTCTGAGACAGGTGCATAGCAGGTACTCAATTACAGGCTCTTTGAATTCATAATCCATTATCCAGAAATTAAAGATGACAATATCTCCTTAATCCCTTGAATAATTATGCCATTGTCACTGAAGTAAAAGGAGAACATTTAACTTCAAATCTTGAAGCTTTTCAAAATTACCTATTATAAGCTGATTAAAAGTAGATCTTTTAAGTTGTCACCAAAGGCATTGATTCTAGTGAAAAACCTAATCCATTTATGTATTCATACATAATTTATACTCCGCCTACTTCCAAAACTTAATTGAAGGAGCCATTGAGACAAAGGCAACTGTGGAAGTACAAAACAAACTCCAAGAAGTCTTATTCATTTCGTTGTGCCAGCGTTTTGGAATGTTCACGGGTTAAACGATGCCCAGGCCTATCGTCATTGTGTCTACACTAAATAGAGGCCAGGAGGCTTATCTCTTTAAAAGGTTAAGCTAGTTCCTATGTTGTAACCTAGTATTTTAATTATTCTTCTTTAATTTTATACAACCAATTTTTGTCATTATAGTAAATGACAATAATCATAGAATTAATTTAAGTATATTTAAACCTTTAGATTACAAAACAATAACTCCCAGTTCCAAATAATAAATTTATTTAAATAATACGGAGAATGCCAAAGAGTTTGGAGGTCGACCCTAAACTTTGCAGCAAACATCACAACAATAATGACAACCTGTCGCCGATTACCTTAGAAGGTGATTTGGGGTGACAGCTCAAGAGAAACTAGAGGGTTTTGTTCTAAGAGAGAAAGGCAAGGCGAGCCCAGAGGGAGGCTAGAGGAGCCTGTAGGGCAGAAGCCTGGGATGTTCCTTTCAAATTAGGCCCAGCAGCTCGCATAGCTGCAGTGAGCTCTACCCAATTCACCCATCCAAGGAGGCTGTGTGGCCGATTAGCTTTCCACCCAGCTATGTTGAAGGGTACAGTACTTGTTGGACATGTCATTTAAATTGAAAATGAAACATTTGGACACATTATTACCAGGTCAATCCTGCCAAATATGGGTACATATTTACCCAGGTGGGCTCAATCACAATTTCTACTCGGTGAAATAAAATTTCGATCTAGCTGGCAAAAGCTAAAAATTAATTTTAGAAGGTTTTTTGTTTTGCTAAGAAAAACGTCCCACAAAAGAATCACAGTTCACTTTAACTCCGGCTAATTTGATGGAATGATTCTATATTGAATGTGGTGGAAGAAATTGAGAGGTGGTTACAACATGAATTTATTAATGAATCTCCGTTAGAGCTATGTCAGCGCAGACAAATCCTGTTTGTCTAAGACACTGATGTGGGAAGACCAATAACTAGGTAAGCCTTCTTTCCTTCTTTGGTTCCGACTCAGACATAAAAGTCACCCTCCACCCTCGGTGGCATGCTTGAAAGAACTTCATATCATTTAGAAAGAGGACCATGAATTATTAGAGACCCACTTACAATGTCAGTGAGCAGTGAAAATTAATAATTCCATACTCAAAGTCACTGTTTCATCATGTCCAAGGAGGTGAGCTCACGCTTGTTTCTGGTACCCCAGATGAACTACTGATGATCACTTAGAGCAGAAATCTGCTTGTCCATTCAAAAGAGTCTCGGTACCCAGACTTATCTCTGATAGAGGTCTACATGGCTGAGCCTATGAGTAATTCAATAAATTACTATGTTCCTTCTCAATGCTACACCCCTCTCAAAAAAAGGGGGGGGGTGTCCTTTATCCAATGTAAGCTCATGGCTGGTCTGCCCATAAAAGGATCAACAAAGATCAGAATTAAATATGATTTCAAGATATGAGAGAACTATTATGGGCAGGAACATTTCGGAAAGATTCACTACCAGGCAGACTCACTGTAACCTGGGAATGGAAATCAGGCTTCATGTAAACACTTAGAACATTAAGACCAAGGAGAGCTTTCTACACTTGTAAATAAGGGATCCTGTTGCATACTGAGAGCACTTGCCTGGCCATTAGCTTCAGTGTTCTTGGAGGGGCCAAGGGAAAAAGGTAGAAAAGGAAAGAAAAGGACACAGGATGACTTGGGCTTCAAAGGCATGGAATTGAACTTGGCGTTTCTCTTTAACCAGCACTCAGTCCGTTCCCTTCAGGGTCTCAGAGTCTCCAAAAGGCGCCCCAAGTCGCCAGTCAGCTCACACTCCTACTCCAAATTGAGCTGATTTTCTGTGAGCTACGTCTTGAGATGGCTCACCCTTTCCGGGCATCGTTTTCTCCATACTTTTCCTGTGACCAGCCTCAAACTCCATGCAATTGGTAAAAAAAAAAAAAAAAAAAAAAAAACTTGGCAGGGAAAAACGTACGCAGCCATTTCTAGAGGGGTTAGGCCTAGAACGCGATAAATTACTTGTGGGCGGTAGAATGCTGAGAGGACTCGCTCTTTGTAGATGACCTCGGGACACTGGGAAGGTGAGGGAGGCCGGATGAATCGGTCCGCATGGTAGCGCTAACGCGCACAAACTTTGATCCACGTGAAACTAGTTACAAAGCTATTGTCACTGGGTTTCTGCCAGGCAAAGAAAAGAGTCCCTTAGACCCTGAAGAGGAAAATCCCAAATCATTGTTTTCCGGTAGCTTAAGACACTGCTTCTCAACCTGTGGGTCACGACCCCAGTCCTATGTCAGATATGTTGTATACCAGCTGTTTATATCATGATTTGTACTAGAAGCAAAATTACAGTTATGAAGTAGCAACAAAATAATTTAATGGTCTGGGGTCACCGTAGCTTGACCTGTCTTAGAGGGTTGCAGAGCTGGACAGATTGAGAACCACTACTCTGAGTCTTCTGTTAGGCCTAGAACCCTGGAACTCCCTTCCACAGCTGTTCCCCTTTACAGACCTGTCTGACCAGGTCAAGCTCGGGTGCTACTGTTTGTTGAGTCCTTACTATGTGTCTTCAACAAAATGTTGAGTACTTCAGTATGTCTCTGCTGCGATCCTTACAACACATCTACCTGATGTAATGTGTATTTTCCTGCCCTCCACCTTCTACAGGCAAGAAGACACAGATAGGTTGGAAAAAATTCGCTAAGTATGCAAGTGTTGCTGTAGCTCAGAACCACACTGAAGCAAGCAGTCAAGCCGACTGTAGCCATGATATCTAACCTTATATATTCTAATACAGACCTCTACACACGTCCAAAGCACCTTGCTACCTGGATTACAGCCCCACCTCTGATATATATATATAGGATGAGAGAGACAGACATAGATACATAGATAGATATGTATTTATATGTATTTATGCACAATATATCATTTTCTTCATCTGTTAATATGGTAAAGGCCTCACCAGAACATTTTGATAGCACAAACACTCCTCTTTTTCAATCCTAAAAAAATTAATTTCTCCGGTATAGTAAACATATTTAATTGAAGCATAATGGACATTTTTTGCTTAGACAGAATCTCATTATTTATCTCTGACTGGCTTAAAACGAACTCATTATAAACAGCAGACTAACTTCATACTCACAGAGCTCTGCCTGCCTCTGCCTCCTAAGTGCTAAAATTAAAAGTGTGTGCTACCATGCCCAGTCTGTATAGGGACATGTTTTAACACACACATCTTTTTGGGGGAACATCAATAAGCTTTAGGTTGTGTTGAATATCCTTTTCACGTCTCTACTGCGTTTGCTCTTGGTTCATTTCTCTTTGAGTTAGCCTCATTCTTCACAGTTTTCTCCCATTCTCTACATCCCTGGTAAAACTTTCTATTGTATTAATTTTGATCTTGATGGCTTTTGAGAGAATTCAGGGGTTCCCACTACATGTTTTCTTTCAATTCTACTCTATTCCATCCAAGCCCTTTTAAATTTAGCTCATTCTTCTTTTTTGTCTTGCTTGTTTCCCATTCTTTTCATGTCTCTGCTTCTGTGAGGTAGATGTGAGTGTTTGCTACCTATCTCAGTAGCTACACTCTTAAACACCCTTTTATTCTGTTTTTAGTTCTGATGTATTCTTCTGTGTATACCTAGGTTGACTCCCTTACTCCGCAGTTCTTTCAAAACTCCTCGCACTTAGGCTGGCCTGACACACTCACTCTTTCCGACTGACTGACCTTGGACCTTGTTAGTTATTTTTGGATGGATGACTTAGAGTTTCTCCCTGCCCACATCAATAATTAGGCTTGATTGATGAAATTTCTTTTCTTCTCAATATCTAGATTATTGACACATAAGTCTAAATGTTGCTTGCCTTTCTAAAAAGTCCTTTATTTCTGAGGCTGCGTGATGACAGGTTATACAGCTCTGATGGCCAGAGCCAGGAAAGAAACGCCTCAGACTCCCACTTACAGGAGTGCCAGGAACTTGACCATCACAGATACTTATGAGAGAAATCGAAGTAGCAGCCACTCCCAGGCTTTTGCAGCTGGCAGCCTACAGAGGGGTGACATTTTCCAATGAAGGGCGCTTCTCTTTAGGAAGAAGCCGCAGGGAGCCAGGCAGAAAAGGAAAATCTCTTCTCAGTGCACAGCTTCTTCCAGGGCTTTAAGTACACACAGCTAGTTAAATAATGCGCATGAATCCGTATTCAGGTGAATACTACGTCTATACATTTCCCTATGTCTGTTAGATAAGCCCTTGTTGGGGTTGACTACTGTGAATATGTGGTTGTGGGGGAGGGGATAGGAGAAATAGCAGCTGACCTATTATGACTTTATTAAATGGCTCCGGAGTTGGATCTGGAAATGTTCTCGTAGCTGGATGCTTACAACCTGATTCAAAGGATGCGTGGGCTTTGCTGCTGCTGCCTGGTGTGTGAGTCCCTGCATCCACATGCGTGAATGCAAAAGTCAGAGGGCAAGTCAGGCACCAGCACCTTCTGTCTTAAAAAATGGCACAGGGTCTCCCGCTGGCCTGAAACAGCAAGACAAAGCGATCCAGCTTGCTGGCCCACAATCTCCAGGGGTCTGCTATCTCTGCCTCTCCAAGCACTGGAATTACAAGGGTGAACTTAAATCTGAACTCTAGGGATTGAACTCAGGTCCTCATGCTTACAAGGTAAGCACTTAACCGAGTGAGCTATCTCCCAGGCCCCCAAATAGGTATTTACTATAGACTTTAACAATGAATGAGTTAATGAGTAAGGACCAGATCTTTACAAGAATAAATCTGGAAGGCTGAAGTTCAGTTGAGGCACTGCTTTCTTGTCCTCAAGAAGTGGCCTTGGATAGCAAAACTAAGACTGTCCCCAGTAGAAGTGCCAAGGGGATAATCCGCGGCACTATGGGAGTGAGGGGCGGTGTTGTGATCCCACAGTTGCCTCCAGGATTTCAATGCCAGCAGACTATGCTAGCTTGTGCCGCAGCTCTGGGTAACACTGCACTAGACTAAGGCCCTGGCTCTCGTGAATATGCTCCTTAGTGCTTGGGGACTGTGTAATAAGAAGTGCCAGGAACACCAGCTGTCACCAACTCCGTTGTTGTGACCCGTATGAGGAACTAGAAAGCAGAATGTCTGGGTTCCACTCCGGCCTTGGGCCCCTGGTGACCTTGGGAATAGTTCTGCAGCTCTCTGAGTTTCTGTTTCCGTATCTGATCAGGAATTTCCACTTGGACACCGTACATTTCGCCCCTTCAGATAAGGAGGCCACCCTCCCCCTTGCTGGACACTAAGAAAATGCATTGCACAGACATGGTCCTCAGATAGGTGTCTGGATGTAAACAGGAGGGCAGTTTGTGGGTCTTTCCCCCCTACTGTCATTTGAGATTAAAAGGGTGCCTTTTTTTCCAATATGTTCAGCTTTCAAAAGACACACTGGAGGAAGTCAGCCAATTACTGCCCACACAACTTCCAAGTGACGTCAATGGAAGCCGAGCACACAGATCTCTAAGCAAGTTTTGGCTCTTTATGTGAGGGTTTTTTTTTTTCTTCCTTTCTTTTTTAAAAGAACAACTGCAAAAATGATTCCTCTCAACTCAAATTACACAATTTGTTCTTTTTTGTGCCCTGAGTCAGCAGCAGACATTATGTGGAAAATAAGCACTCCTCTATACGTGTCAAGTAAAACCGGACAGCTTGATGAAATACAGAATATTTGAATTCCTCAAGGGCTCTTCAAGCAATATTTTTGATCTAGACTCTTATTGATTTCAATATAAGAGCTGGACAAGTGACCCGGACAGACACCTGGAAAACATAATTGTTGCTTTGACCCCAGATTTTTATTGTATCAGTAATTAATAGTGTATGTCTTGGGCAGAGCATATATTGAATGTATTTTAAAGAACTCCTTTAATAAGAAATATAACTCATGTTTTGTTCTCAGCTTTCTTTCATGATCAAGGCAAACAGGCCTGATGATAAGACTGTAACAATTGTAGCTCCTAGCATAGGGAAGCTGTGCATTGGCTCAGTCTGCATATGTATGATTCTTAACATAGGGAAGTCATGCATTGGCTCAGTCTACATCTGTATGATTCTTAACATAGGGAAGTCATGCATTGACTCAGTCTACATCTGTATGATTCTTAACATAGGGAAGTCATGCATTGGCTCAGTCTACATATGTATGATTCTTAACATAGGGAAGTCATGCATTGGCTCAGTCTACATACAGCTCTATTTTTTATTTACTTCATTTTTGTATTTATTTTATTTAAAAAAAAACAATCTTTTCTCATTTTGCATACCAATCCCAGTCCCTCTCCCTTCCCTCCTCCCACTCTCCCACCTTCCACCCGCCCCACCCCCACCAACTCCTCAGAAAGGGTAAGGCTTCCTATGGGGAGTCAACAAAGTCTGGCACTTCACCTTGAGGTAAAACTAAGGCTTTCCATACTATATCCCTCCAAAGAAAACAGGCTCCAAAAAGCCAGTTTAAGCACTAAGGATTAATATCCTGGTCCCAATGCCAGTGGCCCCACAGGCTTTCCCAGCCACACCACTGTCACCCACATTCAGAGGGCCTGGTTTGGGCCTGTGCAGGTTCCCCTGCTGTCAGTCTGGAGTCAGAAAGCACCCAGTAGCTCAGGTCAGCTGTTTCTGTGGGTTTCCCCATCATGGGCTTGACCTCTTTGCTCATATTATCACTTTTCCCTCTCTTTGACTGGACTCTGGGAGCTCAGTCCAGTGCTAGCTGTGGGTCTCTGCATCTGCTTCCATCAGTTGCTGGATGAAGTTTTTATGATGACAATTAAGGTAGTCATTGATCTGATTACAGGCCACTTCAGGCACCCTCTCCACTTTTGCTTAGGGTCTTAGCTGGGGTCATTCTTGTGGATTCCTGGGAGTTTTCCCTAGTGCCAGGTTTCTTCCTAGCCCCATGAAGACTCCCTTAATCAAGATATCTCTTTCCTTGTTCTCCCTCTCTGTCCTTCCCCCATCTCTGTCATCCCTGTTCCCTTAAGTTTTCCTCCCTCCTTCTTCTCTTCTCCCCTCCCCTTCTGCCCTCCCTTCTCCACTCCTCACACTCCCAATTTTCTCAGTTCTTGTCTATTTCCCCCTTCCAGGGGGATCCATGAAGGCCTCTCTTAGTGTTCCTCTTGTTAACCAGTTTCTTCAGGGTGGTGGACTGTAGCCTGGTTATCCTTTGCTTTACATCTAACATCCACTTATAAGTGAGTACATACCATGTTTGTCTTTCTGGATCTGGTTTACCTCACTTAGGATGTTTCTTTCTGGTTCCCTCCTTTTGCCTGCAAGTTTCAAGATATCATTGTTTTTTACCACTGAAAAGTACTCCATTGTGTCTGTGGCACATACGGCTCTTAATAGGGGAGCCATGAATTGGATCTACGTAGTAACTCTCTACGGTGGTGATGTTATACTCCTACTGACTAGAAGAGTGAGAATTGGAAGGTCAATGAACTGTTCAAAGCTGACCAGGTAGCATTTGAACCCCAAATCAGGCTGCCTGTCTTTGATATCTATATTCCTACACTACTCAAGTAGCTTGGTTTTATGTTTTTTTAAAAAAATATTTGATTGGGGCTGAAAAGATGACTCGGCAGTTAAGAGTAACTCCTCTTGTAGAGGACCCAAGTTTGAGTCCCAGCACTCACACAGGACAGCTTACAACTGCGTGTAACCCCAGCTCCAGGAGATCTGACGCCCTCTTCTGGCTTCCATGGGCACCTACATCCACATGCACAAACCCACACATAAGCCAACACATACCTAGGTTTTTAAATTTTTCTTTTTAAAGAAATGCATTTAATGGTGCCCAGTTAATCTAGGTTTTAAGCAGAGTCAGTTACTTGGTTATCTGAAATAATGACCTAGAAATCAATTGTGAAAATATGAGAGAGAAGAAATTCAGTTCCATCTGTACCTACAGAGACTAAATTAAATAACTCCTGTCAATTTCATCCTTGCCAAAGTTCTGGAGCATAAAAGTCTATCTGCATAATGTTACTGAGCAAAAAAACAGGGTACTTGTCGCTTGCCAAAGATCATGTGACTGTGAAAGACTTGAACTTTGCAGCACGTGTTCCTCTTTCTGCAGCACACCTTCCTCCGGCAGCAAAACACAAAGAAACACAATAGAATGTCTTAGAATGGGCACAGAAAATGGCTTTGGGATTTGGGGATTTCTTGGTATATTTTAGAGACGATATCAATCAAAGGAAATTTTGAGTTTTCAGAATTTCCGTCATCTGCATGAGCCAAACTGATCGAGAAAGACTGCACTCAATGGCATCTATTTTAATTAAAATAGCATCAAAACACTGGATTCTCTTGAAAAATGATTATAAGTGAGTTTAGTGTTTTATGTAGAAAGACTGATGCACTTAGAAGAATCATGGGTAAAAGCTGATGACATTGTTGAACTTTTCATGAGTAGTTATGGAAATTAAAAACTTACTATACTGAAAAAGGATCATTGCACAAACATAAAAAGGTAAAATACATGAGACATATGTCAGGAAAGATCTAATGATTTGCCAAAGCAAAGTGTAGACAAATTATAAATTATTTATTATCCCCTTGTGTATTTAAATAGAACATTTTTTTCTAAAAAATATTACCAACTAAATAAGAGGTAGTTTGGGATTGCATTGTTCTGCTTTCAGAGTTTGTTCACACCACACCAAATGCCTTATTTATATTTAAATACCACATGGAACGAGCAGGAAATTCTCTGTTTAAACTGGACTTTTTTTCGAGGCAGTTAAGGCCAGAATATTTACTTTGCCAAAAATTAAATTATTGCAAAGTGGAGCAAGCACCTGACCTTGTGGTAAGTCAGAACGAGGAAATATATCCACCTGGAAATAGGTACAGCTGCTTCCAAGACCCTCAGAGCCCCACTTATCAGATCGGTGACAGCTGTCTGCACATTGCGAGTGAACCTGATTATACAAACAAGATGGGACTCACCTAGAGATTCCAACTCCATAGAACATAGCTCATGCCGCTTATGTACTTGTTCTCAAAATTTTTATCATTTTATTCCAAAAAATCTAGACATGCTTGTAAACAATAAGTTGCTTTGGTTCATTTTTTCCCATTTGCAAATGGATATTCGCATAAGAAATAATATGGGATTGGGTAGTGGTGGTGCACACCTTTAATCCCAGCGTTAGGGAGGCAGAGGAAGGTGGATCTCTGTGAGTTTGAGACCAACCTGGTCTACAGAGCGAGCTCTAGGATAGGCTCCAAAGCTATGGAGAAACCCTGTCTCGAAAAATTTAAAAAAAGAAAGAAAGAATACAGTTGTTTTCAACCTTCCTAGTGTTTTCAACCCTTTAATACAGTTCATGTTATAGTGATTCCCCCTTCCCATTATAAAGTTATTTCATTGCTACTTCATAACTGTAATTTGACTACCGATATGAATCATAATGTAAATATCTGATATGCAGGCTATTTGATATGTGACCCCTCTGAAAGGGTCGTTTGACCCCCCAAAGGGGTTGTGACCACAGGTTGAGAACTGATGAAATAACATTTCTAATCAACTTCCTTACAAACGATCCTAAACCACCTCATGATCTTCTAATTATACATTGGTTCTATTATAAAACTATATTTAATACTATATATAAAGTCACCTTGAAATGTGCAGGGGCTTGGTATTATATTCCATCACAGAGCCAACAGAATGTTGATGCATTTTTAACTTCTCTGGGTTTGGGAGCATGTACAGAGATCTCCAAAGTGCTCTATGAACACCTAAGATCAGAGTCCAGTCCATGCTCCCAACCTTCTGTCCAAATAACAATATACTGCTCACTGCTACCTATTCATCACAAAGGGATAATTTATCCTCTGTGCATGCAGTTTTCTTGCTTTCTACCACGATAACAAAATACTAGAGACAATCAGCTTATATAGAGAAAAGGTTGATCCACAGTTTGGGGTTTTTTTTTGCGTATTTGTTTTGTTGTTGATGTTGTTGTTTTTGTTCCTAGTCGGCAATGCAGATCTGCAATTGTAAGCGGCGTAAATAACCAGGCTAGCTTAATATGAAACAGCAAATTTTAATGAAGGGATAGCTTACAACACCAGGGATCCAGCGATGAGCAGGAGACACAAAAAAGAGAGTGCGGGGCTCACACCTGCCAGATTTATATGTAAACATTAGCCGTAGGCTAACCCCCCCCCCCCCAATGAGCTGGGCTATCCCTACATGCAATGCAATGTAGATCCATTACTTGTAGTCCTCTGGTAGAGAGAGGGAGAGGCAAATAATGAAGAGCACATGGCAGAGGAAACTGCTTACCTCATCTGAAGGAAGCAGGGAAGACAATGAGGGCATGGCTTGTCACAATCCCATGCAGATGCATATTCCCAGCAATTAAGGATCTCCCGGAAGACCCTTCTTCCTAAAAGTCCACCATACACCTGAGTCACGCCATCCAGAGGAATCAAGCCATTATCACATGGGGAAACATTCACTGTGTGTAGTGAAGCGGAGGGACAGCATGTTTAGAATTCGTAAAAGTCACATTCAGAACTGGTTTGTGGGCAGACAACCTGGGTCCTGCACAAGGTCCCAAGTCCACAGCGTTCATGCTTCATTCCAGGCTCTGCGGTCACCATCTTGAACCTGGTCCTTTCGGGACAAGAGGCCTTACATTTTAATTCTGTACTGAAAGCTGACAATGATGTAGCCAGTTTTAGTTACATTGTCATGCTCTTGTAGCAAAGACAAAAGTCTAATTTAAAGCATTAAATTAAAAACTAAAGAGAGTGCTACAATACATCGGCAAATTTTTATTACCAAGGAAGATATTCCACTTAGTAAATATACCTGGATTTGATTTGATATTTGGTTTTAAAAAAAATACTCCAATGATTTAGAACGATCCAATTTTCTAACGAGTTATATGATGCATAATCATAACTATACATGTGCATATATACAGAGATTGGACAATGAATAATTTTTAAGATTAATATGTAACCACATAGAACATTAGTGGCAAAAGAGAAGCTTTCCTGCTTCTACTCCTTTGCTCTTGGTTATAGCTAAACACTTAAAATCACTCAATATTTTCTTTACACTATAATCATCGCATCCCTCCTTCTTGTTCGGAGAATTTGGAGTTATTTATCGTTGTGTTGTTATGGTCTGTAAAAGTGCTGCACATGGCCAGAACGGTGGCTCCAAAGCCTGGGAACTGGTTTCTTTTGTAACCATCTGATCATAACTAGCCTTGCCCTGCCTGCCTTTCTTCGTCTGTGTGGGTGCAAGGGCATGGGGAGTGGGCCAACATGACGCTGAATGCACTACGCAAAAGCCAGCATGAATCCCAGGCCTTTTAGCCAACAGAAAGGATTGATTGTGTGGCCAGCAGTTGGAATGCTCACAGGTCACTTTTTGGAGTGGTGGTAGCAGGCATCGTTCTACTGGATTGTTCTAGGAAAGGCAGAAGGATAGAAGCAAACTCGCCTAAGCTTGGGCTTCAGTAGCCCTGTCATTCTCCTCCTCTTCGCTGTTAAAATTATAAAGACTAATCCTCATCCATTCAGAAGGATTCAACTTTGTTTTCTCAACGGGATGCCATTGTTTCAAAGGTGCACACTTCCTTTCCCGGCTGCCTGAAAGTCTGCTGCTCAGAATGACATGAGCCGGGGCATCCAGCAAAACAGGCCTACTGTCGACGTAGGCGATGATTTAGTTGGGGCACAAAGAGAACACTAGCGCTAGAACCTGGGACTAGAATAGTGAAGAACTTGGGCCAGCTGGCGCTTTAAATCCGGGCGCGGGCGCAGCTCAGTGGTAGACCACTTTCCTGGCATGCGTGACAGTTTGATTCCCAGCACCAGAAACAATCAGCACTTTACAAAACTTCTTGGATAAATAAATATTCTGGAGAAAATGACAGAATGGTTTTTTGACAATATTTAGGATGTAATCGAGTCACTTTCAACTTTTATAAATAATAACCCAAATCTTTGCCCTCTGTACCACTGACTACAATCCTGGAAATTTGGAGCTCTGAGCCCTATGTGCCTTGATCCACTCATTTGTAATCTGGCCCTTACCCTGCCCAGCTGGGTCTGTGTTCTAGCATTCCTATCGTGAATGCTCACATTTCACACCGAATCTCTTCACACCAAAGCCTACAGATCTTGCCCAGCCAATCCCATGCCTTGAGAGCGCACATAACAAATAAAACTGTGGAAGAAGAGATTCAGGTGTCTTCTCTGTTCAGCTCTCTTTCCTCTTTCACTCAATTTAATGAGATTTCCCTCGCTCCTTTTTTTAAAATAAATCTCCCATACTACTTTTCCCAGAATGTCACTGTAGACATTTGGTTAATGAGATTGCTCTTGAATCTGTGTGCAATTTTAACCACCATATTAGAGTTGTTATGGTAACCAAGTTGATTCCTAATTGACCACCTACCTGTTTTTTTCCTGCTGGTGAAAATCTCTGGAGAAAGATGCAACTGCACAAAAATGATAAGAAGAATATCAATAACAGAGAGTTTAGAAGAACCTGAAGCAACTTGAATGTTTAGCATCTGTGTCTGTAAATAGTGAAGACAAAAATGCCAGGCAGTGTCTCAAAATCAGAGTTAGCATCCCCAGCATTAGGACCCTCAGCCAATGTGTAGGTTTGATCTTAGGAATATGAGTCTAGGTTGACCAGCTCAAACTGAAGCCTCCAGAATTTCTAGAGTTCATGCCAAATATCAGTTTTTCTGGCTAACCATGGGCTCTGTTGTGAATATATGAAAGAATAGGTTCATGTTGCTTGGGACCCAAATCCCTGATAGGTGTGCTGTTTTTGAGCCATTTGTTGGAACAGACAGTTCAATAATTTCTCTACAAAAGTAAGCTTGGCACTCAAGAATGCCTTGGTTGCTTTATTTTGTGGTCAATAACATGAGGGAAATGTCCTGAATGTGACTCCCAAACTCTTGGAATACTCTTGACCATTGTTCTTTATAATTAGGCTGCATTCTGGGGTCAGAAGCATGACTAATAAGAGGTTCTTTAATTTAAAATAAAATGGGTCTGAACCAGTAATTATGTGCTTTATAGTGCAACTCTCCTATACACACAGATTATTGGAGGAAAATATTTGAAATGTAAGAGTAAAAATTCAAAAACATTTGGGTATGAGATAGGAATCATTAATTGTGATGATTATCTTATTAAAAACAGTTTTCCCTTGGAAGAAGGCTGGAAACACTCTAATTAAGTCATAAGCTGTCCCTATGAATAATTAGTTCTGGCAAGAAAATTCTAGGTGGTCCATTAAATTTTCCACACCCCCTGCTGTTCAGGGAGAGGTATAAGCAAAGCCTGATTGCCCTGATTTCAGAAGACTGGTAGACTTTCTCTAGCAACTAACTGGATAACTTTGCCTACCCTGGGTATGTCTTTCTTTCTCCCATGAGATATGATGTTCTCTTTTGCCATAACGAAAGTAGATCTAACCTTCAGCAAACAGCTTCCCTACTTTTGAGCTGATTCCCAAGCCAATGTAAAGTGATCGATTCATAAAAGTTTGAGATAGGTTTTAGACAGGTATCTTTACAACTTGGTCCAGGCATTGACTTCTGTTCTAGATAGCCAATCCAATATTTATATTTGGATATGAATTTTCACCATATTATCACTGTCTTTTTTGTTTCTGTTTTTGAGGTATATTGAGGATAGATAGTCCCTCATGGGATCAGACACTTTTTGGACCACAAAAATCCAAACTTGGCCTGTTCAATGTGGTAGCTTCAAGTCTTCTGTGAGTTTTGTGTATTTACTATGAAGCGCTGAAATGAGAGGTATTGAAAAGGTTTCAATAGCTTACAGAAAAAAAGGAATAATTTTGCATTGCTTGTCTATTGAAATATGTTGATCACCATAACAACCTGCTATCAGAATAGGTAAGTTGTATTTGCAGTTTTCATAACATTCAGGGCAGGTCACACATGTACAAGGGGTATGTGGGAATGTGGGAACTGAAAGTTCATGTAAGAATGTTTCAGAAAGGAAGTTAAAGGGTTCAAAAGTCATTGAATTTCTTACCACAGAAGAGACAAGCAAGCAAATGGTGTGAACATGTTTATAAAGGTCTAATAGACCCTCTTCCCCCCGAACACATATGCGAAACTCAAATGTGAATTTTTATGCCCCTAAAGCTGCCTTCAGTATAAGCAAAGACCTCCTAAGTCTGATATCAGTTACAAAATCTTCTTCAACAAATTTTACATGTTCTTCTGATTCAAGGAAAGCATGAGAATAGATAGGCAATGTTGCTCCTCGGCCCCCTTTTCATTACAAGAGTAATGAACTTGTCTGATTCCTAAGACATAAATTGCTGGCTGGACAATGACGGCATCTCTTTCTTCCCATAACACATACGGCACTGGCATGGTGATATACGTCCTTTCCAAAGTTGACTAGAATATAGTGATGCTCGGAGATCTTAGTGGCCCGCGGCTGTGCCAGGCAATTTATCTAGCTTTCTTATGGCTTTGGCTGGCTTTGGGGCAGATAACTCACTAGGCAGTTCATGATGCTCTCAAATTCACAGCCCATTTGCCTCTGCTTCCAGAGCGCTAGGATTACAGGCATCTACTGTTAAATCCGGGCACGGACCTACAGCTTTGAGTTTTGTCCCTTCCTCCTCCACACACCTCAACCTTCTAGTTGTTCTAGTACAGTGGCTTTCAACCTTCCTAATGCTGTGACCCTTTAATACAGTTCTTCAAATTGTGGTGATCCCCAACCATAAAATTATCTCATTGTTACTTCATAACTGTAATTTTGGTACTGTTATGAATGACAATGTAAGTATCTGATATGAAAGAGAACTGATTTACAACCCCCAAAGGGGCCGTGATCCACAGGTTGGAAACCACTTTTCTAAGCAGTGTGCTTACAGTCAGCCTTCTGCCTCCATCCAACAGGTCTGCATTCGGGGATCTAATCAATTGATTACAGATAGAAAATACTTGGAAAAAAAAGATGAATCTGTGCTGAACATACACTGACCTTTTCCTGTTGCTATTCCCTACACAACACAATATTAATAACTACTTACAGCCGGGCGGTGGTGGCGCACGCCTTTAATCCCAGCACTCGGAAGGCAGAGGCAGGCAGATCTCTGTGAGTTCGAGGCCAGCCTGGTCTACAAGAGCTAATTCCAGGATAGGAACCAAAAGCTACGAAAAAAACCCTGTCTTGAACATCCAAAAAAAAAATTAATAACTACTTACATAGCTCTCATGCTAAATGAAGTATATTTAGTTGTCTAGAGGTTGTTTGAAGTAAAGGAAAGTCATGTGTACACTCTATGCAGATACTTTTACATGCAGAATTTGTGTCCACGGTCGTTGTTATCCATGAGGTTGGGTAATCCACCTCTACATGCATACAAACATCAAAAAAATCCAATAGATACCTAATAACTAGAATTGTTTATCTACTTATTGAGGTATGACACAGATACACTAGGAATTGATTTTCTGAATCCATTAAATCTTGTCATACCAGTCAACAGCATATGGGAGCATCCGAATGTAGACCATGGCCATCATTCCAGAATGTTCCCTGAGTCCCTTTACTGTCAGCTCCTCCCCAATGTTAACCCACACTGACACCAGTGGTCCTGCTTCCTTACCTCATAGTTTGGCCTTCCTGAGACACCGAGTCATCTGCCACTTGGCTTTGAATAAGAATCACTTGGAGTAGTGCTTTTGGGATTTGCCTCTTGTCATGTTCATCAACCCTCAGACCTTTGGCTGGCTGCTTATCATGCTAATGTATACACATGTCCAAATGGAATTACTTATTCTCCAATTGCTGAACATGAGCTTTGCCAGATCTCCATAAGATCTGCATAAATCTTGATGTGGATCTATATTTTCACTTCTCTCAAATACATATCTGGGTGTGGAATTATTGGGTCATACATAGCATGTCTTTACCTCTAAAAGAAACAACCCAAGCACTTAAATTCCTACCAGCAATTCACAAGGCTTCCCAATCCCCCATACAGCTGCCAGCTGTTGTAGAAGGAGGAGTGGGCTACGTCCCACCACCTGGCTAGCTTAACCCCCAAAATAATCACACAGAAATGGTATTAATTAAATTACTGCTTAGCCCATAAGCTTTAGCCTCTTATTGGCTAACTCTCACATCTTGGTTAACCCGTTTTTATTAAATCTGTGTATCACCACATGACTGTGGCTTACCGGCAAGATTCTAACCTACAACTGTCTCAAGCCAGAGATTAATGGTTTCTGCCACATTTCCCTTCTTCCCAGAATTCTGTTCTGTCTACTTTACCCACCTAATGGCTGCCCTATCAAAAGGCCAAGACAGTTTCTTTATTCAACCAATGAAAGCAACACATAGAAAGAAGAACCTCCTACACCAGCCAGTACCTGGTATCATAAATCTTTCTAATTTAAATATGCTTGGAAGTATGTCTCATAGAGTATCCCATTGTAAGTTTAATTTGCATTTGTCTGCAGATGTCTTTACTAGATCTCTTAGGGCAATGAGTATATAATATGAATACACTGCAGTGATCTCATATGTTACAACTGAATGATTTTGACAAATACACACGTTTTATAATGCACATTACATTAAGAAATAAACTGTGTCCCCAATCCCCAGAAATAGTTTGAATAATACTGGTGCAGGATTTTTTGTTACACCATAGATCAGTTTTACATGGTATAGAATCTAACAATATAAAGTACACAGAATAAAGCCTTTTGTTATTGATGCCTTTATCCTACCCCCGGTGTTCTCTGATGGTCATTGGAGTTGCAGTTTCTATTTCTGCTCTTCCTTAAATTCCTCCAAATCCCTGGGCACCTTTCCTTGTAATGGATAAAAAACAAAGTTGACTATTCTCTTGTTGGTAGGCATTTTGGATGGTATTAGTTTTTGTCTATCATTGATAAAGATTCTACAAACAACTTTTGTCCATTTTTTTTTGGGGGGGGGGTAAAGAAACATTTAATTCCTCTTGAGTAAATAGTTAGGGGTAGAATTGCCAGATCAGAGAACAGGTAAATATTTAGCTTTGTAAGGGATCCCTGACCTCTTTTTCATTTTGCATTTCTGCCCACCGTGTTTCACATTCAGTTGCCCCACAGCCCAGCCAAAGTCTCTCGGGTAGATTTTTGTTTATTGTATTTTTTGTTGTTTTGTTTTGTTTTGTTTTTTTGAGACATGGTTTCTCTGTAGCTTTGGAGCCTGTCCTGGAATCAGCTCTTGTAGACCAGGCTGGCCTCAAACACACAGAGATCCACCTTCCTCTGCCTCACAAGTGCTGGGAAGTTGGGTAGATTTTATATTCAGCTTTTCTAAAATCCAAATACATCTTTAAAGAACTTTTAATTTCTTTTCAAAATTAAAGTCAATGTTTTGTCTTCTGTACACACATACACACACAAAAAAAACATTTCTCTGTGTTTTCTTCTTTCCAGTTTTCATTTTCATGCTTTGCTATAAAATATATTGGTTATTATGTATTGTATCACAAATTATCAGTGGGCAAAGCTGCTTGCCCTACATGCAAGCTTAAGGACCTAAATTTGAATCCTCGGTACCCAAAGCTGGACATGAATGCGCATACCTGCAACCCTAACACTAGAGGATAGAGATAAGATCTGAGGATACTCTTGAGCAGCCAGCCTAGACTAGATGGTTACCTGATTCAGTGGAAGGACCTTGTCTCAAAACAGGAGACAGAAGGGGACGGAGAAAAACCCCAACATCTTCTTGCCTTTACATGCATGCACATGAACACACACACACACACACACATACACCAGCACTCAAGTGCGTACAGCAATATACACACACATAAATGATTATGTATGCATGGCACACTAATATTTATCAGGACATTCTAGCATTATAGTGACCTTGAAGACCAAGCAATCCTCTGACATTGTACATTTCCTGAATTGCTTGTGACTTTCCCAAGCCTTTCGCATGTCCATATACACACTCAGAATAAAAGTTATGCATTTTGCAAAAAGTCTGCAGGAATTTGTTCACCCTCATTTCTTTCTGTGACCGTGATTTAGTCTCTATAGTTTTTAGTGTCCCATTTTCACTGTGGCTATTTTTTTAACATTTTTATTGTTCCTTCTGCGGTAATGCCCTACCCAATAGGTTTTGAATAGAGCATACTGCGTTATTTTCACCGCTGAAGGTTTCCACATGCCTATTAGCAAGAATCATCACCTGTGGACTCCTTGCTGTCCTTTTTCTTTTAAACCATTAAGCTTGTTACTAAGAGTTCATTTGAAAGCTTTGTCTGATAGTTCACAAACTATCTTTTTAGACCGGCCTCCATCAACATTTCACTTTGTTTTGTTTCCGTTGAAGATTAATCTTGTGCTTCCTCTCTCACTTAGTAAATTATTTTGTTCTCTGGGGCACTATAAATATGTCCGAACATGTACAGCTCTCCACGCTCTGCACCACGCCGTTGCTTTCCACCGGTGACCGCACAGGCCTGCCTTGCTGTAGTTCATCATCTCCCCCCTGCAGGTTATTATTTGATCAGTCTTTGATGACACTTTCTGCAAACATCCTCAGCTTCTCTCCTCTCAAGTTCCTGCTCCCACATCTGATCCACGGCTGCTGTCTGAACACCAATGCCTGCCTCCTCCACTCGGCAAGATCACGGTGTGCTGCTCTGCCCTCATCGCTTGACAAAGCTCTTAGCCTGTGCACCCTTTCTCTCAGGGACCACACTTCTGTGCTCAGTATCTTCTAGAATCTGAAGCGATAGCCGGAATATTTTGCCAGCTTTTTCAATAATGTATGGCTGGATGAGCCCTTTGTTGTAGGTTGCTTCACTAGCTGAGAACGGGATCTATTCATATGGACTTTATGAGTCTGGTGGGGCAGATCAAACCTCAGACGCTTTCTTTATCTTTCACATCTTGTGACACCTCTGAATTTTATTCTCTTCTCACTGCTAGACCCCCAGGAGTGCCAAAGCAGAGTCAACGTGTCTACAAAGGATAGCATATACCTTGTAAAAATAGTCTAGAATTCCTACAAAATGAAATCCATGCTAGGACACAGTTTCTCAGGGAATTTTAGAAATATCTAGAATTTTGCTTAAAGAGCACCTCTTTTCTTTTAACCATGAGAAGACATTCTTCAGTGTGAATTGTAGAGATGTCAAGAAGATGTTGAAGGTAAAAACCACAGCATCTCAGCAATTTTAAGGCATTCTATGGCCGGGCCGAGTATAAGTACAGAGTCATATCCTGTTTGAAAACAGTCTGTGATAGGATAATGGACACAAATATGCCATGTCTGTTTGGCCTCTAAGTCTGCGTTGGTTCCCTGTGAAGGTTACTTTCGGTTGTTCATTTCCTCTGTGATCTTCTGGGGACTTTGAGAAGGTGACTACCGTGTGTGTCATTTAAAACTCTCCCCCAGATTGCTATTCCTAGTAGAGCGAAATATGAAAGGCTTGAGATATCTTATCATGGTTTCAGGTCCACTGAGTTTGGAAGTCATTCCCCAGAGTAATGGAAAGAGCCACAAATGTCTTTTTGAAATAAAAGACATCCTCAGGCTACAAGCTGAGAAGAGAACAGGTTGAACCACCTTTCCACTGGTACTACCAAACACTTACTGGTTTGTTTTGTGTTTTTATTTTTTTATTTTTTTTAGTTTTCGGTTTCAATTGAAAAATAAGGCAGCAGATAAGGGGCTTTGGGGGAGGCTACCCTAAGAACCCCATTAGCAGGATGCTACAGCTGTAACTCTGAGGAGTTTCTTGTTTTGTTTACTTCTTGAAACTTACTAAGATGCAGATGTATAGAGAGAGACGATATAGCTGCCAAATAAAGGAAAAGGCATGTAGTTTATACACATAGTCATGTTGTTGCTCTGACCCTCTCTACAAACACATGTAAATGTATTGTTCCTCACATAATGGTAAACTGCCTCCCTTATCTCTGCTGTGATCATGGAAGCCCTGTTGGATTGTGCTGTATTTAACAAAGGATGTCTTTAGGCTAAACACATGTTTCAATATGCACTTTAGCGGCAGAAGCAGCTCCAGAAGGAGGGGCTTGAGTTCTGACTATGCCATTTGTTAGCTAATGACCTTGAGGTCATTCCTTCACCTTCTCGTGACTCACTTTGCACGAGAAAGGATTATTAGGACGTACCTGTTTTACGAAGGAACTGCGAGAATTGATGAGGACAATACAATATAGATACAAGATCCTTCTTGCCTCTTGTGTTTCTTTCAACTGCTGCAGTTCACACAACTGTTGAAATTAGTCGGCTCATTCTGTCTTTACAACAGAAGCTTTGAGGTAAATACTGCAACCCTCCTGTGACAGAAAAGGAGCCAAACTCATGTCTGAGTCCTTGCCCTCTACAGACTCATGTATGCTGGTCTCTGTTTCCCCAGGTGACAGGAGAAAGCTCAGAATTCTTTAATGAAGATGAACTTTTGTTAGCCTTACCTTGGTTTTCTGTTATCAATAGAAAGTTTATGAGGATATATTTTGGACCATGAAAAAGAAATTAATTGTGAAAGAGAATTGAAGATTCTAAAACAAGAGACTAGTGGGTCCCAGTTTGTGGAGCGTTGGCTTCGCAAGCACGAAGGGAGTTCTGACTCCAGGCTAGGGAGCAGAAACAGGAAGATCCCAAGTTCAAGGGCAGCCACTCTAGCTGAAACAGCGAGCTTTGGGTTCAGTGAGAGACCCTGCCTCAAAGAAGCAAGAGAGAGTAGGGAAGACATATGACATTAACATACACATGAGCTACCTGCTCATACACACATGAACACCACACATATACACACACATGAACCTACCTGTTCACACATACATGTATGTATACCTGCATGCACATGCATACACATACAAGCATACCAGCTCTCTTTCTCTTTCTCTCTCTCTCTCTCTCTCACACACACACACACGTATACACACACACAGCCATACACCCGAACACCACACACACGAGCATACCAGCTAACATACACATAAGATAACTGTTAATACACACATGAACACTACAACATATACACACACACGAGTATACCAGTTCACACACACACACACATACACACACGAACACTGCACACATGCAAGCATACCAGCTCTCTTTCCCTCTCTCTCTCTCTCTCTCTCTCTCTAACACACACACACACATACATACACACACACACAGCCATACACCCGAACACCACACACACGAGCATACCAGCTCACATACACATAAGATAACTGTTAATACACACATGAACACTACAACATACACACACACACGAGAATACCAGTTCACACACACACACATACACACACATACACACACGAACACTGCACACATGCAAACATACCAGCTCTCTTTCCCTCTCTCTCTCTCTCTCTCTCTCTCTCTCTCTCTCTCTCTCTAACACACACACACACACATACATACACACACACACAGCCATACACCCGAACACCACACACACGAGCATACCAGCTCACATACACATAAGATAACTGTTAATACACACATGAACACTACAACATACACACACACACGAGAATACCAGTTCACACACACACACATACACACACGAACACTGCACACATGCAAACATACCAGCTCTCTCTCACACACACATGTGAACACCACACACACATAAAGCATACCCGCTCACACACACAGAAAACTGTCATAGGTTTCTGCTACTGGATATTGTATCTATTTAACATCCTTTTCTACCCCGTCCCCCCAAAAAAAACATTTGCTCTAAGAGGAAAACATCTAAATATTTGCTATCTTGACTGGCACAAAGCTGTTAATTTCCTTCCATGTTTTTTTCTTCCATCTAAATACGCGTAGCTTCTTTTCTTTTCTTTCTTTCTTTTGTTTTTTAGATAGTCCTCTTGGATGCTCAGGTTACAAATGACTCACCCTAAATTTTTTGACCACTTAATCTTCTAACAGTTTAGTTCTCTGATTCTAGTTTTCAGGTCCAAAGCATGCGTGATCGTCTCCATACATGCAGACAATCTGCTTCCCAACGTAGGAGCAGCTTCACTTCTGAAAGGCCAGGCCAGCTCTATCTGTCCTCCCTGCCACAGACTCTTCAAACATTGCTGCCCCTACATAGTCTAAGGGTGTTTCGGAAAGAAAGACACCCTAATATCAGCAATTAGAGTAAACTTATCAACAGAAAGAAAAACAGCCACAACACAGAAGGTTCTGGAATCCTTTTAAATACCAATTTAGCCTGAGTCTGTGATTTGGGTTACTTTCCATTTCTTTTAAAGAGCTAAACACAACCTAGTGACGAGAGCTCTTTGAAGTGTGAGCTGGTTGACCATTTCCGGCACATAGTATCCAACCCAGCTAGAAGTATCTTGGAAACATCTCCAGCTTCATCAGCAAGTGCTGGGAGATGACGTCACTGTGGGATTTCAACCGAACTTTATGTTCTGGTAAACAATGCGGTGTTGGAGTGACCACTCGAGAATTCTTTTTCCCCTGGGAAGTGCCAGCATAGCTCCTTATTCATGCCCCAACCTTATTTGAAGGATAAGACCGGGTGAGACAGGAAGTGCTGGGGGTGGCAGGTGCCAAGGAAGGGAATGATTAAAGTCACGGAGTGCGGAGGGCCACATATTGGTTTAGCTCCACTCTCCTGCGAGTAGGGTGCCTGGCAATAAATGAAGTTCCTTGGGAAAATAAGCTGTCTGGATCTTACTTCTTCTAGCCTCCTCTTTCAGTGTTTGTTATGGCAATTCCATAGTAGAGTTAACAGGGTTATTTTGACTTAAATCCTTTCCTTAGATCAATAATGCATTCAGGAGGGTGTAGCTATAAGAGTGAAAATGAAGGCCACTTCAGCTGAAACAATAGTAAAGGCAGAATTGAGCAGATAGTTACACAAGCCTTACCCTAAATAAAAACCAAGAGAACATTGCTTGTCACCAGACTAGAAATAGAAATGCAAGACTTCTTACAGAAATAAGCGCATGAAAATCCCCTGCTTATCAAGCTGCGTCCATGATATGTTTCCTCAAATTAGAATGTTCACAGTAGAATACATCCCACCATCTGGGCAACCTAAGAAAACCTTTTGTTTGTTTGTTTGTTTGCTCACTCTCCCTCTCCCTCCCTCCCTCCCTCCCTCCCTCCCTCCCTCCCTCCCTCCCTCTCTCCCTCTCTCTTTCTCTCTCTATCTCTCTGTCTCTCTCTCTCTCTGTCTCTCTCTCTCTCTCTGCTTATCATTCCAGGGAACACTATTTACAAACTTATTTATGAAAATGAGGGTTTTTTTCAAGAAACAAAATGAATATAAATAAATAAAAAGTATCTCACGATATCATTCTAATTCTTCCAAGAGAGTTAATCAGGTTTCAAAATAAGAAAGTTATACTGGCTAAGTGGCCTGGTGACCTGTGAATATGTCGCAATGTAAAGGAGTATTATCTGACCCCAGATAACTACAACCATAGCTCCTTTAGTCTTCTTCCAACATCTCTTCAAAACAAAACAGAACCTTTTTACTTGTTATTTTTTTCTACTGATTAAAACAAAGCCACACCTTTTTTTATTCCACCTGGAACCCAGTGACCCTGAACTGCTCTCAAAGCTCATATACAGGGTTGTTCCCTTCCTTCTAGTTCTCCCTTTTCTTGGAAGGTAACTCTTGCAGCTCGCGGGCTAGTCTTTCCCTACTGGCCCTAGTCACTCCGACCCCAGCTGCCTTTTCTGTTCAGGCTGTCTTCCTCTCTCACCATCTCCCAAGTCTGCTTCCTCATTAAAGGCTTTGGATAAACGCAGGAGCAAACAGGGCCTAGAGTATTGTTTCACATAAGTCCCTGAAGAGTACATGTGTCTCAAATGACAGACGGAACCAAAGAATGGTTTTGAGTTGCAAGGTTCAGAAGTGAAACTTCACAGCTTTCTTGGCCCTTACAAAACCAGGTCACAGCTGCCTGGCTTCCTAATTTGGTTTGATGTCCTGTGAATTCCCAAGCAGCTGAATCACTCCCTTATTCATATGTAAGTACAGACACCCTTCCACAGCAACAACCGGGCTGACTTCATGTGTGATTTTCAATGCCCTTTATTGCCCCACCAGCACTGACAGACTATTACCCTCTTGGAGAAGTGTAAGGGAACCTTTCTATTTGTCTGTCTGTCTCTGTATCTCTGTCTCTCCCCCAACCCCTGCCTGCGTGTGTGTGTGTGTGTGTGTGTGTGTGTGTGTGTGTGGTATATCTCTCACTGAAACTGAAGTTAAGTTCGTAGCCAGCAAGCTCCAGCAAGCCGCCAGTCTCTAACCCCAACTACGCTGGTTACAGGCATCTGGGCCATGCCCAGACTTTGATGTGGGTTCCGGGGATTCAAACTTGGGTCCATGTTTATCCAGCAAGTGCTCTGGTTACCCACTGAGCTGTCTTCCCAGCACTTCTAATATTTTTCAAGGTAAATAAATTCATTCAAATGAGTACCACAGAGTGGCTATTCCAGGGGGCGGGAGTTCTGCTTTAGGAGTATTTCACTGAAGACGGATATCTAGTCAAACACAGAGAACCAATCCTATACAGAGACATAAAAGCAGTGATTTTAAGTACAAACTGCCTTGAGAAACAGCCTATGCCTGCTCTATATCAGAACATTAATTCTCCATTTCTCTTTTTTACCTGTTAAACTCACATGAAAATCAAAAATGCTTTACTTTATAAGATCTGGTGAGGCAGAAAAGTCCTTGCCTGTTGGTCATCATATTAAGAAGCAGTATGATTTTACAATTTGTTCCGTCTTGGAATTTGGCTGTGCTCTATCTCCCTGTGATTTCCCAGAGCCAACCACTTGAGGAGTTTTGGGTGTCTGCCAGTAGCCATGGCACAGATGCTTTTAATAAAGGGAGGTGACCCTCTTCTAGAAGCATCCTTGCTTTACAACACTCAAGAAATATCAATCTTTTTTTATTAACAAGAAGAAAAAAAACTACTGGCAGACACCATGTAGGTGTCTGCTGTGTGTCTCTCTTTGTGCTACATATATTAGAAATAGCCCTCATGAGAAAGGTCTATGCGAGTTCATGATCTTTTGTTAGAATGTCTGCCACGTGCCTTATTCTGCAATCATCCCAGGGTATCCCAAGAATATGCGTGCCCTGCACTGAGAAGCCACATTGGTGTGTAGCAATTTATAAAAATTAAATTAAATAATGAAATTTAACTGTGAAGTATGTAAGAGTTTTTGTATAAATGTCACCTTTGTGGATGATTTAAAATTATATTGAATAGATATTCAGCAACCTTATTGTATATGTAATAATTTAATAAGTGGTTGCCAAGGCTCCCCAAACACTAGGATAGAGATGGATCGTGAATATATGTATAGAAAATATATAGAGAAAATCATTTAGAATAATTACAAGTTATTTGAGTAAAAAAAATAGATTAAAAGCAATTTTATTATTAGAACCATAGAAAATAGAAAAAAAATGCCAAGATTTCCAATTAAAAGGAATTTGTAGATACAAAAGTCAGGAATGAAATAGCAAATATCAAAATCGACAACATAATATGCATGAATTGTAGAAATATTGTAAAATTGAAATGCAAACAACTTGATAAATATTAGCACAATAGGACAACAAATTAATATCCATGATAATCGAACCTGCTAGTGATTCGCCCCATTTTACTAACCCCACAGCAGGCACATAACAAAGAGCCATTGTTAGTTGTGCACAGAACATGATAGACATGAGTATGTATGCAAATTCACAAATGTCATCAATTAAATAACAATAGCAATACAAAGGTATCCAGCAATCTCTTTCAATGCTGCTCAAAAGTAGAACGCAATTTCTGAAAGAGTATTTGTCAGTAAGCTTTAAGAAAAGCTTTTCTTAACTTTAAGAAAATGCTACTAGTTTTGTGTTCAATAATTCCAGTTCAGGAAAGTGTAGTAAACTTTTAAAATTTACATAAAAATACATTCACCTTGGCAAGCTCTTCTTTTAGCACTTGGAAGAGTGCTGAGTCTCTGCCTTCATCACCAGTCACTGCAAAGAGAAGCATCTATGATCAGGGCTAAGAGTAGCCTTTGTCTACAGGTATAAAGATATATACCTCATTTGCCCTAGCACCTAGAATCTGCCTAGCCAGGCGTGTTCAACTAGGCTTCTAGTACCAGGCATGAATTCCTTCCTGTGGAATGAGCCCCGAATCTAACAGAGAGTTGATCATCCCCATAACAGCCACACTAGGACATTTACACCACCTTTCTAAGGCTCAGAAAAAGTCAAAAAAGAAGAGAAAGAAATGGCCTCATAGCTAGCTGCTAGAGAAAAGGGCTTCAAAACAAACCATCTTCTGGCCATGACATGGTCATTATAATCATGAATTCGAAGCAACTGCAGTTATCTGCCCTGGACCTGCATAAGACAGAGCCAGCAAGCAGTCAATTATGGATGAGGGAGGGCTTAGGGGACTCTATCCCTGCCTAGGCAATGTTGGGTTATTGATGCGCGTTGGGGGAGGGGGACATTGTCTTTAATTGTGTGTCCACTGGTGAACCCATCAAGCTCCAATGAGTAGTTACAATCCCACGGTCTCATGAACAGCCTGTCTAAACTCAGTGGGCCACAAAGCAGCAGGAAATGAACCTGCAAGAGGGCTTTGTAGAGAGGAGAAAGAATGAGAGAGAGATAAGAGAGGGTGGGGTAAGAGTAATCAGAATGCACCATCTACAGGCAAGAAATGGCCGAAGAATAAGCTTAATTTATAATAACATGACATTTACCATGATGATGTTTATAATCTAAAAATCTGAAGACATTTAATTATACTGGATAGAGAAAAAGACATGCAGATAGAAAATGAAAAATAAAATTTTTGAAAATAGTTTGATGCAAAGAATGAACTCTCTTGACATACTAGTAAACCAAAGCCACAGGCACACCAGAATAATTATTTTTTAAAATCATATGTTTACTCAACAAATAAAATTGAACTCTTACTGTATAACAGGCATTGTTCTTAGTGCAATATATATATATATATATATACATGTATATATAGTATATATATTGCATATATATAGTGTATATATTTTGTGTATAGAGAGAGTGTATATACATATATATATATATATATATATATGTATACACACACACAAATTCACATCATCTTATTTAATACCATAAAACCCCTGTGACGTAGGTGCATTTTCTATCCTCACCTGACGTATAGGAAAACCGAGGAACTTGCTTAGCTAGTGTCTGGTAACGTTCAGTCACTGCTGAGCAGGGCTTGATTCCTGGCTGTATACTATTAATGGTCTAACTTGGACAGAAGCTAACCAATCACACCTCAGACTCAAACTTTTAACAGTAATAAGAGCCAGTCAAACAGTACTTCTTGGTGAAGGGGTTGGAAGGAATGCTCATTTCAGGGGACAATAGTTGAAGTGACACTTTAAGCGAGGATAGGAGTCAGCTGAAGAGAGACGGCACCCGAGGGAGTGACAAGAGCATGGTACGGTTCCGGAGTAATGGTCTCCTGCATTCTGGGGAAACGAAGGAACCTGAACTAGGAAAGAAAACGCCAAGGCGCTCATCGCACAGCTCATGGCACGGAGATGCCTGGCTTAGAGCTGAGGAGCTCGGCTGCACAGGCAGGGTCTCTCATGGCAAGTCATCACTGCGATGATCTAAAACCAAATGGGTATTTGGGAGACAGAGTTCTGGAACTGTCCACCAATTATTTGGAACCGCAAATTTCAGGTTTCTCGGATGACAGATAGCATCTGAAGCAAAACTTCCAACAAGTAAAAGAGATGCAAGTATTGGAGAAACCACAAAGGTCATTTTCAATGTCAAAGTAGAACGTTTACTTGTGAAGGCGATTAGAGAGAAGCATCTGAAAATACAAGTACAACATAAGAAACGCTTGTCGCACAGAAGAAGTGATCCGGCTGTTTTCATAGATCGCAATAAACAAAGAGGAGCCTATTTTATATCATAAGAGTATCAAGTCTGGGTGGCGAATGCCACAACTGGGGGATATTCTTTGGAGAGATGTTTCTTTTCTTTCTTTTTTTTTCAAACAGATTTTACTATGTACCCCAGGTTGACCTCTAACTTACAGAAATCCTTCCACCTCAATCCCCACGTGCTGAGATTATATTTGTGCACTTGCACATCCAGCCTAATTGTAGTTTCACACCAAATTCAGCGTACAACATTTCTCTGCATTTTCTTTCTTTTCTGCAACTCAAGGAAAATCTTGTTTCATAAAAAAAAAAATAGCTCTTGCAAGTTGAAACCTTTTTAAGAATTTAAGTGTCAATTAAATGACCCTATTATAAGATTATAAGCAGAAAAAGTAGAACATGTTATATTTAAAAAATTTAAAATATATGTAATAAATATTAAACATTAAAGATATATGATAAATATTACATTTCCTAATTGCCAAAAATTAAGATTAGGCAGAGTCGATGACAACAGGCTCTCCGAGGACCATGAAGAGACACAATGAGATATTCAAATGTCCAAGTCCTTCGCATTATTAAATAGGGAAATAGCTCAGTCTTCCTCCAGGACTTTTAGGGTTGGCGCTCTGCAATGCTGATCCCCTGTGACTCGGCGATGGCGCTAACGGGATCTTGCATTGCCACGTTTTGCTTGTTTGGTTTTACTGAAAACAGGAGGACGTCATGAAAACCAGTGAAGCCAGTTTTTAAATTGTTTCCCTAGAGGAAATTGAACAAAAATGAGTTTTACCACTACAGTGCCACAAAACACCCAAGGGGTTTCTGTATTTTAAAAAGCGTCGGCTCTAGCGTTGACCACGCACACGCTTTTAAAATTACTGAAAATGAACAAATAATAACAGAAACCTCTGCAACTGTAAGGATAATTACTTAATAATATTCTTCATTACAATAACCGGAAAGTATGCCTTAAAAGATCTGTTGAGGGCTGGAGAGATGCCTCGGTCGGCAAAGCGCTCCCGGCTCAACCAGAAAGGCATGAGGTTGGATCTCCAGAGCAAAAGAAAAAGTAGACACAGCCATTTCATCTATGTTTTACCCGAGACTTTCTAAGGAAAGATCCGGAACATTGGGTCAGTTTGTTTATTTTCTATACAAGGTTCGAGGCAGAGTATTCTGTGTGTACAGAGTCGTGTCCGGAGGGCCGAATACGTAGTTAAAGAAATAGGCTGAGGAAACAAGGCAAGTTTGGGCGTTCAGGTTCTTCCCAGGGTGGATGTGGCGCCTGTCTTTAAGGTAGAGGGTATTTCACAGACGAGAGCATTACTCCGTGATTGAGGGGAAGGTCAGAAAACGCTGCCCACATGTTATAACCGTCAGGGCAAAGGAGAATGGGAAGATCAGCGAGGACTTATGCCACTGTCTTGTGTCAAATGCCAGGACTCACATTTGGAACAGTGTGTCTTAAACCAGATCAAAGCTTAACTAACCGTTCCCACTGTGTGACAAGTGTATGTTACATTTTCTTCCTATCTTCCTTCAAATACCTTTAAAAAGGAAGAGGGAAAATTGCCCTTAGTGACTTTAAAAAAAAATTGTACGTAACTTTAGTCTTTGAATTAATTTATCATGTCTGCATTTTGTTCTTAGGTTGTTCTCTGGCTGTTCTTAGATTCTTCTGTGACTGTTTTTCTAATAACAATCTACTCGTGTGAAATGCTTGTTAGCATAAAGCTTCATGAAAATTTTTCTTCTGGGGAAAAATGTGTTTCTTCACAAACAGTACTTTTTTTCATTGCTTCGGGTTTTTTTTTTCTGCTAAAACACGTGTTTTAAATCAACTTGAGCTTCGTGCTCTTGTGCTCACTATGTTTTGTTTGAAAATAGCCAAATATTTTCTTGACAGAAAGTATAGAACTACTGTGCAAAACTTTCACAGCCTAAAACATCATGAGGCCTTAGATGGTTTGCACAGCACTCAAAGGTGACCAGTAACAGTCACTATGATGTCCAAGTGGTCTGGGAGAGTCTTCTTTGTGTTGCTTCACTTGGTTCATTGTAAGTGATGAGTGACGGCAACGGGTCTATTGGTACCAGTTTATCAGGACCTGTTACAAACGCAGACCACTCTGGTTCCACAGAGCCTGTATCCTAGCTGATGCAAACAGAGAATCTTAGGATGTGCCTGGGATCTGATCACCACGATTGGATATTCCCATCAAGAGCTGTGTGGGCAGACAGACATCATTGAAAGCTTGTTCACTTTAAACATCTCTTGAAAAGATGGTTTCAAGGTTTATAAGCCAGGTCCCTGGGTAAATTGACAGGTCCATGTTCAACGATTCTTTCAAAAACAACAATGGAGACAGGGGCTTGTGGCTCAGAAGTAGAGGACTTGTCTCAGATACATGACATCGGGTTCAGTTCCAAGCACTAACAAAAATACAAGCACAGGGAAGGGGACAATTGTCACTCCATTTTTGCTATTCTTCATAGTAAATATGCTAGATTTGCTTGAAGATTTTGGATTTAACATACAATCATAAATCCTAGTAATGCATTAAAAATGCACAGACTGTACCTGCCCAAGAGAAAGTACTTCCTTCTCTCTTTTTATGTGTGGATAGGGACACACACACACACACACACACACACACTGACATTTAATTTCCGTCAGTGAGTAGAAGACAAAATTCCCAAAGAAGTAAATTTCGGTTTGCATGAAGCAAGCTAGTAGGGCTGGGAATACGGCTCAGTGGTAAAACACTTGCCTAGTATGTGTGAGGTCCTAAATACAACTCCGAGTACCACATTCCCCCAAAAAGAAAGACAAAAAGCAAGCTATTAATAAGATGTTTCTTGGAAGAGTGAGTTAATATCAACATTGAGTATTTTTTTTAACAAACTAACAGAAGAGTCCTCATACGGCAGTGAAATACCACATAAAACACACAAAAGTATACTCCAAAAATAATATTTTGTTATCATTCCTCTGGATTATATTATATCCAGATGGAGACTGGCTGGACTCTGGCTTTCCTTGTCTTCAGCGGTTTGCGTGTGTCCATCAATTTTAGACGGAGTGTATTTTTGAGCCGTCTCTATCTTTCTAAGGTAGAATGAGGTTTCGTTCTAGACCGCATCTCCGATGCCTACAACCTCTAATAGAATGTGGTTAGGTGTCATGTTGTATTTCTAAGCAGCTCTTTTCAACATATCTATGAATGTGTAATAGGCTCGTGGTCTGTGAGACTAGCTGGCTTTGATTTTACTCATCTGGGTGGAGAAATTTAGTTGATAGTGTCTTAGGACTATTTTTCTACACTATAAGAGCTGGCCAGATCAGAAAGATTTTTTTACAAAAGTCACTGAAATTGTTTCTTTTTGTACATATAATGTGACTTCTGCCAACTCTCAAAGCAGTTACTGTGAGGATGGCTTGCACTCCTTTTGCTAATTCCGGTAACTACGCTTTAATTCAAAATTATTAGATATGTGTTTATGTAAGAACTTCTCAGGAAATAAAACGCTCCTAAACTTCTTGATTTATTTATTGTATGCTTGACTGACTTTGCTTGTGATTGAGTCTACGAAATGAAGCAAACAAAAACTCCCAAAGGAGCGCTCAGCCCCAAACAGGACATTGGTGTCATCCTCCCAAGGCTCAGCGATCGCTGCAGAAGAGGGGACTGTGAGAGCCAGAGGTCGTGGATGGCCACAAGTAAACATTCTTTTCCCAGACACAGTGGGGCTGGTTGAACACACGAACTCACAGCAGTTCTGATGGCAGCATAAGACCTTGGGCAAGATGAAGCCAGACAAAATCTTAGCAAGGATGGGGGAAGGGGTCATCAAACCCCGCCCCTAGGTAAGATTGGCAATTGATGGCTGCTAGGGAGAGTCCGTTTTGTCAAGGATGCGGCTTCTAAGAAGTTACTTATGGCTCCAGGAGATAGCCAGACACTGTGTATGCATGTACTGGCAGCACTGAGTAGACTCGGTGGGTCCAAAAAAGGAGAACATGAATGTGGAGAGGAAAGTCGGGGAGGTGGATAGGGGAAGAATTGAAGGAAAGAAAACAGGAGGAAATTCTAAAGCAATAGTTTTTTTCATTCTTTGTATAAGGTCCAGAGTTCAAGTTCCAGGTCCCAAAGAAAATATATATAATATAATATATATAGCATTTAAATTTAGTATATAACAAATATAAATATATTATTTGTTATATTAAATGTATTTATATTATGTAATATATATATTAACTACTAAGGGAAAAAAGAACTACTAGAAAACTGGGTGGTGGTAAAGCATGCCTTTAATTCCAGGTCTCAGAAGGCAGAGGCAGGTGGATCTCTGCGAGTTTAAGACCGACCTGGTCTACAAAGTGAGTTCCAGGACAGCCAGGATTAATAAACAGTGAAACCCTGTCTCAAAGAAACCAAAATAAATAAATAAATAATCTATAACAAATTCAAATAGTTCTGGAATCTAAAGGACCATGTATAGAGAAATATCTGTCTCTGTTAAAGAACTGAATTCCTAGGACTGGACCAGTCTGAGGACACTCTTTGCATGCTACTAAACTATGCTCATAAGAAAATCAATCTATGAAAACCAAAAACTTCAGAACCTCAAGAAGTTAAGAAATAACTATCCTTAATGATGAAGAAATGGAACCTCACAAAGGCTGAGGAATTTTCCTAAGGTCAGAACTGAATCTAGATCCAGCCCAGGTCACCCCTCTTTTAGTACACAGGATCCTCCTAGCCAGTCTCCTCTTGAATGACAGCAAAGACCATCAACATTAGCATATCCCAAGGTGTCTTCCTGATGTATGAAGTCCTGAGTCCTGATCCCTCAGCCATAGTTAGAGATTCAATGCACTTTGTGCCCTACTTTTTATTTTTTAATAAATATTTTATATATTATTTAGTATTTTTCTTGCTAAGTGGTAGTGGTGAACACCTTTAATCCTAGCACGTGAAAGGCAGAGGCAGGAGGATCTCTGTGAATTCAAAGCCAACCTGGTTGATACAGCTAGTTCTAGGACAGTCAGGGCTGCACAAAGAGAAACCCTCTCTCTCAAAAAAAAAGAAGAAGAAGAAGAAAAGAAAACAAAAGATTCCTTTCAATTTTTGAGAGTATAATATAATCAAACCATTTCCCCTTTCATCCTTCCAAACCCTCCTATAAAACTTTCCGTGTTTTCTTTCAAATTCATGAGCTTTTTAAAAAAAATTAACTGTTGTTACACACACATATGTATATGCACATACATATGTATTCCAAATACATAAATATAACACAACCAGTCTGTATAATGTTACTTGCGTCCGTGTTTTCAGGGCTGACCCTTTGATATTGGATAAGCAATTGGTGTGCTCTCTTAGCATTCTTCATCTGCCTGTAGTGTAGGGTTGAGGCTTTATGGGCTCTCACCTGTCTGCTTTAAAATGTCTAGTGTGTCCACCCTGTTCAGCTCATGTTTGGGCAGCTCTGCTGGTCAGACTCCCTAGGTGTAGCTTCTGACATTACTGGCAGATACTAGTCACTCCTTGATCCTCTGCCTCTTGCATTCCTTTTGCCCCTTCTCCCACGATGTTCCCTGAGCCTTGAGTGCACGATTTGCTTTATGGAAGATTTATACATTCCCCTATGTGTGAGATGTTGCTCTTTTCCAATAACACTCTGCAGTGCTAAGCAGGAGCAATGGGTATGCAATGCTTCTAGCTGACATGGCTCTTGGTTTCAAACACCTCTTTTCTAGCAAAACAAAAACTGATATGAAAAGAGTACCAATAAAATGTGTTGCTATAAGCCTAGTCTTTCTCCTAATGTGGATAGGTAACACTAATCTGATTACCCTGAGGTTGCTAAGGCTTTGTGGTTATCTCATCCGTCTCCTCCTTCCATTCATCTGAGAATCACTGAATGCCTATGAAGCAGGGTGCATTTTGTAAGGCGGCAGGGAAATAGTTGAAAGTAAGTTAGAGTTGTCCCCTGATCATCATAAAAGCAAGGCCTCTATATCCACTGTTACATATCTAACGGCCGAAGACATTCCTTAAAAAATTGTACCTGTACTGAACATGGTCAGGGTTTTGCAACATTGTCACTATTTACATAGAAGTAAATATTATATGTAATCTACGGATTATGCCAAGTATAAGAGATGTTATTCATGAAACTATATACAAAAGGTTTTAGATAGAGGTCCTATCTAAAACTCAATGTAAGCAATGATGAGATGAAGTTATTAGAAAATGTGTGGCTATTATCGATACTGTAGTCAGTGGTTACCTTGAGTACAATGGGTTTCTCAAAAGAGAGTCTAACCAGAGTTTCACAGCTCAAGAAAGCCCCAAGGAGGACCAGGTGATGCCACACTGGTAGCCTGAAGGACAGAGAGGGAGATGCTGCTCTGTGAGCATGTGGGAGTTCAGATGTAAAGCAAAGGAGAAGGCTTCAAAAGCAGCGTGATAAACCCAAAACAGCATGTGATTGAAGAGCGAGACTAGGCACCACGAGGCACTGTGTGCCTAAGAAAGAATTCTGGGCTATTCCAAGGGTGAAATGTAGTCACTGACGGCTTGTGAGCAGGGGAACTGAGACAGAAGTAGATCACCCACTGTGGCTAGTTCTGTGACAATCAGGATGGAGCAAGTCAACGCTAATGATAGAGTTCTATTGTTATGCAGCTACGCAGAAATGTAAGTGTGAAACAGAAGTGCTGTACGGACTGGAGTACTAGGGGAGCAGGAGGAAAGCCAGATGGGTTCAATAAACAGAGCCTGAACATGTGTTAAATTGTTCTGAGGTGGAAAAAATTGCATTGGATATGAGAAAAGGGAGGGAGATGGGGGAGTGGGAATCAAGCAAGACACCTTAGATTCAGGTTTACACAGCTGAGCTAGGATCGAGGAGAAAAGGACAAGGGATGTGGTTCAGTCTGTAGAGTGCTTGCGTAGTGTTCAACTCTGAGCAGTGCATGAACTGGGCATAATGATACACCCTAGCTCTGGTGGGGTAGCTGCAGAAGAACCAGCACTTTAAGGCCACCCTGGTATGTAGATTGACATGAGACTCTGTCCAGAAAAACTAAACATGTCATAGAATTTATTTTCAGTATTCAGCTTCAGATACCTTAGAGGGACACACATCAAAAGGGCCATAAAATACACCCATGATTTACTCACCAAATAAGACTCCCGAGGCTATAGGAGTTACATATGAAATTAAGCATGCGTATTTCATTATTCAAGAGCATCCCTTATCAGAACCCTTGGACAATTGCTCTTCTAACCAACATAATAGTTTTCTAATAAGAAAGTGTTATTACCAGCTCAACTAACCACATATTTGAAAGACCCATTTTAATAGACTAATGATTTTCTTAATTATTTCTTTTCTTTTGAGGGGTGGGAGGATGGGTTCAAGACAGGGTTTTTCTGTGTAGCCCTGGCTGTCCTAGAACTCACTCTGTAGACCAGACTGGCCTTGAACTAAAAGATCCACTTGCCTCTGCCTCCTGAATGCTAGGATTAAAGGCATATATGCATCATCAAATCTTCTTACAGGTTTGCCTTACATTAAATATTTGCCTTTCCCAAAGGTCAGGAAATGCATTCCATTTTTTTAAATGTAAAAGCAGCATGCAGATCACAATCTTTAAATAAACTAAAGGTGAATAATTATTTCACATAAAAAGCATATGTACCCAATAAGCAGCTACGTGAAAAACACAACCAGATTGTGATTTTTGAACTTTATTTTGAACCAAATTCCATAGTTCTAAGCCTGTATTTATTAATTTCAGCTAAACAGTCTGTTTCCATTTTTTTTTAAAGCCAATCCTTGCTCCTCTGAAGTGGAAAGAGTCAAAGACCTGGTTAAATAAAAGACAGTTGAGAAGATCATACAACATCATGATGATTTATTTGTGGGGAAGGAAAGCTAGAAGAAATCCTCTGGGGACTGAAATGAAGAAATGCTTTGAGGGCAGGGGCTCTGAAAGAAGGTCAGCATCACTGAAAGTGAAATGAGGGGTGGACGTGAGGAGTAAGAAGCCAACAGGGCCGCTGGGTATTACTTCCTGATTCCAAAGGCTCAGTATCTCCATTGTAATAATAAATAAGTAGAAGTGGCCACAACTTTTCTCTTGCAATGATAACATATATTATGAAAAATATAACAAGGGAACGGCCACTCTCTTGAAAACTAGAAAGCAAATAAGATTTCAACTTGAGTATAATCCAACAATGACCTCAGAACTGTGTACAGCATGCCACTGGGAGAACATTTTGAGAATTTTACTTAGCTGGGTTCATACCCTTGGTAGTACCCAGGTATGCTGGTGTAGGTGTACAGAGGATAGTGAGCTCTGTATAATGAAAGAAACAAATGTATATCACAATGAAACTTGGACATCAAGAGTAAAGTTTCTGCAGAATAAAGCATTGCAGTAATAGGACTTTAAAATGGGTGCTAAGTAAATATTGTAAGACCTGTGATGTAAACACAGTTATTCACACTGGCATATAGCCCATTCTAGAGTCAGAGTGGGGAACAAAAATAAATTAGACCTACACGCAGAATAGTCTATGCATTATTTTCTACTTAAAGTGACTAAAAAGATGTTTAAGGAGTATGTTAAACAAACAGTATAATTATGTACAAATACTTGAATAAAGAGGTTAATAAATTATGATGATCCAAGCAGCTGTATCAGTGAGGTTTTTCTAAAGGATCAGGACTGATGGAATGAATACATATTCTAGAGGGAGTTTATCAGATTGGCTTAGAGGATACAGGGTCTATAGTCTAACAGTAACTGTAAACTGGAGAGGCTGACAGCAGCCTCAGCAGGTCCCAGTCTGACACTGAGGACCTGAAGAATCACTGTTCTTAAATCTACACTAGAAGGCAGCAGATTCCAATGTCAGCAACAGCCTCAAGGAAGTAGATGCACTAACCAGCAGGGAGTGAAAGCCAGAAGGCAAACACAGCTCTGCCTTTCGCTGTCTTCTTTATGTCTGGACCACTCTTATAAGTGCTGATCCCTCTAGAGGAGTCTCTTCCCTGCTTAGTTAATTCTTCCAGAAATGCCTTCACCAACTCACCCTGAGGTGTGCCTCTTAGTTAATCCCAGAGCCAGTAAGTTGACAAAATATATTCATCAGGATTCTTAAATTTCACTGTGAAGTGCACTGGTTCTTTCCAAGGCCCCCTTACTCTTTTGTCTACTTATTTCTAGTCCTTTTCTCTTTGGATTCCATAACTTTTGTGATGCTAAATTCTGACTAAATTTACCCATGCCCAAGTCTTTAACAACTTACAGTTAAATCAATGGTAAAACTATCTCTTTCTATTTCTTCTGATACTTAGTCTCTTTTGGTGCTTACATTTTCACTACTAAGTCCTCCTACAAGAACATGAATACTAATAAAAATTCACATTCCAATCAGTAATTATCTGCTTATGAAGGAGCACAAAGTGTCTCAAGGAAGAAAACTGACTTGAGCGAGAATTCACAGCACAATCAAGGCCTAAGATCAAACCCTAAGAGGCCCTTATACAACCTTCTACTCAAATACTTGAAATACTTGCTAGGGGACATAGCCTCTATTTTCCTGGTATGAATCCTAATCTTTTAAAACAAATTTTGTGTTTTTGTTTCATGTGAATATTGCTTGCTGTTTTTTTTAAAGAAATAGCTATGAGATTTAGAGATGAAGCAATGCATATTAATCCCACTTTGTTAATCCATTAGTCTTAAAATGACAAAGGCTAGGCTATATAAGCATGAGATCGACGTGTCATCTTTGAATAGTGGCATCTGGAAATATTGGCATAAAGTACCTACCTAATGAGTGCTCCTTGATGCATGGTTGAAGAAAAATTGATACATATCATAAATATACTATATATATATCACATGTGTGCCATATACATAGATATATAGATAGACATTCTGTAGGGGGCTGCAGGCAGAAAGAGACACCTGTGGGGGCTTTTCAGAGAGAGTTATATTTCAAACGATAACACTTGGAGAAATTTATGCTCTCAAGAGGGATTCCACCTATGGCATTCACAGTAAATTTGTTCATTTTGTGTCTTTGTTCATATTATTGCTTGCTGTTTTAAAGGAGAAATAGCTATGAGATTTAGAGACAATGTAATGCATATTAATCCCACTTTGTTAATTCATTAGTCTTAAAATGGCAAAGGCTAGGCTATATAAACATGAGGTAACTTCTTAGAAGAATCATGGCATCAAACTGATTAACTTGAATTTATTTTAAGGTATAACTCTGCTATGAGTCACCTCTGTAATAGGATGCTTGTCTGATATTGCCTGGTTCAGTCTCCACAAATGGATGCACACACACACACACACACACAAATGTTCTCCTTTTAAGAGTCCCACCATCTTGCAGTTTTTACCTTGACTATCACGATGTATTAAATGGGTAGGTATACTTTCGGCCAGCTCATTCATTCCATCTATTGAGCAATATTCTTTGAGAACTTAATATGTGATAGAATTTCATCTAGATGTAGCGGAATAGCAGGAAATTAGAGGGGGGAAATCCCTATCTTAATGAAGAGAGGGAGAGCCAAGATGAGATGACTTTCAATTGTTCTCTTGGTGAACATGTAATGTCAAAGAAGAATATAGCTATTTTCAGATTATTCAGTATTTTGTGTTCACTTGAAGCTTATGAAATCAGTCATTTCTCTGAGATACTGGATTATCCAGCTCTTACTGGGAGTCGATTGCCTAGTAGAATTTGCAGACATCTCTGCCCAAGGTCAAATCTGTGTTTCAGAGCTGTCCTTATGGAAACGGCCAATATGACTTGACCAGTAATTGGTTTTTGATTGTTCATGGGAACATCTGAGTCTTTGGTCTCACGAATGGTTATACAACAATTTCTTTCCCCTGTGGAAAAGAGTGTGTTCTTTGTGGCTCAGAGGTCCTGTGTTCATATGTTGGGCTTGATCTTCTGGAAGTGATTTTCTCTAGGGCTGGGGTTATTTAATTCCAAGGACTGGTTTGAATTTCTTTTAAAACTATAAGTATATAGGATTACATTTAATTGTTGGTTTATGTACAGAAACATTGTGGCACTGGGCTGCAAGGAGCCCGTTATAACTACTCCTTTGTCCTGAGTAAATACTCATTCAGTTGCCGTCTGGATGGGGTCCCATGAGTCTCTGAATCGTGACGCCTCCGCAAAGATTGGGGGATATTGCTGATATTATCTATTAAGCTTCTGCCATCTGTAGGGACTCATAAAGTAGCTTGAAAATTGCAGGGTAAATAAAGAAAGATGAAGTCTCAAGCTTAGGCCCTTTGGCCAGATGGCTGGAGTGTGGCAATTAGGAATACGTGTTTGTTGTATAGTGATTGTCAGGACTTACTTGTTGGTGACAAAGAGGAAGACAGAAAGGCAGGTATTCTGAATGTTCGCTATGTTAGTGCCGCAGGGATGGCAGTGACTTGCTACAAGTTCTGTTGGGGATGTGGCAAGGATGTGGAGTCTGATTCTGGTTCAGAGCTCTCTGTCTCTGTCTCTCTGTCTCTCTCTGGATGTCTCTGTGTCCCTGTGATTCTCTCTCTCTCTCTGAAGGTGATAACTGTGTAAAGGAATGGTTTTTCTGCAATACAGCGTGCTCTTCCATGAGACCACGTCTGTTCCCACGCCCTAGTTGTCCTGTCTTCTGGGACCCAGGTTTTGACCCAAATCCCTCTTTTCAGGATGTACTCAGCCTCAGCCTTTACCCTATGCATGCTTTTGAAGGCTATGGTCTTTGGAATATATTTCATGTTCAACTTGAAACTCAAAGTAGCATTCTCGCTTCTACAATCTCTTCTTCCCAAAAGCCTTGTAAATTTGCTAAACATAAAACTATCTGACTGAGCCCCTTGGGGATATGTTAGCAGGCAGGAAGTCAGAAGAGATGAGCTGTTCTGATGTCCCTCTCAAACTTGGCTGATTGTCACAACTAGAAGTATTAATGATAGTAGCAAAGATGTCATGATATTCAGTAAGATGGTCTCACTTTTAACAGGACATTTTCCCACCCCAAAGCATCCACAATGGGACAACAGCTTTGGTCAGCATGTATGGTTGCTATACTGTGCTCCATCATCAGATCTTAAGGAACACTGTGGGGAACACTCCACCACGTGGAGCAGAGGCTCTATCGCTTCCAGTGGCTTCATTAAGTAGAGTCCAGCACAGTGTTGACAATTCAGTCCCTACCACCTTCTCCAGCCTCATGTTTTCCAACTCCAAGATCCTTCCAGTTATCTTAATCCCATCCTTTTGAACCCATTCTGGACTTCATTTCCTCAATCACCTTCAGTTCTTTGCATCTACAATTATGCTGCTTAGAATAAATGACTTCCCAGTTCATCTCATCCTTCGATCTCAACCAAGGAGTAACAATGATGCTTCTTCTCTTCTTCTTATCCTCAATCTTTCAGAAGCTTTTCCATACTGAGCAGGAGATGGACAATTTGATGCCCCATGAAGAAACCATTTCCTAAACTCATTTAGATCCTTTACCCTTCCTCGGTACCAAGGATAAGGATGCAGGAGGAAGGCTGACCATAACCATCCATCCACATCCACCTCTGGACCTTAGCTTTGCAGGTTTCCCTCCTTTAGACTAGTGCTCTTCATCATGGGAGGAGAAAAATATATTTCCTCGCCAGGCCCTATGACTTATGAAGGAACTTTGCTCTGTAAGTCATGTAGAGCGCCCTCAAGTGTTCCCTCTTTTCTACCACAAACTACGTTCATAATGGTCACATTATAGGGTCTACAGTAGAGAGGTGTTCACACACTGACTAACCTTTTTATTGCTGTACCAAAACATCATAATGTATAAACGAAAGTGTTTCATGGAGGGAATTCTTGGGTTCTAGAGGGTTAAAGTGCATGATCATCATAGTGGGGAGCAGGCAGGCAGCCATGACAATGGAGCAGTAGCTGAGAGCTTACACCTGATCCACAAGCAAAAGGCAGAGAAAAAGAGACAAAGATAACTAGAAAAGGTATAGGCTTTGAACCCTCAAAGCAACACACCTCCTCCATCAGGGGCACATCTCTCAATCCCTTCCAGTTTCACCAACTGGAGACCAAGAGTTCTAATACACAAGCCTATGAGGCTACTTTCATTCAAACTATAACACACACACACACACACACACACACACACACATATATATATATATATATATATATATAGAGAGAGAGAGAGAGAGAGAGAGAGACAGAGACAGAGAGAGAGACAGAGAGAGAGAGTCATTATCAGGGGTGTTCCTCCCTCATCTACACCTTGAGACTCAGAAACATAAGCCAAATGGGCTACAGATCATACAACTACTAAGGGCCAGGTTTGGGATTTGAACCTCAACATGCTAAAATGTTTTCATGACATTTACTTTTCTGTTCTCCTATACCTCTTCCTGCTTCTTCCACTATTTCTTGACTTCACCTTTAAAAACACTTTTGGTTATGGCTGGTCGTCAACCCTGGAGACTCTAAGATAAAAAACAAAATATGAAACTGCGCTGCAAAATTCTCACTCAAGTTTTGCACTGTTCAGATTTGGGGTGCATGCGTTTGTATCTGATACACAGGATTTTGCAGAGCCCATACCAGGATTCCCCCCACCCCAAAATCCTCAGATCCAGGTGTCTACTCATCTACTCAGTTGCAATAGCTGGATGTGCTTGAGAGAGATGTGTCAGGTACACTCTGGGCCAACAGTCTTCAGATGCAGCTGTTCTAGACTTGTGCTTGCCTGGATGCTAGGGTCATGTTAATGACATGGTGAAAGAACAGTTTTCAATGTGCATTTCAATGCATGCCAGCTAACCACCCTGTGTGCCATCTGACCCTCGCATCTCCCTGAAGGAGGTCTACCAGAAGGACATAGTTATTCTAGTGCCTGCTACTGTCTAGGGTCAGAATGACAGAAAACAGTTCACTCTGGACATTTTGCTTAGTAATTTAATTCTCATCCTCTCACTCTCTCTCTCCCTCCCTCCCTAACCAGGTTTTCCAAGTTTTGGTTCATAATAAGTAGTTTTTTAAACATTTAAAAATAGGGGTCTGTAATAAAATGCTGAGCGACTCTCTGGAGATTGCTGCTGCTGGCCGTTCCCTAATAGAAAGCATACGCCATTGAGCTAACATTTTGTTCTTTGACTAAGGAATAAACAAAGCTGTTAAAAGCAGGTAGGCCCGTTTCCCAATAGCAATGGCATAAATGTCTTTCAAGTCACTCCTGACCATGGCTAATTAGAGCTTTTGGAGAGGTGGCCCTTCCCGAGGGTCAATCCAGGTTAGGCAGACCACAGAGTTGCTGTTGGCAATTGGCGACAATGGATTTGTTAAGAATTTCTGCTTGGCTTGGGGTGATGATTTGGTTTTTTTTTTTCTCCCTCTCCCTTTTGCTGTTGTGTCTCTTATTTTGACTGGCTGAGGTTGGGTTGGACCACGAGGCCAGGATCCAAAGGCCATGCCAGCTTGTTGCTGTAGATCGGCACTGACAGATCGTTGAAAACTTATTAGCCTGACGTTTTAACAGCCTGCAATAGGATGGAAATCTGCTCCTTCGCAGGAAGGAAAACACGAGCCCGGGCTGAAATCTGCCCTACTTCCAAATCTGTTGGCCTCTGGTACCGAAGCGCTGAGGGCTGCCACAGTGTGCAGAGAGGAAGGCCTGACGGTGCCACCCACACAGTAGGTGGGGCTGAGAAAAATACTTGTGGACTTGAGCCACTGAGAAGAAAGAGACCCTGAAAACATATCCTCCTGGAGCGGGGACGCTGCCCTGCCTCCACACAAGGTGCTAATGGCTTCCACAGCAGCGGTAGTCAGCCTTCCACGAGATTTCCACTGGGCGGCTGGAGAGTTCTTTAGGTCGTAGCCGTTCTATGGAACAATTCAAGAAAAAGGAACGAGGGCTACTTCAGGCTCTGGTACCTTTAGGGGGAAGTTAAAATAAGAAAAAAGATTATAGGCAATACCATTGGTCGAAGATATACGATGTGGTTAAATTACAATTGTTTGTCACAAAACTAAAAGAATTCATTGTTTCCACTCTCCCAAAGCAAACCTTCCTCCAAGGCCCGAAAGACTTGCAATTCACTGTAGGTCCCTACTTTCCTCCAGCCTCACCCATGGCTACCAGTTTGATTAAGCCCTCTACTATGACCCCCGTGGTTTTGCTCCAGTCTTTGGAAACTCCTTATCTGATCCTATAAGCTTTGCTCAGGCATCTTCTCCTGTGATGGGGTACAAGTGTGTCTCTTGATAGCTCGTTATTATCTTCCAGGCCCAGCCACAGGTCACCTCTTTCTTTGAAGTAGAGCCTTCACGGCTGGGTACCATAACTGAAGCATCCCTTCACTTTGTATATTCTGACTTTATACTAGGCTATAGGAAGACCGAATGTAGGCTTGAATCTCAACCCATTTGGTACCCACACTCACAGGACAGTCCTTGCACAAATTTGGCACTCTTCCAATGTCTTTTATGAGTATTCACTTATTTCCTAACTTATCTGGGAGACATTAATGGGTTTCAAGTTCTGAACCCTTTGTCTCAGTAGACGCCATACCTCATGGATGCTCTTCAAATGTTTCCTCTCTAGCCCTGCCCTCTATGGGCCGGATATTAATAAGCACCATCCTGCTTTCTGCTTAGGGAAACTGTAAGATGGGAGGAAAGCAAACCAGAATTACCTGGAGCTTATTGGTTATTTGTTTGGCTTTGTGTGTGAAGCTGAGGACTGAACCGGAGCCTTCATACTGTTGAGGCAAGGGCTCCACCAATTGTACCACATCATCATCTTTTGGGTTTTGGCAAGGCAGTCTTGCCTTTGCTGTTCAAACTGACCTTGAATATTCTATCTACCCCAGGCATGTCTCTATTTTGTGATCTTCCTGCCTCTGCCTCTTGGTTGTTGGGATTATAGGGATGTGCCAGCCTGACCGTTAGGAAACCAATTTTGAAAGATCTTCCTAAGGTTTGAACCTTCGTTGTCCCATTGCAACTGCATACAGTGTGGCTATGGCTACATAGCAGCACTCACTAAATCCTAAGCACAAATGACCAGGCAGTATATTCCCTCTCAGGCTACTGCAGGTTCTAAAGTCCGGGGACTTCCCAACTTTTTGACCATGGTTAGTTTTTTTTTTTTTTAACTCAAGAAACTCAGTTTTGATGTTTGTTTGTTTGTTTGTTTTCCAAAATGATCCTGGTTTGTGTTGAGGATTTGTTTTACTTTTGTTTGTTTTGTGAGAACGTCAAGCACAGTCAGAGAGATTTTGGGTTTTTTTTTTTTTCCTACAGTAACATCCAATATTCAGTCATTGGCTTTACTGATCTCAAGAGGCTGCTGTGCCAAAAGTTTTGTGATCCCTGGACAGCTGCCATGTGCTGTGTTCTTGAAATCAACAGTTCGGTGGTGGCTGCCCATTCTCCACTTTCCCAGTGCGGTCCACCAGCCTCCTGAGCTCACAGCCGGCTTAGCCAGTTTGCAGTCCTTTGTAGAAGCCCAGACTGTGGCCAGATCCTCCAATAATTTTCTGAACACTCGAGTCCCTTCATCAAATCAATCTAAAAGCAAGAGGAGTGTAAATGTGGAAGGACTAAAATCAGAGAGTCATAACTTTCCATCGCCTTTTGATAGTATTTAACATTATATACTTGCAATAAACTGTTCCTGCCTCCGCTGATGCTGACAGACGCTTCCCAGCAGAGAGGGGCTCTGTTTTCAGTTGTTGGCTGCTGCCCTCTCTTTTCTCAGACACAAGAAGACTTTTTCTAAACAGATTAGTTGGAGGGTGGCTGGGAGGTTTCCACAACTAAGTGATAGCAAGTTTCATAACAGTATAAAAAAATGCACGAAAACCAGAAAAATAAAGTATCAATTGTCTGAAGAAAGTGACGAGTTAAACAATGGGAATAAAATGTGAGCCCGTCACTGCAGCTAATAATTCCTAGTGAATATATTACTGGCATTGTAACAGTAGTATCACAGCAGATCTAATTTTTCTTTAAGGAAAACTTACAAAAAGCTGTTGAGAACTTAAATGTGTTTTCTTAGATTACTGCTATTGTCAACTTTCAAACTATGAGAAAGATATGGAAAAAATGCAATTTACTCAAGAGATACATATTTTATTGTATATTTTACTGGAATACACAATTTTAGTTAGTGGAAATTAAACGTTTTACATTTAAAATGTTGCCAGCTTTAACTTTGAGATCTTTTTCTATTGTTGAGAAAGGTTATTATGCTATATCCTCAGTTGAGAAAATAAAATGCACACGCGTTTATAGCATAAAAATAATATTTTGAAATATGTACAATTGTGGTGCGAACACAAAAACACACTCTCAGCAGCTTCCTAGTGTGCAGTGTATCTGAGGATTGTCGTTGCATGTTGTACATTGGTCTGTTGATATTATTCTCCATGTGTAGGTGAATCCTTGTAACCACTGAACTCTTCTTCTCTGGCCATTGGTGACTGCTATTCTGCTCTCAGCTTTTACAAATTCTGTTCTTTCAGATTGCACATATAAGTGAGATCATATGATATTTGTTTCTCTGTACTCAGTTTATTTCACTTAGCATGATATCCTACATATTCATTCACGTTGTAGCAAATGATAGAATTACCTTCTTCCCTTCTCTGACTAAATAATATTCTATTTTGAAAAAGTTCTCACTGTCCTTAGGCATCCAACCATTGATGTTCATCCCTTATTATAGCTATTGTGAATGACAGATGTAGTATTTTAAAACTTCCCTGAACAAAAGTCAAATCCTAAGCATAATATACAAAACTCTTAACTAATACTAATTGGAAAACAACTTGCAAAATATTGACTTTTAAATTCTAAGTATTTCTTCATTTTTAATCCTGAAAAGTACTATGAGAATTAGCACAGAGCTTTAATGAGTGAGTTTAAAGTTTATCCTTATTTTTATACTTCAATTTTGCCTTTAAGGTTTGAATATAGTTCTTCCTTGCAGATAGTGAGTTAAAACTAAATTTCAGATGATTCTATAACATAGATAACATGACCCTACTTTACAGCTAGGAGAGCAGGTTTGACCCTAGATGATAGAGAAGATGAGAGAAGGGAGCAATGGACTTTGAGATGAAGTCTGACTTATCTAATGCTTGAGCTCTCTGGTAAAAAGCCAGAAGCTAATGGGTGAGTAAAGGGAATGTCTGGAGACACAGTCTACCTAGCCAGTGCTGTAAGGAACAACAAAGTAGCCAATATCTGGGAGTCCATAAATCTTGGTTATGTGTCTGTCAGCTGTCAACCCAGACTCTCATTCACTAAACAGAGTATTCTGCAGGAAGTGCTCCTGTCTCTGCCTCAGCTTTCTACTGTTGCAGGAGTATGATGAGAGTAGGAAATGATAGCCTGATAAGACTTAGAACAAATTCAATAAATGTTAGCAAAGTCTGCATCCAAGAGCTGCCAGGGGTCTGACATATAAAAGCACTGAGGATACAGAGGACATGTTAGGGTCACTCGTGATGTAGTGGGTTGATTCTTCATGGTCTGTGAAGATAATGGGCTCACATGCATAAGTTCTCACGAAGTGGAGCCTACGTGCCTCAATGAGCATGTGCTAGGAAGATTTCTTTATTGCTAGCATGGCTCCAACATCTTGGGTTGTCATTGCAATGGCTATGCCTTGGTATTTATGATTAGTTTTCACTGGAATTGTTGGACAGGTACAAGATGATCTGGCTATTTCAGACACAGAAGATAAAACGGAGATGGACTCTCTAAGAAGTCAACATAATTCTGATTATTTATGACCAGAAGTCTTCCAGAATCAAGATGCCCAGACAGGAAGCCTCAGCAAACATCACTAGAGTATGAATGGAAGAGGGTTGCCGACCTCACAACCCAACAAAACACAGGGCCTTTCCCTGTGCTGGAGTCTACAGTTGTCTTAGATGGGGGACCCTGTGGTTTAACCTAATTAATCTCTTAAACTAGGTCATTGCCTGAGCTGCACAGTTGAGTATAAAGGAACCGGGCAGTGAAGGCCTGGTAAATGCTACTATGTGTCAATGAGAAGGGAAAAGGGGACTGTGGTTTGGGCCATGTCCTGGGAATGGTCAGGTTCCCTTCTGGACATTACTTTAAAAAACTGTTACTGTCATCAGGCAACTTTGAAAAACCAAAACAGTTAGAGCTAGTTAAGGGTACCTCCTCCATTTTCCAGATGTGCTAGAGATATAGACAAGGAAACAGAAGCCCTCATCCTCAAAGGAAGGCCACAACACTTCCCATTTCTACTTGGTAATGAGCTTCTCTGGTCAGTGAACCCAGGCGGGGCATGACTTTTAGGGAACACGCTCTTCTTGGGAGTTTCAGACATTCCTCCCAGCTTCATCCATGACCAGGGAAGAAAGATCCAGATAGCCAGACACCCACACCTATTGAGAGACACATCTCAAGATGCCAGTAACTTATCGTAGACTTGGGAAGTTATGTAACCTCTACCTACAATGCCATGGAAAGTCCCTGCAACGAAAGAAGGGCACCTCTCCCACGGCAGCATACATATAAGCTTGTCATTAACCCAGACAAAATACTGTTAGCGAGTTATTCCGCCAAGAAGTTGAAAGCATCTTTGAAATCTCTGACCTTTCATCTAAAAATAATGGTTAACTCTTTTGGGTTGTAAGCATACCACTTTAAAAGGCAGGTGATGCAGAAAATAGGTCCTGGCTATTTTCAAGGGCTTAACCTCGGTCAAAACACAAACAAAACAGGAAGAAACAGTAGGGTCAGACTGCATGGATCGTTAATCTCCATATTTGCTCCCTGACCTAACTTGGTGGCACTCATCAACATCCCCATGCTACTTCCAAGGAGATGAAGCATGAAGAGATTAAATGGCATGATAGAGACCATACTAAGTCAGCAGATGACTCATTCTCTGGGCTCCCCATCTGGAGTTCAGCACCCTCTTACCTTCAGAATCCAATGCCCTCTTGCAGCCTTCTACTGTGCCCAGACTTGTTCTTCCAAGTTCCACCTCTTGACTGCCTATCAAACCTTGCTTGCTTTCCCAGTCTCTGAACCTGCTTTCCATCTCTTACACGGTGTGGATCAACCTAAAAAATGGTTCTCTCAGCTGAGAATTTCAGATTTATCTGTAAAGAATTTTGAGTTCCTTTTCCTTTAGGGAATAGAGTTAACCAAGCTGTGAACGTTGAAAGAAAGGGAAAAATGGATCGCAATGCCCTATTGCCGTTCTTCTTTAGAGCAAAGAAAACATGGGCATGGTGGTTCATGCCTTTAACACCAGCACCCAAGAGGTAGAGGCAGGTCGATCTCTGTGAGTTGAACATCAGCATTAACTACACACAGAGTTCCAGACCAGGCCAATCCCAGAACTACATGAAAAAAAAATAATGAAAAGGAAATAATTTAGTAAGTGGTAAGAATAAGTTATAAGAACAAACAATGGCCTCCGTGATCCCAGAGACACTGAAGCAGACCTACATTGGACAAAGAGCCAATTTGATATTCAAAATATTGGATATGTCCATTTCATTCTTATTATAAAATGTTTCATATAAAAATGAGTTTAAAGAATAATCTAAGGAACAGATAATATGTAGGCTCTCTGATCTCTTCTCCACACCCTATATTTGATGCCTCGTTTATTATTCAGTTCACAGTTTTCTTTTTTAGAAAATTAATGTATGCATAAAAAATGTGTGCTATTTTAGGTGTTTTCAACCTCAGAATAGATGGAGTCTTTTTAGCATGATATTACACTTTACCGACAGTGTTGTGTGCGTGCATGTGTGTGTGATGCTTGTGTGTGTGTGTGTGATAGGTGTTCATGTGTGTGTGTGAAGTGTGTATGGAACATTGTGTAGACATTGAAAGACAGTTTCAGGTGTTGGCCCTAACCTTTCACCATATTTTGAGACAGGGTCTCGTTGTATTTCACCACTGCACATGCTTGGCTAGCTGGCCCACAGGCTTCCAAGTATTTTCCTCTCTCTAGTTCCTGTCCCACAGTAAGAGTACTAAGATTTTAGCTGATGCTATTTATGCATGGTTCTACATGGGTTCTAAGGAGCCAAGCTTAGATCTTCATTCTTGCACTGTAAGAGCTGTCCTCAACTGAACTATCGCTCCATCTCTAATAGAATATTTTTATAACAAGTATAAGTTTTGTATAATTTGGAAATTATGTATGTTTGGCATTCCATATTGTGAGTATAATGCATTTTATATAAATACGTTGTGTACTATATGTGCTTTTAGGGTATATGAAGCATTAATTTATGTTTAATTTTAGGAGCACACTCATGAGTGACATTTTTCTTCTCCAAGTAGAGCACTGAAGCTGTTTTTGAAGATTTCTCTAGTTAAAATTCTACAAAATCACTTGCTCTATCACAATGCATGAACTTTTCAACTTTGCTAGACTTTGCCAAATTTTCTGCAGTGATTATTTTATACCCTAGCCCGAGTATAAAAGCTTCACATTTCTCTGAATTCTTTAAAATACTTGGCATTTCCAGTTTTCTAAATTTTGTCAAATCAGTGAGTTTTTTTAAAACCCTTTATCTTAAGTATAATTTATTTATTCCCAATTATTGGTATAACCTAATATAATTTCTGTGTTTATTGGCCATTCAGATTTTCTCCTTATGAATTACGTGCTGTATCTTTTATCCATTTTTCTGTCAGATTCCTTATGTTCTTATTGCTTTGTGTGGTTCATTTATAAACACAGATACTAATCCCATTTGTCAATCATATTCATCATGCAAAAGTGGCCTATTAAATAATGGATTGGATTGCTAAGTTTTGCTTTGCACAACAGTTTTCAAATGCAAATGAAAACTAAGCTATAGGCAAGAAGGTTGTTACTCCCTGAGTCTGGGAGTTAAGGAAAATCCTGCACTGCCTCTGCATTTCCTTAATTTGTCCTTTTCTTGATCTCAGAGAGTTCAACACTGGCCACTCAACTTTAATAAGAACTTTATCTGTGTGTAAAGTGAATAGTTCAGAACAATGTCAATGCTGAAAACCCTAAGATGGAACTTGGATTATTGAGCCTGCTAAGTGGATGCTTCACTGAGACAGAAACTGTGAGGAACTAGGTACATCCCAAACCATGACTTCTCGTGGGAGCATGAGTCAGCTGTTAGCAGAGACATGAAGCATGTTGGAACAATGCATCCTAGACTAACCTCTAAAAGACTTCGCTCCCAGGAAAGTCTCTCGTTACTACAGAAGCCCCAGACAACTAAAGAAAACAAAAGTAGACTAATAACATGATGATGTCAGTTGCATGGATATATTGGCTTGAGAATTCTCATTTGAAATCTTAAAGTAACTGAGGCTGTCTTTCTGTTACAGAGGTGTGGCGAAATCTTGTTTGAGAACCCTGATCAGAATGTCAAATGTGTTTGCATGCTAGGTAAGAAGGCTTCTTGTTTCTAATGTATTATGCATGTTGATGTCATATGGAGCCAATGTTGTTTCGATGTCTTACCGACTGCCTCTTATTCCATTGTAAGGAGGCGCATCAGTGCACTTGTGAGTTTATAAGCACCATTAATATATTTGTAGAGCACTAGAAGATGTAAAAAGGATCTTTATTTTACATCTTGGTCCATTTTTCTGAGTCACAATGCTTCTTGGATCACCAGGACAGCATGCTATTGTGTGCTTTGCATTTAAGAAAACAACAAAAAAATGTGATCAAAATGCAAGAAAAATCTCCTTACCATACTATGTCTGAGATTATAAGATAAATAATAAAACAGTTAGATATTACAACATCACAAGATGCTCTCATTTATAACACCTATGTATATGTACAAACTAATTAGAAGTCAACCCAATTACCCACAATGCATCTACATTTAAATAGCAATAAAATAACAAAACTTTTTTGGGGGGGATGATATAGCATCAATGCCCTTTACAGACTCAATAAAATATACTATCCTGCTAAGGAAGAAAGTCAATAGTATTTTTTCTCACTATAGATTAGAAATGAATCCAGCAAAGTGTATGAGTGACATACTTAACCACCACGTGAGAAATGGTGTAGACCATGGCAAGGTTCTAAACTGTAGAGCCTTGGGGCTGCTGTAGGTTTGCCCAATGAGTTTTACATTGATTACAATGTAAAATTTGCAGTAGCAAGGGCAACTGAATGGTCTCAACTGCTTGGTTTACATAGACATTTGCACTTGTTCATTAAAACTACATCATAAACAAGGTAAAGACGTAGTCATGTCAGTATCATCCATTTTCTCTAGGCTCCTCATGTTAACAGCCTAGGTTATTGGTAAAATGACCCAAAACACACACACACACACACACACACACACACACAATTAGGTAAATAGAGGAATGGGAAGATCTGTCATTCATAACTCAAGATGATAGCCAAACTAATAATTAAAGGCTACGCATGACTCAAAAGTCAAACATGAAACAGGTATCACATTTGTCTAGACTTCGAATACTTCCTATTCTCTTGTACTGCTATTTAATAGAGAATTGTTGTGTAGAGTTCTCATATGTTTTGAATTAAGAAGAAAGTTTGTAGGGCTACTAGAACCTGGACATTTTAGCAGAGGCACATGAGTGATGATTACAGCATTCTTCTGCATACTGCTTTCAGCTATTCAGTGCTAGGTTTTACACTTTATAAATTCGTCTAAAGCACTAATATCCCAAGATATTAGTTAGAAATTATAGATAAAAGTAGATGGTAGACAGAAAGAAAGAAAGAAAGAAAGAAAGAGAGAGAGAGAGAGAGAGAGAGAGAGAGAGAGAGAGAGAGAGAGAGAGGAGGGAGGGAGGGAGGAAGGAAGGAAGGAAGGAAGGAAGGAAGGAAGGAAGGAAGGAAGGAAGGAAGGAAGGGAGAAAGAAAGAAAGAAAGAAAGAAAGAAAGAAAGAAAGAAAGAAAGAAAGAAAGAAGGGAAGAAGCAGAAAAAGAGTTATTTGTCCAGCAATGTGTCCCAACCTTGGATTTGAGAAGGTGTCCTATGAACATGTTTTATCTATTCATCATTTAGTTCATTCAATTCCACACAAAATCACAACAGAACTATTGTTTGAGTCCTTCACATATAAGAAAATGGAAGCAAATGCTCCAATATTTCAGACCATTTACCACAGTGAGAACCACTAAAGTAAGTTTACATTGTGTATTTCCACCTGATCTAGTAACTTGAATCAGTCGCTAACTCATGATGCTGGCAAAGCCATTGACATCATCAACTTTGGATAAATTTTCCTAGGCTCTGCTTCTCTTGTAAGTGCTTGACTAATAACTATCTAGGAGAAGGGTGGCAAAGGACTATCTAGTACCGAGATTTCCTTAAAGGAAGACCAATTGCCTCTCCATCATTTCTGAGTATATAGTGTGTTTTCTATGCCTGCCAGTGGGCATTCTTGATGATCACATGTATTCCCATTTATTTGGAACATATCACTATTAATCAGTTACGTGTTTCTGACTACTACCATAGCTACTGCAGCTAACTGAGCCCCGAAAGTGACAAGTGAAAGGTATCCTGGGCATCTTACACAGCTCGGTCATTTATTGTAGGTCACCTAAGCGATGTCTGGTCTCTCACAATACAGATATCTCTGGCATGATCAGTGCATTAGTCATTAGCCTTGTAGAGTTCATTAGCTTCTCTTAATGACACAGAACTAAATACTACAAAAGGGAAATGAGAATAAAAGTTCTGATTGAGAATAGGGACTATTACATGATACCTGTAAATACTGTGTATTTATAATCTATAATACAATTGGGGTGTGCAGAGGTCAGGGTAGACACTTGGAGTTTCTCACACAGTGGAAATTGTCTATGTCCTGAAGGATGTTACACTGAAGAGGCATTTATTTATCCCTATTTATCCCTTAAGGGAATTGACACAAGTTTTAATTCAAACTTTGATAAAGTTCTTTGGCATTACAGTTAAAAGAATACCAAAATCGAGCTCTCCTAGTATCAATATTGATGGATCAATCTGTCATTAGACCACTGCCTCAGCAGGACTTCCATGCTCTGAGCTGAAGAGAACAAAAAGAGTTCAAAGGATTCATTTCTTTAAGAGAAGCAAGAGAAATTCACGTTATTATTGCATGTAACTAAAACCGAGACCACTTTTTTTTTTATTTAAGAAAGAATGTCTGTATGAACACTCCACAAAGGGCATCTCCTCTGCCTTGTCTTAGGCACAGTAGGTTCCTTCTTCCTTTAAGAAGAGCCTGAAAATGTGTCTTTTCCCCTTCCTGAAAACCTTCTTGAGAAAATATTTCATCTACAATAGCAAACGATAAGGTGTCTGGTACTTTAAGGGACTGTCAAGTTTTAGAAATGTTTTCTCAGGTGATTTTGTAACACTGCATTGAGTTAATCAAAATTTCCAACTAAGAGAACAAAATATATCCAGTCTGTATTTCTGAAAACTTTATCTTGGATCTCTAGGCTACCCAGTGTTAAACCCTGATGAGGGCCAACCTAAGCCATCCATATCTTTATATTAACAAGTTCATGGGCCTTTCTTTTCGGGTTCCTCTTCCCTTCCTTCCTACATTCCAGATTCGGGCTATGCTCTGGCCTCAGCATGCTTGATACGGAATGTGCATGAGGGTCATTAACCAGGGACAGGTTTTCAGGTCCTCTTCTCTACCAGTGAATACTCGATCATTATAGCAAGGGTGGTGGCAGTGTTTGTATGTTGAGTTGTCTACCTTGTGACTTTCATGAATAAATCACCCTCTCAGAAAACCTTGCTGCTAGCTCATTATCGTAACTGATACGTAAGTGTCATAATCACCTTAAGGGACTCCAAAGCACTAAATCCAATACAATTTTAAGTGAGAATCAACTACTGTCCCGCATGGTTTTTGCAGAGACACATTTCTAGTTCAGGAGAACAGGACAGGCGAGGTTTGAAGGCAGATTGTGGGCTGCACAGCTGCCTGTACTGAGGACTAGCTGCTTAATCCTTAGAATTGTTCAGGGAGGCCAACCGTGGCCACAAGTCAGCACGCAAACCATAATAAGTGGCTCCTTTGTTCTCTGCTTCACACTGAGGTCAGTGACTTCAAGCTTCCTCCATTACAAACCCCATATCTACACTCAAACACTATATACAGATCTCTCTTCAATTCTAATCAACCTTAAAGCTTATATTAAAAGATATGCAACTGTAAGGCAGAATTTGAACCTTAATAAAATGTAAGGAAGTGATCCTTATATAAAGGAAAAGAAACTGACAGAGCATTATCTCCTAATTTTGGAAATAAGGCATGGACTGTGCCACGTTACTAAAGCTACTTTCCAAAGGTATGAAAGTGTTGGCCAAAAAGAATGGAGAATATTTAAAAGAATGATTGGTGTTGATTCAGTTCTCATTTTATGTTTTAGCCATGTTCTGTAAACTTAGACACTTTCTTTTTAAAAAGATTTCTTTTAAACAAAGAGAGAGATCGCACGTGGTACTTCTTTCTACTCCCATTTCCCTTACTTTTTAAGTAGGGTTCTATAAAAATAAAAATCCTTAATTTGTAGCTTAAGATATTTTGGCTCAGTTTCCCATTTTTCATCAGGGCTGGGTTTTTTTTTCTAATTTGGAATATTCTGTGGCTTTGCTGCTATTTTATACTGGAATCCATTCATGCTGATAAGTTGTTTTGCTTCTGAATGTTCTGGAAGAACTTGATTACCTGTCTGGCTTACACAAGATGCTCACGTTAGACATTTGAAATTTGCTATATAAACGCTGAGCTGGATTGGTAATTTTCACAGTAACAGGAGACCTTAAAGTCAATATTTTATTTTTTAATGCTCAACACAAGATAACAGGGTCTGTGTTCCAGCCCCGGCTCTGAAACCCTGACTGTATGCTCTGCTCACACAAGCAGCTTCATCTATTCCAGGCTACCATTTACAGTTTTCCTACAAGACAGAAAAAGAAATATCTCTCTCTTCTAGATCTAGGGGTTTTTAACCCATGATAAAATGAGAAATTTTACAAAGTAATGCCTATTATGGGACCGGCCCTAAATATTAATTATCTACCAATAAATTGATAAATAATAAACAATGATTTTTCTTTTAAAAATTAATTATTGATTGAGGCCACTAATGGTGCTTTGAATGTGAATCAAAAAACTGAGACATTGTGCAAACCTGAAGATGACTTTATAAATATGAATGTGTTGTTCAAAACTACATGAACTAGATTTCTTCGAGCACCTTCCATTCCAGGACACTATGGGAAACAGCGGGAACCAAAGACCAGTGGGGAGCAGTCTCTTCTTTAAAAGGATTCCAATCCAATTAGATTCAACTTTTGAAACCCAAAATATGAAACATGAATGTAGGAGTAACAGGTGACTTTTTAAGGCCAAATGTATGGCGACTTCAAAGAGCGGAATGTGCAAAGTGGAATGGGAGGAGGCATGGGTTTAGCTCTGAGTGGCAGGACTGGGATGATCTAAGGGTCCCCCTCAAAACCCAGATAGAGGAATAGGAGGGTTCAAGAAGTGTTCAGGCCACCCACAGGGTAAAAGAAGACACTGTAAATGAACAAAAAGTTCAGTGGAGATAACTGGCTATTGGCATCCTCTCCCAAAACGACAGACATCTTAGCTGGTCAGCAGCTCTGGACTTTTGGGTCTGGCTAGAGAGATTAATTTCTGTTTATCTATAAAGGATCATAGAATGCTCTGCAAACTCACTTCTGCTGTATAGTATTGAGCAAAAATATAAGCCAGTTACTTATAAAATGAACCAATTTTTTTATTTTATATGTACGTGTGTTTTGCATGCTTGTAAGTATGTGCACCAGATGTGTACAGTAACTACAGAAGCCAGAAGAAGGTGCCAAATGTCTGAGAATTAGAGTTCGTGATTTTGAGCCACCATGTGGATCCTGGAAACCACATCCAGGTCCTCTATAATAGCAGCAAGTGCTTGTAACTTCTGAGCAATGTCTTCAGTCATGGTTGCTTATTTTTTTTAATACAGCATCTGATGATGCAGCTTTGGCTATCCTGGTACTTACTATGTAGCCCAAGCTAGCCTCAAATTCACAATGATTACCCCACTCCCCCAGCCCCCACTTTCTGAGTATGGAAAATTAAGCCACTATGCCAAGTCATTTCTGATGGGATCTTTTTTTGAGGAATAATGAACAGTTTTGGTATATTTTAAATATTAAACTATCTCAATTTGTCCAAGCCAGTAGACCTTTCCATGTACATGGTTGCTGTTTAGAAATAATTAATACTAGAAATGGTAAACAAAAATATTTATAAATCATTTTATTGGTTAGCAAAGGTTACTGTAAGAACTAGTTTATGTTCACCTGACTTTAAAACTAAGGTCCACACTTGAATTTTGACTCATCCAAGTTATAACATCTCACAGATTTGACTTTTAACTTACATGTGTGAAATATGTCATTCCTATCATTTCATCCCCCCGTTTTCTCTTTCCCTGTGTTTGTTTAAGTGAGGAAATCTCTGGGCACTATTTTCTAACTGCAACAAAAGACAAAATGGAGTCGGGACATTCCAAAGCAAGAGCAAAGAAAGGGAAATTCCCAGCATTCCCCCGAGCCCTGCTTTGTCTTAGCATCAGCCTTGCACCGGATGGCAGGCTGCGTATTTGTCCACATACTCCATGCTGTCCCTCGGCCTCACCCCATGGCACATTACACACAGAAATAAACATCACGGAAGCGAAGACTCGGTTTTGATCCCTGCTGAGCATTCAGCACCTGGAACATCTCACTGCCCGTTTCCTAATAGGAACCCAACATTGGCTGAGAGGATCCATGCTGATGCATTTGTGAGAACAGCGCAGTCACCTGCAGGCATCGCTCAAATGTGCCAGAGCCAGGTTGTTACAGTAAAAAACATAAATAAATAAAAAATAAAAAAAAAAAAAAAAAAAAAACCTCTGTTAGGATCTAGCATAGTCAACATCCAGGTCAGATTCTCCGGGGACAAGACAACAACTCCCAAGAACAACATTCTATATCTCTGGATAAGAAATACGTGGTTCTCTACACATAGGCAATTAGAAGGTGTCGTGAGATTGTGAGGTGGAGAAGATTAGCAGCATTTGTCAGGGGCTGCTGTATGCCCCACCCTCTCAACCCTCTGCTGAGCACCAGGAGAACTGACGTGATGATGAGCAAGGCAGAACCCCTTCTGCCGCTCAAATTACTCCTGGGCACGACGGAACACTGTGTTGAAGAATGAGGAAGCTCATTATTTCATTTTCTCTAGATTTATATTTTTAAAAAAAACAGAAAAACATTCACCCTGAGGTTTACGCTACTAATCTTTACTCGATAATCCTACTGCTTTTTCAAATGTTATATTTGAAAGTCAGTATTGTATTGCATGAGGAAGCAAATCTCCGGGTTCCATGGTGGCTTTCCACAGACCGTTGCTGCTTGCATTGCCACAGCAACAACAGATCTTGCTTTTCAATGAATGCAGCTGGGCTCCCGGGCTCCAACAAGAGCGAGCTGCAGCATAGCAAATCAAGAAAAAAAAATCTACCTGAGCCCGAGTTGTCAAATCCAAACATGATAGAAGTCTTATGACAGCTATGTTTTCTCCCTGAAGGTAGAGAAGGTGAGGCTACACACCCCCATAGGAAGCTGCAGTTGAAAAATGTGCAATTAGCAAACATTTGTAGATATGTACTGTGTGTCAGCCTGGAGGAACAAGGACAGTGAAGTTCAGCCTTTGAGGGAGTTATGGTTAACACAAACAATGGCATCATAGCCTGCTAAACCATAAAGACAGACTTCTGTCCATGGGAAACGGTGAACTATGTCTGGAAAGACCTGGGGCCATATGCAGTAAGGGACAAATGAGAAGCGGCAGGGAAGCCTGGGGAAGCTGAGGTGGGAACGTCTTGGGAAAGGTGTTGTCTGTTTTAGGCAACAAAGCAAATGACGCATGCAACTCCATGTGGCCAACTAGAGACTCTGCGAGAAGGTAATTGTGCCTGCAGAAAAAAATAAAAGGGAAGAAATAGCTAATTAGATATGAGGAAGAACAGGACCAGAAAATAAATAAAAACTGCAAAGATGCCTAAGTAAAGGATCTACAGTGTGACATGAGGCTTTAAACAGCTCGTCTACTCAGAGTTGTGGATGTCCAGGAGGAAGACAATACGAGAAAGACACCAGTTTAGGAAATTATAGCAATCATCAAATGAGAAATGTTGAGTCCTGCCTGAACTGAGACAATTGTCACTGAAGACAAAAGATGCAAGATACAGGAGTCTTTGAAAGACTGTGCTTAGCTCAGGTTTCTAGTGCTGTGAAGAGACCATAGCAGCTCTTATGAGGGAAAGCATCTAATTGGGGCTGGCTTACAGTTTCAGAGGTGTAGTCCATTATCCTCATGGCAGGCAGCCATGGTGCTGGAGAGGGAGCTGAGAGAGCTAAGCCTTGATCTGCAGGCAAAAGGAAGTGAACTGTGTATCCTACCATGGAGCGTGAATTCTAATTGATCTTGATAATAAAAACCCAGAATTAGATAGCGGGGTAAATGCTGAAAGATCAGAGCAGTAAAGGACCTAGTCCCTAGAGAGACCTTTTACCCCTACTGAATCCTCAGACCAAAGTGGGCAAGATCCTGTCTCCACAAATCCTCAGACTAAATGCCCTGAGTTCCTGTCTCCTCCCACCTTGTATTCCTCTCTCTGCCCGGCCATATCACTCCTGTGATTCAGTCTCACGTAGCCCAGGGTGACCTTGAACTCACAGAGATCCATCTGCCTCTGTCTCCCGAGTCCTGAAATTAAAGATGTGTACCACCACTGCCTGGCCTCTACAGCTACCTAGTGTGGTAGTGTAGTAGCTCTGTACTCTGATCTTCAGGCAAGCACAAACAAAACATCACCACAGCACTGAGTATAGCTTGAGTAAAGGAGACCTTAGAGTTCACCCCATAGTGACACACTTCCTCCAACAAGACCACACCTCCTCATACTGTCACACCCTTCGGGGGCAGTCTCCTCTCAAAACACCACAGACAGTGATAGGGCTTTGCAAAGGCTGAAGGCAGGAGACACTGCTAAGCACACAGAGGTGTCTCCTGCCTCCTGCCCTGGACAGCACAGGGAGGACGTGAGTTAAATTCTAGATGTGATAAATTTGAGGGACCCAGAAAACTTGGGTATAGGAGAGAGTCTGGGGTTTGCAGGAGAGATCTTCAGGTGGGTAGTGGTATCAGCACATTAGGAAAGACACCGCTGAGGGCGTGGTGAGGAGTGACAGAGAATAAACCTAGGAGCATGTAGAAGCATGCCCCAGAAGGGTTCAGCAGGTTCAGGAGGAGTCTAAAAACAAATAAATGTGTAGGAGACTCAGAATGAAAGATCAGAGAGGCAGGAGAATGGTATGTAGTAGTTGTGGCCAAGAGGAGAAGGGTCAGGTGAGATCCCAGCTACAGACACCTGAGGGACATGTGGGTAGCGGCGACAGCAATCAGCAGGCCCAGGGGCAGGGGGTAGCGTGGAGCCAAGTGGACAAGGAAAGCTTAGATGGAGTAAAGACCGCCTGGGTGAGGGAAAGGGGTAGCTGAGATGATTCTATCCAATCACTTTCCAGTTTAGGAAGTAGGGAGAGGAGGAGCAGAAAGGGCGTAAACAGATAGGTTAATTTCAAACTAATATATGAAATGAAAAAGACTTTATGAGATATAAAAATGTTATATATGGTTATATACATATAAAGCAGAAATGTGTATCTAACATATGTAAGAGTATATATTATATCTCTATGTTCTTACAGATTTAACCACGTATATTACAAAAAAATACAAAAAATGTTAAAGCATTGAATAATAAATACTTGTTCCCATTATGTCAGCTGCCATGTGTATAGAAACAACTCTAAGAACCTGGTTGGTGTTAGCAACTGTGAGCTAATATATCAAGATCCATTCCTTAAAATAGAAATACATATATCCAAACTTCACGTATTTCCCAAGCACACATTTCAGAGAAGTAAATACTCTCTGCTCATGAAGACCCTCCCCTTCTCTTTTCTCCTTAGCTGCCTCTTCTCCTCCTCCTCCTCCTCCTCTTCCAATGGCCGGCCAAGGTAACCTGCATGGTGATGCCTCCTAGATCCTAACTCACAAATCCCTCCCTTCATAACTAAAGATTGCGTTCTTCCTCCACTCTCTACTTAGCCTGCACATTCCCAGGGAGTCCTGTCTTATCTATTGTTCGCACCCAAGCACTCAGCATTGTCCTACAACTCCTAAGAAGCACAGAACAACCCTAATGGAGATATAAGAAATTCATACGATTATATGTTCCTTTATAACCTTCTCCCATTGTCCAGTGGTGACCCAGAAGGCATTGGCATGGCCTATCTTGGCCAAGAGAGGCCTCACAATCACCTCCACCCAGGTGGTATGAAGCCATTTACATTTTTGGAATGTTGGAAAGAACTAGGAGATGTTGGTTCCTTCTTGGCCAACTCCATCTCCACCTCTCCCTCTCCACCCTTGGCTTATTCCCTACATATTTCATGTTCCCCAGAAGACTCTTCCTAGGAAGCTTAGCATACATCCAACTGTATTTTTATAGTATTCCCGTACCCTTCTCAGGGTTGGCCTGAGGACAACCCTAGTGCTCTTTATTGAAGGAAGAGCAGTTTATGAATGTATTGCACTGCAAGCTTGCATAATTTAAGCAGACAAATATTCACACAGAGTCCCTTGCTGTCAATAGCCAACCATCTGCTACATAGCTATAAATATGCAAAGATTTTTTTAAAGTTTTATAAACATTGATAAAGCATAGGTATTTTCAGGGTAAAACAAAATTACCGCTATTATTATAAAATACTTATTTTCCCCATTGTACCGATTGATGCCTTTGTCTTACTTAAATGTTGAAACATTGTATAAATGCTTCTGATAAGTGTCATGCTTCTTACAAAATATACCAAAACATCTCTTTGTCAGATTTTAGAATATTCAGAAATTCATAATTTCAGAATATATGATATTAACTTATCAGATTTGTCTCAAAGAAGTAACTAATGGGTACATTCATAAAGCAGTTTCCGTAAGTCCAAATTTTTCACAACAGGCTCATTAATCTGTTTTCAACTTTTGTGATTCTAACACGGACATTATAAAAATTACTAATTGCTTCTCACTCAAAAATCTTGAAGGAAAATTTCAAATGTCGATAAACAATGCACAGATTTTGCTGTTGTATTAGCCAAACAACTGAGGATACCTCATGTGTGTTTGTTATATTTGATTTTTAGTCAACATCTTTAAAATTTTTGTGACTTGTAATTTAACAAAATAGTCAATATCATAAAATCTCACCAATTGTTATTTTGTCTTTAGTCTGATTCTGGATTCCAGGGGTTCTAGTTCAGTGTGACACTATGGAAAATTGGGAATTTAATTCTGGAAGAGGCACTCTTTTCTGAAATACAGTTATTTATTGTTTATCAATGGGAAGGTGGTCTTAGAAATTCATAATAAGGCAATTCCATCATTATTCAAATATCATGGAATATAGTTGCACAAGCCTAGAAGTATAGCCTTCTCCACACCCAAACTGAATGGTACAGTCTCCTAGGTTTGTAGCTCTCCTAGGCAACAAACCTATGTAGCATGATACCATCCTGGATACTGCAGATATGTATAGCAAAGTGGAATTTGTGTACCTGGACATCCCTAAACTTTGAAAGGTGTAGTAAGAATACTAGACCATAAGAGCACAAAATTTCATGGTTATGCTACTGTATTATTATCTTGCATGCATTTCCTCAATAACTGACTCATTGTGAGGTGGATATTGGCTACAAACCAATGTCAGAATACTAATAGAGTGTAGAATCCCATGAGGCCAGTGAATAACAGTTTCTTTATTGCTCTGTGATATGCTAAAAATCTGACAGTTCTTGGAATGTGTCTACTAACCATAAGAAAAGAGGTACCACATCATATCACTTTCTAAAATTCACGCTGCAATGTCAAAAATTGTGCTCGGGCATCTTACCTTCTTTTAAAAATCAAATACTTAGAAAAAGTACTGTGTGCTTTTGAAGTAAGTATTAAATTCAGCCATACAGTTTCCGCATTTCTTAGGGGAAAATTGCATCTTAGTCTTGAAATCCTGAGTTATTTATTGAACAGGGTTGTTAAGCATTAATTCCACCAGGCAATCTGTGAGAGGTACGTATCCTGTCTATTTCCCCTTTTATTTCAAGAAAAGTGTTCTTTTACGAAATTTGTTTACAAGATAGTTGACTCATGAAAAGCCAAGACGACCATGGGTGACGGAACTTGAATGTTTATGATTATATTTCAGATGATTTCACAAAAATGTGGAACTGGCTATTACAGAGGCTTAAGAAAATCTCTGAATATTTAAAGGGTTCTTATTAGCTTTCAACTGTATGCATTAATGGGGTCTGGTATGATAGCTCAAGACTTGTATACATTGTGCATTCATCATCAGACCAAGGCCATTGGTCCTTCCCTGGTTTTCAAATTTTCATTTATTTATTTATTTATTTAATATTTATGTGTGCTTGCCTGGATTTACATGCACCATGTGTGTACAGGTGCCCACAGAGGCCAGAAGAGGGTGTTGGAGCCCCTAGAACTGGAGTTACATAAAATATTAGGAACCTGGGTGAATAGTGAGCCCTCTAATAACTGAGTCCTCCCCAACCCCATTTCCCTCTTCTTATCTTTCTTTACATTTAGAGCCTTCAAACTCTGTTCTCCAGGTCTTCATAAAACACATAATAGGTATTATAAACTGTCATCACCCAAATTTGTTCAAAATGTCAGGACTTACAATATCTGTATGTTTTCCTGGTATCCAACATCCTTTTATCCTCATGATCCTTTCCAACCTTCCCCAAATAGATAATAACTTCTCCCATATCATTCAGCTATGGGGCATGTAGAAGCTCAGGGGACAGATCTCAAGAATGTGACTTCAGAGGGTTGTGAATTTCTAGACCATTACATTTATGTTGGCAGAAATTTGCTTGTTCATTCCCGGCCACCCAGACCTGAAATAATCACACAGAAACTATATTAATTAAAACACTGCTTGGCCTATTAGCTCAGTCTTCTTTATTAACTAAATCTTATATCTTGAATTAACCCATTTCTGTTATTTTGTATTTTACCATGAGGTTTGTAGTTTACCAGTAAGGTTCTGGGGCATCTGTTTCCTTTGGCAGCTACATGGCATCTCTTTGACTCCACCTACTTTCTCTCTATATCTCTGTTTAGATTTTCCACCTAGCTTTAATAAACTAAGCCATTGGCCAAAGCAGCCTCTTTAATAACCAATGGCAATAAAACATATTCATAGCACACAGAGAGGAATCCCACGTCATCTCCCCTTCTCTGTCTAAATAAAAAGAAAAGTTTTAACTTTAACATAGTAAAATTACATAAAATAAGATAAGTATCAGGCAAGAATTACAGTTAGACAATATTTATATCTACTTTATCCTTTATCATAACTAAGGAAAATTATAATTATAACTATCTATACTTCAACTCCATCAATGACTCCAGAGGGATATAATATTACCTAAGTAAACAGGAAGTACAATATAAGCAACTTCCAAAACTCTAGAATTCACAGAGATATCTTGCTGCTTGAACAGTCACCCAAAGTTCCTCTGTAACTTTGGGATATTCATCTTCAGCCTACAGGCCCAGAGTATCCCACAGACTTTTCCACGAAGCAAGAAATGTGAAAGACTATTTTACCCTTATTTTTCCCTGTAGCAATTGTACAGGTGAAAATGAAGAAGATTGTTTTTATTTGAAATGAAAAACATAAAGTGTAACTATATCTGTTAATTTGCTTCCTTTCTAATACAAAAGTTTCTCCAGAATGTTAATCCCAAATGTTAGCTCTTTAAGAGAGAAAGCTTTAAGTCAGGTGTGGTGGCGTATGTCTTTGATTCCAACACTCCAGAGGTGAGGTCAGAGCTAGGTAGATTTCTGTGAGTTCCAGGCCAACCCATGTTATGCAATGAAGTCTTAGATTTGTTTATGCTATGGAACATTTGTCTAATGATTCAAAGATGTGTTGCATTCTTTTATTTTGCATTTGTTTAACACTGCGAAGCTGTGTTACTTTACCTGTCTAAAACACCTGATTGGTCTCATAAAGAGCTGAACAGCCAATAACTAGACAGGAGAAAGGATAGGCGGGGCTGGCATGTAGAGAGAATATCAAGGAAGGAGGGAAAATTTAGAGAGAGGGAGATCTAGTAGCAAGAAAAGGAGGAGGATTCCAGGGACTAACCATCCAGCTACACAGCAAGCCATAGAGTAAGACAGAAAGAAAAGATATGCAGAAATAGAGAAAGGTAAAAACCCAGAGGCAAAAGATAGATGGGATAATTTAAGTTAAGAAAGCTGGCTAGAAATAAGCCAATCTAAGCCTGGGCATTCACACATAAAAATAAGCTTCCATGTGTGTATTTATTTGGGAGCTTGGTGGCAGCCCCCCCCCCCCAAAAAAGAGTAAAGAGTAAAAATAATCAACAAGCAATCTGATCTACATGTAGTAAGTTCTAGGCCAACAAAGGCTACATAATGAAATCTTGTTGAAGAGTGAAAGAGAGGGAGAGGAGAGAGAAGAGATTTTTTTAGTTAGTAACTATTAACTAGTGATGTTAATGTATGAATCCAAGATTATATTCAGCAATAGCTTAATAACAACCAACAGCTGATGTTACAGCTTAGATATGTATCGACACTTCTAATCGCCCTGGTAATGATTTTTTCAGTGATTTATTTTCATTTATAATGATTCTTCCTTTTAATTTAATTGTAGCTTAATTTTGAAAAACAGGCAATTTTTTAAAGCCACAGACAAACAACTTTTACAAAGTTGGTGCATCTTTGTGAAACCGCACAGGTTGATATTCTTGTTACTTCCTCCCAGACACTGCCTCCCAAAGGCTCCACTCTGACACACTGGATTCTATCCCCACTCCTTAACCTACACAAGTAGAGTTAAAGAATATGTTCTTGCCCCACCATTGTCTGAGAGATTTATGTGTACTGTTACATATAACTATAGTTTGTTTTTCTAGTTAATTTTACTATGCATTCCTTTACAGAAAAAGATCTCTGGTCACTGCAATAAAATGTTCCTTTCTGTATGTTCACGTGTGTACATTTACTTGTACATATATGTATGTCTACTCCTTCATTAATTTTACTCTTAACAAATATTATCTACTATAACTTTGGACTGCTATAAAATAAGGCTATTAATATTTTTTTGTACATAAAATCTCTTGTGAGGGGTGCTTGCATGTGTGTGTGTGTGATGTATACACATGATATGTATGTGAGTGTAGGCACACGTGCCAAGGCATACATGTGGTAGTCAAACCTTGGATGGATCTTAATCTTCCACCCTGTGTGATGTAAGTTCTACAGCATTGGTCACTGTGTATACAAAGCTAGCTGGCCTCTGAGCTTCCGGGGTTCTTCCATCTCTACCTTCCATTTCAGGTCTTAGACACATGCTACTGTGCCCAGTTTTTATACAGGTTCTTGGGTTTTGAACTTAGGTTTTCACACTTCTGTGGCAAGTACTTACCCACTGAGACATTTTTCCAGACATTGTTTGTGTGTGTGTGTGTGTGTGTGTGTGTGTGTGTGTGTGTGTGTGTGTGTGAACAAATTATCTGCTTTTTTGGAGATCTACTCAGAACTACAGCTATTGGCTTATAGGATTCATACATGTTCTGTTTTAACTGAGTTTTCCAGATATTTTCCTAAAGTCGCTATACCAGTCTGCACCCCACTGGCTGTGTATGAAAGGTCCATGAACAATTCAACACTCGGTAGTTATCCTGGAGTAAAAATTAGAATGTATAATTCATCACTGAACTCGGTATGAACATTTTTTTGTAAATGGCCCCAATGAAGATTACAATTATCATTTATGTAAACAAATCATCAGGTTGATGGTGGTGCTAATGGAGCAGGTATGTTTTATTAGCTTATTGTCAATGAACATTAAAGAGTTGATGGAGTTTATTGCCCAAATCGAATTAACAGTTACTCTTTGTTGAATGCTTAAGCATAAATGTTCCATAACGCATCAGACTGCTTACTCACCCAGGTGGAACAATAAACAAAACCTCAATTCCTAGGTAAAAATTACTTTCTGCTGAGATAATTAATTCCTGTTTTTAGTTCACTACAAACTATCCGATTAAGTTCTTTACAAATTTAAAATCATAATACATGAATTATAGGTAAAGGGTGGGAACAGACATAGCAATTGAGGATGTTTTAAGGCAGTGAAAACACCCTTAGGTGGCTATAATGATGGAGATGTGTCATTACACATTTGTATGCACCCAGAGAATCTACAGACGTAACGCACACCAGGAGTGAATCCTTCTGTAGACCATAGCCTCTGGCAATGTTAATATGCCAATGTAGGTTCGTCAGCTGTGGTAAATATGCTATTCTCATGGGGACCTCACCACAAAGAAGTTTGTGTGTGGGTGGGTGGGGTTTTAAGAGAAACCTTTCTTTCCTTCCAATAATTCACTAAGAAAAAAGAAAGATTTTTTTAAAGACTTTAGAATAAAAATTAAGCCTTCCAGTTTTGAAACATCAGTAGTCTAGTCTCTTACTCTGAAATTCCTTGGACCAGTATTTTCAGGCTGAACCTCTGCATGTTGTTGTGACCCTTACATATACTTACTCTGGGGTTGCACCAGTGAAGTGCATTTCCTGGTTTGTTTATCAGTTTCTCTTAGGGTGCACATGATCTGGTGGAGACAGGATGGCTACCTCTAGCCAATAAGAACAGTGAGTTCAGGAGAAAATTATAATTTTCCAATAGAAAAAACTTTAAAGAATGTCTTTGGCTTCCCAGGTGATGAAGTCAGGAATGGTTGCCATCTTCTTTTTTGTCTCTTCATAATTTCCAAAGGGTCATGGGGAGAAGTTATTTTATAATGAGAAGTTCTCTGTTGTCTCTCTGATCTCTAAAAACACAAAGATTACTTCATATTGTCTGCTTGCATTACCAAAACCTGTACATGGCAGGTGTCAGCTATCAGACAGAACCTGTGTCTGAGAGGTTTCACTCTCCTGTGGTGTGGTACACACAGTAGTGTGTGTCTTGAGGTAACCTCTGGGCACCACCGCTTTACCATGAGTCTGGGTTGTTGTAACTCATTTCTGGCCTAACTATTCCCTAGTACACAGCTTATTATCTCAGCAAACCCATGTCTGGTGATAGAAATCAAAGTGTCACTTGGGCTGGCATCCAAATATGCCTATGTCACCAGAATGGCAAAACAATATGACTGTCGGGTAACAGAGGCATATGGTTCCAGGACAAATGGAAGCCTTGCAGAGCAAACATACTGGTAGCCTCAGACACTGGGGTCAGGTAGAGACTCACAAGCACAGTATCACTCAATGAAAGCCTGTGGTGGGATTTATTTAGATCCTCAAAATTGCAATATATGATGCATGTTGCATGCATGCACACATGCAGAGAGACGGACTGCATTGGACTCAGATACCCCTTCAAGGTATTGCCAAGACATTTAAGGAAAAGTTGATGCTTCCATTAGACTCATTAGGCTACTAAGCTAAAATCAACTACACATTTCCAAGTTCAGGATCTCTGTTTTGCTCCTTTTGTTCTCAACTGGGCTCCAGAGGCAGAGGCCTTTGTCTGAGGGAATAATGACATATGTAATATTGCTCTTCACAACCAGCTATTTTACTGTCAGTACTGAAAGGAAAGTATTTCATGGGTTTACATGTCCTAAAATCTATGATGAACAGGAAGACCCTGCTGGTATAAAACTAAAACTACGGGGAAATTTCCTAGGTGCCTGGGGCTGCATGTATGCATGCAGGCATGACGATGCTGAGCGGTAGGAACACGCCACTGTTTGGTTCGACAGATTTGATCTCCATCTGCATGCAGCGTTCCTACCTTCAGAATATACTCTGATCATAACAAAAGAAACCAACGTGGCAAAGGCCTGCTGATAACTTTAAAAATAGAAAGGTATAACCGGGGTAAATAAAAGAAGTGGGGAAGGAGCTGAGAGCCAGCCGTGTGCAGTTGAGGTCTGCTGAGTTCAGAAGAACCCTAAAAGGTCACTCAGGGACAGGACCCTTGTGAAGAACTTTGCTCTGGAAAAAAAGAGAGAGAGAGAGACAAACAAGTCTTTGTTCAAACTCTATCATCTCATCCGTTGTTTTCTTACAGCAAAGTAAAATGTGCCATGGCCCCTTCCAGCAAGCCACTTGTTTTCAAGTAAAAAGGTTTCCATGTGTCCATTTTTAAAGGAAACCAGTATGTTTAGAAGTGATGTCAACGATTCTCAAAAATATTGTGTCTAACACAGATTGTCACTGTGATTCTAAAAAGAAATGTCAAATGGCAGTAATACACAAAAATTTCTCATGTATAATTATTAATTTAAAATAATTGTGGGATTTTTTTTTATATTTCCCTTGCAATCAATGTCTGATTATTTCAGAGCTTAGGTTCTGTAGCTGGGTGGACTGGCAAGGATGGGCGTGTCCAAAAGAAAGAGATGCTGTGTGTGCATCCAGGGTGTGTGCGCCCAGGGTGTGTGTGCACCCAGGGTGTGTGCATCCAGGGTGTGTACTCATCTAGGCAGCCAAAAAAAATCAGTGGGGAGTGAAACCTTACATTTAGATTCCAATAGGAGGATATGGTGATGGGGGTGAGTGGACATTAAATAATAAAGTAAATTAGAATTATATCATCTAGTCTATGGGATGGCCAAGAGCCCATCTTATGTGTGAAGGATATGCTCAAGACAGCCTAATAGATGTCCAAAAGTTAAGACAATGTCCAACCTTATATACACCCTATGCTGTTTCCTATACATACCTGTGACAACTCTTTCGGGAGGCATTCTCAAAAACTAACAATAGCTCACAGTAAAATAGAGCAATTTTGACAAGAAGCAGTGGTAAAATTGCCAGCATTACTTCTGTGCTTCACGATCATTATTAAGTCACAAGTACCATGACACCTCCAGAGGCTGCCTGGTGGATCCGAAGCCGATACCCAATATATAACAAATAGGCTATGCTCTATCAAGAAAGCCTGGCAGCTGGGCAAACAAGGCCTTCCCTTTTGGACGCCTTCAGTGAGAGGCGATTGAACAAATTGCCAATACTAGAACATCAGCTTTGAAACTGCTAAGGTCATTCTCTGAGAAAGCTGAACCTGCAGCATGGGACCTGTCTGTACATGGTGTAAGGAGCAGGGGCGGGCAGCAAATATCCCTGCAGTTTGCTTGCTATTGAACAATTTGGGTAGCTGTCCAGAACCGAGCTTCTTTATGGTTAATAATTCTTATTCTTGTATGACCCTGAATGATTTGGTTTATCTAGTTTCTTTAAAAGAAAAACAACCAACCCAAACAACAGCAAAACAAACAAAAAGAGCCCACAAAATCTTGACTCTGTGATGAGGCTCAATAGACTAGGATAAAGAGACTCAGAGGTTATAGTTGAAATGACAAGACAAGACTAAATTCCCAGCCAGGAGACCAGGAAGAGAGGAAGCAGATGAGTCCCATGGAAGATCACAGTGACTGGCAAAGAGAAGCCCATGTTTTAGTAACACTGAAGTGAACTAGATTCAGAATGAAACAAAGAACACATATGTATATGTGTGTGTTTGTGTGCGTGTGGTGTGTCTGTGTATTTGTGTGTGTGTGTATGGTGTCTGTGTAGCTAGTGTGTGTGCTGTGTGCATGTGTTATGTATGTTGTTTGTGTGTAGTGTCTGTGTGTGATGTGTGTTGAGTGTGTGTGGTATCTGTGTATCTGTGGTGTGCATGTAGTGTCTACGTATCTGTGTTGTGTGTGTGGTGTCTGTGTAGCTGGTGTGCGTGTTGTGTACATGTTATGTATGTATTATGTGTGTAGTGTCTGTGTGTTTTGTGTGCATGTGTTATGTATGTGTTGTGTGTGTAGTGTCTCTGTGTGATGTGTGTTGTGTGTATGTGTGGTATCTGTGTATCTGTGGTGTGTGTGTGGTATCTGTGTATCTGTGTTGTGTGTGTGTGTGGTGTCTGTTTAGATGGTGCATGTGTTGTGTGCATATGTTATGTATGTGTTATGTAGTGTTTGTGTGTGTTGTGTGTGGTATGTGTATGATGTGTGTATTGTGTGTTGTGTGTGTGGCATTGTGTGTGTTGTGTGTGTAGTATGTGGTGTGTGTGTATGGTTTGTGTGTGTGGTATGCTTATGTTGTGTGTGATGTCTGTGTGTTATGTCTGTGTGTTTGTGTGTGTGTGTGTTTCTGAGAAAATCTTTGACCAGAAGGGTCTCTGTTATACTGCAGGTTATTTGGCATGCAATCTCACTTGGAATCTTCTGTGGCTCATTAGAGAGCAAACGGCCTCTCAGATCAGAGATAAATAAGGTCGCTGATTCCTCAGGCCTGAAATGTTGCCACCATCTGGCTGGAGTTTGTTGCCACACTCTTGTAAGCGATGGTGAAGTTTAAAGTTTTCTCTCTGGTATGAAGAACTTCAAGTCTAGAAGCCCCAACAGGCACACAACAAAAAGAATGAGTTCTTATGCAAAAGCAAACGCCCTTGTAGAGCAATATCGCGTGGTGTTTAGGCTGGCTTATAATATTCAGTTGACCCTTCTGTCTGGCTCACTCTTAGCTGGCTGTGTTTCATGCTCTGTAAAATGAGGAAGGACCCTCCCCCTTCCCCAGCTGTGCCAGGACTAAAAGCAAAAGGTACTAAGAAGAGAAAACAACCCTGGTGGGGAAATTATAAAGACGGTGTTTAACTAGTAAAATGCCCCATTAGACTTTCAATCGCCTAAGAATGTGTTCCTAAAAAAATAAAACAATAAAGCAGTTGAACCTGCAAGGAGAAGGAGGTTATCTTGTATGAAAAGTTTTTAAATATTAAATACTCATTGTACCTTGAGGGAATACCTATGCATGAAATAAACAAAATCTCCTGACTTTCATGACTTTTACATTGCACTAGCAGAGTTTTAGCATTAGACAAATACAAAGTGGATATTAAGTAGCAATAAAAACTACATAAAAAAAACAGAGCAGGAGAAAGATGCATGGTGGGGAATGTACTTTTGTAAAGAAAGGGGTCTCTAAGAAGGCTTAGAGATGCAGGTAGGATGCATGGCAAGGATGGGACTGGCCAGGGAGCCAGATGTGGACATGGGTGGGCTGCAGAAGGAAGAGGGGTAAGAGAGGAGTCCAGAGATGCAGATGGACACCCTTCTCAAACTCTAACCTGTGCAGAAATCACACAGAGAAATTGCTAAAGAGCTGGTTCTGGTTCACTACGTTTGAAGCAGGATCCAAGATTATGTATCTCTAACAAGATCCTCGTGAGCTGATACTACTGGTCCCCAGAATATGTTTTGATTAGCAAGTCCCTAGGGCGGGTTGTAGCATTCGGGCTCTGTTCTAAGTGCAGTGTTTTGAAGAGGGAATGGCGAGGCTTATCTTCTAAAGCAATCGCACTTGCTTCTAAGAGGAAAACAGATTCCATGTGGGCACTGGGAAGGAACAGTGATGTTAGTCTCAGCAGGAAATTAGTGGTTTGCACTCAGAAGATGGTAGTAGGGTGGCCGGGAGCTTAGGTTCAGGCAATATTTTGAAGGCGTTGCTGATCATTCTTGTTGAATGAGAGATGTAATACCCAGAGGAAAAGGGAAAGCTGTGAATTTTTGGCCTAAGCAAATGAGTAGAAGGTGGTGTCGTTCATGAAGGGCCCAAGGGGCAGAGGATGCCATGGTAACAGAGGAAGTGGGTGCTGGGCATTGAATTGTGTCCCCTTGAGATTCACTAAAGTCTGAACCCTAGTACCATACGATGGATCGTATTTGGAAATAATGTCTATCACAGGTAATTAAGCTAAAGTTGGAGCCTTTGGGGTAGAGCCTTGACCAGTGTGATCAGTGTCCTCCGTGGGAATGTGGGCACACTGTTGCACACAGTCATCCCTCCGCATGCCTGGGCCATTGGTTCCACGACCCCATAAATACTAAAATCCACACATGCCCAAGCCCTTTCTCTAAAACAGTGTAGCGTTTGCACAGTACTCGCCTTTGTACTTGGAGTCATTTCTGTGTTGTTTCGAATACATTATGCAATGCAAACATTACAAACGTAGTTGTTCTACATACTGTGTGGAAATGCCAAGCAAAGGGTTCATACATGCTTAGTTGTTTTGTTTTTTATTTTTTTCTCCTTTTCTTTTCCCTAATACTTTTGATCTGGGGGTATGGAAGAGCCCTATACAATAGTTGGTGCTATTGCTCTTTTTGGTAGAGCTTCTCAAAGGAGGGGACTTCAGTGATCTGGGGAAGGAGTGCCTTAGGGAGAGAGAACAGCATGCGGGCATGTATAGAAGCTTTAGAGTGTTAAAGAGATCAATGGAGCCAAGCCAGGTGGTGCAGGCCCTTAACCCCAGTTACTCTGGAGACTAAGGGAGGCAAGTTCAAGGCCTATGAGTGAGTAGTTAAAGGTAGACTCAACCCTGTCTCAAAATCTGAAGTCAAAAGACCAGCAGAGGATACAACTGTGATAGAGAACTTGCCTGGGATGTGTGAGACCCAAAGAGCATCATCCGTCAGGGCCGGGGACAGATCTGACTAGAGAGCTAGGTATGGATGAACATAAATGTAATTCTAAAACTCTGGGAGTAAAAGGATTACCGGGTTAGGCCGAGAAAACAAAATCAATGGCCCCACTGAACTAGAGTTCAGAAGATGTGAGCCTTAGTGACCTCAACATGAATAGAGATACAGTCCCCTTGGCACCTCATGCTCCAGGCAGGATGCTAGGCGTGCAACCAAAATGGAAGTACTTTTCAAAGGCTAAGATTTTACGGAAGCAGTAGTGTGGGTACTTGGTTTGTTGTTGCTGTTACTGTGGCTGCTGCTGCTGCTCTTTCAGTTAGGAAAAGCCTAGAAAGTAGCACCTGAGATAAGGACACCGTAGGCTTTCGGCTCGAGGGTCACAAGCCCTAACGTTGCGAGGATACTTGAGGGTCTGCTTGCTGATCATCAAGCCACCCCTCTTATTTTTTTAGAAGTTGGAGCATCTGAGTTCATATGATCTTAATTATAACCATACTTTTATTTAAAGTGGGAAGCAGCGGAAGGTTGTGGTAGCATAAATCACGAGTCGTCTAATCTTATTTAGGGTGTATGAGAACAAGATGGAACCCTTTGAAGTCAGTGAGTTTAGTTACTAATCCTCCCCTTCGCCCAGCACACACATTGCTTTATGTTTCTTAGAACTGTTTGGACAGGAACTACCGGTTTTTTCCAGGAATTTTTATTTTAAAAAAATAATAAGTTCAGTGTCTGTGTTATAAATCAGTATACAGTTGTACAGAACCAAACCATCCCAGCTACCAGAGCTGCTTCAAATTATGTAGCTCATTGAAAAAACTAAGAAGGTTTTTTTTTTTTTTGCTGGTTGTTCTATTTTTTTTCTAGTCATTGGTGGTGGACAAATTAAGAAAACCTAAAGCATACAAATTCCATTTATCATGTTCTTGACACAGCTAAAGTAATATAGGACTAGGTATGAGGAAAGCAGGGGACCAAAGTTGTCTTTAAAATAGTATTCTAAATCGAGCTGAAGAGATGGTTCAATGCTTAAGAATACCAGAGGACCAGGGTTTGAGTTTCAGCACCCAAAAGGCAGCTCATAAGCATCTGTGTGTAACCCCAGTCCTAGGGGATCTGATACCCTCCTCTGACCTCTGTAAGCACAGCACACACGTGGTACAAAGACACACACATGGGCAAGTACCTACACACAAAATAAAGTAACATAAACAAATTCTGCCTGCCAGAAATTTGTAGTGATAGGTAGGCGATAGATAGATAGGTGACAGATAGATAGATGGATAGATAGATAGATAGATAGATAGATAGATAGATAGATAGATAGATAGATAGATAGATGATAGGAGACAGACAGATAGATAGATGATAGATAGATAGATAGATAGATAGATAGATAGATAGATAGATAGATAGAAAGATAGATAGATAGATAGATAGATAGATAGATAGATAGATAGATAGAGTAGTATTTTGTAACATAAGGTACTATTGACTCTAGACACAATGCTATTGAGCAGATATCTAGAGTTAACTTTTTATTTGGCTAAAATCTCATTCCCATTCATAACTCCCCATATCCCTCTTTCCCCAGGCCATAGAACTTATTTCTTTCTCTGATTCTATAATTTTAACTATTTTAAATACCTCATGAAAATGAACTTGTGCACCATTTGCCTGGTATACTTCGTTTAGTATGCGGTCCTCAACATTCAACTTCATTATAATATATTGCGGCATATCTTTCTTTCTAGAGACCATCAGTCTATTATATGTTTCTGCTTTCTCTATCCATTCTTTTTTTTCAAGACATGGTTTCTCTGTGTAACAGTCCTAGATGTCCTAGAACTAGCTCTGTAGACCAGGCTGGCCTTGAACTCACAGAGATCCACCTGCTTCTATCTCCCAAGTGCTGGGATTAAAGGTGTGCACCACAGAGCCTAGCTATCCACTCATTTATAGATGAGCAGTTGGGTTCCTTTTACATCTTATTATATATAAATAGTCCTTTCATAAACATAGAGATGTTAGTATGTCTTCAAGATTCTGATATCAATTAATTTGGATAGATACCCAGAGTGACCCAATAATAACACTGCAATTATCTAGTGGAGAGTAATTGCCAAATGGAAACATGACTTGGCTGTTTGCATGCCCACTAATAAGGCCAGAAAAATAATTTATTCTTCATATCCGAGATATACCTCTACCCCTCTGCTGAGTCTTAGACGTTATCTCATTTATATAATTAATGAATGTCGTTACTCAATGAACATAATTACACCGTTACTTATATCTTGGTAACATGCTCAAGCTAATGTTCTTTTCAGGTGCCTAGAGGGTAGTCACTACAAACTAGTACTAACTAGTCACCCACCATCTATAAGAATAGATGATGCTTACTGAACATGACTAATTACACAATGATATTGTGTGCTTCGTGTACACTTTTTAATCGACCCTCATATATAATATTTTAATTGGTTGTTTTATCAGGCTTCTTGTGTTTTTTTTTTAACAGAATTTCTTGGACAGTTGTTTTTGAGGTAACTCTGACTGGTCTGAAACTCCCTATATAGTCCAGGCTAGCCTTGAACTGGCAAAATCTCAGCCTCTCAAACGCTGAAATGACAAGTGTGTGCTGCCATGACAGGCAAAATAGTGTGTTTTAAATATTATCAATTTTCTCCCATTCTCCTCACTCAAATATACATGTATGTATGTATGTATGTATGTATGTATGTATATGTATATGTATATTCCACTTTGTATATGTTAAAAATACTAGACTTTTCTTATTTTCTTTTTATGAATATACTGTGAGTGCCCTTTAACAAGAATCCTGAGAAATAACCAACCACTTAAATCAGGAAATTTTGATGAGCTGCATATGCCTAGTGTAGCCTAGACAGTTGCTTCTCAGCTGCGGCCATGGATGTCATGAAGGAATGCAGGTTTCACGTGGCCAACTTCACTAAATTTCTTCAAGGAGCTCTGGGAGTTCTGATGTATGTACAAAACCTTACTGACTTATAAATGTTGACTGCTCTCTGATTAGTCTTCCTTTTAAATATGATGTAGCCAAGGCTTCCAGGGAACTGTTGCACAACCTCTGTTTTGGATTGTCAGCAGGGAGGGCACAACTTCCTTCCTCTTTCCTGAACATCCTCCTGCCTTTCCACTTGCAGAAAGGTGTGACAGGCAGGCCCTCCCTTGCACCAAAAAAGGCCTGAGGCTTGGGGAATGCACAGAGACTGAATCCTTCAGAAAAAAAGCCTACAATCCCAAATCTAGCCTTCCATCCCATTTCCAACAGAGTCGTGTTCCAACTCAAGACAGTCTCAGCCAAGAAGGTGTGAACCCCGAATTTCTCTGTGGAGGGACAGCTTGACAGCCTTTCTTTCCAGGGCACTGGGAACCCCAGATTGAGATAAGGACATGGGAGAGAGTAAAGAGAGCTGCAATGAGACAGCAAGACTTCCAAAGAAAGACTCAAGAAGTATGTGAGATCTAAGACTGAAAAGTTATGATAGAGCAACTAAAGAGAACAAGTCACATCAAGGGAATTGACAAAAAACAAAAACAAAACAAAAAAAAAAAACACTGGAAGAGGCTAGGGGCTTTATTTGGTGCTCTGAGCAGTACTTGGGGTGCTGAGAAATGAGTTTACCTGGACAGACCCCTGTAGTGAGACACTACAGTGAGCTGAAGAGAACGTCGACCACAGGCAGAGGAGGGGATGCCACAGGAGGCAGGGTTTAGTAACCTTGGAAACCCCCTCATTGACAACTGCCTACAGAAAACCAAAGAACAACCTTCAGGAACCCAGAAATGGTGGTTCCCCTTACCAAACCTTTAGCAGACATCAGAGAAATCTACTTATAGCAGACCCTTGAAAGCAGTTCATATACTAGATCTCGTTAATCAAACTAGTTAAAAATGAATTTGAAGGCAGAGAGGCACATGGTTCCATGAAAGGGCTTTTATCGAGAATCTCCAGACCCTGGAAGTAAATTCCTACTGAACTTTTAGTCCTTATCTCAGAAATAGCAGTCTCCAAAACCCAAGATTTGTTTTCCCAGGTCACCTGGGGAAGAGGCAGGAGCAGAGGGAGGTATGGACATCCTCTAGTCGTCATAGGAGGCTCTACGCCCACATAACGGCCCTAAGGGGCCAATTTTACTATTTCCCAGTGAGCACTGTGGGGAACTCAGAGGCACAGCTCTCCCCAGAGAAATACTGAAGCCATGGGATGCCATTAACAGAGCAGAGAGGAAGCCACCTTAAGGAAGAAAAAGAACAGACAATTTATTATCTTTTTCTGTACATCAGCTAACAAAAACTCATGTGGTGCTTTTGTCTGGATTCTAGAACATTCTATCAAAAGGTATCTATAAAGCTTAAAAATAGTAAAATGTGAAGATCATTGAACATATGGAAAGGTTGTTTGGAGGTATACGTGCACACATGTATGTGTTCAGAGGCCAGGTGTCAACATCTTCCAGCTTCTCCCATGTCTCTTTTCTATCTTACTGGGTTTTTTGAGAAGGAGTCTCTCACTGAACCTGCTCATCACTGACTCACTAGACTGGTTGACCAGCACGAATACTCTTGCCTGCTCCTTCCCAGCATTGAGATTATAGGAGTGCCACCACATGCCTATACCCCAATTTGTTTGTTTGCTTGCTTGCTGAGGGTGCTAAGGACTCAGGTCTTCATGCTTGCATTACAAGCAACTCTTCATACAGAGTCAAACCTGCAACCCCTACACCTATTTTACAACTAGGGACAAACACCAGGAAATCCCACGGAGTCTCTGTGTGAGTCCTTTACCTAGCCTCATTGTCTCTACTTTATTTTTCTATTCATAATTTTCTTCCCTTTGTCAGTCGAAACCTTTGTTCAGTCAAACAGTCTGAGATCTCAGAGAGTAAGGTAATAGCTTTGGGGACATCAGTCTAGACATTCCTGGTTTGAACTTCTTGCTGGTTTACCCAGACTGTTTCAGATGCTAAAATCAGACACACCTTCTGCCCATTCCTCAGTGGGAGACCCACACGTGCAAAACAGAAAATGGTACCAATGGTTCTGCTTTTCCTCTATAAGGATGTACACATAAAAGGGAAGAAGAATCCAGCCTCTGAGTTCTGTGTACTCTGAGGGAGCTTGGAGACCATTTGCCACTACGCTTGTGTCAATGGTAGGTTGGAGGTGAGCTGAGGTTTACCCAGGACAGAAAAACTTTCCCCTTGCAGCAAGAAACCAGCAATCTCTCTTATCTGGTTTAAGGTGGTTGTAGTGTCCGTCATGTTTCTGGTAGAGACAAGAGTTATAACCAACCACTGGAGCAGATGTGATGGCTGCTGTATGGGAGGGGAATTCCAGGAGACTCAGATCATCATGTCACCCACAGGATTATGAATCTGGGGGGTCCCACGGTGAGTATGTAAGAACAGGACATAGGATATGGTCCCAGAGAGGAGGAGGGAAGGAAGTCGGTTTAGGATGTGCGTTTTTTAGGGTCCGTTATAGGTTCCAGCTCCACCAGAGAAACTAGAAGACACTAGGCGGACCAACACTTGCTAATCAGGTTAGTTTCTTTTAACATGTAAGGTCTCCACCTTGCCATCACACAGATCTTAAGGTTGTCGTTTTCCCCCAATGAGATGGCAGTAATTTCTAAAGCCTAGTGGAAGGTTGAGATAAGCCTTCTAACCTGACAGACACAGCAATCTACAAAGATGGAGATCAGGTTGGGACAACAATAAAGTCATTATCTCTAGAAACTTGATCAGGTCAGGACCTGGCCTGGTAAAAAATAAAGGGAGGAAAAGCAATGGCTAGTGGGGAAAACTGACCAACTCCAAAGACTACTTCCAAGGGGTCCCTAAGTGAAAGTAGAATTGCATGTACACAGTGTACTCTGATAGACTGAGAACAGTTCTTTGTGAATTAAGGTCTCTAGGGCACATGGTGATCACACTAACATTTGAGGCTACTTGAACTAAACCAAGCCAATGTATAGTGGTGCCTACTTACCACCCATTTCTAGATCTCACTCATACCACCTGTATTTGAGGAGGAGGAGATGAAGGAGGAGGAGGAGGAGGAGGTCGAGGAAGGAAGGAGGGGAGGAGGAAGAGGAAGAGGAGGAGGAAAAGAAGGAGAAGGAGGAGGAGGAGGAGAGGAAGGAGAAGTAGTAGTAGTAGAAGGAGGAGGAGGAGGAGGAGGAGAAGGAGGAGGAGGAGGAGGAGGAGGGGGAGGGGGAGGAGAAGGAGAAGGAGAAGGAGAAGGAGAAGAAGAAGAAGAAGAAGAAGAAGAAGAAGAAGAAGAAGAAGAAGAAGAAGAAGAAGAAGAAGAAGAGAAAGAGGATGATAATGATTTTGAAGACGAGGAAGAGAAGAGAGGAAAAGGGAGAAGGAGAAGAAGAGGAGAGGAAGAGGAGAAAAGAAAAGTCTGTTGCAGGTCTCGAGCATACTGCCAAGCTGGCTTAAGCACAAAGGAGGAATTAATTTTACGACTTGGGGTGTTTTATGTAATTCAGGTTGAGTAAATCTCTTGCTTAGATTTAGAAAGAAGCCAGAGAGCATTGTTTGCTTTTCTCTCTGAAAATAGGCCTTGACTCTCACGTCCATTTGTCTGTTGTGTCTCTTTTCCCCTCTCTTCCCCTTACCCCTGAACCCACCCGCATGATAAGTCTAAGGAAAAAAATCCAGTTGGCTCAACAGTTAGTGGACATCACCTGTCCAATCAGGCAGAGCCAGGAGACAGTTCCTGGATTCCATGACCATGACTCGGAGGACTTCAGCATTAGGGAAATGTGTTTTGCAAAGTGTAACATGCATACAAATCACCTGATTATCTTGTTTCAATGCAGAATCTGATTACATCTAGATGAAGCCAGAGAGAATACATTTTTAATACGCTTCCAGCTGACATTACTGTTGCTCTACCAATCACATGTAGCAAAGTCCTAGAAGACGGGCTGGCTCACTTCCCAGACCTGAGAAGGTCTTTTTTTTCCTCTGCCAAATGTAACAGATGCCATTTTTTTGTGCTCTTCTTCTGCCTTCTGGATATTTATCGCCTCTTTTAATCAAAACTATTTATGAAATAGTTGTAGATTTGCCTTTTTCTTTAAGAAAGCATATTGAATACCTAAAGGAATAAATATTAAATGAAAGGATTTTGATTACTCTAGTAATGGAAAAATATATGGGTGACAGAACAGACTTTGCATCCACTGTCCTGCAATATCACAGTTAAACAGGAAGTCTGAGGGAGCCATGGGTTCTGACTGCAACACTGGGCCATTGCTAGCCGTTACCTAGCATGGACTGAATGAAGCCAGAATAAAGTGGGGCTTGTTAGTGACGTGTGTCACTTCTGTGACAAACCCAACACAAACAACTTAAGGGAAGAAATGATAGCTTTGGCTCACAGTTTGAGGAACCAGTCCATCATGGCGGGGAGGACATGACTGTGGGATTGTAAGACATCTGCTCACATGACAACCACAGTCCGGAAGCAAAGCGCCGTGAACGCTGCTGTTCAGCCTACTCTCTCCCTTTTAATCTGTCTAGAACGTCCACTCCATAGAAGTGTGCGATCTACAATTACTGTGAGCCTTCCCAGGTCAGTTCACCCAGTCTAGAAACTTCCTCACAGATATGCCAGAAATCTGATTGTACGGTGATTCTTAGTCCTGTCGCTCTAGCAATGGGAATCATCATGGAGGATAATTCAACAGACCTGTCTATAGCCTACGAGAAATCATCTGGGTATTAAAGCAAAATTAAGCCTTTGCACTTAAAATTATGTTTTGGTGAGTGCAATTCAGTCGATGCTTTTCATAAGAAATGCTACCCACATTCTGTGAACAGTGGATCAGCAGGGGCATTAGGATGGGCAGTCTTGGACACCGGGTTTCTCTGTGTTGCTGTAAGGCTGGGGGAATACTCTTCTTTTTCAATTTGTTTTAAAGTTTGCAAAAGTTGTTTTAAGTCCAATTTAAATAAGTTGGTCATGGCATTAAAGTTTTCTAAGTGGGAAATTCTCTCTCTCTCTCTCTCTCTCTCTCTCTCTCTCTCTCTCTCTCTTCCTCTCTCTCTCTTGAGCATTTCAATAAAAATTCTTTTCAAATATCCTATAGGCATTTCCCTAACCCTTCCCACACTAGAGATTCTCTGTAGATAAGCAAAGCTTCACTGATTCCTAAAAATGAGAAGATACTGATCTTCTGTAGTAACACCCAGAATCTGTCTCCAAATGCTACAGGACTTTGCTGCCGTGGGTAGCCAGTGGCATGGAAATCTTGGAAAGTGGTAGTTGCTGCCAGGGGAGACTCAGTGTTTACCCAGGTTTCTTCATTTCCCATATGTGTGTGCTTGCTCACCAAGCCAGGAGTGCTCCGTCCCACCGTTAGCAACCTCTTACAAAACAGACTTCCCTGTGCACTGCAAACCTACAGGAACAGAGATGAGGCAAATTGGCTTGGTCTGTCTTTCTCGGAACCAGAGACTCCAAACAGTGTGTATTTGGCAATTCTTTCATCCGCCGAAGGCCAGCCCGAACAGGGGAAAGAGGAATGCTTTGACTAAGACTACAACAATTGCAGGAAGATTTTTCATCGGCCAGAGCTGTTGATAACACAACTAACTCGGTGAAGAATGACGCACATCTGAGCCCCTGTCTAAGACATCAAAGACGTTTATCACAGGACCTGGAAGTAAATTGGAGTCTCAAAAAAAAAAAAAAGACAAAAAAAAGAAGTAATGTAATTTAGAAGGTAGCACATATTCAGGCTGACTCTGAACTTCCTAGCTCATATCTCATATCTCTGTTAATCTTTCAGAGGATTTTCATTTAACCTAAGAGGTACAGACAATTTCAATTTGAGCAGTTAATTCCACCTAGTTGCAGAAACAAATGCTACTATTAATTTACCAATTAAGAAGACCAGCCTGAGGACCCACAGTGTCCCCATGTGGGCACATGGTGAGGCTGATACAAATTTATTCTAGATTTTTCCATATGTATGCATAATTTTCATATAGAAAGCAAGATGAGGATTAATAGGAGAAAAGTCGAGGGGATTCCGTGCTGTGGTTATAGACCTGTGTTCTGGGACTGCTGTGTGGAGATTAGCACTGTACAATGTACAAAGACCAAAAGAATAATACATGCTTCCTGGGAGTGTGCCATGACATAAGGGGCCTGGTGTCCAGGAATCTCGCCTTCCTGTGACTCTACCTGCCTATATTCAGCCTAACACATACATACGCATACACACACACACACACACACACACACACACATACAGAGAGAGACAGAGACAGAGTCAAAGGGAACACACAAAAAGGCTACATGGGAAGGAGACTGGAAGAAACCTTGTCCCACTACTAGTAACCTCTTTCAAAATGGACTTCCTTCGGGAGCTTTTTTGATATTGCCAAGCTCTTAGGTGTAATGGAATGAAATTAACCCCTTTCTTTCCCCTGTTCTTTTGCTAGTAAGTTAAGGCTTTGCACTCTGGTTATGTGTCCATTTCTCTCTCTCTGTAACTTGTCTCCAAAGGAAAGGAAGTGTCAGGGTGCCATGTTTTTCACAAATGCAGAGGAAAATCCCCACTAGAGACAAGCAAGGTCCTCCAAATCACCATTTCCCCTCTGGTCTAACTGTGTCTTGGTGCCATCTGCCCTTTCATCTAAGCTGAGAGGAACTGTTGGAAACTTTTTGATGCCGAATAAGTGAGATGCTTGGAGAGCTGGAAACTCATCATAGAGATAGATAGATAGATAGATAGATAGATAGATAGATAGATAGATAGATAGATAGATGATAGATAGATAGATAGATAGATAGATAGATAGATAGATAGATAGATAGATGATATACTGTTGAAGGAGCGGCAGGTCTGCTTCCCGCCACCCGGCTAGCTTTACCCAAAATAATTACACAGAAACTGTATTCTTTTAAACACTGCTTGGCCCATCAGTTCCAGCCTCTTATTGGCTAGCTCTTACATATTGATCTAGCCCATTTCTAAAAATCTGTGTAGCCCATGAGGTGGCTTACCAGGGAAGATCTTAACCTGCGTCTGTGTTGGGTGGGAGAATCATGGCGACTGCCTGACTCAGCTTCTTTCTCCCAGCATTCTGTTCTGTTTACTCCGCCCACCTAATTTTCTGTCCTATCAAAGGCCAGGCATTTTTCTTTATTAATTAACCAATGAAACAACAGATAGAAAGATGACCCTCCTCCATCAATATACATATATAAAATCTTTTAAGCAAGTGGTATCTTTGGAACCCCACAATATTTTTTTATTGTTTTAATTTTTGTGGAAAATAGATTTTTTCTTACATTATATTTTGATTATTGCTTCCCTTCCCCAACTCTTCTCAGATCTACCCCACATCCCCACCAACTCAAATTCACATTCTTTTTTCCTCTCTCTCATTAAAAAACAAACAAGCACCTAAAAAAAAACATATAGAACAAGATAAAATAACATAAGACCACACAAACAAGAACAGTACAAAACAAACAAGCAAACAGAAGAAAAGGGAGTCAGGCAAAAAAATACAAAAAACACATAGAGACAAAAAACCACACACACACACATTTGCACACACAGAAATCTCATAAAAACATAAAACCGGAAACCAAACCATGGAAGCAAAGGATATGTAAGTTAAACAAAAGAAAATGCAGACAAAGCATTATGAGACACACACACAAAAAGCCTTCAAGAATGACCATCAAGTCAGTTTTGTTAGCTATCTCTGTTTAGCGTGGGGCCGACCCTTAAGTGTGGCTTGTCTGCTCAGTGAAATTTAGTTAAAGGAAACGGAGTCTTTTCCTTTATGAGCAGTTGCCTCTTGGCTGGGGATGGGAGTTTATATCCACTTCCTCTCTCGGTACTGGGACCCCTGGCTTAAACCTGTGGCGGTCCTGTGCATGCTGCCACAGTCTCTGTGAGTTCACATGTCAGTCCTGTTTGGTCTAGAGAGCCTTATTTTCTTGGTGTTCTCCATTCCCACTGGCTTTGACAGTCAGTCTGCTTTCTCTTCTGCTGGGTTCCCTGATCCCTGGGAGGAGGGATTTGATAGAAATATCCCATTTAGGACTGAATGTTCCAAGGTCTCCCACCCTCTGCATAAATGTCTGGCTGTGGGTCTCTATCTGTACCCATCTCCTGCAGGAGGAAGCGTTTCTGATGACGGCTGAGCAAGGCGCAGTTCTTTGAGCACTGCAGCATGGCATCAGGAGGCAAGCTTTTGCATGCCCGTATCTCACCAGCTGGTCACTCTTGTAGGCTGAAGGACTTGTAGCTGGGTTGGTGTTTACCTTTCTTTCCTCTTTCGTATCATGTAGAGTACCTTCCTATGTTGTGAACACTAACTAGTCAGGGTAGGTGAAGGCTCTAAGTAGACGCCTTCACCATAATTCACAGCCCAGGAGAAGTCACTAGCTTGACTTCTCCTGGACTGTGAATTATGGAGGTGTCATCTGCGGCAATGGAGCCTTACCATTTCTTATGGAAAGCAACCAGCACCTTGGAAGGGCCTGGGTTCTTTGGGAGAAACACCACAATCTTTAATCCATGCAGCTACACATCTATTATACACATAAAAGATGACAGACACCCATAGATGAGAATATTCCAAACTGTTTCTATCCTTTGGGAGGAGCTTTAATATGGAAAAGCAGAGATTTTAGCAGGCTGACACTCCCATAAAGCCTAAACATCTTCAGAAAACTTGAATTTTACTTGCAGCTCAGGCAAGTACGCAGTTTTGAGAGCCAGGAGGTTTGATAGTCCCACCCCCAGCGGCAGCACACAGGAGTCTCCAAGCCCTTGAAAACATGTTTTTTGTCTCTTGATTTCTTATAGCAAGGTGTTTGTGAAACCGTTGCTGGGGCACCCGGCCCTGCTCCCCTCTGCCTCCCAATGCGCTGTTAATAAAGCTCCAGGGATCCAATTACAGTCGCTACTACGGAGGAGAAATTCCAGCCCCGGATTTTTCAGAAGGGCGCTCCTGCTACAAGAGCCCTTGCAACCAAAGCTCACTTCAACTTCTGCATTCACAGCCCCAAATCTGCCTAGAGCACAAACCTGCTTTTTATTTCTTCCTTTTTGGGGTGGATTTGGGGACAGCTCATGGGTGACAGGTGTGAACAGTCTTGGCCTGTTTACCGAAGGTCTTTGAGATTCCAGTAATTGTGGTGATGGCACTTTCTTTTTTAGCCCTTTCTTCCCAGTGAATTGTGGGAAGATGTCAGCCCCAACAAAAGTGTTCCTTCTGAATACGGCTAAGCCGTGGCCGTTAGGAAAGCTTGTCACTATTACATTATTTACTTAGGCACCGTCATACAGAAAATGCAACCACTGAATTAAACAAGCGTTATCGAAAGTAAGCAGTAAGGAAACTCAGTCTGGCTTTGCTTGTGGAACTGGAGCAAAATAATGACTAGGAAGTTAAATCATACTTACGCTATCCATGTGGCATCCTGACTTGGTTCATGTGTTAACACCAAGGCCGTGCTGGATATTGCCTGCCATTTGCCAAGTCTGAGAAATGCAGGTGTGAATAAGGAAAAAAAGTGAGAAAGAAACAATTCCGGTTCTCCAGTTAGGTTTTCTGAGTCTCCTTCGTAGTGTGAACCTGTACCAATGCCACCATCATGTTTTCATGGCAAATTTGAAGAGTTGGATGTAACAGAATTAGCACACCGAGCCCTGTAAATACATAAGATCTCTATGTGTCAAAGAATATATATATACACACAAATATGCATATATATATATACACACACACACACATACAGTTTTCTTTTAGAGCGGGCTAGTATAAAGAATATAGACAGATAGACAGACAGACAGATAGGTATGCATATATTTAGCTTCTTTCAGAGAGGGCAAAGGAAACAGTGATTTGAATAGATTATTGATATTTTTCCTTCTAGTGTTTCTTTTCCACATCAAAGCTCTCATGATATCAGTCAGACATTTTGAGAAGAGCCTCAAATCCCCACTGTGTGGCCATCCCTATGCTAGATGCAATAAGGAAAGACAGCATCGTTAAAATGCTGATTGTTCTTACTTATTGATACCATTTTTGAAGGACAGCCTGGGACATATCTCAAAATAATAACTATATCTAGAATAAAGTATCTTTCCACAAACTAAGACATACCCTTGAGGGCAAAGTGGTCCTTAACCTGTGACAGGTCTTGCTACAGTAGATGGCACATCTTGAGGACAGCCCCCAAAGAGCAGAATTTAACCCTTTCTAGATGATTCAGTATGGCATTCTGAACTCAGATGTAGGAAAGGCAGAATTTCAAGGAATGCCTTTGGGCACTGACAAGACCTTCAAGACAATGGCAAATGGCTGGGATTTGGTGCAAGACCCTTCTAGAGTGTATTGAGTGCTAGTGTTCCCCTGGTTCCAAGCCTCTGACTTGGGAGAGGAACAACGTGTCTCCTGGCTTGGGAGCTAGGGGATTTCCTGAGGAGTTAATATTAGACTCAGTCACTGCAGACATGCGTGTTCCATTTGTGACTGCTGTATCAAGTGGAGCGCTTGACCTGTCTTCTCTACTTCATCACTCCTTAGATAGTAGTAGTCAATGTGCACGGGACAGACCTATTTACCGCAGAAAGCACAAATGTCACTCACTCCTTTTCTTTCCGAGAACACAAAAGACGGTTCCCTTTCTCCAGTGCAACCATTTTCTTGCTTTGATCTCCTAATAAGTACTCATGAAGACAAACATTTAGTAAGCAGAAAGGAAGGATAAAGCCTGTTATAAATATTGGTATTTGGACATCATTACTATAAACACATATGATACATATATGTATTTTAAAATATATCTGCCATACAAACGCGTATGTACACATGATGCACACATATTTGAGTTGCTACAATGAAACACCTTAGGTAATTAATTTATAAATAGAAAAGATTTATTTGGCCTGGCATTCTGAAGATCTGATTTCAAGGTTAGTCACCTCCCCTTGCCACCAACCGCAGATGAGGGCACTTGACAGCAATAGTGGGGAGGGCAGAGCCAAGCAAATCCCTCACACCGTGAGCCAGGACATCGATCTAGAGCATGGGTCACAACCTCACAGTTAGTCTCAGGGATGTCCCTTTGTGACCCAAGGACCTCCCACGAAGCCTCACCTCCCAGAACCCCATAGCACTCCCAACACTGATTACCAAAGTATCAGGTCCTTAACACCTCCCAGGACATGGAATATTATGTATTATCATACATGTCATAAGTGAAGAGAAGGGAAAGAAAGCATCGTGTGTCAAAGTTGCCTGTTTCTACTTCTTTTCCGTCAATCTTTTCATAAAGCTTCCATGTTCAACCTTGTAACTTTAAAGACTAAAAATCATAAATTATAAGGCAGGCAAGTTTTTAAAAATATTTGTGTATTATTAAAAATCCAAATATTCTGCCAAATAAATCATAGGACTTTTAACAAACACATAATTACATATTTTTTCTCTTTTAAGTGTGATAAATGTGTGTCATTCTAGTTTCTATAAAGACAAGATACCGCAGACTGAATGACATCACAGAATTACCCCCTCAGCTCTGGACATTTGAGATCTGGGTACCAGGAAAGCAGGGTTCTGGTAAAAATGTGTCTTTCTGCCTACAGGTGGCTAACTTCTCACTGTGCGTAGAGAGGAGAATATATCTGGTTTCTCTTATCATAAGGACATTGATCTCAACATAAAACCCCACTTTCATAACCTACCTAACCTAAATACCGGATCTCTAAGTCCCATCACATTGTGAGTCAGGGATTCATACATGCATTTTTGAAGGTCATGAACCTGCACTCTGTGGTCCGTGTGCATCACATCTGTGAAGGACAGAACACCTCAGGGAACAACATCCCTCATGTAGCATTGTGTCTAGTCTGTATTTGGTAGAAGAATAAGTAGCAGAACTGTATTCAGAGGAAAGAATCGGTCTGGGCAAATTTCTACAAGCTACACCACAGGAGGAACCTGCGTGCCTATCATATGAAGGAAGACAGAAAAGAGGTCCACTCACGGATCTTCTTGGCAGATGCCTGGAGCTCTCCACACAGAGAAACACTTCTTTTTAGTTCCAGCAAAAGTTAGAAGGAGGTAGATTTGAGAGTGTTACAAAGGAGAACGGCCTCAAACAAAAAGATGTCCCAAAAACTGTAATCTTTCTTAGCGCTGAGCTCACGCAGGAGCCATCCCTCCTTCAGAGATGTTTGAGTTAGAACCTGAGACTCATCTATCCCCAGTTCCCACCTCTTGTACGATATCAGCCGTACAAGAATTCACCCGTAGTGCCAGTGTTGAAGTGACTTGCATAGGAGTAGGCTGGGGAAACACAATGGAAGACTGGAGCAATCCACAGTATTACCTTTGTGTTGAATGAAGGTAGACTATGCAAAAGTATTTGTTGCTTGAGCTGCAGCCAAAGGAAGCACGAATGTTCTTCTGCTCAGAAGAGATAAAAGAGCTGTCAACCTCAGCATTAGCTGAGCATGAGGAACATCTCACCTTCAGGGAATCATTACACAAAAGTTTTGTGGTTTCTAGTTCTTTGGATGTTTGGGTTTTTGTTTGTTTGTATGCTGTCTGACTTATATATCTTCTAGGGAAAAATACACCCCAAAGGAAGTTTAAGACAACAAACCACTGTTAAGACTATTGCCAGAAACAAAACCTGTTCAAATAAAACTGATCTCCCTTGCTAGCTGTCTGCCATAGAAAAGGGAGAAAGGTCTTTCTGTAATCCTGCCTCTTTTGCATAATCGAGGGTCTGGAACAGAGCAGCGAATAACACCCTTCTCTCTCGTTCCTCCTTCTTTCTCTCCCTTGACCTGTTTCTGTCTCTCTGGAATACATCAGAGTTCACTTTCTAACAAAAATAAATATTTGGAATTAATTACTTTCTTTTCTGGAAAAAATAAGTCCTATGTAATTAAACCAGCTGAAAATTCAACCAATCTCATGGATATCAGTTAAAGAACTTTGTAAAATGCTTAAGGACCCAATCATTGGCTAAAGTAGAATCTAAGAAAAACAGAGAATTAGGGCAAGAGAGTAAAATTATATCCCCTCCTATTGCTGGGATAACTGACGCCAAACGATTGTCAATTAAAAAAAAATGTATCAAGTGAATGAAAAAAGTATTTAGGGAGCTAGCTATTAAGTTGATTCATTATGTATAAAACCAGTTAAATTCATACTAGTGAGTCTCTTTTATTACAAAATCTATGCCAGTGGTCCCTAACCTTGGTAATGCTGTGACCCTTTTACACAGTTCCTCATGTTATGGTGACCCCAATTATAAAATTTTTTATTGCTACTTTATAACTGTAATTTTGTAACTGTTATGAATTGTAATGTAAATATCTGATATGTGACCCTTTGGAGTCTCGGCCCACAGGTTGAGAACCTCTGGTCTATGCTGAGTTTTCAGAAGCTGCTGTTCACTGGCTCCATAACCGAGAGACTTTGATTTCTTTCTGTTCTTCGGTCTGCCATTCTGTTTTTGCAGGAACAAGGATTGTTTAAGCTCTGAATGCTGGCTATGTATCTCTTACTACATCAGTTCAGGATTAGGAGTGGGGTTTAATAACAGGCAACATCCATAGGAAAATTAGCTTTAGTGAAACCCTAATGGGAACAAAATGAAGTTGCTTGAAGAAAAGTTCTAGGGGCTGGAGAGATGGCTCAGCAGGGAAGAGCACTGGCTGCTCTTTCAGAAAACCTGGGTTCAATTCCCAGCACCCACATGGCAGCTCACACATGTCTGTAACTCTGGTTCCAGGGGATCTGACACCCTCACACAGACATATATGCAGGCAAAACAGCAATGATCACAAATATGTTTCTTAAAAGAAAATATTCTAATAATGCAGATTATAAAGAAAAGATTCTGATAATGCAGATTATAAAGGGAGGGCTGTGTTGTGGCCTAAGACACATCATAAACCAAAAACAAAAGAAGAGGAGGAGGAGGAAGGAAGGAAGGAAGGAAGGAAGGAAGGAAGGAAGGAAGGATGGACGGACAGAGGGAGGGAAGGAGGGAGGGATAGAGGGAGGGAAGGAGGGAGGGAGGAAGGGAGGGAAGAAAGGGAAAGAAAGAAAAGAGGGAGGGAGGGAGAGACGGAAGGAAGAAAGGAGGAGAGAGAGAGACCTGGGAATTAGAAACTGAGTCATAACCAGGGCCATTGATGTCATTTAGCATCTGGACCTTTAATCTCACTGATAAAATAGAGGCCAGGCCTCCATCAGGGAGGAAATTCCCAACCTTAGTTCTCAACCTATTTCCCCTTCAGCCTCACTTAACAACTTGCTGGACCTTTCAGTCAGAAACTCTAGAATTGGGCCCCAGCAGCTTGTTTGAACAGTCCCTCCAGGGAGCTTTTACGAACAATTTTGAAGACCAGGAATTTTGAGTTCTCTGTAACACCAGTAGAGAGGGTTTTAAAGACCATTTTTGCTCCCAGAAGCTAATGGGATAAGGCCCCCTTCAAAATGATAGTGGCATCTTGCTGACCACAGGGCAAAGCTAGACATAAAAAAATTAAAGTTGTTCTTTCAAGAAAGCCATTGAACAAATAGTGACTATAGTTAATAATGATGTATTATGCTTGAAAATTGCTCAAAGCAGATTTTTAATTAGCTTGATTTAACATTTTATAATATATGCATATTTGAAGCTTCATGGTTTATGCTACAAATGTATTTTTTATTTGTCAAAATATTTTAAAAGAAAGAAAACATACCAAAACAAAAAGCGCATGTTTGCCCCAGGTGGTTGTGGCGCATGCCTGTAATCCCAGTGCTCAGGGGGTAGAGGCAGGCAGATCTCTGTAAGTTCAAAGCCAGCCTGGTCTACAAAGCTAGTTGCAGGACAGCCAGGGCTGTTACACAGAGAAACTCCGTCTCCAAAAACAGTGGATGTGCGTATGAGCACATGCATGCCTGTACACGCATACATGCACTACACACACGCACAGCATGGAGTCCATTTTGTCTTAGCTACTTCTGAGCATGGGCACTGGCCTGGAGTGTGGTTGATAGACATGATGGCCCTCCATTGGAGAAAACAGATGTTCCCTTTCCCAGCAGGTGTCAATTGCAAATAGCTTCTTGGTTGGGTGTGGGTCTCCATGTCTGCTTCCCCTTCTCTACTCTGGGATTCCATTTGGTTTGAACCTGTGCTGGTCTTGTGCATGCTTTAATAGTTTGAGTTCATATGTATGTCTGGCCTGCTGTATAATGATTTGGAAATGTTTATTTTATTATGTTTGTTTGGTTGGGTTTTTTGACCATTGCTTTTTGGTTTTTGGGCTTTTATGATAAAGAAGAAGAACTTACAGTTCAGAGGATAGGTGGAGAGGATCTGGGAAGAGTTGGGGAAGGGAAAGAATATAATTAAAATATATTGTATGAATAAAATTTTAATTGAAAGGATCTTAAAGGCAAATGCTGGTGATACAGTATGGAGCACAGCACAGATGACAGAGAAAGGAGAGAGAGAGAGTAAAAAGATTATTCTTTTACTCTTCCTTGTCTCTGTTCCCCACTCTCTATGCTGACATCCACCAGCACAACCAAACTGTCCTCAAGTGACGACTTCCTGCTTGCTGATGTCCATATCCCTTCAACAGAGAGAAAAGCCTTTCACAATTAGGCCAGGGTCAGTTTGCCAGTAACAGGTTACCAGCGCACTGAAATAAAGTGAGGTAATGCTAGCTGTGAAGGCGTTGGAGTTACACACAACAAGTTAGTTTGTAAGTATGTTAGAGAACTGGGGCGGGGGGGGGGATCCAGTGATGAGGATAATCAGGGTGCAGAACACAGGGGGCAATGCTTCAGCTCTCCCTTCAACATAGATGCTGGCTTAGGGACCGTTTTTTAAGTGTAGATACACAAACTGCTGTTTCAGGGGATTCTTGTTACCTTGTTTCTTAGTCAACAAAAGACCTTCCTTCCAGAAGACTATGCTAACTAGGGTGACACTGCAATCGGGCCGCCATTGTCATTATGTTCCTCCTTTCTTTCTCTGGTTAATCACAATGTTTTTACTGCAGAGGCCTTTTCGAATCATTCCACTTAATCCTCTGTTTGCGATAACCGTTCCGTTTCATGTTAGGTTTCCAATGCGTGCTGCGTCATTGGCTTGCATTTATAGATTGTTTTTAGTTTATAATCTTAAAGTCTAAATCAAGTCTGAAGCGCATAACAAACAGTCACGGGCAATAAGCACCCAGTGACTCAGAGACTCGGATGACAGTGCTCGAAGCTTTGTCCAGGCTGCAAAATACTGGCGTAAATAGATCAGCTTTCTTTTTTACTTAATTTTTCCCCATAGCTGGAGTTTGTGGTTAGGTTATAATCAGCATAAATGAAAACAAATGAAGGAAAATATGACTCAAAAATATGTGCTATGTGTCTGCTCATGTTTCATCCATAGATATTAAAATATTACTTTCCGCTATTAGCTCATAGAAGGAACACTCTTAAGCTTCACAATATGATTTATATACAAATGTGTTGTACACGTGTTAAGTAGCAATTTCTAGGACGTGTGAGCTTTACAGTTTTCAAGGTGCTGTCGACTGTATACTCTCATGACCCTGTCTTCAAGTGAAGTAAGCACAAAGCCACTGCCTTGTATTCACTTGGCTAGAGATAAACAATATGAAACAAAAACCTCCAGGAAAATTAAGGGGCTGTGTGGTGAAGCCAATCATCAAGCCAAATATTCCCGTCACCCTATTAAGTTGACTCTTCCATCTTACACATGAGCTGGATCAGACCAGATGGACTTCAGTAGGTGACCAAAAAATAAGGGCAAGAAGAACTCTTTGGTGGCATATCTCTTCACTGGAGTGAGGTTAAATTGTACAAGTTCTAATAAAAAGCCTAGCCTCGGCCAGCATAGCGCCCCACAATAGACTTGAAGGTGAGGACTATGTCATCTTTCGGGGCATCTGTGTTCTTTTTCCTGAATATAGTGGTTTTCAATCTCAGCTAACACACAAAATTTCAAGAATTTAAGTATTCCTGTCTTTTACCTCGGCCCAAAGAAATCTCGTCTGGGGCTCATGCCTTGCCGGTTTTGAGCGTCTGCCAGCTAGAGCAAATCTCTATTGACAGCGCTGGGGGAGAGGCAAGGGTGAGACTGAGAATTTGTTCCAAAAATATTATTTTTCCCTCTTCAAATTCATCAGAGAGAGAGAGAGAGAGAGAGAGAATATCTGTTGAAAGCTTTAGCCATTTCTATGTGAGGACCTTGTATAATTTCAAAGCAAGCCAGAGAGCAGTCGCATCTAGCCGGGCATTCCTGTGGGATATTAATAAAGGGTTTTCGGTTAAGTGATGGGCTGAATTAATAGTGAGTATTAAGGCAGATTCAACCTCAGAAATTGGGCACATTAACAAAGTGACCAATGTGGGGTACAAACTTCAAGTTCACTTCTAGTTTCTTTCTCTCAGAAGACAAGGACCAGTGGGGAAAACAGAGGTGCTTGCTTTCCTCCACTCTTAGAGAGAATGAGCTAGCCCTGCGGAAACTTGGATCAATCCAGAGAGACATATGAGAGGTATAATTAACCAGGGTAAGCAAAAGCATAAACACCAGGCTGAAAACAGCTTCTAGAACTCTAGAAGGGACCAGGTTCTGTCCTTAAACTACCCCTTCCTTGAATGATCTCCTACATAGGACACCCTCGAAATTGCATCAACAACCAAAGTTGCCTCTCTTTGCGCTGGCCCTGTGGGGTGGCCTGTGGACAGAGAGAACATTTAGCTCATTACCACTGAGATCCTGTCCTGTGAGGTCCATCGAGGAAACAGTGTGTAAGTTATTGAAATGTATATAAAAATGAAGACGTGGGTGCGTCAAAGTCATATTTCAAAGAGGGAGGAAGAGGGATAGTATTCCTCAACTAGGTTTCAGTTGAGCAAATGTAATCAGACGTTTCCATTTCAACAAAGGTCTGTTGGATCTCACTCTACCGGGAGTAAGGAAATATCTAATCATTCACAGCAAAGCACATGCACGAATAAACTCACGCTCAGACAGTGATCAAAGCACACAAAGCCAGCTGAACTGTCTCCATGAGTTACAGATAGCAAGAGTGCAAATGAGCCCCTCATGCACTCAAAAAGTCAACGGAAGCAGACTCATCAGATTCAAGAGCTTTCCTGTATCACACTAGAAGAACTGGAAGACTTACCTCATGGGTTACTCAACTGGCACTTGTTGAAGGTTTGCACTAGGTTTTGCCTGCATGTATATCTGTGTATTGTGTGTGTGCAGTGTCCCCACTGATCAGAGGAGGGAACCAGATTCCCTGGGATTGGGGTTTCACCAACAGTTGTGAGACACTACACGTGCTGGAAATCAAACCTGGGTCTGTTGAAAGATCAGCTAATGCTCTTAGCCAATGAATTATCTCTTAACCCCAAAAGTTCATTTTTTTTAAAGAGTCTATCATTCCTGGGCAAGTTGTTATATGCCTTTAATCCCAGCATCCAAGGGGCAGAGATGTCAGATTTGTGACGAAAAAGCTAGTCAGGGCTACATACTGAGATCCTATGCAAAAACAAAATCTATAATATAGAAACTGCTTTTTTCCAGTTAATTGTTGTTAACATCCCTAATATCTCAATGTTCTTAAAAAACATAAACACAAACACAGAAAGAAAAAGTCTTTTAAAATATATGTCTCCAAAATAAACCAAGCTTTTTATAAAATTTACCCATAGTTGAGGCGAAACCTCTACTTGATGATCTACCTGCTTAGGTGCACGAGTCCCACAAAGAGGTTGCAAGGCCCTTAGCATCAAACTGACCAGGTGAAATAAATACACTAAGGATAACAGCAGAGAATTTTCTAATTTCAAAATCATGGTTTAAATTTTGACATAATTATTAGCCCATTTGTGAGGAAGCATGGCTTTCAAACTTATTTTTCTAGACTTTTAGGCACATTTATTTAAATAAGCCAGGCAAAGTTACAAGCTCCTATTTAGGTCATAAATATTTCTGAGCAAGACTTAACCTCACCCAAAAACCCCATGGTTATCTAGCAGTCAGTCGACTTCTGTGACACATTTGCCCTTCCTTTAATTTACTGCCGCACAGACTCCTAGACAGTAATGTCACAGAAACTTTCTAGCACTACAGAAAGTGGCAAAGACCAAAGTGCAGATTTTTATCAATGTAGGACAAGGAGGCGTGGTCTTGCCTTTTGTGAGTTCACTCCCAGTTGAGATACCCCCTTGAAAAAACAAGCTTTGTCATTGAGAGGAGAAGGTTTCTCTTCTTTGACACTCATCCTCTGGCCCACTGCAGGACGCTCAACAGCAGAAATGTGCCCACCTCGTTCAAAATGCAGTCATTAATCTTGACCTGGTTGTTTTGATACAATTCTAGTAGAAAAGTCTGCCTAGTTACCCTACGTCCTTTCCAGATAGCGTGCAGCCCTCGCGTGAGTCAACACAGGGCAGATTACAGTAAGGGTCTGTTTCAGATTCCCATCTCTGAAAGGCAGCTATCTCTGCTTAGAGTGCTGGGTCACACTAAAATCAGGTGCCAGTCCACTGGAAATCTGTTGCTAGGTCTAACTATTCGGCATGGTAAGGTGGGCCCAGGACGCTCATCAAAGCAGCATTTTCATCAGCAGCCTAAAAGGATTCTGGTGGTCACCATTCCCTTCCAACCTGACTTTCAGAAACAGTATGGTTTATAGTGGCTTTGGTGCCTGGGTTGGTTGTATTGTTTGTTTGCTTGCTTGTCATTGTTGTTTTTTTTTTCAGGAGGTTTAGGGGTTGTTTGTTTTTTGTTTTTTATTTATTTGTTTTTGTTTTATAGGGGGTTGTTGTTGTTTTGCGTGCATGTGTTCAGGTTTTTTGGTGTTTTAGCAACCATATGAAAAATCTCAAGAAACAAATAGCTGTAAGAAGTAGATTTTGATTTTACAATTTAATTTTTTCCTTTTTCTGGAATTTTACTATTAGAAATATATCCCCAAGAAAATAATCTAAAAACAAAAAGCTCTCTGCACAGAGACGTGTTGCAGCATTATTTGTAAGACTGAACATCTTAATAGCAAATGCCATGCCTAAAAACATCAACTAGATAAATGTAATGTTTATGAAAACATATGTTGAAACATCACAGCGTCGTGAAGCACTGTATGTGCAAAAAGTTTTAATGGGAAAGGAGAATGGTTTTCCTTACGGTGTAGAGCGAAACCAGGACGCAAATGGTACAAATGACACTGTGTAACATATGCTCAGAGACAAGATTTAGAGGATGGGAGGTTTATGGTTGTCAGTGGATGGGTGAGGAGAGGTTTATGTGAGTATCTTCTCTGCACTGCCCTCTCCTCCACCTGACAGAGGAGCAGTGATTGTATTCTCTCTCTCTCTCTCTCTTCTCTCTCTCTCTCTCTCTCTCTCTCTCTCTCTCTCTCTCTCTCTCTCTCATACACACACACACACACACACACACACACAGAGGGAGCAAGGTCCTGGAGCTGTTTGAAGCTTTGTGTCCAAAGCTCTCCTACATATTGTACTTATAATGTCATCATATTGGGGAATTATCTAATGTGATCATTTTATCCCGTAAGATTTCAGAATCAATGGATCCATTTGCAGTTGCCTTTTAATGGGCAAAGCCCTGTGCTATTGCTAATTTTTCAGAGGAGGAAAAGGAAAACTTTCATGGTGTTTCCCAGGCAGCCTGCACCCATCTGCACAGTAAAGGGAACGGCATGGGGGGTGGGCATGCTTTCTGCGACTGGTTGGAGTTGTGACTACCAGAGAGAAAACTAGGTAGACTGGTGTAACACTGTGGCTCCCAATTCCTAAATACTAAGTGGAAACGAGGGTAAAAACAAATCACTGATTTTATAAACTGTGTATCTCAGTTTTCTTAAGGATCATGAGTTATTTTTTCCTTGGCTTCAAATCAATGACTATAATTTTAAAACTCTATAGTGATATCAAAATAATACGATCCTCTCCTGTTGTTCACTGACTGAAATGGGAAAAGAAAGAAAGGTGAGAGGGAAGGGAAGGAAAGGGAATGGAAGGCAAGGGAAGGCAAGGGAAGGGAAGGGAGTAAGCATTGGTGACTGGTCAGTATTAAGATGTAAGAGAGTGGGGTGGCCACTCTACTGTGCTTAGCTACCATCTAACAGAATGGACTCGGCTATCAGATCCCCTTTGACACCCACAGTGGCTGGGCTGGAACCAAAGCATGTGTGAGCGTCTGTTGTCAGGTTTTGGCTTAGAATCAAAGTTTCAGAGAGTAGGTTTAATTGAATTTGGGAATTGGAATTTTGGAGAAATTACAGTGATAGAGATTGTAATTGAACGTCTTACATATGTGAAAATGTAGTCTTCTTTTGGGTGTGCCTACTTCACGAACTTGCAACTCAAGAACACATTTATGGCAACTTAACAAAGGAAAATATATCCCAAATAGATACTTGAGCAAATCCTTTGCCTTCCTATTTTACCCCCTCTCTCAACTTCACACTCTCCAGAGAGAGAGCCCTCCCTTCCATTCCCTACCTTTCTTGTGCCCATCTATTCCCACCATCTGGCTATGAGAAGGAACCTCTACCAGCAAATGAGATTTAGGGCTCATTGCTTTCAAGGATCACCCTGGTAATGGATGCCTTGGGTCTCCCTTCATCTGCTGTAGTCCCAACACTGAATTTTAGGTCTTATTTCTTATCAGCAGTGTCTGGAAAATAGGAGAATAAGCAAGAGTCTTTCCGAGATTGACGTGCACCCTTAATGGAGTGATCAAAGCAGACCAGGAGAAATAACTGTTTATTTGCTTCTGACTTACTCGGTTTATTAATATGTCTGTTAATAAATGGAGTCCACAGAAATGAATTCTGGGAGCCCCAAAGATGCTGTGCTGGTCGGTAGGATTTCTGCTTGTGTGTTTCTGCCATCTTGATACAAGCTGGAGTCATTTGGGAAGAGGGAACCTCAGGTGAGGAACTGCCATTCTCAGATTGGCTTATGGCTAGTGGGCGAGGCATTTTCGTGATTGGCAGTTGAGATGGGAGGGCCCATCTTACTGCAGGATGTGCTGTCCATGAGTAGGTGGTCCTGGAGTACGTAAGAAGGGAAACTGAATGAAGTTTGAGGAACAGCCTAGTAAGCAGCACTCCCCGTGCTCTCTACCTCCCTACTTCCGCCTTCCTTCCTAGTGTTTCCACCTCGACTTCTCTGCATGATCTCCATGGTGTTCTATAGCATCGCTTTAAGCCGAAACAAACCTTCTCCTCCTTATGTTGCTTTCAGTCATGGTGTTTTACTATAGAAATAGGAAACTAATTAGGGCTGAAACCAAAATTATTGATGGCCAAAGCCTTTATATGAAATAGTGTGTGTTTTCTAAATTACATACTCCATTAAATACATGTAAAAACTATGAAAATAAATGTTATGCTGCGCTATTGGTAATATAAAAACTAGAAGAGATTCAGTTCAGAGATTTTTTTTTTTAGAAAGTTTCCAATCTGTAGAGATCCAAAGATATGGAATTAACAAATACAGAAAGCCAATTAGAGCTTCAAAATCATTATTTGTAAAAGAAATAAGAAAGGTGTGTCCACTGTCTTTCTTTCCTTTATTGATTTTTATTGAGCTCTACATTTTTCTCTGCTCCCTTCCCTGCCTCTCCCCTCCCCTTCAACCCTCTCCTGAGGTCCCCATGCTTCCAATTCACTCAGAAGATCTTGTCTTTTTCTACTTCCCATGTAGATTAGATCTATGTAAGTCTCTCTTAGTGTCCTCATTGTTGTCTAAATTCTCTGGGATTGTGGTTTGTGGGCTGGTTTTCTTTGTTTTATGTTTAAAAACCTCTTATGAGTAAACACATGTGATAATTGTCTTTCTGGGTCTGACTTACCTCATTCAAAATGATGTTTTCTAGCTCCATCCATTTGCCCGCAAAATTCAAGATGTCATTATTTTTTTCTTCTGTGTAGTGCTCCATTGTGTAAATATATCACATTTTCTTTATCCATTCTTCAGTTGAGGAGAATTTAGGTTGTTTCCAGATTCTGGCTATGACAAACAATGCTGCTATGAACATAGTTGAGCACATGTCCTTATGGCATGATTGAACATCCTTTGGATATATCCCCAAAAGTGGTATTACTGGGTATTGAGGAAGGTTGTTTCCTAATTTTCTGAGAAATCACCATACTGACATCTAAAGGGGCTGTACCAGCTTGCATTCCCACCAACAATGCAGAAGTGTTCCCTTGTCCTCACAATCTCTCCCACATAAGTTGTCGTCATAAAATTCCAGTAGCACAGACACTGAGAGAAACAATAAATGGGACCTCCTGAAAGTGTAAAGCTTCTGTAAAGCAAAGGACAAGGTCAACAAGACAAAATGGCAGCTTTCAAAATGGAAAAAGGTCTTCACTAGCCCCATATCAGACAGAGGTCTGATCTCCAAAATATATAAAGAATTCAAGAAACTGGTCATCAAAAGAACAAATAATCCAATAAAAAAAATAGAGTACAGACTTAAACAGAGAACTCTCAACAGAGGAATCTAAAATGGCTGAAAGACACTTAAGGAAATGTTCAACATCCTTAGTCATCAGAGAAATGCAAATCAAAACAACTCTGAGATTCCATCTTACACCTATTAAAAATAGCCAAGGTCTACTGACTTTCTTAAGACTGCTTGTAAAGTCACCTTTGAGAAAAACCTTGGTCTTTAGCTGTTTAATCATTTCAGTCGGGGGAGTATTAAGGTCTATGTAGAAAGAAATAGTTAAATGAAAACTATGACATCATTCTCTTGGTTCAAGAAAGTGCTCTAAGAAACTATGCGTATGTGGTTGACTTATCGTCATTGATAGAAAGCATCTATATTCTATTATGAACTTTTTCTCTTACTGTTTTTCACTGTAGTTGACAGAATTAGCCCCATTTTACAGTTAGAGAAATGGAGACATGAAACATTCAAGGATGTCTTCCGATGTAGCCAAGAAGAAGGCAAAAGCTAATGGCTTACAGACGCAGGCTATTTTTCAAAGCAGCAGCACAGATTGTGTTATCTTTGATGTAACATGTGTAGAGCGAGCACAAATGTTTGCCTTTGAGAATTACAATAGTCAGAGTGGAAAAAACCTCTTTCATCTTTTTATTTTAAAATTCCAATGTGTATGTAGTCACTTCTCTAAGACAAGCCAAGGTATTTTGTTATAAACAACAAATTTGACTATAAATTATGCAATATGTTAAATTAAAATTTCCTTGTAATAAATCTTAAAGGTTTCTTCCTCTTTTCATCAGTTCTTTTATGGGATGAAAACATGGGTAAGTAGGGCCAAGACTAAGGTCTTTCTCTTTCATCCCAAATTCTGATGGCCAGAGAGTTGTTGTTGTTGTTTTTTTAATTGAGAAGGCTCACAGCAGTCCTTACCCAGTGAGTGCTACCCATAAAGCCCTTAGTGGCCCCCAGCCCAGAAGTGGTGGACAAGTGTCCTATTTTTTGATCATAGATGACCACAATATTTCATGAAAGACTATCATACTCGATCCTAGGAAGCAGGATATGAGTTTTCAACAGGATTGAGGCAACATCATCCCTAAACCATGTGTAGAAATGAGTTTGCTAAAAAATAAAGTATTTTACAAGGTTAGAATGGGTCTGAGGAAGCCTGGTGCTGCTAAAGCTACAGCAAGTTAGAACTCGAATCCACTGAGATAGGCTTAAGGTGGAATAACTATAACCAACTTTCCAGAATCTTCCTTAGAGCCTTCGTGCACACACTGAATTTATTAGAGCTCAGTGGGCTAGGTGGAAGAGATGTGACTAGCTCTGACTGCTGCTCTACCATGCAAGCTGTGAGCAAAGTCTTTGAAAATTCTTCTGAAATGACAGGTTTTCTCTGAGCTCTTCCTCTCGCTCCAATTGGCAAGCCCAAGGCCTCGATGTTTGACATCCAATTGTACAGACTCTTTCATTTCATTCATGTCTTGCCCAAACTCATTCTTTTAGGATTCAGAGGAATTTGGTGCTCACAGCTCAGAAGTAGACAGTCTATCCAACCACCTCCCCGACCTTATCCAGTTAGGTTTTTTCTTTAAAGGTATTTGTTAAACTTATTCTTCTGATTCTTTTCTGATTTGAAAGGGCTATGCTTGTTTTGGTTTGGTTTGCTTTTGCTTTTTGAGAAAACTTGAACTATATGGGAAAAAATAAAATTACTTAAAATGGCAGTTGTCAATATTAAAAAGTATTATTTTCTAAGCTCTCCAGTGGAACTATTTGCTAACAAATATTTAATCAATGTGATCACATTTGTACTTCGGTCAAGTACATTTATACATATGATGCATATGGCATTCACTTTCAAATGGGTTTTTATTGCATAATTTATGAGTACAATCTTAGAATGCTTTGAATGTTTTTGTTGAGGCATACCTAGTGTGTAACTTCTAACCACTTTGAAAAATCATTTTTCTCTTGTGCTTCAAAGGGCTGTGGGCTCATGCGGCCCTCTGTGCATTAGTTTTTAAACACCACCGTGACATGGTGGAGGTGCCGAAGATTATTATCCTTGCATGGTAGGTGGGGCATCCAAAGCCAACAGTGGGTGCATAACTGAGGCATGGCTAGGAACAAACTCTTTTGAAAGCAGGTAGAATAAAAGTTACGGGCAAAAAAAATAAGCGTTGGTGATTGGTGTTTGCATGCAGTCAGTCTTAACTTTTTGAAATAATAACATATGAAACACATTGGCCCTCTGATATTTTTCCATGAATTAAGAACTAAGCCTGACCTTGGGGAATCCACGTGGACATCCAGGGAAAGTTAAAGCAGTAGCATGTGCGGAGTGGCTGCCAGAATCCTGCCTGAACACTTAAACCCAGAATTAGAGCCACAAGAAATTCTAAAATGACGGCGCTGCATATGGATGCTGGCGTGAAAATATGCATTTGTGTGCGTGTTGCAAACACAAAAACACACACAGAATTTTAAGACCAAAAGTAACACCAGAGCCAATTTCATTGTGTTTGCGTGGTAATCTTTTCCTGGACACAGTTTTTCTAGATGCTGGTGGAATTCTTTTTCCTGAGTCAAGCCTGCTGGGAGTCAGCAAACCACTACAGACGTCAGCAGATCTCTCCAGCTTCAGGATATATATTCTGATCCCTGCAGGGGTCGGGCAGAGTTTTATTTTTGCTTGCGCAGGCTTACACAATTGTCTGCGGGTATAACCCTTGCCTTTCTTTGAAGCGTGAGCGATCAAAAACTAAATAAACCAGATGGAGCCATTTTCTGATTCAAGGTGACAGAGCAGACCAATGGCTGGGGGATAGTTCCTTTCAAAGATGGAAATAGAATTACGAATTTGCTACATCTAATTTGCACCTTCCTTTGAAAAGGAAGAACCCAAGAAGACTTTTTTTTTTCAAGTGCCTCTTCCTCTGGAGAATTAGTAGTAAAATTGAAAATAAGAGAAAGGTGGTAAAATTGGCCACACAGAACGTGGAGTAAACAAGAGGATGAGGAGGAGATTGCCAACTGCATAAACACTGTGACAAGGGGTGACAGAGGCTGTAACCCTCACATTCTGATAAATGCTATTATTCCTGCGACCAGATAAATATACATTCTTGGTTGCCAGATTCTTTCAATTCTTGGTATTTTTTTTAAAAAAATATAACTTTAAAATAAATTTTTTAGCCAGAGCCTTGGTACTTTTATTTTTCCTGCAAATTCTTCAAATGGGATTTCAAGCTCACAGGATTTCATAGCCATCTGTGTCTACATAACGAGTTCAAGACAATCCTGGGCTGCGTGAGACCCTTCTAAGGCAAAAATGAAAGACGTTAGGGAAGAAGAAAGAAAGGAAATAAATATAAATCTTTAACCACTTTAAAGGAGTATAACCAAGTTCTGATGTTTGAGAGGTGTGTGTGTGTGTGTGTGTGTGTGTGTGTGTGTGTGTGTGTGTGTGTGTGTGTGTAAATCCCTATTTAGAGCTGGTTTTTGGTAGTTCTGCTTTATTGATCCCTAAATATGTGCTTTAACCATGAACTCACTGATTTAGGGAGCATCCAATCATGTCTCACTGCCAGCAAACTCTCATCTGTGGGTTTCCCATTCACCCCCAAGCCAGGTGTCTATGACCAGCCCAGGTAATCTCTCCCTTTAGAAAAAGTCTAATCTTCATGTAACTCACAGTTATCACGTATTTAAAAATGGATTATTTACAATATGATCCAAGAAGTAAGCATTACAGAAATGCAAAGCTCTGTTATTAAAACTGACCTGATTTTAAGGTTAATAAATGATTTTCTGTGTAAAAATGTCCCTACTAAGAAGGATGGATAACAGCGAGGACATTTAGTCAATTTTCTTCAGTAAATTACAGAGTGCCTCTGAAGACTTGCATGGTTTCATGTGAGTAAGAAACTAATTCCCTGAAAATGAATTTCTTTGTCATCTCTCAAGTCACGAAAATAAGCAGCAAAGAAGTGGACCGGTTAGTACGGCTAAAAATGAGACAAACAGCCAACCAAGGCTGAAATCTCTTTGGGCTGATTTTGACTTTCTAAAGAGCGCACATCACTAATTCACTTTCAATATCTGTATTTTGTGTATTATGAAATCTCTTGTCTGTGGAACTTCGTTACTTTGTCAGTGATCATATTGGGTGTTTTTCTCCATTTTGAACCACGATTTATTTGAGCTCTTGACTAACATAGCCTGACGCTATCACTTCACTGAAACGATATAATGCCCCTCATCAATGCATCTTCCCCCGCTGCTCTGCTGGAACCAGGTGCCATAACCTCTCACCTCATCCCCACAGCTTTTCGGAGGAAGTGTTGTATACAGGTCCTTCTTCAAACAGTGGAACCAAGAAGGAGATGCTAGAGCAGGGGTTCTCAACCTGTGGGTCCCGACCACAAAAGGGTCACAGATCAGATATCCTTTGTGTCAGATATTTAGATTATGATTCATAATAGAAGCAAAATTACAGTTGTGAAATAGCAACAAAATAATTTTATTGTTGGCATCACCACAAGATAGGGAACAGCATTAAAAGGCTGTGGCATTAGGAAGGCTGGAAACCACTACTCTAGAGAATTCTTCTTGGAATCCTTGCTCTGACCTCCAGCTGAGCTGCTAGAACTGAAGTAAAAACAAAAGCTTAAAACCAGTATTGATCTACATAATCTTGTCAAAGATCTTATTTTGAATCAAGAGTTTTTAAAGATTTATGTAAACAGAGACTGCTTGTTTGTTTCTCAGCTTCCCAGACTTGAATAATCACACAAAAACTGTATTAATTACAACACTGTTTGGCCAATAGTTTAGTTTCTTCTTGGTTAACTCTTATATCTTAAATTAACCCATTTCTATTAATCTGTGTATTGCTACATGACTGTGGCTTACCAGTAAATGTTCTGGGCTTCTTTCTCCTTTGGCAACTAAGAGCATCTCTCCGAATCCACCTACTTTCTCTCTATATATCTCTGTTAGGATTTCCTGCCTGGTTTTGCTCTGCTAAGCCACTGGCAAAGACAACTTTATTCATTAACCAATGGTAATAAAACATATTCACAGCATACAGAGGGGAATCCCACATCAAGTTTATTTCCACTAACCTTTGGGGTATGTTATATTTATGCTTGCAAGTGTTTCTTTATGCATAGTAGCCATTTAACATGTTGAAAGATCCATAATACAAAGTAGCCCTTACATGTATTGGGAAAATATTCTCATGGGCTTTGATCTCTTGCCAAACTCTCTCAGAAGAAGACTGCTGATCAGAATCCAGCCTCTCTCTTGATGGAGAAGGACAAGTTCCATGATAGTTGTTGTGTTGCCCAAGAGCAGAGTCATTACATATTGCAAGGGTTTTGTCCATATAATATGCCACACCAACCAAATCTCCCTTCTGTGGCCCCTAATGAGAACCACACTGAGGGCAGGAGACTATCTTTCAGGTCACCTCTCGTCTCTGCTGTCCCTAACAATTCCTGGTACAATTTGCTATAGTTTCTTAATCTGTACATCACTGCACACACAATGGTGTTACCATCTGCCTCTCCCCCTAGTAATATTTATCTGAGTAGAAAAGATTTGTCTTTATTTGCTTCTCTATTGCAGTGTAAACATCATGGCCAAAGCAACAAGGGTAAGGAAAGGAATTTTTGTCTTACAATGCCTCATCACAGGCTGTCATTCAGGAAAGTCAAGGCAAGAGCTAAAGCAGAGACCATCAAGAAAAGTTGTCTTCCTACGTACTCTCCAGGTTCACGTTCAGCTGGCTTTCCCATGCCTTTCAGGACCATCTGCCTAAGGGTGGTGCTGGCCACAGCGGGGCTGGGTCTTACCGCATCAATCTTTCGCCAAGAATTGCCTACCAGGCCAATCTGACAGAAGCTTTTTCTTAACTGAAGACTCTTTTTCCTGATAACCCTATGTCACGCTGACAAAAACTGACACAGCCTTTGTATTTCTAATCTCTTGACCGTTAGCATGTTCACTACATACTTCTCTTTAAGTGTTCACTTGGCTGGGTGATTGGACTGATTTAGCAAAATGTCTTGGTTTTTTTTTTTTTAGCACTGTATTGTATAATCATTCCCTAATGAATCTAAGGACTAGCCTTTGTTTTGTAGTTCTTACTCAGACTGCCTACTTACATGTCTTTTGATATCTGAGAGTCAGCCCAAATGAAAAACATGCAGCCGAAATGCATAAGTAGATCTAACTACATCTCTTTGCTTCCACAGGCCCATCCACTAGGATGAGCTAGGTAGTCTACCTCCAATATATTTTCCAAAATTGTTTATTTTCCCACCACTCGAGTTGCTATTGCCTGACAGCTGAACCACCATCCTTTCTGCTTTGAATTTTACTGGCCTCTTGGTTAATTTCTGCTTCTCCTCTGGCTTCTGTACAATCCCGTCTCCCCAGATCTACCAGGGTGGTCCTATGCAAACTATCTTAGATCTCGTCACTCTTCTCTTGAAGCCGCTCAGGAAATTGAATAGAGCACGCTCACAGACACACTTGGAATGACATCAGAAGTCGTTCTAAGATCTGCAGGGTTCAGTGTTGTCTGGCCTGGGACTTCATCTCCTGCCACCCTCTTTGATCACCAAGTCCCTGTCTCTACTTCACTTGGTTTTTTTAAAGAAAGGTAGCTTGTACAGTAGGGTCTTTCCCACTTTCTTCTTTTGCTCCTCTGCCAAGGACTCTGAAACCCTTTACTTGGATTGGTTTGGTTTGGTTTCTAATTAGCTATTGATCGGTGCTGTACTATGCCAAGCTTCCATTAGGTCACAATGAGACCCTGCCTGCCTCCCAAACTAGGAGCCATTTTTCACATGCCCATTGAAGCCACTGATCATTAGTCAAACAGGTTAATGGTCACCCACTGGACACCGTCTGGAAAATAGGACACTGCCATTTCCGACAATCTCAGAGATGTCTCATCATCCCAAACTTGAATCTTGTCCCTATGAGCTGGAGAGAGTCCTGAGGAGAAGTCAATGCCTAAGACCTAAGGCTTAAATGCTTACGCCTTTTCTATAGGCCCCCCAAACCTGTCACTCAGTCAACCACACCTTAGCAATGTTTTCCCCACCCTTCAACAGAACAATTGAAGGTGGACAGTTCAGAGTGACGCCTCAGTTCTGGCTGCCTCCTGTCTCTCACAGAGACCTTCCCTTCTCATCCTGCTCTCTGACAAGAGGGGGGAAAGCCTATCTCTTGTTCTCTTTCAATCTACAATCTTTTTCAGTGTACAAGTCAGCCAAAATTATTGCAAGAGACTTCTAAGTTCCCTCATCACAGGAACTATCCAAAGGCAAAAGAAAAGGAGGAGGAAGGGGAAGAGGGAGGAAGAAATAGAAGGAAGGAAGAGGGAGGATGTAAATTTGTTTCATTTTTTGTTCAGCTACAGAGACCCCATTTATAAAATTGTTACTTTAATACCCTAAATGATGTTATTGGGCCTGCAAAAAAAAAAAAAGAAGAAAGAAAAGTTTCCCAGAGTGCTTTGTTTACCAGCAGGAATGGGCTTTTTGCAATGTCCCTAAGGGGGCTGGCTGGTAGGTGGCAATGCCTCATCACAAAGGCCCTAGACAGTTTGATGACTGCATACTTTGCTGGAGATCTGGGAGAGAGTGCATTTTTAAGCAACTCTCCTCTTGGAATAATTGCGGTCTAATGGATTTAGGGAGAAGATTGTTCAACTTTCACTGTCCATGGCTGTTTAGAATCCAGCAAAAAAATACAGAAAAATAAAATTATAGTTTAGTGCATGGTTTACAGAATTGGATCTGGGAAAGATGAGTTGTAAGTTAGACTTGAGGGAGAGCGTTGGCAGTTGACCAATCATCAAGGAAGAGACCTGGAGTTGCCAAGGTCATAGAGAGTCTTTAAGATCATGGCCAGCTGAGCTGGTGGAACTGGGGAGATCATTCAGTCAGCAATCAATTTTTTCCTGAAAGCACCAAGCCTGAACTCCACACCTAGAAGCCAATTTCTTTTAAAAATGAAAGAAAGAAAGAAAGAAAGAAAGAAAGAAAGAAAGAAAGAAAGAAAGAAAGAAAGAGAGGAAGGAAAGAAGGAAAGAAAGGGAGGAAGGAAAGACAGAAGAATAGGTGGCTATGGTGATACTCACTTGTAATCTCGGAACTGAGATGGCACAGGCAGACAGATCCCTGGGACCTAGCCTACTTAGAGAATTCCAGGCCAGTGACCAAAGGGGGAAAGTGCCTGAAGAAGGATGTCTGGGGTTGTCTTCTGACTTCCACATGCCCATACACACATATCCACTAGCACACACACACACATACACACATATCCACTAGCACACACACACACACATACACACACACACATACATACACATACACACACACACATACACACACACACACATACACACACACGCACACACATATACACACACACACACGAAGTCATCTCACTATGTAGCCAAGAATGGCCTTGTGGTCCTGACCCTCCTGCCTCCACACCCCAAGTGCTAAGAGTATTGGTGTCCCCCATCATTGTGTTTTATGTGGTACTGGGGATCAAACCCAGGACCTCAGAAATGCTAGCCAAAGACTGTACCAAATGAACTACCTCCCCAGCCCCGCGTTTCTTTCATCTTTTATCTTTGTCCTTTTTTAATTTTTTATTTTTGTTTTTTTTTATTTTTATCTTTTTGTCCCAACTCCTATGCCATGGATCAAATCCATGCCTTCATTTTCCTTTGTGCTTGCCTTCCCTGGCTTTCTCCGTTCACACAGTTCCCTCCTCACACCTGCGGGTGCCTAGGGCTGGAAGGGTTAATGCTAGCCTTATAGAGAAGTGAGCAGCAGTCTAGAAGGGGTGATAGCAACTGAAAAACTTTTTGAAGGCCTGCTCTTGGCTTAACTTTATTCTGTATACTTCCCATGTGCACCTTCATTTAATACTCTTTATTACCTAAGAACTGAGGTTATCCGCTGCCCCGGTCCTACTGCATTGTGCTCGGTTTTGTTGCTGAAAACGGTCTTCAAAGGATTTACAGAGGGGGAAAAAAGAAATGGACAGAAGTGGGACATTTAACCAACAGGTGAGACATGAGAAAGAAACAGCAACAGGCTAAATCCAGAGAAGCCCCAAGTTGATTCTGTAAGCAAGGGCTTATTTTTGCACGTTTGAACTCTTGGGGCAAAACGTGACTTTACCAACCAAGCTAATGGGGGGGAAAGTTCTAACCCTTCAATAATTTTGAGAAAACCAAACTATGGTTGAGGTCAAAAGGAGTACTTGATTTTGCAACACCAAGTATCCCTTCTGAGGTTTCTCAAAAATGCTGCGGCTGTCCTACACAGAACTCTCTCCCTACTTTTACCACGAACACAATAGCACTAATTCAGCGTACGTTGTAATGTAGACCACTTTGAGGTTGCTCGGTGGCAGATCTCAGGGACGCAAATACTTGTTGTCCTCAAATCTAAGAGCAGATAAATGAAAGGTACTTGACAGCAAGCCCTTTGAATATTCCGTAACACCTTGAGAAGAAGGTGCCGGACCAAAGTAATCAGGAATTTATAGGTTTATATTTGACAAGTTCACGTGCGTAGATGATCAGCACCTTGTGAAAGAAAAACCAAAGACGGTAAGAACCAGGGAGCAGATACCTGAGCCACTGTTCCCCGGATGCCTCTGTTCATAGGCTCCTGCACAACCAACATCAGCTGGAAGCCAGATCTGAATGGCCCACACGGACTGTGGTCCGTGCAAAGAATGACCCAAGGCATTTCCTTAACACTTGGAAACACTTAAGGCTCTTTTCTTTCCGTTTCTGGTCAAACTGTTTGGCAAGCAGACACCACCGGCACTGTGAAACCGTTTGCAGCTTTATTCTCTGGCTCCACAGAGAAACTACCTGTTGAGCATCTCTCGGGTAACTCTGTAAACTCAGTACACCAATTCCATATCATCAGTCTCTGGTTGTTCAGACCAAAGAAGCGAGGTCAGAAAGAGCAGAGCTGAGATGCAGGGTTTTTTATTTTTTTATTAAATGTCCTAAAAGATCTCCTGTCAACAGGTACAATAGTTCCAGGACACAGCCCTGGCAGAAAGTGAGTTGCCATAAGAATAAGGTCGCCTTTGCCATCACTTGCAACAAGAAAGTGCTAGAGACAACTCAGTGGTTAACGGTGCTTACCACCAAGCCCAAGGACCTCAGTTTGATGCCCAGGTTTTATGAGGATGAAGGAGAGAACCAAATCCAGTAAATTATTCTCCGATGTCTGTTACCATGTACATGCATGTGCAAATATACACACACGCGTGCATGCGCGCACACACACATGCACACACGCATACATACAAATAAATGTAATTATAAATAGAAGTGCTGGATTAAGCTAAATAAGGCAGTGCACGCCTGTAAATCCCAGTACCTGGGGGGGTGGAGGTGAGAAGGTCAGATGCAAGGCCACCATCCTTGGCTAAATGGCAAGTCCCAAGCAAAGCTGGCCCAAAGGAGACCCTGTTCCAAAAAATAAAAACAAGTGCTCAAGTGGAGCTTGGAAGGTTAGGGCAAGGGGATTATGAAATAGAGAATCAAATAAGATTGTCTCCAAAAAAAGACAATAATAGAAAGAAATTGTTGAAGAAAATCTTCCTCCTTGACCTGATCAGAAAAAGACATGTTATTATACACAGTCCACTTAAACATTTTTTAAAAATTAGATGAATATCTGGTCTCCCTTCAGAAATGAGACAGTTTCATCAAGGAGTCCCAGCCCTTGTCACCTCTCTTTGTCACATAAGACAGACACCATCCACAAGCAGAGAGTGCCCTCACTGGAGTCAGCCCCTTCTGGAAACTGATGCTGGACTTTGAAACGGCAAGAATGTGAACAATCAATTTCTGTTCTTTAAGTCATCCAGTCTGTGGTATCTCAGTGTAGCAACCCAAGACGACCTATTTTCTTATGGAAATAGTTCTGTATTTCTAAATTCCCTTGAAACTGTATGGGCGGTGGTGGCGCACGCCTTTAATCCCAGCACTTGGGAGGCAGAGGCAGGCGGATCTCTGTGAGTTTGAGACCAGCCTGGTCTACAAGAGCTAGTTCCAGGACAGGCTCCAAAACCACAGAGAAACCCTGTCTCAAAACACCAAAAAAAAAAAAAAAAAAAAAAAAACCAAACCTTGAAACTGGTACCCTTTGTTTCCTCTCTCGGCTCTGTTTGAATCCTAAGAATTCTTCCTGAGCTACTAGTTTGCTGGGAACACAGTGTCCACTCGTGTGGCAAAGGGAAGAAGAGTTTTCTCAGCATTTTAAAACCACTGGAGTTCAGCTTTGAAAACCTCTACCAAATTAAAACACACACACACACACACAGAGAGAGAGAGAGAGAGAGAGAGAGAGAGAGAGAGAGAGAGAGAGAGAGAATTGACCATTTCTACATTCCTATGCATATAATCACATTTTAATGTCAATGCAGATTTTAAAGATTTTTTTTAGTTGTCAAGCTAGGGAGAGAACTGTAATGAAAAAAGTTGATCATAATCATTATTAACAATAAAAATGAATTATGACACACTTGTATGGTGGCACAATAGTTCCTTGTTTCTGCTAAATTTATTTAAGAAAATAAGACTAAGAACTAGGACTGAGATGTACCTTCATTGGTAAAATGCTTTCCCTGAGTTCAGTCCCTGTACCACAAACCCAAGCGTGATTGCATACACCTTTAGTCCTCACACATCGACAGGAAAACCATCAATTCAAGGCCATCCTTGACTACCTAAGGTCACCCTAGACTACACTCAAATTTCTATTTGGGCCAGTAGGCCACAAATAATTGCACAGAGACTTCTCATTAATTGTAAAAGCTTGGCTTACAGCTTAGGCTTGTTCCTAACTAGCTCTTATAACTTAAATTAACCCATATTTTTATTCATCTAAATTCTACCATGTGGCTCTTACCTCTATCTTATTCTGTGTATCCTGCTCTTTCCAAGTCTGGCTGGCTTCTCCACCTCTCTTCCTCCCAGATGCTTGTCTGCGTCTGAAAGTTCCACCTATACCTCCTGCCTAGCCATTGGCCGTTCAGCTCTTTATTAAACCAATCACAGCAATGTGTCTTCACGCAGTGTACAAATATCCCACAACACAGACTACATGAGACAATTTTCTTAAAAAGAAAATCAGGAACAGTACCTTTGTATATTGAATCCTGTAGCCTGGATAAGATGCAATAAAAACACACATTGAATGAATGACTAAGTGAATGAATGAACAAGACATTACAAGGATCTCCAGCTGCACAGGATAAGCCAATAGCTCCCTTGGACTGCTTTGAAATTCAGGAGAGAACATCAACAGCAAATGAAGCTATGCTTGCAGATAAATGAAGTGGATCAAACGTCCCTCTTGGTTTAAGTAGACAGGAGTCAATTTTGAGAGTTCAGAAAGAAAATACAAGTGGTTTCTGGATTAGACACATAACCAAGTCTTTCCTAACAGTAGACACAGTATAACTAATAATATATTAATCTCTTATTGCCATTGTAACAAATCACAACTTAGCTGCTTAAAATACCTCTGATTTATTTTTCTCAGTGTTCTGTGATCTGAGATCTAAAACCAACATATTAAATAAATCCAAGTGCCATTTTGGGGACCCTAAGGAGTAAATCGATTTTCTGGTCTTTTCCATCCTTTAGAGGCATCTTTTACATCCTGGACTGTAAGCACTTTCCACCCACAAGCCTGCCATGCCCAAGGGAGTCTTTTTCATAACACATCTCTATGTCTTTCTCCATCCATGTCTTTTACATGGAAAGATCCTCATTACCACACAAGACCTGTCCAGAGTGCAGGATACCAGCTCTGTTCTAATGCCAGCTTCTCACTGGACCTCCCTTCAATGTATAACCTAGCATATCCACAGGTCTGGGAGTTAGGTTAGAGACATCCTGAGGGTCCAAATCTTTCATGCCCGTTATCAGAATGCCTCTGGCATGTTTAGACAACAATACAGTTTCCATAGAAATCTTGTGTATTTGAATGTAAGTGTGAGTGAGTCTATAAAACCAGAGGAGTAGGAGACTATTTCTGAAATCATGAAATGTCCCACAAAGGGATTTGGATAGTTTTGTAAGTTATGATTCTCTTTGTGTCAAATTAACATGAATAGTTGTCATCACTGTTTATATGTGACAATTTGAAAATGACATGATTATAAGGTGCGTCCTATCTATAATACATCAACTTGTAAAGACACACAAGACTCGACTGAAGTTTTCAATAGCAAATGAAGGAGTCAAAGAATACAGTTTCGTAGTAGCTCAGTCAATTGCCAACTGAGAGATTGAAAGTGAGGAAGGTGGGGCAGACAAGAGCAATGCAAAGGCATTGGTAGAAAGTCTATGCATACTATTATGGCACCCACCTGCTCCCTGGCAGTCTGAGGCAGGAGTACAGAGGCCAGTTCGGACAACAGAGCAACATCCTGACTTGAAATAAAGGAGTAAATGAAAGCAAATGAAATGGGCTTATGGTTCTGAAGTTGAGTCCTGGTACTCTAACTGAGACATGCAAACATAAAACAACAGGTCTATGGACATATGCACATCAAAGGCAATATTAATGTCAAGTTCAAAGATCAGAAAATTAGGACTATGAAGCTTAGCAGACCATAGAAATGATGCAGGAAGAGGATGACAGAAGACAAAGAACACTTGGATCTAGAAACCCAAATAAGAAGGTAGACCAGTTAGCTTAAGTTATAACCTAACCATATATCAGAGGCCAGAAGATCTTGACCATTTTACAGCAAGGAGCAAAATATCACTAGAGTTTAGAAGGGAAGATATGGGTGGAGAATTAGCCAGAGTGACTTAGACAGTCTTTTGTCATGGAGTGCTAGGCTTTCTTCTTTAATTATGGTGCTGCTAATTTTGTGGTGAAACCCCTACTAAGCAAACAAAAGATGTGGTAAGAATCCCTTCTCCTTACCCTACAAACTGAACTGTGTTGGGCTATCTGTTCGGTCCTTTTATTTTTCACCTTGAGTTTTCAACTGACAGCGACCTCCAGAATCATCTAAAATAATAGGCATGATGTGCATTTGCAGGGAATATAATATCTCTCGGCTTTCCCTTCCTTGTTTGTAGTCACTACAAACAAGGTTTGGGTGACAGGAAATATAGGTGTCTGCTACCAGAGCAAAGCCCTCAGGCTTAGGGGTAAAAAAGAAAAACCCACATGCAAGAAAGACAATGGAAAATAATACAGCAAGCTGTGTTTGCAATTTCTGACAGATGATTTCATTTATTCTAAGCGTTCTTGTTTAGTTAACTATACAAATTTTTAATCATATAAATGTGCTGGTATTCTAGCCTCCTGCTGCTGATCAGGCTTGTCTTCCAGCTGGTTTCACATGCCTCTGGCTTCTGGCACTGTGTTCTCATAAATACTACATCTGGGGCTGCAGGAATTCCAGGCCATACCTGTTAAAAAGTATAGCCTGTAGTCGAGTTTATTTTACTTATCTTTTGTACTTTGTGTTGTGTTTTCTCAAGGCAAAATGAGAAACAGCAGTGCGGTACATTTCTCTGAGTCAGCAGCACCGTTGGCCACTGGCTTTAATGCCTTGAATGCCTGTTTTCTTTCTCTCTTTTTCCATCTTTATTTCTTTGTGGAATCATATGGTCACCATTCATTCATGCTTGGGATATTAGTGGGAAAGATTACTGGGCTTTGTGCAGAGACCATTTTGTGTAAGTCTTTAATAAATCAAATGAAAGAATCAGTTTTTGGTGAGAGCATGCCCAATGGTGGAACGCATAGGCTCAGAGTCTTGCCTGCATGCTAATCATTCCCAGTATAAGATGGGGTCTCTAAACTTTCTCAAAGTGGTCTCCAACCATTCTGAAAATTGTGACAAGGTGCAACAAATCATGACATGCTGAAATGAAAGAAGAATTGAAAAACTGACCTAAGTTTTGCTGCACATTTGATGAGAACAGACTTTAATAAAAGCATTTGGATATAAAGTTGAAGACGGTCGTGCGTGTCCATTGCAGTGGTTTATATTTAATAGCCAACCTTGTCTTTAAAGTCATTCCGTAACAACAACAAAATGAGCAAAACAAAACTGAAAAGCCAAACAGTGGTTTGATGCCATAAAAGACTTTGGATATAGCCCTAATTCTTTTTTTTCTAATTTATTTTCTTTTTTTATTGATTTTTATTGAGCTCTACATTTTCTCTGCTTTTCTCCCTGCCTCTCCCTTCCCCACTTCAACCCTCCCTCAAGGTCGCCGTGCTCCCAATTTACTAAGGCGATCTTGTCTTTTTCTATTTCCCATGTAGATTAGATCCATGTATGTCTCTCTTAGGGTCCTCATTGTTGTCTAAGTTCTCTGGAATTGTGATTTGTGGGCTGGTTTCCTTTGCTTTATGTTTAAAAACCACTTATGAGTGAGTACATATAATAATTGTTTTTCTGTGTCTGGGTTACCTCACTCAAAATGATGTTTTCTACCTCCATCCATTTTTCTGCAAAATTCAAGATGTTGTTATTTTTTTGCTGTGTAGTACTCCATTGTGTAAATGTATCACGTTTTCCTTATTCATTCTTTGGTTGAGAGGCATTTAGGTTGTTTCCAAGTTCTGGGTATGCTATGAACATAGTTGAGCACATGTCCTTGTGGCACAATTGAGCATCCTTTGGATATATACCCAAAAGTGGTATTACTGGATCTTGAGGAAGGTTGTTTCCTAATTTTCTGAGGATTCACCACACTGACATCCAAACGAGCTTGCATTTCCACTAGCAATGCAGAAGTGTTTCCTTTACCCCACAGCCTCTCCAACATAAGTTGTCATCAGTGTTTCTGATCTTGGCCATTATGACAGATATAAGATGGAATCTCAGAGTTTTTTTGATTTGCATTTCTCTGATGACTAAGGATGTTGAACATTTCCTTGAGTGTCTTTCAGCCATTTTAGATTCCTCTGTTGAGAGTTCTCTGTTTAGGTATATATTCCATTTTTTATTGGATTATTTGTTCTTTTGATAACCAATTTCTTGAGTTTTTTGTGTATTTCGGAGATCAGACCTTTGTCTGATGTGGGGTTCATGAAGATCTTTTCCCATTCTGTAGGCTGTCATTTTGTCTTATTGACCATGTTCTTTGCTTAACAGAAGATTTTCAGTTTCAAGAGGTCTCATTTATTAATTGTTTCTCTCAGTGTCTGTGCTGCGGGGGTTATATTTAGGAAGTGGTTCCCTGTGCCAATGTGTTCAAGTGTACTTCCCACTTTCTCTTCTATAAGGTTCAGCATGGCTCTCTTTATGTTAAGGTCTTTGATCCATTTGGACTTGACCTTTGTGCATGGTGATAGATATGGGTCTATTTTCATTCTTCTACATGTTGGTATCCAGTTATGCCAGCACCACTTGTTAAATATGCTTTCTTTTTTCCATTTGATATCTTTTGCTTCTTTATCAAAGATCAGGTGTTCAAAGATATGTGGTTTGATATGCGGGTCTTCTGTTCCGTTCCATTCATCCTTCTGTCTGTTCTTATGCCAATACCAGCCTGTTTTCAGTACTGTAGCTCTGTAGTGGAGTTTAAAGTCAGGAATTGTGATGCCTCCAGAAGTTCTTTCATTGTACAAGATTGTTTTGGCTATCTTGGCTTTTTTGCGTTTCCATTTGAAGTTGAGTACTGTTCTTTCAAGGTCTGTGAAGAATTTTGCTGAGATTTTAATGGGCATTGCATTGAATCTGTATATTGTTCTTGGTACGATTACCATTTTTAGTATGTTAATTCTACCTACCCAAGAGCATGGGAGATCTTTCCACCTTCCGGTGTCTTCTTCAATTTCTTTCTTCAAAGATTTAAAGTTCTTCTCATACGAACCTTCCACTTGTTTGGTTAGAGTTGTTCCAAGATATTTTATGCTGTACAAGAGGACTATTGATTTTTTGAGTCAATCTTGTATCCTGCTACATTACTAAAAGTGTTTATGAGTTGTAGAAGTTCCTTGGTAGAATTTTTGGGGTCAGTTACGTAAACTGTCTTATCATCAGCAAATAGTGAGAGTTTGACTTCTTCTTTTTTGATTTTTATCCCCTTGATCTACTTTTGGTGTCTTATTGCTCTAGCTAGGACCTCAAGAACTATATTGAATAGATATGGAGAGAGTGGACAACCTTGTCTTGTTCCTGATAACAGTGGGATTGCTGGGAGTTTTTTTCCATTTAGTTTGATGTTGGCTGTTGGCTTGCTGTATATTTCCTTTTTTATGTTTAGGTATGTTCCTTGTATCCCTGCTCTCCCCAAGACCTTTAGCATGAAGGAATGTTGTATTTTGTCGAAAGCTTTTTCGGCATCTAATCAAATGATCATGTGGTTTTTTATTTTTCAGTTTGTTTATATGGTGGATTACGTTGACAGATTTTCATATGTTGAACCATCCCTGCTTCTTTGGGATGAAGCCGACTTAATCATGATGGATGATGGTTGGCCCTGTTTCTTATGTAGCTATTTCCAGTCTCTTGTTTCCCTCAAAAGTCAAGTCAGCATGGCTTGAAAGTCCTAGTGACATGTACTTGTAAAATGCGAATTTTGCTGAATTGTCTTTTGTAAGCAACTAATATAAGACAGAAAATGCTGTCACAGGGTAGTCCCCTAGCCTTTTACTCAGAGTACAGTAACAGGACGACACCCTTGTCATATTTAAGAAAATGTTTAGAGTTGCAAAGTTTCATGTCTTTATGTGAACCTCCCAAACAAGAATCTGTACATTAAAAAGATTCAATATTCTTTGTACACAAATTTTGGTGGTATAACATCCATGAACCATGTCTACGGCTAAGCTTGTATGATCATTGTGGGTCATTTTGTGCATCTACAGTGTGGGTCCTCTCCACGGGGAATTGCATTTCATCTACAGTGACTGGGTGTGTTCGATATTCATGAGTTGCACAGCTTGGAGTCACAGACTCACCATGAGGATGTCTTCGGGCTGCTCACTAGCCCATTTCCCCAGAAAACGCATGAGAATCTCATGTTACTTTTGTCTGGGTCTTTATTCCTCAAACATTTTTGGACTCTCAGTTACTCTTAATGGCTTTTCATTTAATATTTGTTTTTAATGGAAATACAGTGCTCAAAGCCTAATATTATGCTTTAAAGGTTTAAAATATGTTTCTACCTTCTTTAAAAAAAAAGTGAGATGCATGACTCCTGAACACTCTCAAGAATTAGGTTGAGTTTAAAAGATCCCAAGAAGAGTTAAGGGAATATTATAAAAGAAAATGGCAAGCAAGGGGTTTTGTTTTTAAAATGATAAAAAAAAACACATTAATAAGACATGGAAAAATTGGTGCTACAAACAATACAAGAAATGAAAAAGAAAAGATAAGGAATAAAGACTTCTAACAAGGTCCATCTCTGCTCTTGACATTCGTTTGTGTGTGTAGAGTTCAAAGTCACCCCAGGAGGACATGTTTGTGAAGGGCAGACCTGCTGCTCCCCAGGATTCTTTGTTCTGTTCCTCTCACTTTGGCCTATTGTCTCTCAGTTCTGCTTTCCATGTGATGTCTGTGCCAAAAGGGGTTCCTGGGTGGCATTCGGGAGCAATGCTTCTCAAATGTTAATGTGTGTGTGAGAATAACCAAGGAATCCATCAACATGCAGAGGCTTAGTGTGTGTGGAGGTGTATGACTGGGCAACCCTGCGTGTGCATGTGTGTGCACTCACAAACGTGTGGAGGCTAGACGAGGACTTGCGGTGTCTGGCTTCATCACTCGTCACTTTACTACTCTGAAAAGGAGGTCCTTTCTGACTATGCAGCGAAGCTTTACTACTCTGAAAAGGAGGTCCTTTCTGACTATGCAGCCAAGCTGCCTGTAGTCACCCTCTTCCCATCTACCGTAGCACTGAGACTATATGACTAGACATGGCCACTTGTGACTTTTTATGTGGGTGATGGAGACCCAAGTTCAAGTCCTTGAGCTTGTGTAGCAGTGCACTTACCCACACAATCTCTCCAGTAATTCTCTCAACACACACTGTCCTTTTCTATCTGAGCTTATGAACATGTCAATCATTTTTCATACTTTATGCAGACTTCTACCTTTTCAATCCCTTACTGTTTCCCCTATGGACCACCCCAGTAATATCCACAGCTCCAGTCTTTGTTTCTTTAGACTTCTGCGTTCTCATGAGAAGTATGAACTTCCAAAGGGTCCTACTTTAAGGAGAGATGAGCTGGGCTTTTCAGCTTTCTAATAGATAATATAGTCAAAAACATAGTCAAAATCTGACCTTAGGGAAATTGTCAGCACGATTTCTTTGTTGTTATTTTTGTTGTTTTGAGACAGGGTCTCACTGACCTCAAACTTGTGATCCCCCTGCCTCCGCTTCCCAAGTGCTGAGATTACAGAGTGAATCACCACTCTCGGCCAAGTCTGTCTTAAACTTTTAAAATAATAATATTAAATTTTACAGCACACTTCCAATTTTCAAATCGCTCATTTTTAAACTGTTTAAATTCTTAAAAGATCACTGTGTGATGGATAAGGTGTTTACTGCTCTCACACCATAAAACATTAAATCTGAGGTCAAACTCAATGGTAAGTACAGTCTGAAACCCAGCTTTGTAAACCTGAGATAAGTGGTCCTAGGGTTTATAGGAACTTTACAGAGTTCATTCTTGTTCTCCTTGCTTTGGTTTGGAGGTTTTGTTGTTTGCTTTTGTTTCTTTTTCCAGTAGAAACTCAAATATAAAATTATGGCAAGTATCTTCTCCTACCATTTATAGTATTTCACAATCAAAAATTATGAAAAGGCAACAGCAATAGGAAGCCTGGGTCTCAGGACTGAGAAGTGTTCCTGGGAGGAATGCCGGGCCACTGCAGCAGCAAGGAAGAGGCAGGGGGAAAACGTATGTCTTCTGCTGCTTTGACCTCTGCCCCGACTCTGTTATAGGCTCCTCTGCTGTTGGAAATATGTCAGACAGACGGCAAACTCAGCACTGGCTCCATTTCCTAAACGCGGAGAGAGAGGCCTGACTTCTGCTAGAACTCTGGTACCCGCTTCTACCAGCATCTCAGCTGCAGAGCCCAGCAGCTCTCAGTGCCTAAGACAAGACCCAGGGGCAGCACAGGTTCCCCTTGTTGCTGCATGACCAAATAGTGAACAACTGACAAAGTAGAACTTAGGCACCTGTTATGACAAACTCCGAATCTGTTGGCCCAACCCCATCTCCTTCCTCTCCCTCATCTCTCCTTGTCTGACTGCACCCACTTTCCTCCCTCCTTCCTCTCCCTCATCTCTCCTTGTCTGACCGCACCCACTTTCCTCCCTGTCCATGTGACGATGGAAATCTGTGCTGCCTTGTATGGTTGCTCTGTAGACCAGCTCCTTCCCTTACCTGCTGGCATTGGTCCTTGAGATTAGCTAAGGCCAAAGCTGTTACATTTCTATTTCTCTCGAAGGGCACTGTAAATTGTTTGAGCTTCTTCTACTTGGGCTATATTAAACAAAGTTAAAAGACCTGTGTCTCCTACCTTGCTCATTCTGGATTGCATCTGAATCGCAGTTGTGAAACCAGAGTGGCCAAAAGGTCTGGGCTGGAGGTCAGGAGAAGTTTACAGATTCATATTTGTGCTGGATTGACGAAGAACAAAGTATGGAATAAAACAGACCCCTCGAACACAGAAGGATAATTAATGGATGATGAAGGACAGTAAGGACATAAATTAATTTCAAATTCATCTCAATGGGGTTGTCACTAAAACAAAGTTTTAGAAGAATCTGCTAATAGATCCAATAGAAAAAGAAAGGCAATAAATATGTTTCTTTTTTTTTTTTTTTTTTTGGTTTTTCGAAACAGGGTTTCTCTGTGACTTTGGAGAACAAATATGTTCTGCAAGACAAAAATGTATTCTACAGTGTATTGAAATGTTTAAATGGTTAGTTTCCATTTAAAATGACATATAATAGATATACTATAATAATTTATAAGAGAGCATCCACCATCTACATAATATTCTCACAACTTTCAGAACATAAAAATTCTAACAGTTCAATTTAATTCCAGGATTAAAGCAATTATGTATTTTGTACATGTCACCGTATCTGCTCTTGGGGTTATCAATTTCCTTCCTTTATATAAGCTGCACACATACAACAAAGTTTTTAAAGTCAAATTCAGTTCTCTTTGGAACAAGCTCTTTTCTTTGTTCCTTCCTTCGTGTGTGTGTGTGTGTGTGTGTGTGTGTGTGTATGTGTGTGTGTGTTGTTTAGGTATGTAGGTGCCTGTGCATATGGCAGTCAGAGATCCACATCAGGTTTCTTCCTCTATCCCTTTTCTGCCTTTTTGTTGATGGGGGTATTGTTGTTTAGAGGAAGGCTTTTTCACTCCCCTTATTGGCTAGACTGACTGCTAGGAGCCTCAGAGATCCACCTGCCTCTGCCATAACACTAAGGTTATAGATGCACTCCGCTACAGCCAGTTTTTCCAAGAGCGGTGAAGACCCATGCATCCTGATGCTGACCCAGCCAAGTACCTTATCCCCTGAGCCAGCCTTGCCAGTCCGGTCTGACTTGGTGAGTTCACATCTCAAGAAAAGAAAAGCGTTTTCCATTTACTGGCATGGTAGACAGGCTCCCAACAAGTTTCTATATCAAAACTTCCTGTCTGCAGCACTTTAATCCCCGATAGCAACATTTGTGAGAATTCTCCCACAGACGAGGCTTTGCTTCACAAGTCTTGCGAGTACAGGACACCCCAGCCGTTTTCCCAAGCCCAGTGACCCAGACTTCTGGATTCCATTGTATCCCGGGGTCAATGACTGTCACTGAGGAAGGAAATCACAGCTTCACAGGCGTGATCCTCTAAGGTAACTATTTGAAAGACCAGAGACCTCTCAGCCTGAGATTAGTTACAAGACGTGACCAAACCACCTTTCTGAGGAGCGGTGAGGCTGCAAGCTTTTGGTCCCTGAGTGCGCAAGAGGCTCATCCTGCTCTCCTGAGCTGCTGCCGAGCCAAAAATCTCCCAAGCCAAGCTCTCGCACAAGATTTCCTGTACTTCCTGTCTCCGTGTGAGCCAGAAATACCCTGAGAACGACCTTTCTGGGGTAATTCTTGCACTTCTGCTCTGGGATGAAGATAATCCCATATTGGGGGGGGGGGGATTTTTAAATTGTGAAAACATTTTAGACACATAGATATTCAAATGAAGTAGGTTCCCCTTTTGGGATGAAAATTGAAAACGATACTTGTTTGGCCCTAACTCCTTCTCTTATAGGAAACACTCTTATCCAGTGATCCAACATTTTGTAACTTCTCTGGAATATTTTTACAAAGAGATATGTGGAGTAGTCTAAGAGAAATGTATACTCTTGGCTTTTATAAATAGTCGTGTTCAAGAAACATACGAGGAAGAGCTGTGTGTTTAATACATTAGCATCTGTGATATATCGTATCATATATTTGTTTTCTTTGTTCTTAACCCCTTTGTTTCAAGGGTCAGGATATCCTGATGCTAAGTACTCTTGCAAAATAAGCGAACAAAAATAAAAATAGTCAAACACTTGGGAAACCCTTGAGTTGCTAAGACAGGGAAGTTTGTGACTGAGGAGTGACTTTAAGACATTATCCAAGGGAAGGTGTGGGGAGTGGGAGGAGAAGAGGGAGGAGGAACCACAGTGGTTGGTATGTAAAATGAATGAGAGAGAAAGAGAGAGAGAGAGAGAGAGAGAGAGAGAGAGAGAGAGAGAGAACATTATTTAGGAAGTATGGTATGGAATGCAACAGCCTAGATGTTAACAGAGCCCTCTGATTCCAGAGATCCTCAATGCCCCCAGTCCAATGGAGGTGTAAGGTAAGAATCGAAAGAGTTGTCAAACTAGGGAGATGCGTGCAGTTGATATATGGACCCTTTTATCTCAACAGAGAGGATTAAAGACAGAAATCTTGCAGATAAAGTGGATCACCGGTTTTTGCTCATTACATTGCATGGATATGTAGTTATAGAAAAACTGCAATATTTTAATAATGAAATTCTAAGAAAAACATTGTCTCAAATGTGTATTACACACATTCACACTCTCACTGAGGGTTTTAGGCCTTTTTTCATCTACTAAGAAAGAAAACAGGTGTATAGTATACTTTTTCATCTAGAAGAAAAGGGGGGGAATCACTTAATTCAGGCCTAATAGCCATAGTTTTGGAAGAAGAATAATGACAAAATTACAGTAAGCGTTACTGCTTTCAACTTCCAAAACAGAACCAAGTGAGAGGAGAGCAACGACAGCAAAGCACCCTGCAATGGTCTTTCTCCTCGCCCCCAAATCTCCTCCATGCCCCCCTAAAGAAACATCAAGTGATTGTGTGATCCACCAGCCAGAGGAATGTAGAATGATCAGGAGCAACAGCTTGTACATCAGCAAAATAAGGGCCAAGCAAAACAAAGGCCTTTGCAATGCGGAGACACCGAGCTCCAAGGAAGATAGGATTGTTACAAGGTCTTTCAGGAAAACAGGGGCTTTCTATGTGAACGTGCGAGTTCAAATTGTTCCTACAAACCCAATTTACTGGCAAAAATGCCCAGCATAATACCACCCCACTTTCGCTTATGTCCAGAGCCTTTCACATAAGCGACGGGGGGTATCTCTGTTGTCGCTTTGGCTCTGACTCTCAGGGTCAGCCCCTTCATCTCTGAGCCTCAGGAAGCAAGAGGCTTGGCCCAGGGTTGTCCTCAATTCACCACTCTGGGGTGGGGACACAGTAGTCAGTGGCCCAGATATTAAGCCCACAGTGTGGTCTCTCTGAAAAGAATCATCCATACTTGCTTTTCCAGGTCATTTATGACCCCCTACCAACACCCTTTAAAACGATGACTACCCTTTGAAAATGGGTTTTTAACCACCCGAGCCACGTGTCCAGGCTAAACAGACACCCCTGCGCCTATGCATAAGGACCTTGATACTTTCCTAATCCACTTTTTTTTTTCCAGTTAGCTTTGGAATGTGATTCGATGTTATTTCCTTCCAGCTGAAGGGCAGCTGAGGTTACAAAGGGATTTGACTAATAGACCAAAAACCCGGTTAGTTTGCAGAGAACTTTGACAGCAAAGTGGGTGGGGTGTGGAAAAAGGAAGGAGAGTGTTTGAACTGTCTTCCGTAAGATCAAGCCACCCCCAACCCGCGCAGGCACAGCGGACAGACAAGGCAGGCCCCCCACCAGGCCCTCCAGAGAGAAGCGACTGCAGACGATTTCTGGCAGAACTCAGCTTCCACGTTTGGCTAAAAGCTCCTTGGGATTTGCAGAACCAGAGTCAGGGAAGCTTCTAGGCTTCCTGTGCCATAGGGCTTAACCCCTCACCTGGCACTTCCAGATAACTAGCCTGTGAGGGGCCCCTCGGAGCGTCACGCAAAGCGGAGCCCCACATCTTCGCTTGAAGTCTTTTCGTGGCTAAGCCACTTGACAAACTTGACAAGCAGCAAAAAAAGCTCGTAGAAAACGAACGGAACAGGAGGAAGAAGAGGGGAAGTGAAGGCTGAAGTCTCGATGGCTTCTCTTCCCCTCCCCGCTGTCGTTCCAGCTGTAGCCTGGGATTAATTAAGTGTTGTGAATTCAGTGCCTGAGAGAGAAGGGGAAAAATGAACTGTATCTCTAAGGAAGGAAGGAGTTCAGAGACGGTTTTTCAGCAGTGAGGAACCTTAGGCGGTGCATCGGTCTCGTCTCGTCGCCACTGTTTTTGTGCAGGGGCTGAGAAAGCCAGAGAGGCTGTGCCAGGCTGGAGGAGACTTGTCTTTCCAAGGCTGGAGAGGATTTCACGCGGGTTTGCTTGCAGCTGCCCGGGAAGAAATTCCCCTCTGGTGGCAGCAGCCGCAGCAGCAGCAGCGGCGGCGGCGGCGGCGGTGGCGGCGGCGGCAGCAGCAACGGCGGCAGCCCTACCTCCTCTTCTGGGGCACAAGGCAGAATGCCTGTGCTAGAGCGGTACTTCCACTCGGCAGAACTAGGCAGGAGGTGGACGGCCCCAGAAGGTGTGCTGCCCTCCACCCTAGGCAGCAGGTCGGGGTGCCAGCAGGGGCCGCTGCCCTGGGACTTGCCAGAGATGATCAGGATGGTAAAGCTGGTTTGGAAGTCCAAAAGTGAACTGCAGGCAACCAAGCCGAGAGGCATTCTGGAAAATGAAGATGCTTTCCACGGCTTCCCAGGTAAACTGGCAGTGGGGTGCAGAAGGCAACTTAGCCAGGTCCCATCACTCTGGGTCCCCTTCCTGAGTCAAGGAAGGAAGGCAAGTTGTATGGACAGGGTTCAAGAGCTGAGTTACAAATGTTTACCCTATTGGAAAAGCGTCTTAAAGTTGAGTGATGATATGCTGAAAAAGGGTTAGAAATGGAAACCAACAAACCTGCTTATGGGGTCTGCTTGCTGCAGGCTGGTCCGGGTCAAATTTTGAGTTTCAGACCCCAAGGGGAGAGTGTGAAATTGGATCCACTGTCATGTCTATCCTACCCCTAACATTCCTTGTCCGTAGTTAGAAATGTCTCTCCAGCACAGTGTTTCCCTTGAGTTGTTCCCTGCACTTCTTTCTGTAAAGTAAAAATGTAGCCTCCAAATTTTAACGATGCAACTTATGCAGTGTGTGTATCATGATCCCAGAACGGAGTGTGGTCTGCATGTTTTTTTTTTCGATCCCTGCAAGTTGACAAAATAGCCGGCCACAGTTTCCTCTTTGACGAGTGATGAATACCCCTACAGAGATGACGAAAACTCTCAGGTCATCTACAAGTGTGGAGATGATGAGTCAGAAGGGCTTTATTCACGTCGTAAGAATGTGCTGTTTGGGATGGGATAGTCAGTTGGACCTTCGCTGCGCTTCTAATGGGGAGTGGGAGTCGAGGGGGCTATAGAGATGCCATGGGACTCCGTAAATGACAAATACCACAACTGATGGCTCGGTGCTGCCTTCCTCTGGGGAATCTGCTGATGGGTGTTTGGAAAGCAGTGGGTTTACTCGAGAACACATATGAGTGTGCTTGTGCCTTTTAAGACCTAGCCATGCCTCTGCAGTGGAACCCTAACATGCCATCCCCGATGAGAGATAGGGCAGATGAAAAAGACTGACCAAAAATCATCTCCCTTTTTCTCCTGGGAACGGGCTGAGCATAAAAACGCCCCTGATTTTGTTTCAAATAACTTACGGCAGAAGGTTTTGTTGTTGGTGTCTTATGCTAAGTTGCCTAATAATTTATAAAGAATATTATTAAAAAGTAATGCGGGGGAGGTGTCTGAGAAAGAAAACACAAGGTTGTTCTTTGGTAAACAATGAGTATTTGAGCACTTAGAACAGAGAAGCGAAGCACTCAGCCTGAGGTTTGTGCGGCATTTGCAAGATGGAAGCCAATGGAAATGGGTCTTGGTCAGAAGAAGTGAGGTAATGGGAAAGTCATTCATATTTCATGGGAGCAGGGCAAGGGAGAGAAAGCCACCTAGGCAGAAAAGGCAAGCATGGCACTCCAACTGCCCTTGCCCTTGGTTTGTGTCATTAACTGAGATGATTCAAATTCGTATTTCAAAGGGCACCCTTTCATAAAACTCAGCCATCGCTCATCAGTGTGCCTGCGGGGAAAGGCATGCGTGGTTCTTGATATGCCACATGAGCGGGTCCCTCTTGTTCTTGACAGGCCATGTGAGCGGGGGACTCCTAAAAAGCTACCATCCTGAGCAAGCGGAATTTGTAACTTTGAGTCTTAGTCGTTTGAATTTTTCTGGCTGTTCAGAAAGAAGTTGAGCCTCTCAGTGCGCTCCACTGTTTCCTCCCTTGCTGCTTGCCATGGGAAGTGTCCAGCTGAGCCCTGGATAGAAAGCAGCATCCATCCCTATCCTCACCTGGCCTGAATGGGGGGGGGGGGCTCTACGTAAGCACCCTCGCTCTGAAAGTCTGTCTGCTTTACCTGCCTCCCCATTTTCTCGGGGGTGGAAAAGTCTCCCGGTTTCTGATGTGAGCCCAAACCCTCTTCTCTATCAACACAAGGTCAAGATGATGGACCCGGAGATGAGTGGCATTCACCTTCTAAGCTGTCTGCTGCCTCGGGTTCTCTGCAAAGACATCATTTCCACCATTGGATCACAGCAGCGATAGCTTGGGTTGTTCTTAGCTACATATGGGGAATGGGGGAGATAGGCAAGAGAGCAGCAAAACAAACAAAACTACATGACTCTCTCTCTCTCCCTCCCTCTCTCTCTCCCTCTCTCTCTCTCTCCCTCTCTCTCTCTCATTCTACACTTAACATCACACTCCGCAGTCAATTTAAACTTGACAATATTATTAAGCAGCTCCTCTCATCAAGTGATGCCTGCCTTCAAGCCTTGCCCCGTGCTTAGAAAGTCTTTCTTTGGTTCAGTCAATTGAGAGTGTTCTACTCAAAGTACAAGATCCAGTTCAAGCAACCCTGCCTACCCCCACCCCCACATCTTCCCAGATAGCAACTTTACTTCAGTGTTTAATATGTTACACACAGCATTTTGCCTTGCTATTACAGAAAACAGGGGAACTAAATACTATAAATTCTGTGTCTATTTGGACTGCCTGTAATAACAGATGAGTAGGTCTCAATGTTTAAAAGACACGAAACTGTGGAAATTCTGAATCACACCCATGGTCACTTTATAGGGCTCTCCAGAGAAGTGCCATCAGCTCCTAACGTGTTTAATGCAACTTTCAGAAGCCCCAGGAGTCCTTCTCCCTTGTGAAGGGCATCAATGTTCGCATGTATGCTTCTTTAGACAATATTAGAACTCTATTCTTTATAAGTGAATTGGAAAAAAATATTTGAGATGTTTTGTTAGGTTAAAAAGGAAAGAAAAGCTGAGAATACATAAGAACATGCACGCGTGAGACATCTAAGATGAAGTACACAAAAGGGCAAGCCACAGGAAGCAGGAGAGGGCAGGGAGGTGCCAGGGAGGGTACAGGTCAGCGTGCCCTGGGTGGTTAGTCCAGGCAGCAGGCTGGAGGGAACTTTCATAAGATATGGGATGCACGGCTGTGTGGGGAGCGACCCTAAGCTGAGAATTGCCCAAAGCAAGAATAGCGATTGAATAACCGAACTGAGAGGGCCACTGCAGCTTGCTGACTTACACCTTGTCGTTTCATCATGGTAACACTTCTATCTTTTTCCCCCTTTCTTGAAAGTCATCCCTGTGTTTTAGAAATAAGGCAAGTAGTTCAGAAAGGCTCAATGTTTGCTCCACAGCCCCACCCGGGGCATGTTCCTAATAGTTTAACTGAGTCACAAAACTGTTACATGATCAGAGCAGATGGGTGTTCAGATTCGCACTCGAGGGGAGATGTGTCCTTAGTTACCTGGTGATGAGGCAAACATGAGAACTCAGGATTCAAAATCTCGATCAAACAAACAAGTAACTGTCTCATTTGAAGTAAGTCAGTGCTGTGTCTTCTCAGCATTTTCCTACTATTTGGAGGGCATTAACTTTAGGTGGAAGCCTCAAGTACTGGGAAGGTGCGAAGAATGGTTCTTGTTGGTTCTTAAAGCTTAAAGCGCAACCTGTAGAGCAGACACTAAGACCTGAGTGAGGGTGGGTGGGTTAGTAGGGTGAGAGGTGAACCAGTGGTGGGTACTAGTGCTCGGGGTAGAAGTACCCATAGAATCTTGATTCTAGCCACCAGCCAGTTTAAATTCAGATCCTGCCAGCAGGACCTGTTCTTACTTGAGTAAATAATTTTACTTTGATATTCAATCACAGGTCTGCAAACTCTTCATCCACTTACCTTTCCTTTTGATGTGTTTAGTCTAAACTGTATATTGTATCTTTTCCTTATTTATTAAGTCTGTTCTCCTTTCAATAGCCTAAGGTTTCAGAAAAATACGAATGAAAAAGATATATATATATATATATATATAAGATAAAATAAAGAAAAGTATAAAATGAAGAACACAACCATTTCCCTTTAGCTCTTACTTGTCATGTCCTTCAAGGAGAATACAAATATCAGAAATGTGCTTTATACTCTGAATATCAAATGTCAGACAAGAAAATCTGCAAAAGATTCTAATTCCAGAACTCTAAAATTTAAATTGACACTTAAAGTACCATTTTTAAAAAATCTCTGAAGTAGCAAGCATGACATAAATTAGGTTGAAGAGTGAACATTTTGATCATTATAATTCACGAAGAATTTATTGGATGCCTGGTGTATACCACGGGTTGTGCTAGACAACACGGACTGGGTGATGAATCAAAGGTTTAATGAGGGAAGAATGGCAGCGCACTTATGAATCTGAGCTCTGTCTGCAGACTCAGTGTGCAAACAAACCCTTGCTGGTTTAAACTTCTCTGTCCACTCAAAAGATTGACTGGAAATCTGGTGAAATAAAACACACTCCTAAAAATTCATATGCACTTTTCAAATGCCCAACGTGTCTTAATGACTTCATTCAAAACAGAACAAATTGCTTTGAGAAAAGAATTAATTAGCCTCAACAGGGGATATACTGATATTAATTCAGGGCGTTTCTCCAAGGCTACTGCCTGTAGACATTAGCCTATTAGCCTACATTCAGTCTGTGGCTTTACTGAATGACGTCACTGGTGAGGCCATCCCTCCTTTAAATGGAACATGAAAGCTAATCAAAACCAAAAGACAAGCCAGGCATGATGGATCATACTGTGATTTCAGCACTTGAAAGCAGAGACAGGAGAATTACTATGAGTTCAAGGCCATCCTGGGCCACACAAGTTTCAGACCAACCTGAATTACAGAATGAGACCTTGTCTCACAAGATAGATAGATAGATAGATAGATAGATAGATAGATAGATAGATAGATAGATAGATGCAAATAAATATTTAAAAGAAAAAAGTTCTCACTTTGAACCAAACATATGTTTTTCTGAATGATAGACACCCAAATGTAAGACAATTTTCCCCAGTTCCATAATTCCAGTTGGTACCAAGTTTTTGAGAGAAGCTCAGGGGACAGACAATATGTATCAAACTGAGATTTAAACCTGTGTAAATCCTGCATACACACTGACGGGATGTGTGATCTTGGGCAAATTAACCGCATGGTAACTCAGTTTCTCTCCTACAAAAAGGAATAATATATGAATATATTCTTCATGTAAGGTTATTGAGAGGATTAAATGAGCTAATGCCTCTAAATTAGTCTAGAACAACCTTTAATCAGCAGTTCTCAACCTGGGTTTTGGGAGTCACATATCAGATATTTACATTATGATCCATAACAGTAGAAAAGTTATAGTTATGAGGTAGCAATGTAATAATTTTATGATTGAAGTCACCACAACATGAAGAGCTGTATTAATGGGTCATAACCTTAAGACGGCTGAAAACCACTGCCCTAAATTCTACTCCGTTCTTAGTAAATGGTGAACATAACATGTGCACTCTGACGTTCTCTCCTTGATGCCTACCCTCATGCCCTCTCCTCCCTCCACTCAGTCACAGGGCCTTGGTCCAGCCCCATGAATTCTAGCTGGAATCTTTCTGTTGCCTGTGACGACAATACATTTCCCACATCTCCTCTTCCCACTCTGATTTAGGTCACCTGTGTTAAGACCATAGTTTCTGCACTCCTCTTCAAAATCCTCCAGCGATTTTTCCAGTGTCTTCAAAAAAAAATCTAGACCCTTTCATTCTGCATGGAGCTCTCCATTCTAGGGAATTGCCTCTCTTTCCCAGGTTTGGTTGTTGTTGATGGCCTCTGAGCTCTCCGCTTAGTGGAGACAAACAACCCACTGTCTCCTCTTCCTTCCACTCACTGTCGCTCAGCCTTAGGACGACATCCTTCCAAGTTCCCAGTTTCTCCCGTTCTCTGAGATTATATCCACATCCTGGGCCCTTCAGAAAGCCTTCCTAAGATTAGTGAACCAAAATATGGTTGGCCTTCTAGAGTTGTGGGTTTTACACACGGGGATTCAGAGGACTCATGATAATAATAACAGAAACAAATCTATACAGAACACAGACAGACTATTTTGTCATCCCTTAAACAGTCATGTGATGGCTATTTATACTTTTTCCAGTATTGAGATTATATATGAGCTGGAAATGGTCTGAAGAATGTAGGATGGTGTGCATAAGCCATGTGACAACACTTCGCCATTTTACCCAGGGACTGGATATACATGGGTTTTGGTACCCACCCACATGAAGTCCTAGAACCCATTCATGTGAATAACCAATGCTGTCTGTGGGCCTGCCTCGCCCAGATGATCACAGAAGTTTGTCATGTTTATTTCACAGACAAAACACTTTATTTTGTTATCGTTGGTGTACGTCTGCTTCCTCCCTTGAGTCCCTGTTCTTTGACAGTCTGGAAAACATCCTATTTTTTTTGTATTCTCCCTACCATATTTTTCTTGTCAGCCACTCAATACGTTTTGATATGTGAGAAATCTCATCAGAAGGAATAAAATCATTTACAAGCTGGCATTAAGTGCATGGCTGAGTACTTCTTCGCCAAGAACAGATAATTCAAGAAACATGAATTCGAGTTCTTCCTTTGAGCGGAATCTCTTTTAATATCCTATTCTCGCGAAGGATCGGGATTAGTCATTATAGCTTTTAAAAGAAAAAGAATACACAAGAGTGAATTTCCAAATTCGAAACTAATGTGCGATGATACTTTGTTCTCCAAGAGACATTGTAATTCACTGATAATTACAAATTTCAAGCACAGATGCACGTAAGTTCTGGGCACACTTTTAGACTTCTCAAGTAACTGCTAAGTTTAGGTATCTTGTGGTATTGGACGGAAAGTTTCCAAAGCTGCTTTGGTTTGGGCTTTGCTTTTGTTTGTTTGTTTGTTTGTTTGTTTGTTTGTTTGTTTGTTTTTACAAGTGACCCTCAGCATATTCCCCAACATGGTTTCAAAGACAAGAAGTGCACTGTCACTGGCCCTACCAATGAATGAGCTTTGGAGGCTGCTGAAGGGTGCTCTCCTGCACTCCGCTCTTTGCCTGGATCAGTCTCATTTCCTCCCCCATCTCCCTTCTTCCTTTCCACAAGCCCGGCTTAACTGCACGGGAGCACTGACTTTCACATTGGACTCATCTCTCAAAGGAAAACATTGGCAGTGTGGTCACAGAAGCACCAAAAGCTCCTCCATAGTTTTTGACTCCCAGAAGCAAGTGAGAGAGTGTGCTTTGTTCTAGTGTGTCCCATCCACTGCCGTTGGCTGTCAGCGCACTTCACAATAAACAGGATCCACCCCCCCCTCTGAAAACAGCAGGGAAGGCGCACAGGCAGTACCAGTGATTCTATATGCCTTAGTCTACGATCTCACAGCGTTCTTCCTTCCCCACTGCTCCAATTCGGTGTTTCCATCATTTCTCTCTGGAACTGATATCAGCTCCGAAGATGCTCAGAGTCCATTCCAAGAGAAGAGTGTCCTACGTTTTACCTCTACCCCAAATTTCCGCAAACTACAAAAATTTCAAATGCTCCCTTCAAAGTGTGTCTCAACCAAGGCCTGTCTGGAATATCTTGAATGTTTTGCTCTTTTATCAGGGACACTCAGGTTCTGAGGGAGCTTTAGAGCTTGCAGATCCCATCGTATCATTACTGACATGATAACACTTAAAATCAGCTCATATACAATTAAAAAAATATTTGACAAAGATGAAGTAGGAACTAGTGGTAGATGGCCCTGAGTCCAAGGGACAGAGCTTAATGCAGAAAAAGGAAGGGAAAGGGAGGAGAAGGGAGGGAAGGGAAGGGAAGTAGAAGGGAGGGGAAAGAGAGGGGAGAGAAGGGAAGGGAAGCTAGGGGAAGGGAGGGGAGGAGGGGAGAGAAAAGAAGAAGAAGAAAATAAAAGGGAAAGAAAGTGATAGAAAGGGAAAAATATACAAAGTTCAACAGAGATTGCATGGTAATGGTTTGAACTTAGTAATAGAAACAGAGAGATATAAGAGCCAAAATAAAACAAAATAAAGAGGATACTGTCCCTGGAAAAGGAGTATAAATGTTTGGTTTAGGTATTAAACAGAAAAAGTAAATAGTCACGGGGAAGGCAACAAGGTAGCCTATTTCTCTTTTCAGCCGATCACAATGCAATAATGAAGCCGAGGAACAAGCTCCTCTTTCATGTTTCCTTCCCTGAGTCTTTTTAAATGTCCCCAAGTACCTCACGTAACGCTATACATCAGCGATAGGTTCTTCAGAAAACCCAAAGACATATACGGGGCCTATGAATAATTTATTCAAAAAATTCACAGAATTTGCTGAAGCAGCTGATTTTTAAGGAATGGGCAGAGACACAGAGAGCCCTGGGAAGGAAGTGAGGTTGGATCGCTGCACAGCACGGGGTTCAAATAGAAGGAATGCAATCTGTACCACTCACAGAAACAAAAGTGAGGCCATTGCTGTCACAGACACACAACAGAGACTTCAGATCTCCGTACTCAAGTGTAGAATGAGGTGTAGCCTGTTTCTCTTTCTCGCCAAGTCGAACCTGGGTTAGTTCATCAGGTGTCGCACAAATTCTGAAGCCGTTCTCGAGCATGCGTGGAAAATAAGAAATGGCCAGCTTTCTAATTAGCAGCATGGTGATCAGTCTCTTCTGATCAAATTATGTCTTGTAAGTGCATACTTTCTACCACCTATGTCTGCAACTGAATGTTTCCAACACACGCACACACATGCACGCATGCACACACGTGCACACGCACGCACAATAACAACCACTTTTTCCCCTCAGTCTGGCAATAGCGTTTCAGTCACCCCCACTGGATCTTTGGTACACAGCACAATATGTCCTAAGGCACACGAGATAAATAAAGCTCATGACTGTCTAGCAAGAGATTTTTATCTCCACTCTGCAATGATTGAGCTATCATTACTATGATATTATATTACTATGGACTGAACCCTATTCCTGAATGTTGCTTACTCATATGCCTTCAGTTACTTAGATTCCCAGGCATACATGGAACCCAAACCACCCCCTCGTACCTTTCTGACTGATTTCCACATTAAAAGGTGTGACTTTCTATCCAGCGCTCATTGAAATTGTGGTCATAACTATGCAGTATCTTGTACCCTGGTCAGGTCTGTTACATTTTCATCATTTTAGTGTGTTCATTGGAAACTTCTGTACTCTCATTCCTCCGTTCTGTGACCTCCGAGCACAAGAAACACTGAGAGAAGCAATCATGACTGCCTCTTTCAGGAAGGCTGATATGATGGTTGCTGCCTCTTCCTTATACGCTAGATGCTAGAACACTGATTTCCTTTTAATAGTGACCTATTCTTTTCTTGGATCTGTGGCTAGTTTCCTGTAGAAGAAGGTATTCATGTAAGACAAACTGATGTATAATCAGGAGTTCTCCAAATGTGCAAGCTAGAAAGCAAATTCTTTCTGCCCTCGTTTAGATGGAAAGGCCCAATTACTTGTTTGGATGGCACAGGCAGGGTAAAATGTAAATAAACATCACTGAATGAAAAAAAATTAGAGAGACTTTTAAATATTTCAAATCCTCCAAAAATATGCAATATCCTCTGAGAGCACAGAATGCAAAACAATGTTTTAATATCATATGCAAATATTTAGCCTCTTATAGAACACAATGGCCAAGAATCAAAGATGTACTCCCAACTTAGAAGAAACTGAGGTCTAAAGTTAGTGGCTAGTTACTCAAGGCATTCAGAAAAGTCCAATTTCTCTTATAAAGCAATTTGACTGAATAATTATCTTTTGATAGCATGGTGCTATAATCCTGAAAACAGGCAGGAAAGAAGGAATTATGGCTTATTAGATGATTAAACTTAATAGGCAACTTGTGATATCAAAGTAGTCATATGTTTTGTAAAATATAAACCAGTAGTCTATGGAAACAAAATGAAGGGTCAGGAGCATTTTTCAACTAAGTTTTGTAGCTATCACATGTCAAATACTTTATTTGTTTTTTTTTAGGAAATTAAAACTCATGAACTAAGGACACTGAAGTAGATAGATAAATAGATAAATGAAAACATAAAGGAAGGGTGAAATATATAGATGTGATATATGGTATGCTAGAGTGAAGATGGAAAATCTATGACAACTGTCGTCACATGAGGGAGTGATCAATCCTGTTTGTACAATGGGCAATAAGGATCAGAACAAAAGTCATTTTTCTGAGATGTTACCTAAGGTAGGTTATATATCTGCGAATGAAGAAGAGCTAGAAGATCAAAGGAGGAAAAATAAAACAATAGGGCTAGATGCCAGAAATGCTGGGGAATGACAAATTGCCACATATAGATTCTGTGAAGGATGGGATGTCGGTGAGATTAGCAAAACAGGAAGCTGGGCTGCCCATAGCTTGATCTGTCTTCCTAAGAAGTATCTCATACAGGCAACGAGGAGCATTTACATAATCTCAGTGGGATGCGAGGAGACAAATTCCCGAGTTATACCACTGTTGCAACAGTGGCCTGTGAAAAGCAAGGTTTGAGGTGGAGGGGTGCTAAGGAGTTTTTAACTGGTAAGTGTGACCTTTGGTGACCATTTTGGTAGATGTTGAGAAGTTTGACATGGTCAATATTTTGCCTTTTGTTCCCAAACACTAATACTTTACAACACAACACACACACACACACACACACATGTGCACACAAACACAAGACATACTGTCCAAATAATTTTGCTATGTGATAGACTCATCGTGAATGCCCGAGTTCTTGATTCTTCCACCGAGAGCTGAATGCTCATTTCCTCTTCAAATTCAAGACACTACTTGACTTTATTCCTCAAATCTAAGCAGAACCTGTTCCTCCTATCTTATTTCTTGTCATATTTCTCCCCGTTTAAGGCTGCCATTTAAAGACAGTATTTTTTTTTTAAAGAACAATTCTTCGAAGGAAAGGTGCCACAGAATGGATGACAAAGTACAGGGTAGGAACAGGTCTAATGTTTTTCATGTATGAGTTAGAGAAGATGGTATACTTGTAAACACATGTGTGGGCTACGTACGTCATGAAAACTAGACATTGACTGGCCGCCTTCCGGAATCACCCAGGAAGGCTTGTTCTGACTGGTATAGCTGTGTCTTTGAGGTGGTTTTAAAATATCTCCACAAAGTATCATAAGGTTCTTAGAAAAAAATTAACACAAACTAAGAAAAGTTCAAGAAATGGTTAGGAATGAAGAGCGATCAACTAACTTGGACACACAATTTGGAGTGGAGGGTGAAGGGGAAGAAAAGGATTTCCAAGGGACCGGCTGACATGTAGGAGGAAGAGTTAGTTCTTGTAGAACTATTAAAAGTAAATAAGTGAAAAAATACAGAGGTCTTTAAATTTTACAATGGACACGGGCCTTTAAAAGCATCTATTTAAACTACTCTATTTGAAAGAAGGAAATTAAAAACCCACAGAGGTCACATAACATTCTCAGGGCTCCAGAACTGGCAACTCACTGAACAAGGCCAATTCAGTCTCTTAACAGCTCCACAAACTATTGATAAAACTGTACTGTCTATATGGTCAAACACCAGAAGAGTCTCAGGTCCAAAGTGGCTCACGGTCTCTCTAAATGTCATCTAATCCATCCTTTTCGTTGTCAATTACTGAATACCTCTCTGACTGCAAGTTGTGGTGTCTACCCATGAATGAGCAGAGAGCATTATGTGTGTACAGGCTGAGTATCAATAATATGAAAACCAGAAATCAGCACGGTATCACAAGAGGAAAATTCCACGCCTGTCATCATGTCACAGTCAAAAGGAAACTACACAAGAAAAAATATTATAAATTGACATTCATTCTATGTGTATAAGGACTATACAGAATGCAAATAAATTTCATGTTTAGACTTAGGTCCCCTCCCCAGAATGTGTCGTTCTGTGTATGCCAAGTATTCCAAATGCATTCTTTTAATCTAAAATCTGAAACACTTATTCTCATAAGAATTTCAGACAAGGAATACTCTAGTTCTTCATCTAAACATGCACATGTATTTATAGAAATAGAGAAAGAAGGAAAGAAAAATGTATTTTTTTTTCTTTTCAAATAGATTGAGGATAGAACTCAGTGGTAGACTGCTTGCTTAGCATGCCTGGGGCCCCAGGTCCAATGCCTAGTACTGAAAATAAGAAGTCAGAATTAGGTTATCAAATGTCTTGGCACATCCCACTCCCACATTTTTTGAAATTTTCCATCTAGACTGCTTGCCATATACTAATTGGGTAGCTATTCACCAGCTCAATATATCAGGGGTGAAATCACCAGGATTATAAGGGTAGAGGGGGTTAGATATAAGGAAAAAAGACTGGAGTATAATTTGTTGTTTCTTTAGCCATTATAGGTCCTGTCCCCACTCCCTTGATAGTGCCGCTTCTTTCTACATTGCTACCTGGAAGCAGAGGTTCAGAAGTTTGGTCCAGACTAAACCAGTGTGATGGCTGGGGCAGTGTTGTTCTGGAGCTGATGAGATGGCTCAGTCATCAAACAACTTCCCTTTCAAGAAAAAAGATCTCTCAAAAACCCACAGGAAAAAGCTGGGAGCCATGGTGCATACTTGCAAGCCCAGCACTGGGGAGGTAAAGACAGGTGGGTTCATGGGGCTCACTGGCCAGCAAAACCAGTTCATTTGATAAGTCCCGTGATCCTGTGAGAGACCCTGCTTCAGAAAATAGAAGAGGTATTCGTGATTGATGAATGGTACCCAAGATTGTCCTCTGGCCCCTGTACAGCACAAACATACACACATACCCAAAAATGTGAGTGTGTTAGTTTGTTTACCCATAAACCACTGTGGATTAGCTTCTTCGGGATCCTTGTGCAAACAGCCCTTAGTGTGTACCATGGGCTGTGGTCAATACTTCAGTAAAGGCTTAGCAACATTCAGACAAGATTTTTCAATCTGGAAAAGCCCATCCCTGACCACTTGTTTTTCTTTCTTGTTTCTCTAAGTTGTCTGTGGCCCTAAAGCAAAAAGGATAGCCTTTGGTGGGGACACTTTTCTCCTTCTTCCTTCTGAATCCCTCACCCTGTGCTGACATTTGCTTAGCTGTCTACTGTACACCATGCTCAGCCCTCCTGCCACTCAAATAAACTAATAGTAACACAACCAAAGTGCCTTCTCCCGCTTCATGCACAATGCGCCTTGTTCTGCTAAAAAAAAAAAAAAAAAAGGAGTTACGATGAAACTTTTTTTTTTTGATGTTTAAAAAGAAATGGCAGTGAGGGGCGAGCGGTGGTCAGAGCTTTCCGATGTTGTTCTTAATTATTTTTACTCATGCTCCCTGTACCCCTGGCTCTAGCCGAAGCAGAAACAGTGAAATGCCATAAAATATCCCACTCTCGAAGTATATTTGGCCTGACAGGAAACAGGAAATACCAGAAAAGATCACAAGAAAAGCTGTAATCCTAAGATTTCTAGCCTAATTCTTTTGACGTCAGCAGTTTGGATAAGTCAGATAAGCCATCGCAAGCATCCGCGGCTCCTGAGTGCCAACCCAAATACGCGAAGGGCATCTTCCACCCTTTTGAACTCTCGCATTGTTGTTTAGCCCCTGCTCTCCTCTTCCCCCAAGAAGCATATCCTGAAATTGTGAGTTATGGAGTTAGTGTCAACATTAAGGTATTCAAAGACATTACACAGAGCTTCTAAATTGGTCCTATGGCCAATTCGTCTTGCTTGGTGTATTATAAGCTCTGGATGGAACTGACTGTTTATAAGACATAAGAAAAGTCTGGTTCATCTCAAAAGGAGTTTGCTTCCTAAACTTTAGCTTTCCCAATCTTCCCAGTGAATCTGTGGCTATGAAACATGCCCCGTTAAAACGCTAAAAAGAGATATTACTAAACCCACGCTATTTAGTGCCATCTTTATTGTTTTCACCTCTCCTTGGCTGCTGCCCATATTAACTCCCTAGCACAACAAATCAAAGGGCTGGCTAAATACCAATTAGGTGGATACTCTCTCCTCAAGAGTGTCCTTAACTTCAGAACCAGAACTGTGGGACTCAACCATTGTATAGGAAGGGCGGAAGCTTATGCATGGGCTATTCAAGTGATAAGGCAAGAGTTTAAATCAAGAGTTAATAAAGGGTTGGGAATGTTGCTCAAGGGAAACACGTTTTCCTAGTGTGTGTAACACTCTCCACTCGATCCCTAACATTGAAAATAAAATGTCACGTGCAAATTTTAAATAAAAAAAGGTCGAAAATAGAAACGATTTGCACCATATCTACCTAGTTCCAAAAACGGTCCTAAGCTTATATAAAAGCTCATGCAAAGTCATCAAAGCATCGTGGCAGGGTGTATCAAAGCCCTATAGAAAGGGGGAGGGAAGGCAAACAACTATGGGACGGAATTAAGGACAGCTGACATCTGAACTTCTTAGTAGGCAGGACAAAGGGGAGACAGAAATGATGACAGCATCCATTATCCTCAGGAAGAAAAACATTTTTCCTGGCTTTGAGCGTGTGGAACAATTTTTGATGAGGGCTCTTTGTATGGTAATGGAGTGTGTCCTTCGAAGGAATGTGAGCAGATATTTAGGTGTGCCACTTCCCACCTGGGAAGAGATTTATGGACCACGCATGCAGCTACTGAGAGAATGGTGACCCCGGGTTATGACTTTGGGCTGCTGTGACACATGGGTTCAAGACTGTGTGCATGATTTAGAAGAGACAAAAGGATTGCAACCATGTGCATCTGTAAAGTCAGAGTGTAGTCCCCCTGAATGCCCAACTCAGGGAGCTCTGTGAACCCCATTGTGGGCATACTTGACATAATTTTCAAAAAGAAAAACTCAGGCCAGAGAAAATGCCCTCGATAACTTTATATTTGCTTTTGGTCTGTAGCAGAATTTAGCTGTATACATATGTTGTTAAGTTATTTACAGATGAGTCCTGAGTCTTTCCCTGGTACTCCACCTGATACTCTTTATCTTGAGGACAAGCATAGGGTCCTTAGCTTCACTGATATCTCCTCAATACTGCAGATACTCAAAGTTCCAAGTAAACAGAACACATCTAAATGCATTTTTCTTGAGCCCATTTGTCATTAAACTTCACCTAATACTCTGTTCAATTAAAAAACTATTAATAATTAATTTACCCAATGTTTCCTAAAACATTAGAAATAACGTATTGTGTAGACTAGAAGATAAATACTACACTGAGGGAAAGACAGTAAGTATGGAAACAAGGAGACTTGTTTCTATGCAGCACATAAATGACCAGCAATTGGGTACTCAGGGCATCAGGAGCTGTAGACCAAACATCTTTAACAGCCCCACTTCCAAATCAGCCTGCAGAGGAAGCACAGCAGTGTGGCATGGGCAAGGGGTGGGACTAATGAACCAGACTAACTACAGGAAGAAAACAAGACTCTTGCCTCATTTAAGTATAATATACCAGACATGAACCCTGCCATACTGAAAACATACACAGAAATTTGATTGACCAAAATAACCACTTTCTAATGTGAACAAAAGAGAACAAAAAAGAAAAAGACTAGACAAAGCTAAAGGTCCCCAAAGAGTGAGAGGAGAGGAGAAGAAGGAAGAATCTAGAAGGTTCCAGCAAAATTTGTTGTATATTGTGCACCTTAAGCGTCTTAAAACTGAGTCCCTGGCAGCTCCCCAAAGTGGAAGTGATGTCAAGATATCAACTGATGAAATAAGTTTGCCCTTTCCTGGAACCCTATAGCCCAGATGTATGCAGAGGCAAGCATGCCTCATACTCACCGCTATGCAATAACTCTTAATTGGGTTCGTGTGCTTTAAGGCCCATGGGGTTCTTTCTGGGTTTGAGATCATTTGCAGTTGCCCTGCAAAGTGGAAAAAGTCAGAGCAACTGGGGGCCCTCACTTTTCAGGAAGCCCTCCATCCTGTGCTTGTGGGTAACAGACTCACCTTGTCTGCATTTGTGCCTCTCCACTTCATTTTCTTCTTATGAAAAACCAATAACCTCTTCCTTGCCTGGCAGCAGCCACTGGTGCATCACGGGTGACTCTTTCTGTTGTACACTGGTTCTCTCTTCTCTACAAGGCAGAAAACAGTGTGTGCAGGAGACGGCTCGGTGGGCGAAGCTGCACAAGCTTGAGAAGATGAGTTTGGATCCCCAGCACACATGTAGAGCCAGTCATGGTAGCGTGAATCTGTGATCCCCACGCTACTGCAGTGAGATGGGAAGGGGAGGCAGAACACACAGAAGCTCTCGGGCCAACTGCCCTGGTCCATCTAAGAGTGAGAAAGGAAAGGAGCCTGAGCCGGTCCTCTAACCTTCACATCCTTACTTACATACACACACACACACACACATACACAAACATACAAACACACACACATACAAACACACACACATACACATACTACTCACGCAAGCATGCGCGTATGCACATGCGCAATCATATTTTTTTTCAAGATATGCAAAGGGACAGGTCTGTGGCTCAGTGTATGAGTCTCTAGGTTCAATCTCCAAAACTGCAAGAAAAATAAAAAGGTTAATAGCAAGCAGTGCGGCTTATAGGGGTTAATTCAGACAAATCCAAGTGAAGAACACAGTATCGGTGCATGGCAAGCCCTCCATGAGTGTCTTTATTTCTCATAGTTACCCGGAAGTACTAAACCGCCGTTAGCTTACTGTAAAAGCAAACATCCAGTTTGCATCTCCTTATCCAAGCTTCGCTGTGGTGAATCATAGAGGAAAGAAAAGTCATAGAACAGCATTCCGGCTTAACTATATTTGCAATTGCAGTAGTAAATATTGAGAATGACTGTTACTTCTAATTTTTTCATTACGTTTTCACCTACCATGAATCCGTGTGTGCAGAGAGAATTTTCATACTTACCATCACACACCTGTTCTGAAGGAGTCAGGGTGGGGCCACAAAGTTGAAGTTTTGCTGGGTCAAATTACAAGCAAGGGTATTCTTAAAAGCGCATGGAATTGGTCTTTAATGTGTGGCCAACTAAATCCTTTGTTAAACGAAATTACAAATGAGAAGCTTGTGTTCTTGTTTTTCAATAGTCAGTTATTCATAACAGTAACGGACACTTAAAGTCAAAACACTATTTAATAGGCACAAAGGGAGATTTGCTTTAGCCCTCAGATTGCCATTTAGTTGAGACAATAGCCACTGAGGACTTATTAATACAAAATCCCAGTTCGCAGCACGCTACCATTAGAATCCCAACCGCAGCTTTATAGGAATTAAGATTGATCACTGTTGGCGAGCAGTGAGGCTCTGTGAAGCACTGCATTGGGAGAAACTTCTCTGTAACCAGGGATTTGGTAAGGAGATCAACACAGTATCATGTGTCCTCGTGGGCCTGGCAGGGGGCAATGCTTTCTAGACATTCTTTAAAAAAGACCATTGGATTTCCTCAGGAGACTTCAGAGTTTGGATGCTCTTAAATTGTGAACAAGGATTGTGCTGAAAACAGAACATCTGCTCATCCAGAAGCATACCTAAACAAGGCCGAAAATATTCAAATATTTAGGATAGCTGGCATAGTTTTCAGAAGACCCTGCCATCTTCCTGGGTCTATTTCCTAGAGAAATCAGCAGGCTAGACATGCTAATAAAATATCTGGCCAATTGGGAATTAGAATTAGAAACTTATTCCAACACTCTACGCACTTATCACAGCTCGGTGACCCAGGGTCGTGGTACTCCACAGTCCTAGGCGATGGTGAGTTGGGGAGGCCAGTATCTCTCACATCCTAGCAGCGTGAGTATGTACAGGAGCATCTTAAGCTGTAAAGCCTGTGCACTGGGGAAAGCTAGTAAAGAGGGGTGAAGAACGAGAAGAGTTTAGCAGGTGGTACTTCACCAAACTCAGGAAGAAAAACCCTGCACTTGCTCTGTTTGCGGAGGATGGCTACTGGACCAAAGGAGTCCCGCTAAGAATACTAACGAATCCAAAAGAAAAAAATGATTTTTATACCAAACTATTTAATCAAAATGAGGTTTGTAGGTTCTACTATGGGGATAGCTGAAGACTGGAAAACTAGCTACCTTTGAAGGCACTGTTTAAACACACGCGATTCATTTTTAGACACATGAATTATGAATAAGCTGTTCTGAGTAGTTGTTCGGCATGAGCAGTCTCGACATGTCACACTGACCTGTAGTTGGGACCAGCGTGGTCATCAGCAGCATTACAGGGGAGGAGTTCAGAGTGACTTGATTCTGAGGCAGAGAGAAGCGAGAAGAATGAACGCGGACTGCAGCCTGGCCCTAGTCACTGGATGGTTCCTCCACGCCATTAAACAGAATTAATCAAACCCCGGGCACCCAGGCCAAAGGCACCACCCTACTTACTATGCAGATGTAAACTTTCCTTCTCTCCTCATGAAAGCCAGCCAAACTGGGGGCTGTGAAGACCTGAGCCAGAGTGGAGCCCGGCCAGAAAGTTGCTGTCACCTACACAGAGCCCACTTTTGATTTGAAGCACAGGATGCCGACTTTGGCATAGTGGCAGGGGTTTTGCCACATTCGAGCAGGAAAGGCCTAGGTTGCAGACATAAATTTCTCAGTTTTAATTGTGCAGCTTCCAAGAACGCGGGAGCTAGTTGAATGCTAACGTGGCAGTCGCTTGCTTAGTCTTTCCCCAGAATTATGCCGGTTGGTTCAGCTCATGGTTTCACATCCTGAATTTCAGGTCTCACCTTCCCATTGTTGAAATAAATGGGTCATGGTCCCAGTAAAAGGTACATAGCCCTACATCTTCCTTAATAAAAACAGTGGTGGCGGTGGCGGAGGTAGAAACATTGAATATTACCTACTGCAAGTACTTACTGCCCTAAGTCTGTAAGTCCTGATGCCAAGCATACAGAAAGATAAGAAGAAATATAAACTCTTTCTGCCCCTTAAAAGATTATAATCCAGTCAGGCAGTGGTAGCGCATGCCTTAATCCCAGCACTTGGAGGCAGAGGCAGGCGGATCTCTGTGAGTTCGAGGCCAATCTGGTCTACAAGAGCTACTTCCAGGACAGGCTCCAAAGCTACAAAGATACCCGGTCTTAAATTTAAAAAGCAAAGAAAATGATGATCCTGCTTAGAGCTGTGGAATTGATCATGAGCTACTAAACAGCAGTTCAAACCCATATGCTCTCATCTAGAAAATGAATCTGAAATATTATAAACATATACGTCATAATCAAAGTAAATAATTATTTTAAATTTAATTCATAAAGTTCATGTCCAATCCATTCCTAATTCTTCCTCAACCTGGTGGCTGACTTGCAGTGCCTTTTCCCCTAAAAATAAGGGTTGTTTATCAAACAGGGTCATAATCCCAGACCTTCACTCCGACTCCGACATTACAGCTGGGAAAGGAACAAATTCTTTGTGTTTGCATTCTGTTACGTCACTTTTCCCTCCTTCTGCTTTCTTCTCCAGTTCTTTGTAGGCTCTCTCCTCTTCAGTGCCCACTAAAATAATGCAGTGTGCGCAGTGCTTATAGTTCAGTGCGAGTGCATTTGCCCAGCAAGCGCAGGCCCCGGGTTCTGTCCCATTGTCGCATAAAAACACAGGGAAGTCTATACACGTACATAAACAGGCCAGTGACTTTAAATACTGGCTTATGGAAAGAAATACAAAAAAATAAAATCATGTCATTAGCAGGCTACAAATTCTACATATAAAGTATAAATCATAAAAAAAATCTGAATTGTGGAAATAGAAACACATTTACTGTAATAAATTCCATGAAATGGCCGTTTAGAGTGTGCGCCGAGCTTTAAAAAATATATCGCCTCTTTCAGTTCCAATAAGAACCCACTGACATAAGTACGCAATTTTTGCACTGCCTCAACAATGGGAAACTGAGGCTCAGATTGCCTCAGTGACTTGTCCCTGATCGCGAATAGGTAAAATATTAAATGAGGGTTGCGCAGTGACTGCCAGATGCTGTGCTAAGCAAATTTCAGATTTTATCACAACACGGCAAGGCTGGTGTTCTTCTATGGCCACTGCTTCTCACATATGTGTATCATTTAATATTTACTCTTCTCAAGCCCCTTGAGTTGCTTTGGCTGCTCTTTGAGGGGAAACCTCGGTAGGAGGATTATCCTAGCGTGTCCTGGAACACTGCCATACACAGTTGCTGTCACATAAGAAAGGTTCAGTGACTATTTGGTGAGTGACGCAAATGGTACAAAGTTGATACCCCCCCCCCCTGCTTGGGTAAACTGAGGTACTAATTTGTAGCGTGATAAGCAACTTTTGTTTGTGACGAATCAAACTTCTGTGTTAATGGCCTTGTGGGCAAAACTTGTCTGATCTGATTTTTTGTTCATAAATCCAAAAGCTACCTACCTGGCTCTCTACTTGTGGAGTGCCAACCTAGAGACAACTTGCTATGAAGGCAAAGAGTCAGCAATGACCATTTGGGCAGGCCCTTAGTACTGTCACATAGGAGTCTTCTTCATTGAGACCACGTTTTTCTGTAAGTTTGTAAATTCCAGAGTGAGTCTTGTTTGATCCCCTTGGTCCATCCTTACCCATTCCCCAGTCACCCTATATGGTCATCTCCACTTTGCAGTAGGAACCTCCACCATCAATTCCGTAGTCAAGGTAACAATCCACTCCATTCCTTTCTTTCTTCCAGTAGCTCATAGAGCATTGCTTCCAACTCTTTCTCTTACGTCTCTCTTTCTAAGAGAGATTTCACCGTTCACTCATCATCATACTTGTAAATACATATTTTTAAAATTTCTGTTCCCCACCCCCACAAAGTACTGTAAGTCCCCAGGGGAAACAACAGCATGACTGTGTCATGTGTGATCCACCCATGGTAGGTTATCAACACTTTGTAAGCAAATCAGCAAATGCAGGCAACAGATTCCAATGGCTAGCTGACTGACTGGGATGGCATGCGGTCATGTGTGTGCCTCACCCACACAAGCTGAAGCACCACAGAGCATCAAAACCTACAAACCTGTGGGAGAGGCACCTAGTTGAACCCATTTGGCATCAGGAGTACGTGACAGCAGTCACCTAGGACCACTACTTAAAACCTAAACTTGTTCACTTTTTTTGGAAAAATATAAATATACAATATACATGCACGATAAACTGTTCCTCTCCTCCTTGTCTTCAAGGATAGGCAGATAAGCTCATTCAATGGAATAACTGCATCACAAATCCCCCTTCAAAGCTGTCGCAGGAGTAGGAGATGTGACAGAATGATTTTATCACACTTAGTCATATGAGAAGTCATACTCCTGTCTGTGAGTATCATGCTTGATTTGATGGCTCTACAAATCTGTTGTCACGTTGTAGTCCATGGTGAGATGATGCTATGGCAGGGGTGTTCAAGAAGCATCACACTTATCCCACAGTTCCCAGAACACTGTCACCTTGACTTCACTTTCAGAAGCATCTCCCAGTTCTGTTTCAAATTGCCCCAGCCCTGCACTTGCTCTGAGACCACACATGGCCTGCCAAAAGAACCAACCTAAACCCAAACAGCAAAGAAGAAATCTAGAGTGTACTGCTGTACACTAAGTGATTTTAAACTAAAATAATACTGGGATGTTCTCATCTACCTAGTCTAGTCTCTACTTTTAAAGTCGTCTGACTAAACATATATCTCCACAAGATTGATTTCTCCAGAATAGCATTTATCATCACACAATGAACATTTTAGATTTGAAGCTTCCACTCTTTCTTCATCACTCCCTGGTAACGATATGAAGATAGTATTTTCTCCTTGTGATCTTCAGAGTTCTGTCTGGGGGTTCATCTGATCATCAAATTCTCACATCACTGCCAATGGCTGCCTCAAAGAATTTCACATTCCAGTGGTTTCCATAAAATTGTAACTTTCTGTAGATCTACCCGCTGTCTATCTATCTATCATCTATCTATTGTCTATCTATCTATCTATCTGTCTGTCTGTCTGTCTATCTATCTATCTATCATCTATCTATTGTCTATCTATCTATCTATCTATCTGTCTGTCTGTCTGTCTGTCTGTCTGTCTCTCTGTCTCTCTGTCTCTCTGTCTATCTATCTACTTATGTATCTACCTACCTCTCCTCCTTCTCCTTCTTAAAAGTTTTATCCAAGCGTGTCCATATGTGGTTCTTTCCTGATTTCATAAACGGCACAGCCAGTCCTGGGACTCTGCCCCACCGCAGCACAAAGACTCGACCCATGTTTTAACACAGGGAAATATGGCTCCCCGGGATGACCAGCTATCCCTCAGAGCACAGGGCTCATTCGGAATCCTTAGTTTACATGGGTTTGCTCAATTCGTTTAGGCCCCAGAGAAAGCAGAAGAGGTAGAAAACTTCTACCCTTAGCCCTGAACAGAAGTCAAAACTTGCTGGGTTTTTTTTTTAATAATACATCTTCTGACACTCTCCATAAATTAAGAGGCACATAAAGCCCTTAAAGAATATGACACTTTGGGCAAATTAATGGACTAGAAATGACATGAGTGACAAAGACTACTTCTTCTGTGCAGTTGCAAACCAGCTTAGGAAACATATACCTAAAGCAAAAGGGAAGGCTTTTAATTCATCAAGTATGGGATGTATTCTGTTATATAAAATACCCATGACAAAAAGTCTTTAAAATAAAGAAAAAAAGTTATACAGTGTCACTTCGCAACCAAAACAGAAGAGGTGGGAGACAGAACACGAAGCTCAAATAGAGAGGTGAAATTTCTGGTCACATTTCTGTCAAGGACCTCCTAAGGGTATGTTTCCTGTTAGACAGTTTTTAATCTGTCGGAATTGCTTCACAAGAGGGAATACGTCTTCCTTCTTCATTTAGAGAAACATTCTAGGGAACAAAGAGAGGGATGTGTAGAAAACTTTCACAGTAACCTTTCTTTACAGTAGAATTTTATGAATTATCCCCCCAAAGTAAATCCCAGTTCTAAGACAGACCTGCCCAAGTTCCTTTTCATTTCGTCGTTGCATCTCGGTGCTCTCAGACTCATCTCGTGAGACCTTAGGAATTCCTGACACCCAGAGTCTGGGAGTACCTGAATGAAAAGTGAAACAGTGTTGAAATTCTGAAGCCTCAAACTGTAGAGGACTTGGATTTAAAACCTGGATAGCAATATGTAAGGGATACTGTACATAAAGGACACCTGCAATGAGAATACATGACTTGCTTAGCAAGCATGTGTTTGTATCTGTACGTATGTGTCTCTGTGTGTGTCTGCATGTGTGCGTGTCTGTGTCTGTATGTTTATGTATGTGTGTGTATGTGGGTTTGTCTGTCTGTGTGTGTGTATCTGTATGTCTATGTATATGTCTGTGTGTTCTGTATGTGTGTTTGTGTCTATCTGTCTGTGTATCTGTGTGTGTGTGTCTCTGACTCCCCATGGCTGGGATTATAGACATGTGTCTTTTAGCATTCCCAGCTTTGTACATGGATAGAAACTCAGGTCCTCATGCTTACGCAGCAAGCATTTTACCACCCGAGCCGACTCCCTTGCTTTGCAATTTTTGGTAACTCTTTGTTTAGTTTGGTTTGGGATTCCATTTCACTTATTATAGGTGTGATTTTTTTTTTTGACCTTCTGGTCACATCAGTTGGGATGTGGCTTCATGTCTAAGCAAGGACAGTATTTTTCAAGTGGCTGGAAGGCAGCTGCCAAATACTTCCCCCACTCAGGGCCCTGTTTTTTGTTTTGTTTTGTTTTCAACACCTTATGGGACCACTAATTGGAGTTTGCATATTCAACTGCCAAATAGCAGGCATTCCTTTGAAATGAGTGGAGCCCACACTTCCCTTCAGAGTCAATGAAAAGAGGAGGCCGGGAAGGGCCAGGGTAACAGACAATGATCCAGGGAATAAAGAAGGAATTCACTTACAGTTCTTTTATTTCCTCCAGAGGGAAAAATTGTAATGCATTATGATGGGAAAGTGTGTTCGTGATTTTAACCCTAAAAGCCATGCAGTCTTTAGGTGCCCCATCCTATGAAGCCACAGAGCCAGGGTGAAGCAGCTGAGAAGGAACTGGAAAGTGAATGTGTGCACCCATGCCTCTTGGGGACAGAGGAGGAAGCAGAGGACAGAGAGCCACATGCTCTCTCTGTGCAGAGATTCTGTCTACTTCACTGGGACCACACGTGTGAAAGATTTCGTGATGAAATCTAGGGAGGAATTTATAAAACAGTAGGGAGTGTGTCTGCAGACAGAGAATCCCCAGGTCTTCCTTTAACATCCATCCTTAAAGAAAGCTGCAGGTCAAAACTGCCTCAGAAATGCAAGTCGGGTATAATTTAAATTTTTAATGGAATGTACAATTTTGTAAGCAATCAAGGCAACAACAAGAAATGCATTGCCCGTCACAAATGGTTAAAATTAATAGTTCATTAAAATAAACTCAGTCTCCGGAGAGTCATTTCCAGTATTTTGGAATACTTACTTCTATAACATACAGTTATAAAATACGAAAGATCATCTTTCATTTTATTTGTTCTCTTGCTCTCCCTCCTCCATCCCAGTACCAGGAATTGAACCAGGGTTCCCTGTATGGTAGATCCCTGATCTTCCACATAACTAGCATTCCCAGCCTTGATATTTTTTTTTAAATTTGTATGTTAAAAATTAAAGTATCTCCACCAAGAAAGAACTCAAAGATTAATAGTCTTGATAAGAAAAAAAAATCCAAAAGTGAACATTTAGGAATTGAGTGGCAAATAAGATACTTAAATGATCCACTATAAGATTGGAGGGCAACTACACTGTTGAGGGCACTTTCTGTTCTCACAAAAGAGCATCCATCATGGGTGGCTCCAACCATAACTCTCTTTCTAGGGCATCTACTGCCTCTTCTGGCTTCTGAGGGCACCTGCACACACGCGGTGCACATACAGATGAACAGACACACGCACATACATAAATAAAAATGAACATAATTAGTGGAGTACAGCGGCAAACCCCTTTAATCTCAGCATTCAAAAGGCAGAAGCAGGCTGATCTCTACGAGTTTGAGACCAGCCCAGTCTACATAGGGAATTGGGGCTAATCAGGGCTACATAATGAGATTCTGTTTCAAAGTCAATTAATTAACTTTAAGAGATCAGCTATAGAGATAATGTATCATTTTCCATCTACGTTTATCTACCCTTCTATCTATCTTTAATCTGAGCTAACCTCAAACCAGGATTTATCCCTACTACGTGCACTGACTTTTTGGAACCCATTCTCTTTGAAGGGACACCTTGCTCAGCCTAGATATCATGGGGAGGGTCTTAGTCCTGCCTCAAAGCAATGTGCTAGACTTTGTTGACTCCCCATGGGAAGCCTTACTATCTCTGAGGAGTGGATGGGGGCAGGGAAGGTGGAGGGAGTAGGAGGATGGGAGGGAGTGGGAACTGGGATTGGTATGTAAAATGAGAAAAGATAGTTTTTTTTAAAATAAATTAATTAAAAATAAAATAAAATACTTTTAAAAAAGCAAATCAAAATGAAAATATGCACATCATTAAACTTAAGGGATATTAAGCAGATAAGTCCCAAAATTTAGAAGGTGCCCCATAGATCAATTCTTTCTGAGCATAAAGATATAAGGTGCCAGGCAAAGCGCTATCGATCTAATATGCACAGTGTAGTGGTTTAAATGAGAATGCCCCCCATAGAGCCATGTATTTCAATGTTTGGTCCCCAGTTGGTAGAACTGTTGGGGAAGGATCAGGAGGTGTGGCCTTGTTGGAGAAGGTGTGACAATAGGGATGGGTTACGGGGTTTCAAAAGCCCAAGCCATCCCTACTTAGCCCTCTCTGCCTCGTGGTCCTTGTGGATGAGATATAAGCTCTGGGCTACTGCCCCAGCACTATGCCTGCTTGCCTACTGCCAAATTTCCCACCACAGTGGGCATGGACCCACCTCTGAAACTGTAAACCCCCATTAAATGCTTTCTTCTGTAAGTTGCCTTGGTCACGGTACTTTGTCACAGTCATAGGAAAGTAGCTAAGAAGCACAGTAAGTTTATTTACTCTTCAGTTTATCTATTTATTTAATGGTGGCATTGTGCTGAAAGTAGGTCAGAGAACAAGATATGGGAGTGTGTTTTCTCCTTCTACAACGGGAGTCCCAGGAGTTAACTCATAAGTATCATAGAAAATGTCTTAACCCACTGAGCTGTCTCACCAGCCCAGCACATTATATTTTAAAGAACGAAAGCCTAAGAGACCAAAAGCAACCTTGCTTTTAAAATGGATGTACAGAGCAGCTAAAACTATAAGTTTGACGTGATATGAAGAGTATAACTTAGAGTAGACTGAGCCCTTAAATCTCTTTTGAGTAGGAATGACCATCACATCTGAGGGAGAAGAGACGGGTAGTTCTAGGGCCAAATGGCTGGGATTTTACAGGAATACCTAATCAGACCATTAATCTCCCTACATATCTATCCCCTGTGTGTCCAGACCTACATTCTTTCATAGTTCATATGCTGATATTTATGGGCAACAATCAATACTGCAAATCAGATCTCCTGGGTGACATTTTTGAGAGAAAGAAATATTAAGTAAACTTGAACTTCCTTTTTAAAAATATCAATTCTTGACTTGGGTAGGACAACGGTTAAATGTGCATTTATCCCTGCGTTCTCTTAGTTTTTTTGAAAAGAAACTTTCTGTATAGTTCGTGTTAGTAAAATGCACACTGATCATTGAGAATTCTACTCTGATTTCCTTTATTGCATCACCAACCTAAATTACCACACGGTTTGACTTCCCTGCATGATCGTAATCCTTGAGTCCTAAAGGTCAGATTTAGAGAAAAATCTAAACTCAGTAGAAAACAAGTTCTTTGGACTTACATAGGGATCAAGCCCAAACTGTTGCCCAAAGTGAACAATTGGAATTCCTGCTGAGGTTTCTAGAAGTCTCCACCACCCCCTCAAGTGTCCTGCTTTTCACACAGCTCAGCACTTCCAAACCAAGCCAGAATGAGGAGCCCTGAGATCCCTGTGGTCAGCCATTTCCCAAGTATTCCAAACCCACGCCTGGACCAGGACACTCCAGGAATCTCATCAGAGCCTTGACCCCAGGAGATTTCTAGTTCCATTTCCAAACCATAGAGGTTTGGAAAAGACCTCCTTGAACCTTCGAATGGCCCCCCTTGACTTGTTCATCTGTTATGGCAGCTTCAAATGCTCACCTAAGACCATCGGCATGTTTTACTATACTGCAAAGCTAATGGACGTCATAAGAAACTTGGCTGGGGCTGGTCAATATGGTTCAGTTTAACAACCTAATAAATATATTGGAATAAGCAGTGAAAACAAAATTACAAAGACTTCCTTGTAGCTTGGCTGTGGAGTTTCTTCAGCCAACCTCAGCCTTCACCTCAGCATTGCACAAAGTTCAGAACCACTAAAGCAACAGAGAGGTTGGGCAGGAGAGTATAGTTCAGTGATGAAGCTCTTGCCTGGCATTCCCAAGGCCTTGAGGTTGAACCCCAGCACCACAAATACACACACCAAAAAAAGAGGTTAAGTAGATTTAAAAACACAACTAGGGTTAATTCCAAGGTATTAGCGATTTTCGCTTCAGAGCCTTAGAAAGGGGGATAGAGGAGAGTTCACTGTGTAATGATTTCATAAACCCCTAAAATTTAGACTTCTCTGGATCTCACTGGTAAAGTAACACTTAGATGACGTCCTTTAAGGGAGGCTGTGAGATGGCTCCGTCGGTAAATGACCTTGCCACACAAGCTTAAAGACCTTAACCCATTAAATTAAAAAAAAGGGGGGGCACGCATGGTGGTACATTTCTATTAATAAAGGCTCTTGTATGGACATGCTGGGTGATATGTACTGTCTTTTATATTAGCCATGTGAAAACTTTCACTGTGGCCCTAGCTATGGGGTTATTAAGGTAGCAAAGGGGTTCCAGGCTGACTTCAGTGTGGGCAACCCAGTGGACACTACCAACTCAGACACTCCACCAAAACACTTTCAGTTAAAAAAAAAAAGTAAAAGAAAGAAGAGCCAGCTGTGTTCTCAGAGCAGACTCCTGGAAATCTGTAGAGAGGTGGGTCTCCTGGGTGCACAGCCAGCCAACCTGGCCAAATCAGTTGAGTCCTAGTAGGAGACCTTGTCTTGAGAAAATAAAGCAGACAACTCCTAAGCAATGACATTTCAGATCAACCCTTGGCATCCACATGCACATCCAGATACACACACCCGCATGAACACACACACACACACCATTAAAGGAGCAGATGAAGTGAGCCTATGGCAAGAAGAACTGTATGTCTCTTTATGTCTGTCCTGGAGTCTGCTGGCTTTCTTTGTTCAGGCACACATTCTGCAGAGACAGACAGACAGACACACACACACACACACACACACACACACACACACACACACACACACACAATGAGAGAGAGAGGAGATAGGTACACTCTATTATGAGACAGGCCTTGTAACTGGTTTGAATATACACTGATAAACTTTCTGTCTCCAGAAAGCCTACCATCTTGGTGGGGAAATAGAAAATTGATCTAGGAGGAGGGGAAGTTGGAGGAAGGAGAAAGAGGTCAAGGTTGTCGTTGGTGCTACCATAGAACGAAACAGGACTCGGTGGTAAGGAAATGGCCGGCGAGGCATGGACTCATAGCATTAGCTGGCTTTTTAAATTTCCCCTCTGTCTTTCTCCACGCCTAGGAAAGTCTTCTGATTGTTGTACTTGACCTCAATCAGTTTCACATGAGCTCAGGGTGCTCTATGACCCTTTGAAGAGCCTGTCCGCCGAGCAGGACACAGAGTTTCAGAAAGGTGCTGGACCACTGACAGTTAGCTCTGGACGTTGATGCCCTGGCCAGCTTTCAAACTGTCATTGCATTTCCTTTTCTGAGAAAGGTCACAGCAGAGGTTCTGACAGAGTGATGCTGTTGATATTTAGACTCCCGACTTCCTTGCCTGGCTTCAGTGGAGCTGGAGGCCAGCCTGTGAGCAGGAAAGCAGCCTGGTTGCCATGGTGGATGGTGTCCTGACAACAGACACGGGTCAGGTGTCTGTTTTTGATCTCTCAGCCTTGTCAGCGGCTCTTGCTGGAGCTGGTCATGTGGCTCTTATTGGCTCACCTGTGCATCCTTGGGGGAACAGCTAAGAGCCACTCCACATGCCTCTCTCTCTCTCTCTCTCTCTCTCTCTCTCTCTCCCTTTCTCTCCCCCCTCCCTCTCCCTCTCTCTCTCTGGAGAAACTCTCCCCGTGAGTATGGTTTACTGTAGTCAGTCTGTTGTAAGAATGTGATTAGTTCTTCCTTCTTTACAGTACTCTCTACTGAAAGTGTTGGTTATTGACAGTGCAGGTGTCCTTTGCATGCCTTGATAACACCACATCTAGGGCCACAACCAAGGCCTTGTGGTGAATAATGTAAAAGAGACAGTAACATCATGTGTAAGTATATTTCTGGGAGGCTTTAGGTACCATGCAAATGACAGGTCCCAAGATTACAGGTAGTAGAGGCTTTCTCTTTTTTGTTTAAAGAATGGAGTTGGGTTAATCTAAACATTTTATTTCCTTGGTCACAAGATTAAAAGCATCTCTAGTAATATTCTGGCGATAACGTTGCAAAATTCCACAGACTGCTTAGCATTTGTCTTCTTGCCATTCTAAGGGCTACAAGTTGAAGCTCAAGGTGGCTGTAGCTCAGATTTCCTTGTGTCTTCTCTCCTTGGCTTCTAGATGGCCAACTTCTTTAGCATATAAAAGGCCTCATCTTCAAATACGTCACATTCTAACATGACGCTCCAGGCCACATTTTACATACACATATAGTATAAATCTACATCACACCATCAAAATATGTCTGAATACATGGTCAGTGTCGCAATATATACCATTTTGGCTGAGAAAATTAGCACACTTCATGAAAACTCATTGTGAAAGAAAAATGCAAATCAGAGATAAATGGAAGTCCCCCAGAAACTGAGGCAAATAGAAACCGCTCTTAGCCTTCATTCCTCAGTGGAGAATTCATTCCCGTGTCATTCCTGGGAAGAAGGGGAATTTGGACAAAGCTAGACTTCTTTCCTCTCTGTAAAATTACTCTTCATTCACTCTGAGGAAGGAAAAGTTCTAAAGCAACTTTACAAATTCCAGCCGGAGTTTTGTTAATGGCTTTGATGCCTTCCCGCCTCAGACTCACTCAGTCTCTGGCTTTTCTCTCTCCAGAGTGCTTTTACTTAGCCATCGTAAGAGCGTGTTTCTGATGCTGTTAAGCTCGAACTGTGGGGAATATTAAAGGAAAGCGGAATTCACCAAGAGTGTGCTGATGCTGTTAAGCTCAAACTGTGGAGAATATTAAAGGAAAGTAGAATTCACCAAATTATCCTGAGCCTTTCTGACATCTAGAAGATGGCATGAATTCTTATTAACATTTTAAGATTTAAACGTGTTGGGCCAAGCCTCACCCTGCTGCAGCTTCTCTCAATAAAAGCAAAGTATGAGAAACTGGGATGCCCAAGACTGGAGATGACTTCTCTTGGCACATACTGAATGAGATAGTTTAGAGATGGCACGGTGGCTGTGACACACTCAAGGGAAAGATGTGTTGGAGCCCACAAGACAGAATGCGCAGCTAACAGACCAATAGATAGATCCACAGAAGTGTATCTGTACACACCCACACGGAACAACCCATTTTGCAGAGCTGTGGGAACAGTTGTCTGTATATGGAGGCTGCTTGTTCGTTCCCAGCTGCCCAGATCCAAAACAATCAACTATATTATTTGCAGTACTGTTTGGCCAATAGCTTAAGCATATTTCTGGCTAGCTCTTATACCCAAAATTAACCCATTTCCATTATTTTATATTTTACCATGAGACTCATTGCCTACCAGCAGGGTTCAGGCTGGTAGTTCATGTCTATCTCCTGCAGCAGCTCTATGGCTTCTCTCTGACTCTGCCTTCTTTCTCTCAGCATTCAGTTTAGTTTTCCCACCTAGTTCTATTTCTGCTAAGCCACCGTCCAAAACAAACTTATTCATTAACCAATAAAAGAAACACATAGACAGAAGGACTTCCCACACCACTTGTCTCTTGGAAAAGTCACTATCATATCTGTAAAAACCTTGTGAAGCCATGATTCTTCCCTTCAAAATGGGATTCATTCCCAGAACACCTCAGAAGTGTGACTTCTACACAGGCAACGAAACCACCTTGCTCCATTCCACCACACCATGAGGTCTTGGGGTGATGGCGTTCATTCTTTGTTCTAACTGTAAAATTTACATAAGTGTCAATCCCACAAAATGACCTGCTAACAGACCACCTGGAAATTTCTATAGAAGACAGGCACTGAGCAGGAAGGCAGCATGCCCCACCTTTGCTAGCAAACAAATCTGGGCGTCCCCAAAGCTGGTTATCACCAAAGCTATTAGATGAGGAGAATGGGTGAATCCAGGATTCGGGGATGTTTAGTAACTTTATCTAATGGTTTGCAATGTCAGGTACTTCCCCTAGAATGCTGGCTCTTTCCTGGGCCACCTGTTCCAGAACACGGCTTTGTCAGGTTCTACCTGCTCCTCTTTGTGATTTTGATATGTATATTATCACTTGCCTATGGAATTTTCTAAACATGTCTATAAAAACTAGAAACCTCTTGGAGATCAACCCTTAACAACTTCTCCTCCTCCACGTCATCGTCTTATTATTATTATTATTATCCCTCTTCTCCTTACTCTCTTCTTCTTTCTTCTCCTTATTCTTCCTTTTACTCTTCTTCTTCTTCTCCTCCATGCCCCCTTCACTTAATTTTTCCTTTGCACAAAAAATAAAGAAGATGCAGAGGTAATGTACTTGAGTTAATTTTTTAACCCTCAGATCCTAGCCTGCCACAGACATCCAATTCTTGCCCTGAGAGGGTACCGAGGCTGGTCTCAGATAATGATGCTCCTTTCCTCTCACCCAGCCTCACCAGGATCAGCACTGTGCTATATTTAATGCACCTTTCTGGGGTTTGAGTGTTCGAATTTGCAATGGTGATGCTTTATCTTTTAAAAACATCATCCTGTAGCTTGGAAGTGACACGTGCTTGCTGTGTAAGCATAGGCTGTGAGCCCAGGTCCTCAGCACTCATAGTAAGACGTGGGTGTTGTGGCTCATGCTTACAGTCCCAACAATGGGAGACAAAGACAGGAGGGAACTCGTTGCCAGCCAACATAGCCAAGCAAGGAGCTCCAGGTTCAGACCTTGTCATGAACAAGCAAATAAGCCATCTAATTCTGAGTGAGGTGTGAGTACACATTGCCATTCAGGGCTCCTACCATGCATGCTGCTTCATGACTCGATTTCATCTTTTCTCTCTGCTTCCCCTCTCCTCTGTGTGCAGCATATCTCATTCAAATGATCTCTGGGCATGGTTCTCACCTTTGAGAAGAATTACCTAGGAGACATAACAAGTTCTTTTAGGATGCTACCTCAGAGGAGGCATAAAAAGCAAACTGCAGCCCCAACTACATGGCTCCTTTGTGTAACATGCTGATCGTGTGTATTACTCTTTGCATCCCGGTCCCCGAGTCTGTGTTGTGATGGTACAACAGCCTTTATAGTTGAGGGGAAGGTAAATATGGAAGGCTAAAAGTACCTCGTTGTTCCCCAAGCCCAGGACAAGTAGCAATAAAAACTGAATAAAACCACACGATTAAAGGATGAAAAGGAAGACATCATCAAACAAAAGGTACATTTGGAGGATGGGAAGGCAGCAATGGTTAAATTCTGTTTACTTCTATGAGCCACCAAGTTCCTGGACACAGGAGAAGGCTGGATCAAGGCAGCTTGTTTGTATTCAGTCCTTAGAAAGTCACAGACACAGAAGGCAGCAAGGACTACTAAGGAAGGTAGCCATGGAGATGGGAAAACAGACTGATACATCCAGACATCTTCTTCCCTCACACACCTCCAAGCATAACTGCTCTTTTGCCTTGACAAAAATGTTTGTTCTCTAAGGAGAGTGAGCCACAGAAGTGTTGGACAAAGGAATATGTGGAGATCAAGACAAGTTTAGTGTCTTAGTCAGGGTTTCTATTGCTGCAATGAAACACCATGCCCAAAAAGCAAGTTGGGGAGAAAAGGGTTTTTATTTAGCTTATACTTCCACATTGCTGGTCCTCACTAGAGGAAGTCAAGACAGGAACTCAAATCGGGCAGGATCCTGGAGGCAGGAGCTGATGCAGAGGCCATGGAGGAATACTTCTTACTGGCTTGCCTCTCTTGTCTTGCTCAGACTGCTTTCTTATGGAACCCAGGACCAACAATCCAGGGATGGCTCCATCACCATGGGCTGGGCCCTCCCCAATTAATCGCTAAATGAGCAAATGCCTTATAGCTGCATCTCAAGGAGGCAGTTTCTCAATGGAGACTCCTTCCTCTCTGGTGACTCTAGCTTGTGTCAAGAAGATACACAGAACTCACCAGTACAGATGGGGACACCATTCTGATGCCATTAAGATGAAGGCAATGTGTGAAATGAGAGATCCTGAGTTTCTTCTCTCTAGCCACCCAGGAAAATGACCTGGCGGTATTTTTACCTGGTGAACCCCAGACAAAAATGCGCAACTCGCTCTAGGTCCCCAACATGAGTGAGAGTGAGATAAAGCACATGACTGCTCTTCCAGAGGACTTGGGTTCCATTCCCAGCATGGCATGCGATAGTATTTCAATCGCTACTAAAAATTTAGGTGTTCCCAAATACAAAACTTTATAAGCGCATTTTGAAAATTACTGTGAAATTTGGTGATATTCCTATGGCTCTGTGCATTTTTAATGATTCAAAAGCACAGACTATTGCACTTTGTTGTTAGCTGAAATGAACACGAGTGTGTCTGAAGTTTCAGCCTGCCACATAGGTTTCCGTGATCATTAAAACCCAATGGAGTCATCCATTGCTAATTCAAACCTGGCCAGGCTTCTTGATTCTAATCTCATCCCAGGGTGAAGTGAGGTTAGCCACTGGATGGAATGTTCAGTTCAGTCCAATGCGAGCTGCTTCCAAGCTCCATGTGAGCTGCATGCTCAAGGGTGCCAGGTGATGAACTGAAGAGAGCGAGAGAGAGATCACATGAAGATGACGTCTTACTAATGGCACGTGATCCTCTCCTGAAAAAAAAAATACTCAGCTAAGAGCTGTCAACCAGCTTCCAAGATGTAACCTTTCACTGTATTTCGAAGGAGAGCTCATCAGAAAAAGAACCTGATACCAGGGAAGGCTAAATACAAGCTATACTTCTCTTTAAAAAGATGCTTGGTGGACAATTGTTTTCTTCAACTGTCTTTTCAATAGTCACCTAAGACCAGACAATCACAGCCCATCTGACTCAAGAAAAAGGAGCAAGAGTGCTTGCCTTATAACCTTGGTGACCAGACATTGCTTTGTTCCCCACGTCACGAACTCCCTAACATAGCTCATTATCAAAGAAAACATTGACATCTGAGGATCTTGGCTCCAGGCATGTGGTGATACCACAAGACTGTCTTAGAATGCAAATCGTCTTTAAAAAAATTATAAATATCTTGAAAGGGAAAAAGAGTTGATCTATAAAGGAACAAAGAAAAGGAAGAAGGCGCTGTAATTTTAATTAGCAATATCTACACACATTGATGTGTTAACATCTGCCCCATTTCTTTGGGCAATGTAGACGAGACAATAAGGATAACAGTTTATGCTCAGAAGGGCCCATATACATTTTAAGCAATAATACCAAACATTTTAAGTCCATGAGCATTTATTGGATTTATTTTAAATAAAAAGATAAAAGTACGCCAGGTGGTGGTGGCACATGCCTTTAATCCCAGCACTCGAGAGGCAGAGGCAGGTGGATCTCTGTGAGTTTGAGGCCAACCTGGTCTACAAGAGCTAGTTCCAAAGCTACAGAGAAATCCTGTCTCAAAAAACAAAAAAGAAAGAAAGGAAGGAAGGAAGGAAGGAAGGAAGGAAGGAAGGAAGGAAGGAAGGAAGGAAGAAAAAAAAGTACAAATTCTAGGACCCAGAAAAAAAAAAACCTTCAGACATGTCTAAATGGACACACATAAAAACTTACATAAATGGGATTCATAGCAGTCAAGTTGATGTCGGTCCTGGAAATTAAAAGCTCTTAAGCAATTAGATCATTTCTATCAGGCTTGGGAGTACTCTGGCTTTTTGTCCTGGCTTTTAATACACTACTTTAAACACTCAATTTATCTGCTTTACACACTAAGATCCTATCTTTAAGCTGTACTACTTGATACAGAGGTTATTATCCATGTGTTTATTTAAATTTAAGTTAATGAAACTTGAACACAAATAAATTTTGCACTGACCAATATGTTAGTAGCTCACTAGTATGACTGACAGGTGCCAAACAACACAGAACCATTGTGTCACTGTAGAGTTCTACCGGAGTGGGACGTGTTGCAAAAAGATGTTTTTTGGACGCCGATCACTGAAAGGCTGGGGCTTTATCTAATCACCTGACTTTCCCAAGTATTTCAAATTTTGAGGCTTACCATCATCATAATAGGGTTAAATCTTTGGTAGCCATAAGTCACAACTCTGTAATAGGCTATTTGGATGAAGGAACCATAAAGAAAGACAACGGACATTATTTGCAGGGATTTCTCAGAGAGCATGGCTTCCAGCTGCTCTGATGACAAAAAAAACAACAACAAAAAAAAAAACTCTCCTTAAGGCCATGTTCCCTTGAGCCATTTCAGCCCTTGCTCACTGGGAATGAGTGTGAGAATTTAAGGGTGGGTTTCCCGCCCCCACTAGTTTGAGATGCATCACACGTAAGCATGGGAAAATCACTCCAAATGTCAGAATATAAATAAAACAAGGACAATCAGAGAGCAGCAGGGTCTGGGAACCGGATCTAACCAGTCACCCACCTGCAGTTCCCCAGATTTTAACACCATAACGACGGGGGTGGGGCACAGTGAAGAAATAAATCTCCATGTGTTTAGCATGATGTTCTCAAGCTGATCAAATAACCCCCTTCCCCTGCCTCTTGGGTCCCCTAGTCCCTAGAGAACAGAATACAAAATCAAATTCCAGATTTTTTCCATTAATTTGAGAAGACAAACTTTCAATTTTTTAGAATTTATGTTCAGTTTGAATAAGCACCAATAACATCCAATCTCAGAAAAGACTCCCCCACCCTGTCACCAAATCTCTGGGGGCTAAAAGTTTGACAATGAGAACGAACATTTCTAGAGATGATTTCTTATCCTTCCTTCTTCCACTTAAGTTTTCGCTTCCCCCAAAATGGCCTTTGGGGCTTTCGTTTCAACACATCTTCCTCCAGTTCCAGTGGAAGCACAGAAATATGAGCAGAAAAAACTAGCAACACAAAAAGAGATTCTCAGCTTCTATGGGTTTTCCAAACGGTTTGGTTTGATGTGAAGTCTGTAGGAAGACATGAATTCATTTCTCACTTGTGTGACATGTTTTATCTCTATTTTTTTTTTGTTCTGTGGGCCCCTGTTTGTCACAGAGACCTACCCAACTGTCATCCTCAGGAATGGCCTTTGGAAAGGCTAAGGTCTTTATTTTTAATTTGTTTGTGTCTTTGCTAGATAAACATTTGTTCGGCAGCTGTTATATCCTAGGGGAAGAACTAAGTGCCATGTTTACAAATATTAATAAGAAATGGCTCCTGTTAGCCAGGCGTGGTAGTTCAGGCCTTGTGATCTCAGCCCTTGCCTGGAGCAGGAAGATTGCAAGTTTAGGACCAGATAGGCTACACAGTGAAGACCTGGTCTCAAGAAAAGGAAGGGAGTGAGGGGAAGGAGGAGACAAAAGGAAGGTGAAACTAGGGGATGGAAAGAAAGGGGCTGGAAGGGAAGATAGGATGGGAGGGAGAAGAGGGGAGGAGAGGGATGGGAAAAGGAGAGGGTCATGTCTTTAAGAAGCTCTAATGGAAAGGAGAAGTACTGTATGGTGATAAATGCCAGGATGGAGCACTATACAGAGGAGCATCATCCACTGCACAATGAGTGATGAGCACATGGTCCAAGAAAGCTTCCTCCAGAAGAAGGTATTGGGTCTGCATTTAAAGCATAGCTATAAATTCATCTCGCCATGAAGACCGGTAGTACTATCTCAGCACAGGCAAGGGGAGGAAAGTTGAATGCTTGAAGGCAGAAAACCAATGCGGTGGGCACAGTTGAGTGAGAGGCAGTGAGGCTGGAGAGTTAGACAGGGTCACACTGGAGTCAAGGCCTCTGTTCCTTGCTGTGAAACAAAACTCTTCAAGAGTTGTCAACCCGGAGTAATAAGAGTGTGTCACTGCTTCAGAGAAGTCCATGTGGCTTAGTTGCAGGGGATGGGCAATAGAACAGGGGTGAAGAAAGAGGAGCTGTCAATGTGGTGCCTTAGAGTATAAATGAATGTCTCAGGTAAGGGAGTAGGAAAGGTTTGGAACCTCAGTTTCCAAGATGATGACAAATGGAAGGTGGGAATGGCTTAAGAGACAACTGAGTGATTAAAACATGAAGTAGCCATGTAAGAGGCATTCTGAGGGACAATGACAATTAGACTCTCTACCCCATCACCTAAGTTTGCATAAAGATTCTTAAGACAGGAGAAAAAGTGTTTTTTCTATGCACGGCACAATTAATTCTCATTACAAAAAGTTGCTCCTCAGATCAGTGTTCTGTTTCCTAGACTTCAGTCATTCTCCCAAAAGCACAAACAAGCAAAGAAATCCAAGATATCATGGCATCTTTTGCTATGTTGAATATTTTTTAATTGTGTCACACAAGACATTTCCAGCCACTTAAACAACTGTGTTTGCTGAAGTTTGGTCTGTGCTGGGCACCAACATACAAGACACAGAGAGCCAGGCAGTGTGGTAATACTTTTCTTTGGGCAACCATATCTCTCTCTCTCTCTCTCTCTCTCTCTCTCTCTCTCTCTCTCTCTCTCTCTCTCTCTCTCTCTCTCTCCCTCTCTCTCTCTCTCGCACACGCACATGCTCGTACTCAAAAAAAATCCCAAAACTGACATGGACATATCTTATTAATTATGAAAGTTTAGCCTATAGCTTAGGCTTGTTCTTAACTAGCTCTTATAACTTAAATTAGGCCATTTATATTAATCAACATTCTACCATGTGGCATTACCTCCCTTCCATCTTGCACCCCCTGTTTTCTTTCTGTGTTGTGGTGTCTCCTGCTCGCCTAGGTTTCTCTTCCTCTTCCTTTCTCTCCCAGGAAGTCCTGTCTCTATATCCTGCCTAAGTATTGGCCATTCAGCTTTTTATTATACTAATCACAGCAATACATCTTCACACAATGTACAACTATCCCACAACAAGGCAGTACCTACTAAGTACTGTACTAGTAGGCTGAGGTGGGAGGATTTAGAGTTCAAGACCTGCCCAGGTTACATAGTAAGACTTGGTATTAACCACCCAAGTAATAGTGGGAAGAAGCGGAGAGGAAGGGTGGAATTCAAATTCTCATGAGCCCATTTGTGTACTTTATGATTTATGCTTTTTCATGTTTATTGGCATACCTCTAGTTATGGTCATCGAAAGTCACAGCAACAGCTCTCAAACTGTAGCATAAATAGGAATTTCATAGAGGGCCTGAACCCCGAGTTCCTGAGAGCCACTAGTGTGCGCCAGCAGCAATCTCCTGTGCTTCCAGCTTGGCTAGCCTGAGACCCGCACTCTGTGAGCCATCCTTGGACAAGATGGAGAGAGTGCAGCTGTGAAGCAATGCCAGTATTCACGGCATAGAATTGACGTCAGTGGGAATTACACAGCCCTCAGAGGTGTCGTGAGGTGACTTTAAGTGTTTATGCACGCTTGCCTCCCCCAACTGTTTTTCAGTTGATTCCCCGATGGGCACTGCTGTTGCTGTTTCCTCATGAGTTGCCACAGTTACGGCTCCTGATGAGGTCAAACAGTCCCCACTGGGGATCCTTGCCAGCTGGGAGCCAACGTTCCTTTATCTGAATTTCTGCTGTTCTCCCTGCACTTAAAGGATGAATAAACCGATCGCCTAGTCATCAGGAGAGGGAGGCAAGAGCTGTTGAATATTAAGAGACCCTGGAGAGACTGGCGGTCAGCTCAGGGCCAGTCATGCGCTTAGCCTGGACCACAATAAAGATAAATGGGTAAGAAACTGACTTGTACTAGCATTGGGACTCTAGCGGCTCGGTAATTGCTATGCTGATGGTTCAATATTCTGTCTGTGGGTTCAAATCATGGCTCTTGGATAGGCGAAGTCTTTTTTAAATACTACTCGGCTTTTTGTGACTTTTGCCCTTAGGTATATACCATTTTATTTTTACATAGGAGATGTTCAAGCTAGAAATTCTTAAGTAATTCAAGTATCAGATGAAGAAAGAGTAGTGGAAATGGAAAGAATGGGGCAAATATGAAGATCGTCAAACAAATAATAAAAGACTAGGTTTCTCCAGCAGGGGGTTGTGAGGAAGAGATTGATTGCAGGGTGAAAAAAAAACCTGAGGTTTATACCATTGGGTTTGCTTGTTTGCTTGCTTGTTTGAATTAAGAGAGTGACGACATCAGTTCCTGACATGGAAATTGTAGAGAGATAGAGAGATTGGTTCATGTTTAAAAAAAAAAAACAAAGCTAAGCTATGTTTTACAGTTGACCATGAGACAGCATAATAAAACTTTTAAAATATTTGCAAATCCATAGCTGGAATTTTGGTGAAAATGGTGTCTTAGGTGATAGTGGTGGGAGATCCTTACTTAAGTATTACTAATAATTGATAATTAAGACTTTATCAGTGGTGAGCTCACCAAGACAACTTCAATGAAAGGTCGGAGGATTGAGTGATAAACTCTAATATTCCTTCCAGAAGGACAGATTATTTCTTAAATATGTATTCCCGCATAGTGTTTCTGCGGATCTAAGTGGTATTCCTGGAACAAACCTAAGGCTAAACGAAGCTCCCCAAGCTCCCACATATAGTCCCGTGACTCTGCAGATGTATACACATACCTGAGGAGGAAGCCTGACTCCGCTGCATGGTTTCATAGTTGAACTAGGTGTTTTCAGGCCTCAGAAAAGCATAAGAAAGCAGTCTGCAGTGGCCTGTTAGCTGCCATTAGAATGTCTGCAGATCTTCTTTTCCTTCCCATATCTTTCATGCCATGTGACACTGTGTGGGAATTCTTCCCAGCCACATGTGAAAGCCTCCCCTGAAGTTGGAAACCCAATGGTTTGGAAGAGATATTTGAAATAACTCAAAGTATACAGTATAAACAAACTGGCCTTTTAGTATGAAGTGTACTAAATTAAAGAGACCAGATGCTTTGGTTGGCTTGGATCAGTCGGATTATGATTGGCTCTCCTTCACTAACCATTTTCTTCAGGCCTCCTCACCTCCCCCTTCTCCCTCCCTCCTTGCCTTTTTTCTCTCTAATGTTTTCTCCTCCCTCACCCCCCCCCATTTCTTACAAATCTATAAGCTCATCATTCACAGCAGACATATCTTCCTGATAGCAACAAATGGCTTCTGGAAATAAGATTATGAATTTAAGTTGCCAAAATTTGCTTGCTAGAGACAAGGCCTAGAAGTGGGGATCAGACCTTCTAGTATGTTCTATGTAGGATATGGAATCACACATACTAGGATGTTCTAAGTATGATGGGGAATCACACATTCTAGGATGTTCTAAGTATGTTGGGAAATTTACACTTTCTATCATATTCTAAGTAAGATTTTCCTGTGTAACAATTTTATTTGACTTAAAATATTAAGCAGTAATCCCTCCTACTTCACTGCTACTAAAGTGCATTATAAGATCTCCAAGAAATCATTTCAGCTCCTTCGGTCTGTCCTCTCCTGTGAAGCCTACCAACCTCCTGAGAGAGAGAACCAGATCCAAATACCCCATTTTATTAAACATTTAAGGATTCTCCCTAGAACTGAGTGTTTTTTCCCTGGCACAGAAACAAGTAGTGGCCAAATCTATACTACCTCAAACAGAGTGAGACCTTGGAACATTCTAGTTGGTGTGGATTTAAATCCACATTCACCTGAAGTGACTGGAGAACCGCTTGAGGAATGTGCTTCCAACTTGATATCTGAGGGGTTCTGTTGCAGGAGGGGAAATAAAGAAGAAAGTGGGGCTAGGGAAGAGAAATGCCACACAGAAAGCTGATGGCAGTAGACCCAGACAACATTAATATGCCATATCATTGTGATTAACACGCCATATAATTGGAGGCAATTTATGTGTCTGTGACTTAAGATAAACATTTGTAGTCTGGGAAAGAGGGTTGATGGTAGTGTAGCTAAAAGAAAGACCTGGGAAGCATATGTGCATAGTGTTCTGTGAGTGTTAGGTGTAAAAAAAAAAAAAAAAGTTGCCAGAGCCAGCAGTGGCCTTCTGTACAGTGCACGAAGGAACATCAAAACTGATACGACTTCATCTTCTCCTTTTAGAGAGAGAAATGTTCCTTGTGCTTCAATAGATCAGTCTCAGAGTGCAGTTAGTTCCGATCAGTTCAGGGGTGGGGTAAATTTCATTTTCAAGAGAACCGTCTAGAAATTCTGCATGGCCTCATTTTGTCTCCAAAGCATCCATTGCTACCACCCTTCCTCTCTCCTTTCCCAACCAACTGTGGACCACTGTGGCTTTGTTCTGGCATGCATGGGCTGGGCACCTCCTGGACCTGAATGTTTTCCTGTGTTGTTCCCAATCCTGACTGATCCCGACAATAATTCTTTCAAAGATGAAATACTGTACTAAACACATTTTAAAGATTCTAGCATCGTCATTGACCTCCATATCTTCTTTCTTGGTTACGGTTTTCTTGCAGCCGGGGTTTCATAAAATTCTCTTTGTGTTTTGGTCTGTCTTGTTATTAACAAGGATTTATGCAATACAAAGACAAAACCTCCTCCACTTTCTCTCCTAGATTATTCTAGTTTTTCAAAACTCATGGGGCAAATGTGTAGTCAAAGAAACCTCTTCGCGTCTGGCTGACTGTTGGCTTATGGGATCAGCTCGTGTCTCCAGGCAAATAAGGGAAAATTGGCTTCCATTGGTGAGATCCTGGCAATACGGAGGGCACAGTGCTTAAGGGAAAGAAAAGGAGAGGGAAGTAAGAGAAAGCAGCCGCAGCCCTGAGAGGGAAAAAGGGCAGTGAGGGCTTTCACCCGTTCTCAGGACAGCTTCACTTCTGATCGTGGGACATCTCGTTAGAAGTTGAACTTACTGCGTTTCCCAACCCCCTGGAAGTTCTCAGCTTCACAGTATTCTAACCCACTGGGCCACACTGAAAAGCAAGGGTCACCGAGCTGTAGAGGCAGACCAGCACTGTACGGGATCAGTTTAAAACCCACCCATCTGCAGTGATCATTACATCCAGCACTTGAGGACTGCTTTTAAATTCTCCTCTGCAGAATGTCTGTCCATGAGAGTCTCACAGGGGCACCTATCACCCAGGTTTTACAACTAAATGTGACGTTGTATTTGTTCATTTCCTACCCAGCTACCTCTAGCCTTTCTCAAGCAGACGGTTGCTCTGCGGCATTGCCAGGATCCCTCCACAACACCTATTTATTAAAGGAGGGCTCATCTCGTCATTCTGCTTTCTGTATTTGGAGTGTATGCCTGGGTAACTGGGGTGATAAAGCGGACACTTAGTGACACTTTGAGGCCTCCTCTGCCGTAGTCTGATCATCTTCTCTGCATGAGTATTCTTTTCCAGGTATACCATAAAGTGCTGTAGCAGCAGGCTGCTTGTTTGTCCCGGCCACCCACAACTGAAATAATCACACAGAAACTGTATTAATTAAACCACTGCTTGGCTCATTAACTCTAGCTTCTTATTGGCTAACTCTTACATATTAATTTAACCCATTTCTACTAATCTGTGTATCGCCATGTGGCTGTGGCTTACCAGCTAAAGTTCTGGTGTGTCTGACTCTGGCAGCAGCTCCATTGCATCTCTCTGACTCCAGACTTCTTTCTCCCAGCATTCAGCCTAGCTTTCTATGCCTAGCTAAGTTCTGTCTTGCTATAGGTCCAAAGCAGTATCTTTATTCATTAATGGTAATCACAGCACAAAGAGGGGACTCCCACATCAAAGTGGTATGTGTTATCAATATTCTAATTTTTTAATGATTTAAAAATGTCTTTTAAGATCTTTGTCTTTTTCCTACCCTTTCTATCTTTGAAGTCACTTTGGTCTCACAGTGGAACTTTACAGAAAGGCACATAACCCAGTATTGGCATGTGTGGAAAGCTAACCTCCTTTCTCCACTACACAATTACAATCATTAATGACAGCCTTGAAGCCCATCAGACTATGAGTGTGCATTTCACCCTGGACTGCTATTTACTTCTGATTTTTTTTTTGTTTTTGTTTTTTTAAGCTAAGGATGAAAGATACAGATAAGTCACTCAGAATTTAAAAAAAAAATAAAAAAGGTAAAATGGAAAGTCTTGTTCCTAGGGACTCAGCAAGAGCTTGAGAATGTCAGCAACTAAGTCCATGCATACTCAGGGCCAAGGTAGAGGGAGCAGCTGCTTCCAAAGAATATTGCTAAGCCAGCTGTTATGCCCATTGGCACAAGAGGGTGCCAATCACCACCCAAACTGTGGGAAGCAGATGCCAGAGGAAAGGGCCCTTCCACATGCCAACTAGAGAAGGCCCTCGTTGTTCTCGTGTGTCCAGTTTCTGTCTGCAATTAGTTATACACCCTTCACTTGCGGGTCACCCGTTCTCCCATCAGAGGCTGGGGTACGGGTGGCTCTCTCTCTCTCTCTCTCTCTCTCTCTCTCTTTCATTTTACATTGCTATAATCAATAAGTGTGCACTCTAGATGCTAGTTGTGGCACAGTTAGGCATTTCATGTTGATAGATGGTAAGGCATGAAGGAAGATGAAGACAGCTAATTCAGGGCATTCTGTGGATGAGTTTCCCAGAGCTCTCTGTGAACTGGACATGTTACTAATCAAAAAGTAGTACTTCAAAATATCCCCTGGAAATACTGTTATGTCCAAGCAGAGAGAGGGCAGAACATTCCTGTCTGATTTATTTAACCTCGAAATAGAAAGAACAAGAGAGATTTTACTCCCAAATTATTCTAACATCAATTAAGTCAGATCCAGAAATGTAAGTCCTAGTTAGATTTTTGTTTTTACCATATATAAGCCTTGGGTTGCTTGTTTTTAAATCTAAAGGCATTAACCTAGACATACTATCAGAAAGCAATAAGCTTCAGAGAGCTAGGGAGGTGGCTCCAGCCGTATAGCACATGAGAACCCGAGCTCAGATCCAGCACCCTTGTCAAAAGCTGGGTGGTAGTGAGAAGAAAAGGATGACTTTAGCTCAGTGGCCAGCTCTGCTGCTCAGTTGGTGGGCTTCAGAGAGAGATCTTGTCTCCAAAAAAAAAAAAAAAACACAAATGAAGAATGATAGAGGAACATAGCTAATATTCAACCTCTGCCTCCGCCCTCCACATGCATTGTGAATACATGCACACACATGCACACATGCATAAATATGGACACGTGCATGCAAACACACACACGTATAGAACACAATAGCATCAGTTCAATCATTCCAAAGCTTCTTATTTAAATATTACACAGTTTTCTCCTGAAGAGTAAAAAGACCACCAGCAGCAGCAGCAACAAAAATCCCTAAATGTACACTCCTCACTTGCCTATTTGGAGGGCAGTTTTCTGTGTGCTCCTTTAGCGAGTGCGATGCAATGTGTATCCGATACAAAGTTCTGTTACGATTGATGCAGAAGGATCTTTCGCTTTTAGAGCTATCCTAGGAATATGAATAGTTTAATACATGAAACAATTACATTTTCCATGGTTTCAACAAGTCAGTGTCAGTGGGAGAAAGTCTTTCCCCTGAGTCACACAAGGGACAGTGGGCAATCAGTGGCAAATCTGTAAGAGCATCTATCCTATTGCCAGTATACCAGTGTCCCCAGACCTAAAGACAAATGTCATTCTGAGAACAGCTTCCAACCAAGCCAGCAGGACAGGATGGCGATGGAAGCTAAGGGAGACTGGGGGAATCGGGTTCCGTGCAGGAAATAAAGAACCAAGTCACTCTCAGGTTGCAGGGTACCGCATGTTATTTCCATGGGGAGGGGAGAGATGAGAGGATGCCATGCAATGTTGAGCAGAAAACCCCATGAGAACACAAGATACTGCAGGAAAGCCGCTAACACAATATCTATTAGTTCACAATATCCATTAGTTGCAGCTTTGTTCTGTGGTTTTGCTGGGTTAGATGCCCCGACCTAAGGAGAGGACAGGCCACGTGAAGATAAAAGACAGGGACACATTAACGTGTTCAAAATGCGATGCACACCACCACACACGTCAAAAGGTAAAATAGACTTAAAGTAAATTGGACAATCGGCATGCTATGCCCAGAATAGGGAAATCTACAGGTAGATGGAGAGTTGGGGTTTCTTAGTGCCTTGGATTAGACGCTGGAGAGATAAGAAGGTAACAATGAAGGGGTCCAGAGTTTCTTTCCAAGTGATGAAAATATTTCAAATTGACTGCGGTAGTGGTTGCACACGTCTGCGAATATACTAAAATCATTGAATTGTGCGCTTAAATGGGTGGGTTGTGTAAGTATGTAAATTAAATCTCCATAAAGCTGTCATTGAAAAAAAAATGGGAGGTCATAAAATGTGGTAGGGTAGGGGAGCCAAAGAAATAAAAGAAGAAATAAATATTTCAGGAGTGGATCTTCTTACCCCGGTCCCAGGCCTAGTGTGTACTTCTTCGCAGCTACTCACAGAGAGCTCTAAAGTGTCTCTGTCCACCTAGAAACAGCGGCACAAGAGTCATTGTCTCGGGAAAGCACGGACGCCTCGCCCTCTGCTCCATCCAAAGCCTACCCACTCTGAGGGAGCCGTGAGCGTGTGCGGGATCATCCGCCTTTTCCCCCAGACAAAAGTGCCTCCGTTTACAACAAGACGCATTCTGGAGTAAAAAGGGTAGACGTTCAAGCTTGCCGAGTGTCTCTCATAAATAACAAAAAATGATTGGCACCGGGCAGGCTTCACCAGAGACTAGCGCATTTATAAGGTTTTTCTGTTTGAATTTATTACAAGCGGCCAATAAATAAATGGTTCCACGCTTTCAAAAAACGGAGAAAATGGAAGACTACTACAAACAAGCGCGTCTACCTCCTGCAATTTGGTCCATTTCCCCTGCTCCCTTCTCGGAGAAAGATCCAATTGTTCACTTGATGACCCTGGTACCCAAGATATTTTCTTTGGGACCATCTTTTGAATATTATTTTTGCATAAAGCCAAGTAAATGAACGGGGAAGTTGAAAAGCATAATGAGAATGTTCCATCGGCACTCTTGTCGTTTTCTGGATGCCGAGAAGCAAGAAATGAATGCAAACAAGTTTGCCAAAGGGAACACTTGATGCCTCTTTATATAAGGCATATTCCCAAGTGGGAAAGGTGCTAGGATAAAATAAAGTAGCAAAATATTTATTGAACATTTCAAGTTTGTGGAATATATTTACTACACTTAGAATCTTTACTCTCAAAGATTCACATTCTAAATTGTGTGCGTGCGCTTCTCATCCCAATTTTCTTTTTTTTTAAATTTTATTTATTTATTAAGGATTTCTGCCTCGCCGCCTCCCATTTCCCTCCCCCTCCCCCGATGAAGTCCCCCTCCCTCATCAGCTGGAAGAGCAATCAGGGTTCCCTGACCTGTGGGAAGTCCAAGGACCACCCACCTCCATCCTAGAGAAGCTCATCCCAATTTTCTATCTTTATTACAAGGAAAAGATACGTTCAGATGTTCAGAATGAACGACAAATATTCTGCCCCCCACCATCTTCATGATAACCATAGTGATTGCCAGTGATCACAGAGACCCTCTGAGATGCTGCAAGACACTGGTATATTAGTATTAACCTTGAATGACCCAGAAGGGACAGCTCACTTTATATCACCAGAGATACCATTAGGATGGTAGTAGTATGGATACCATCAGGGATGGTGCCCTCTCTTAAGGTAGAATAGCAGGGGGTGTTTCTGTGGAGCCACAAGGAAAGGTAAACATGGGTAGAACTTCAGTGTTGGAGAAAACAGCAATGCTAAAAGTTCTAGAAAATACCCAGAAGGAATCCAATTTCTTCTCATGAATTTAGAGAATACATCCTTTTATTTGAAAAGATGGCATCCTTCTGGAAATGGCTCCGTAGATGCTAGACTAACAGTAGGCCTTCTGACTTCACCGGAGTTCCCTCCGAATTTGAATTGTGACTTATTTATAGTACATAACATGAAATGTGTTTGCTGTGTTTTTAATCTTGTCAGTAGATACATCTTAACAGTAGTGTATTTTATTTATTACTGTTACAGTTTTGCTTTGAGTGTGAGGATGGGTTGTTGTTGCTGAAGTCCTCCCTCAGCTTGGGTTTGGCCAACTGGAGAAAGCGTGGGCCAGCCACAATCCATCCGAGCAGGCCACACTGGAGGGCCTTGGGTTTGGCTGCACAGCTGGGCTTCTCCTTGCAAGGCCAAGAGGTTGTCTTTCACCGCAAACGACTTCCCTTCCTGTCTCTGTCTCCCACTCCTTGCTCCCAAAATCCCTCTCACCAAACAAACGGCTTCGCCACTTTTTCTCTGTTTGTTCCCCTGGCCCTTCCTTTTGCATAACCTTTAAGAAGTTAGCACTTTGCATTTTCTATGCCCTTTAAAAAATACTCTGCCTGTCAATTTGTTCCACAAATTTCTCTTAACTCCCTAGAGCAGTGAGAACCAGTGCCCCCAAACCGAGCGCGTAGATTCTAAGACAGAATTCCCAGCTGAAGGTGGCACCCCACACACCTTTGCCTTGGCCTCCCATGGTCTTTTTATTGGGGTGGGTGGTTTGAGGTGTGTCCTTTAAAACATGTGCTCAGTGACAAAGTGGGTTATGCATCTGTAGTTCTCAATAACATCTCCCCATTGAGGTCACTGGGAAAGCTGTAGAAACTCACTCCTGACCAATGAAATCAGAGTATCTGACTGAAAACAGATTCTACGCACCAAGTACTGTAAAGATTACAGATTGCACATAAGCCTAGCCAACATTTACAATGATACATGTGGTAACAAATATATCAGACATGAAAAAATTAAACAGCACTGTAAGAAAATGTCTCCAGGATATCATCTGGTAGCGTAAACTCGTCATTGTATTATGTTACTCATGGTGATATTAATCTCTAATAACAAAAAGTCTGAGTATAATAGACTCATAGTGCTAGTCAGTGAACATCAACTGAGAATAAACAATGTTGCTTATTTTTTATCTGCAAAATAAACATTTTAATATATTTGGAATCTCTTTTTCTCAAATTTAGGCAGGTTCAGTTCTCAAGCTCAGTTTAAAACCATGTAATTGGATTTAAACTTCAAGAATTTCTGGGTTCATAAGTCACATAGGGTGGAGTGGTATGGGGCAGATCACCCCAAAATAAAATGTTGTCATTTTCTTAAAATCAAGGTAATGTATGTATGGATTTATCAAAAAGAGATTCTAAAAAAAAAATATACAGCTTGCTTGATAAAGTCAGAAAACTCTAAAAGACAAATTTATTGTGATGGGTAATTATTCAGTTAATATTGTTTATACAATTTGTATTTGTCTATTGCGTACTTACAAAGTAATAGACGATGTGGGTGGATGAAGTCAATCCATGGCCCCCTGGGCTATAAACCACTCTCTGCCTTCCTCTCTGAAGCCAGGAAAATGACCCTTCTCCAGGGGTCTCTGTGTTCACACAGTCCTCAGGAGAGTGTGCAACTGATTATTGAGGAAAGCACATCGAAGGGTAGGGAGTAGAGTGAGAAAGGACAGAGTATCCCGCCTGTCACCAGTGGAATAGGACATTCAGTGTCAGGTCTTACTAAAAGGAAAGGTAACATGTTCCTCAAGCAGACTCTTGGTGGTAAAGAGCACGTTAATAATCCCTTCTCAGGACCGCAAGGGGTGCACCCACACACTGAGACAATGGGGATGTTCTATCGGGAACTCACCAAGGCCAGCTGGCCTGGGTCTGAAAAAACCTGGGATAAAACCGGACTCTCTGAACATAGCAGACAATGAGGACTACTGAGAACTCAAGAACAATGGCACTGGGTTTTGATCCTACTGCACGTACTGGCTTTGTGGGAGCCTAGGCAGTTTGGATGCTCACCTTACTAGACCTGGATGGAGGTGGGTGGTCCTTGGACTTCCCACAGGGCAGGGAACCCTGATTGCTCTTTGGGCTGACGAGGGAGGGGGACTTGACTGGGGGAGGGGGAGGGAAATGGGAGGCAGTGGAGGGGAGGAGGCAGAAATAAATAAAATTAATTAATTAATTTTAAAAAAGTAAAAAAATAATAATAATAATCCCTTCTCAGCAGCACAGCCAGCCTGAGTGTCTAAAATCTTTAGGCAGATCACGTCACACTTTCTCAAAACTCTTTTACGTCTTCCTACCTCACTCCAAATCCTCAACTCTCTGCCACCCCTCGCCTCTTTCTCCATTCAGGCTTTGTCCATCCAGACTGTAATTGAGATCTGTAATCGATTTCTGGTTGTGTGGCAAAATAACTAATAAGAAACAATTGAATAAAGAAAAGGTTTATTCTGGTTTATGCTTCCAAGGGAAGCATTTAGTCATAGTGGGAAAGGCACAGCAGGAGGAAAAGTAGGGTGGCTGATCTTATTTCTGGTCAGGAAGAGAAGTAGAGAGGCCTACAAACCCTCAGTGATCCACTTCCTCTAGCAAAGCTCCGCCTCTTAAAGGTTCCACAACCTTCCCAAACAGTGCCACCAGCTGGGGACTCAATGTTCAGACACATGAGCCCAGGGGGACAGTTCACATTCAGACACAACAAAGAGCAATGCCTGGAACATTAGAGCTGTGTTCCCCAAAGTTCTACAGACTGGAAGGTCCACAAGCAAGGCACCGACAGACTGTGTCTGGGGAGGTCTCTCTGTCTCCTCAGATGGTACCTTCTGTGTAGTTCACACAATTTATATTACCCTTCAACATGAATTTTGGGAAATGTCCTGGTTAAATTGGGGGTCAACTTGATACACTTGGGAAGAGGGAATCTCAAAGGATTATCTGAATCATATTGCCCTGTGGTCATTGTCCGTGGCCATTTTCTTGATTGCTAAGTGATAAAGAGGGCCCAGCCTACTAGGCAGTACCAGGCCTGGACAGCTGGGCCTGCCCCATACAAGGAAGGTAACAAGGACGTAAGTAAATGAGCATCTCTTCAGACCTGGCTCTTCTTATTTCTCTCTTGTTACCTCGTCGCTATCTCCTTCTGTTTACCAGCGTCCACCCCGCCCCAGGACTTGCCTTAGTCTGCTATATCAGTCCCTTACTGTCTTACATACACTCTCTAAGCCTAGTACGGTCATGCCAGGCAGTTTCAGGGCTCCTCCCACAGCTCATTCTAATGTCTGCTTCAAGTCACCCAAGGCCCACCTTCTTAGACCCCCGCCCTGTGCAAACTGCAGGGCATCTCCCAGGCATAGTGGAGGCCCCCATGCCCTGGCTTATCCCTTCCCCGCTGCTTCATCCTCTGCATTGCCTGACTTCCCTATAGAAGGCAATTCAGCTGGTGGTTTTTCTTTATTATCAGTCTTTCCTCTAGATTTGAGCAACCTCAGCCCCTTAAGGGCAAACGTGTTTTGTCTATTACAAACACGTTTTGTTCATTAGCTGTTGTAATCTCAGAGTCCATAGTAGGACCTGGAACATAGGAAACAATGGAAAACATGCTTGAGGAATAAGTACACAAACATCCAGTTGGTGTGCAGGACCCCCCCCCCATTAAAACCTGATACATAAACTTAATTGTACAGGATAAGAATACCAAGGGTGAGGGTACCAGTGAAATAAAATCAGGTTCTCTAAGCTCCTTCCTATACTAAGATTCTAATTTAAACATAACACACACATGCACACACACACACACACACACATGCACACACACCACAGAGAACAGTGTACACCTATCTATCCCCAGTCATCTCAAAATATACTTAGAAAATATTTTTCATATAAAAACAAGTTTGAGAAATGCTGTTTGATCTCACATGCTTGGATATATACTGTACATTAACATACCGAAGAATCCAAGAATTCTTACAACTGAAAAAAAATGTTAGTTTTGTTAAGCTTCCTCATTTCTCAAACACATCTGATTATAAGACCCTCTAATTCACACAAAGTTTAATTGTATATCAAGGAATAATGTTCTTGCTTTTAAAGCACTGCCTTAGACTTTTATGATAACACCAGTAATATTATTTTCTTCACATACGAAGTAGAAGATTCATTGGAATTTTGATGTTATATGTTTGATATTTATACGGCAATATTAATCAGAATGTTCCTAATAAAAAAAAGCATTATTGTAAAATCATTGGCAAAGCATTTAATCCATGCGAGTTCACTTGATTTCTACCTCCTCTGGGATAGAAAGGCAGATCTTACTATTCCTACTGAACAAAACATGAGATTTAAAGAAGCCCAGAATGGGTAAGGACACAGCTAATGAGTGTCCCGTTAAGCTACTTCCTTTGAGGTCCAGTTCTGCATACCATATTATCTCAACCCTCTTCAACAATGAATCTCAGCTCTCACTTCAGGCCAAGGCATCTCTGAATAGGATTGTTCCCATTAGTTAAAGACACAGGCTGCAGGGCCAGTCCCTTTGGTCTCACATCTGGCTTCAGGCTTGCTAGCCACAGGCAAAGAAACTTCCCATCCTTGTCTCTCACGGCATGGTCCTGATGTTAGTATCTATCTAAGGGAGTTATTAAGGAATTAAATGAGCTCATTCGTGGAAAACACTTCAAACACCACCCAGCTCACAACCGAGGGCTCAGTAAGCGATGGTCATTACTACGGAAATATCAGTTACTGTTTCTAATGACAACATGATGTTCTATAACGTCGGTATAATGTGATGGATCCCACCACTTCCCTACCAAGTCCGGTTTGTTCCATCTGTTTCCTTTCTGAAAAACAAACAAAACAAATGAACAACACTCGGAGCTTCAAAGAATCCCAACTGCCACAGAGGCCTGGAATGCAGAACCTCAAATGTTTCCCGGTGCTGAGCCGGCTCCAAGGGTGAATGTGGTGGCCCGATGTTCCCTCTTATGGTGGCAGGCTTGGTGTGGAAGTCTCCTAAGAATGGGCCATCTCATGGGACCGAGAGTATTTCCCATCCGTGATCATCAGCATCTTTTCTTAGAGTATTTTGGCAAGCTTGAGCTTGTTCCCGGCCAGAATCAGGAAGTCCAGGAGCACGTGTAAACAAACAACTGCATGAAAATGGTCTCCCTCAATGCTTCCGGTTTGCAAAGCTGGAATGGGTTGTATCTTACTAACAATATTAATTCTTGTTGATATGCCCAAATTCAATGCTTCCAGTTTGCAATGTTAGAATGGGTTGTATCTTACCAATAATATTAATTCTCGTTGATATGCCCATCTTCAATGCTTCCAGCTTGCAATGTTGAAATGCATTGTATCTTTCTAATAATGTTAATTCTGGTTGGCATGCCCATCTTATCCTCCCAACAAACACTTTTCCTAATCGAGATTTCCATTAGACTATTGTTTTGTTCTTGATGTATATCTAAGTAATAGAAGCGATTAAACAAGTTATTATTATATTTTACAACATTCCACAGATGTAGTCATGACCTGGACTGTTCTTTCCTCAGAGCAATTTTCAAATTATATTTTATTATTCATAGGGATTACTGCTGTTTTTAATGCCAACATGATGCTTCCTAAAAGTCTCGTCATTTCGATCATTATAGACTGTAGTATATAATAATATATACAAGCAAATGCTACGTATAGATGAAGCACCGCTTGTTGAAAACCTATGGCGTTCAACTTCTCAGGACTAGTGAGATGGTTCACCAGATAAAGACTCTTGTCACCAAGCCTGGCAGTCTGTACTTGATCCCAAGGACTCACACAGTAAAAGAAAAACAATGCCCCGGAGTTGTTTCCTGACCTCCTTAGAAAGTCTGTGACACACACACACACACACACACACACACACACGTACACACACACACACAGAAATAAAAATTCTTAATGTAAAAAACAGACGGTGAAGATTTTTTTAAAGGCCATGAATTTGAAAAGGGATGAACAGAGGTTACATAGAAGAGGGAAGACAGACAACAGGGAAACTATGCAATTCAATTTTAATTTAAAAAACTTACAAATACATAGTAAAGCAATAATCCATTTATCACTGGAGTCAAGTACAGACTGCCAGGCTTGGGGACAAGTGTCTTTATCTGGTGAACCATCTCACTAGTCCTGAGAAGTTGACAGGATGGCCACAGAATCTAATGGACTTTATCCAGTCACTATCCCACCTGCTCTTTTTGTTTGAATCTATGTATTTTTAATTTTTTAACATAGCAAACAAAATAATAGGTCTCATTGTGACATTTTCTTTCTTTTTATTTATTTATTCATTAAAGATTTCTGTCTCTTCCCTGCCACCGCCTCCCATTTTCCTTCCCTTCCCCCAACCAAGTCCCCCTCCCTTGTCAGCCCAAAGAGCAATCAGGGTTCGCTGCCCTGTGGGAAGTCCAAGGACCACCCACCTCCATCCAGGTCTAGTAAGGTGAGCATCCAAACTGCTTAGGTTCCTACAAAGCCAGTATGTGCAGTAAGATCAAAAACCCATTGCCATTGTTCTTGAGTTCTCAGTAGTCCTCATTGTCCGCTATGTTCAGCGAGTCCGGTTTTTATCCCATGCTTTTTCAGACCCAGGCCAGCTGGTCTTGGTGAGTTCCCGATAGAACATCCCCATTGTCTCAGTGTGTGGGTGCACCCCTCGCGGTCCTGAGTTCCTTGTTCATGCTCTCTCTCCTTCTGCTCCTGATTTGGACCTTGAGATTTCTGTCCGGTGCTCCAATGTGGGTCTCTGTCTCTGTCTCCTTTCCTCGCCTGGTGAAGGTTAATATTCAGGAGGATGTCTATATGTTTTTCTTTGGGTTCTCCTTCTTATTTAGCTTCTCATTCATAATATGATGTAGGATGTCCTTCTGTATATATGTTGCTTCATTGGCTAATGAATAAATCTGTTTTGACCAATGACTTAGCAGAATAAAGTCAGGCATAAAATCCAAACAGAGATATATAGATAAGGGTCATGGAGATGCCATGTAGCAGCCAAAGGAGAAAGACGCTATCCTCAGAACCTCTCTGGTAAGCCACAGCCTCGTGGCGATACACAGATTAATAGAAATGGGCTACTTTTTAAGATTCTTACTAAGAGTTACTTAATAAGAAGCTTGAGCTAATTGGCCAAAACAGCTTTATTCATCAACCAATAAAAGCATCCTATGTACAGAAGGGCATCCCACATCAATAATTTCTTCCCATTTTAAAATCGTATGTGTTTGAGTATGTGCACATGCATGTACCGTTGTCAGTCCTTGCTTCTACCTTGTTTGAGACAGTCTCTTGTTCTCACTGTGCACACCAGGCTAGCTGGCCCAGGAGCTTCTGGGGATTCTCCTGTCAATGCCTCCCATCTCACAGTAAACATCCTGGGATTATAGACATTCACTATGCAGACTGACTCTGCCTGGGTACTGGGAATCTAAACTCTGGTCTTGACCTTGCAACCTCCCACCCAAGCCATCCCTGAGTCCTGTTTCTTTAGCTCGGCACACTCTCTTCTGTGGTAGAAGTTTGTTCTCCTCCCACACCGTGGCTACCCCTTCCTTACAAGCCCCTTGTGTTGCAAGACAGTAATTGCTACTTGAGTTACGAACCGCTGAATCTTTGGTTCTACCCCCTCCGCGTTCCCCTCATCAGCAGCTTCACATAGGCCTATAACTTTCTCCTTTTTTGTATTTACTTAAACTTACGTTGTAATTTTTCATTACATTGTTAACTTTATGTATTTTTTTTCTCAAACTTTTTTTAATATTCCATAGCTCTTCTTGATTTATGAAGTGATTTCTGCTTCCTAAACATTCTCTCTGAGCCCAGACTCCTGCACATTTCTCTTTGAAATCTCAGTAGTACGCTCGGTGTAGCCAAAGTCGAGTGAGTGAACTCTTCCCCCAAGCAAGGTCTCTCTGGGATCGTCTTCTTCTGTGATTACACAGTCAGCCACATATTTCCTTCTTCCTCTGTCCTGCCATACAGTTCCTCATGGCATCGTGTCTGTTTATCCCCACTAACATCTCTAAGATCACCCCAGGCACCTTCACCGTCCTCAGCTGCCATCTTCTCTCACCTACTGCAGTCGCCTCCTAAAGAGTCACCCCCCATGGTTTCTCACCTGGTCTCCTGCAGTCACCTCCTAAAGAGTCACCCCCCATGGTTTCTCACCTGGTCTCCTGCAGTCACCTCCTAAAGAGTCACCCCCCATGGTTTCTCACCTGGTCTCCTGCAGTCACCTCCTAAAGAGTCACCCCCCATGGTTTCTCACCTGGTCTCCTGCAGTCACCTCCTAAAGAGTCACCCCCCATGGTTTCTCACCTGGTCTCCTGCAGTCACCTCCTAAAGAGTCACCCCCCATGGTTTCTCACCTGGTCTCCTGCAGTCACCTCCTAAAGAGTCACCCCCCATGGTTTCTCACCTGGTCTCCTGCAGTCACCTCCTAAAGAGTCACCCCCCATGGTTTCTCACCTGGTCTCCTGCAGTCACCTCCTAAAGAGTCACCCCCCATGGTTTCTCACCTGGTCTCCCACAGTGATCCCCTAGAAAATTATCACTCCTCTGGCAAGGTGAAGTCCTTACAAATTTCTTAACATGAAATCAGTCTCTTCCGTCCTACTAGCCAAAGTTGCAGTGCTGTGTTTCTGAATAGGCTGTCCTGCACTGTCCCCTCCAGGAAGCTAAGCTCCATAGGTTAAGACCATTTGTAAGGTTTCTAACCATAATGTCCACCCTCCACAACTATCAAGTACCATCGGCATCGCTTATATTAAATAAGATTTATAAAATGAGAGGCAAGCACTAACTTCTTTTTATGAATTCTCTTTTTCTGTGACTGGCACAACTGTTTAATTATGCAAATACAGGCATGTATATTGTCACCTATATACATATATAGGCCATATATACATATCTAATATATGCATATGTATGTCTTTCCCTGAGGCTTGTTCTCCCTCGTCCCCAATATTCATTCACTGACTTTCTCAGTATCCTTCTCTTTCCTACTCTTTCATCTCTCTCTTCCCCTATAACTTCTCCCATATATATGAATAAATTTTTCCCCCAGATATCTAACATGATCATCAGATAGAAAAGCATCTTTCTGGTGATTTCTGAAAATTACACTTCTAACTTCAATTGTTTATATGTATCCACAGAAATCTTGCTTTTTGGAAACCAAGTATGAGATTCAAATACTTCCAAACATTGTTCTAATGTACAATTGCCTTTTAAATGCAAAACCTGTGTTTATATTAAAAATCAAGACTTAAAGTTACATGACTTAAAAAGTAAACGCTTCTCTTTTCATTCAGATGGAACCGGTAGGAAATTGTTTTCATCTAGAGCATTTTGTGAGATATTTATATCATTTCAGAAAGTTTCACAATGCTTCTGAGAGAGGAACCTGAACCCAGCCCTTCTGGAATAACTGTTAGGTTCTTTTTCTGGTGGATGCTGTACTTACTCCTTGGCCTGTTTCTCTTCTGGCCTGTCAATTATCTGAGGGCCAAGAAGCTAGCTTAAGTACCCTTCTGCCTCCCCTTTCCCTTCTACTCTCTAACATTTGGTTTAATGTTTCACACGATCATTTGATGAAATGAACCAAATTAGCACCCGCTCCGAGCCAGCTTCAGAACTGGCTGGCTGACTCTCAATTCTTAAAAGCAGAAGAAAATTCCAGGATAATCTTCAAGTCACACTACCTGGGCCTCAGGGCTCCTGAGCCAAGGGCAGCAGTGCACGTGCCGTGGACTTGCATTGCTGCTGGAAAAAGCACTGCTCTCCTCAGGGCATAGTTCTCATACCCACTTCTCTTCACCAGGCGTGCCCAGCAGAAAAAGGAACAATACAGACCTGACAGATCAAGCCCGGATCATTACCCTGAACACCATTTTGAGTAATCCTCATTGAGAATAGGAACAGTGAGCTCCCAGCCTGGTCTAATGTGACTCAGTCACTTACCCTAAGGGAGGTTGTTATGGGGACCTCAGACATAGCAAGTTGTCCTGACAGCTGTTGATGCTTAGAGAATCCTTCTAAGTCTTAGGGTAGCAAGAGGAGGGGCCTCAGAATATCAGAAGAATAATCCCCCGAAGGCTGGATTATTTGAATGCTTGTTACCTGCTAGGTATGGTGTTGAGTATTTTGTATATAGACTATCTACATAAAGTAGCAGACTTGGCTTTGGAGAGGTTCTGGGGGCAAAGGCATTGCTCTGGAAGGAGCACAGAGCTTACTGTGTGTGAGCTTATTGCAAGTGAGCTTTCTTACTTAAGGCAGACCCCTGGCACTTGGTCCCTGAATAACCTCAGGTTGTTCTCCTCAACCCTTGTAAGAAACCTGGTTCTGTGTGTTCTTTTAAGTTCTTCACCATCTCCTTGGAATTCTCCATAGACATTCCTGCTGCTTCTTTTTCAATAACTTTTTTATTAGACTCCTGTATTCCCAGGGATTGGAACTTTTTTCCTCTCTCCTATTTTCCTCGGAAACACTGTCAAGCTGAAAAATGAGAGCGGCTCCTGTTGCTATAGTCTGGGTGCAAACCTGCCTCACCTGCTCTGGAAGCTGAAGCCCTGCTGTTTACATGCTTACCTTCCCAGCATTCAAGTCCTAAAATATATATTTGTCATCAGGTGTTTAATAACCCTAAGCTAAGGGTGCAGAGTGCATTGCTTGGTAATAGTATTCTTTCTTTTACACATGCAAAGAAAACGTTATTTTGCTTCTATCAAAAGCCTGGTTTCCAGATACCTAACTGTCAGTTTCTTTTTGCTACATAAATGTTTTTCAACCATGACCCAGAACGGCATAGCTACTAAAACTGAGCCGTCAACAAACAGCAATCCTTCTCCTTAGGCAATCTGACGAACAGTCCTCTGCCAGACACAGCCTGTAGCACGCAAGAAACTTGAAGATGAAGCCGAACCTGAAAGTATGTGCCCATGACCCCAGAAGTTGGGGGGATGAGGCAGGAACATCCTGAGTTTGAGGTTTTTGTGGATGACATAATGAGTTCCAGGCCAACCTGAGCTACATGAGACCCTACCCTAAAGAATAGCGGAAAATTAGAACCGTCTGGGAAAAATTTGGGTCTAATCAGCCTCACCGTTTCTCTTGTGTAAGACAAGAACACTCAGACAATACTCTCTGTCTATGTTACGTATCCAGGCCATTTGTACTATCCCAAAGGTCTACAGATGATTAAACTATACATCCAACCTTCCCTTGGTTAAGCTGGTTGAGCATCCATGGAGAACTCGTTCCTTTAACTAACCCTGAAAGTAAACAGTCTTGCAACGCAGGCAATGCTGTGTGGTAACAGTTCATGTCTGGGCTGTGGGGATCTGGTTCTCTGTCTTCATTTTCCTGGAGACAGCAGCGACATGACTTTCTAACGTGCACAGGCTGCTCGAGGGAATGAATGACTTTCTGCCCAGGCATTGCTTTCTCCACCATGTTCGGATTGCTCTAGGGTCCCATGTTTTTGATGCCACTGCCATCTTCTTCCAATTCACTGTTGACACCCTTGCCATGACTCCCCGTCCCATGCTCCCTGAAACCCGTCTCTAGCAAGATCATTGTCACCATCCTTCTTCTTCTCAGATGTCCTAGGAGCACGGCAGCCACTTCTCTGTCCCTGCCTTAGGCCCTCTGCTCATCCTAAAATGACCTTGGCACCACTGGATGGGGCAGGAGTCTGGTCCTTGTCATATGGCCCATGTTTCAGCCACTGTGAGTTGTCATCACTGTGGGTCTCCACCCTCCCTGCCAGTTACATAAGAGGCCACATCAACGTTTGCTCCCTAGCACCGACTTTTATTAAACAGACACCGTGTGAGAGGCCAAGTGGGCAAGAAGTCCATCCGGAGCCATGTCCCCTGGGAGGGTCAGGGACTGTCTCTGGGTCTTGGCTCCCGGAATGACTCAGCTCAACCCTCTCTGCCTGTGTCTGCAGCCTTCAGGACCAAGGACGACATGTTATGTTTTCAGCTACGTAGGAGCAAAAGAGCAGCAGACCTTTCAAAATAAGAATTCCCTTGCTGTTTGCTTCCTCTTGGAACACAATGAAAACGGACTGAGGACACGACTCTGAGCTGTCAGCGCTTCCTCCCAGCTTCCACCGCACCTTTCCTCTGCCAGGAAGAAAATAAAACAAAGCTGCTGGAGTTAAACAAGGGCTTAATGAATAGTCAAAATAATTGTTTAGCTTGGATATAAGGCCCTCCGCAAACAGATGATTGCCCAGACCGGGGGCCAGGAAGAACAGCCCTACAAGGCTACAAGGACACTACTTGTTCTGTCCTGAGCGCAAAAGCCCAGTGGCCTTGGCTCTCCTGAGGACGCCCTGACTCTCCTCGCCAGCATACTGAAGCAATTCAGCCTCAGAGGGACTCATGGAAGCAAGAGTGGAAGAGAACTTTCCGTATAGATAAACATATGCTTAAAATGTCCATCTTCCTCCAATAGTAAGAAGGCCCGTGACAGGGCATGTCCAGTTTGCTTTTATTCAAATTCATGTTGAAAACTTTCTAAGATACATGCTGCCTCTTGCCTTCCTGATGGTTTAAACATGATTTAATTCTCTCCACAAACATTTGCTACCTCTGAGGGCTGTCACGCGGTTTAAGAGTCGTCAGGTCCTCAGACTATAACTGAAGCCGTGCACACGGAGGCGTAAGCCCTGAAGCTGATTCTGTCTGCTACGGCTATTGTTTGGCATTGCTCCTGTTGATGTTTTCTGTTCTGGTTTTTATCTAAGTGTCTTCCATAGCAACGTGTTTGCTGCTGTCTCTTTCCACAAAGGTGGGGGTTCCTCATAAAAATTCTACTTAACTGAGAACTCAAATAAGTTCTTCACACACCCAATCAATGCCGCTGAGTGATATTTCTAGTAATAGTCTTCCATTCCATACTGGGAAGGGATAGACAACCTGTTGATCCAGAACAGCCATTCCTACTGCCATTCTAATTCCTGCAGCCATTCTTGCTGAAATGGTCTTGGAACCTAGTTAACTAAATTTTGGGTATTCAGTATTCAGTCTGCAGGAATTATGATGGTCATGTCCGTTATTCATCATCAGATAGGAATCAGAGCATACATTAGACCAGGAAAGGCTAATGTTTAACAGTCTGAGCAATTTTCAATGCAGATAACATAGGAAAGATGTCAAGAACACAGACTCAGGGTCAGCTGGGTCCAAATGCAAATTCTTACTAACCTCTATCAAGTGTGCACGCATCAAATTTCCATTGACTTTCATTTCCTCAGCCACAAAATGTTCTGATGACAACAATATTAATAACAATGAATGATAATAATACCTACCTCAAATTGTTGGGTTGATAATAATTGATAATGACATAATGCAAATAAAATGCTCAGCACAGCCTAAGTAGCCAATAAATGTTGGTCATATTATTTTCACATATTGTAATGTCCTAACAATGAATCTCATAAAGGGGACAAAGTTCCTGTGATTATGTAAGTTAAATTGTATAAAACTGGACTTCAAAGTAATTATAGGCTTGTCTAGTGTATGTATGTGACTGTAACAACATGCCGGTCCTATGAGCACAGGAATCCCCTGATTCCTAGTGTGTGTTTCCCCCTCCACCCTCTCGGCTGTGTATTGTTCTCCTCAGTTTCCTTAAATCTAAAGTCTTCCATGGCATGGCATCCCTGTGCCTCGCATCCATAGATGGGCAACAGTGATGAACCCTGATCAAGGTTTTAAATCAACATCAATATCACACGGAAAATTTTTCTCATAAAATTCTGAGAAAATGCTACCCTCATAACTACAAATTCAAAAGCATTTCTTTGCATACTGAAAGAAAATACTAAGAGAGAAGTCAATTCAAATAGCAAGCTTAAAACCTCTGGAAAAGCCCAAGGTGTGACTAAGCCCAAAGGTCAACAAAGCCACAGACCCAAATGGCTTCACAAGAACACTTACAGTCTCATCCACGGTCTTAGTTAGGGTTACTATTTTTTTACTGATTTTTATTGAGCTCTACATTTTTCTTTGCTGCCCTCGGGAATCTCCCTTCTCCCGTGGTCCCCATGCTCCCAATTTACTCAGGAGATCTTGTCTTTTTTTTTATGTCCCATGTAGATTAGATTTATGTATGTCTCTCTTAGAGTCCTCATTGTTGTCTAGGTTCTCTGGGATTGTGATTTGTAGGTTGGTTTTCTTTGCTTTATGTTTAAAAACCACTTAAGAATGAGTACATGTGATAATTGTCCTTCTGGGTCTGGCTTGCCTCACTCAAAATGATGTTTTCTAGCTCCATCCATTTTCTTACAAAATTCAAGACGTCATTATGTTTTTCTGCTGTGTCATATTCCATTGTATAAATATACCACATTTTCTTTATCCATTCTTTAGTTGAGGGGCACTTAGGTTGTTTCCAGGTTCTGGCTATGACAAACAATGCTGCTATGAACATAGTTGAGCCCATGTCCTTGTGGCAGGGTTGAGCATCCTTTGGATATATACCCCAAAGTAGAGTTACTATTGATGTAACAAAATTCCGTGAGTGAAATACAAGTCGGCAAGGAAAGGATTTACTTGGCTTACACTTCGAATTCACTGTTCATCATAGAAGGAAGTCATGATAGGAACTCAAACAGGGCAGGAACCTGGAGGTCAGGAGCTGATGCAGAAGCCATGGAAGAGTGCTGCTTACTGGCTTGTTCCTTATGGCTTGCTCAGCCTGCTTTCTTACAGAACCCAGCCCAGGGATGGTACCGCCCACAATAGGCTTGGCCCTCCCCATTAACCACAAATTAAGAAAATAACTTACAGTTAGATCTTATGAAGGCATTTCTCAATTGAGATTCCTTCCTTTCAGATAACTCTAGTTTGTGTGTCAAGTTGACTAGCCAGCATAGCTATGCATAGATGTTTTAATTTTTTTAATTAAAATAGAATTACATCATTTTTCTCTTTGCATTTCCTCCCTCCAACTCTTTCCATGCACTTTGTCTTGGTCTGTCTCAAGTTTTCTATTTCTTTAACTCTTGTTTTACACAAACACACACTTAAATATGCAAACACAACTTTCATAGTCCACATGATGTTGCTTGTATGTATGATCTCAGGGATAAATTTTTGATATTGAAAAAGTAATTCCTGGGCTTTTCCCTAGGGAAGACAATTCTTCTGCTCTCAATGTTCCTTAGCTGCTTATAGTTCTTCGTCCAGTGTTGAGGTCTGGTAAGATTTCCCCCTTCCATGTATTAGGATGTCTATTTGTGTGATCCTTGTTCAGGTCTTGCTTAGACAGCCATGTTGATGAGACTTCCTGAATGTAGCTTCTCTGATATATCTAGGAGATGAAATATCACAGAGAATTCTTGTTCCTCTGGTTCTTACAATCTTTCCAACCCCTCTTCTGCTATAACCCCTAAGCCCTCCTAGGTGCACGAGTTGTGTTGTAGATACATCAGTTGGGTTGGTCACTTGTTCTCTGCATTTTGTTTGATTGTGGTTTGGACCTTTAAGGCACATGTCTGTCCCACATAATTACAAGCTATAAGTTCATTTCCACTAGCTCTGAACGAGTTTGTGATACATGTGCCATCTTTTTCTGAACGGCTACTACAAGTCCAAATTCCACAATGTGGGGATCTGAGAGCTCCTTTACGTTTCATTTTGAAAATGGAGTCTATAGGCTGTAGACGTGGTGTTGAGGAGAGCCCAGCACAGGAAGTCAAGGAACCTAGACATGACACTAGCTCTGCTGAATGCAAGAGTAAAGCACCATGAAGGCCAGGAAAGCAGTGTGTTCTTCCTGGGAGCTTGTGAGGGGCCTGAGCCCTTTTGCTGCAGCTCCAGAGTAAAGGGTTGTAGTCTCTGGACCTTTCTCCCTAGAGCCACTGTATTCTCACTTCTGAAATAAGGACTATGATAGCATTTCTCCCCTCTAGGCTATGGTAGACAGTCGTTGAAAGATACATGACAAAAAAAAATCCATCTCAGGGGTTTTTGACAAAGGTTTGTGAAATCAGAAGTCTTACAAATGTAGGTGTTCAGGATAATATAAGGTAGAAGGAACCATTTACTTCTGCGTAGCTTTTGTTCAGCTATTGGTTCTCCCTCTCCGCTCCACTCTCTCTCTCTCTCTCTCTGTGTGTGTGTGTGTGTGTGTGTGTGTGTGTGTGTGTGTGTGTGTATTTTATCACAGAGGTATTGCTACATAGTCTAGGCTACCTTGAAAGTCATGATCCTCCTTGCTTCAGGCTCCTAGGTACTGGGGTGACATAGACTTGCACCACTATGATCAACAGGCAACACTCAGGTTTTAGTTCATTTTTCATCTCTTCCTTTGTTCATTGACTGTCTTTCTGTTTTAACAGTTAACTTATCCCTTTCTAGTCCTTAAGCTGTAAGACTCTCCAACACTAAAGCACAGTGAAGGATTAGATTGTAGAAAGCGGGACAGACACGAAAGGGACTAACACGAAGGACAAAGCAGAGACTGATCCAAGCGCTCATGCGCATGCTTTACAGCCCCCCATTTCAACCCAAAAGGGAATCTTCACTTTGTCGCAGAGATGGCTGTGGGTGGAGCTTTCACTCAGGGCTGACTAACCTCAAAGACTGGAGAGTAAAGAGGACCCTGTCCCTCCTTTCTGTTCCCAGGCTGAGGCTCCTGTGATGTCTGGAGAAAAGTGGCTTAGGGGAAGGGTCCCGTTGTTCCTGGCATTGATGTCTCTAGGGCAGTGGTTCTCAACCTTCCTAATGCTGCGACCCTTTAGCAGGATTCCTTGTGCTGTGGTGGCCCCCAACCATAAGATTATTCCATTGCTACTTCATAACTGTAATTTTGTCACTGTTATGAATCATAACGTAAATTGTGTTTTTTGATAGTCCAAAGGATTTGTGTCCCACAGGTTGAGGACTATTGTTCTAGCACCTTCCCTGACTCAGTTCTTCCAGAAATACATTCCTGACCATGCATTTCTGCACCATGTATTTCTGCCTCTCCTTGGAGTCCACGTGGTATGTAATAATTGGTGGAGCAATCACTTAGTACCTACCAAGTACCAGACAGTACGCAAAGTGCAATGGGGAACACAGATCACGCAATGGTCATGGCCCCGCTTTGCAGGAGTCTGGGAGAAGGCCATGCAACAGGCGCTGCCAAGTAGCCAGGGCTATTTTAGATACTCGGACAGAGGCACTTTCAAGCAAGTCCTTCTCATTTGACAGGACACCTGAAGCAGAGAGAAATATGCTTCCCGAGATCACACAGGTAGCAAGTGCCAAAGTAGGTTTCTCCAGCGTTCGCTTTATTCTCAAGCCCACTGTATCCTCTATATTCAATTTCTTCCCTGGGTTGGGAAGGCAGGACACACGTACACATACACACACACACACACACACACACACACACACACACACAGAAAAGGAACATGAAGGTAGCCACCGGAAGAAGCTGCAGAGAAATAAGTATTGGAAACACTACCGACCATCATGAAAACAAGGGTATGTATGAATCCAAAATATCTGTCGCTGAGCTGACAGGTTTTAATGTTCACCAGTGGCACAACCTAGGGGCAAAGAAGGTGGACGCCATCGGAAAATAAGACACTGGGCCATTACACCTGCTCAGGGTGGATCTCCAATCCCAGAACCCCGTTCATCCTACAGATTCAGCTGCTCCATCTCCACAGCCCCAGGCAGCGTAAAATGATGATGGAACCTTTGCAGTTGGTTGAAATGTTCGCAGGCCTGGTAAATACCAGAGAGCAGTAATTGATTTGGTGTGGTCTCGGCAGATTCATCACGGTCGGCAGTAACTAAGCACCCCTTCCCCACCCATGGCTCTCTTGGGCGGGTGAGGAGGAGTCGCTTTTCTCCTAACATTCTGTGCTGACGTAGCTGGTGAGGAAGATTTGCTGAGGAAAGGTGAATACACTTGGCAACGCCTTCAATCGTTTGTTTGGATTTTCTGTTTTCTAGGAGATGTACGACTAAGGGGTCAGACCGGGGTTCCTGCCGAACGCCGCGGCTCCTACCCATTCATTGACTTCCGTCTACTCAACAGTGAGTACCCGAGTGCGCCTTCAAAGGAGCAAATGTTTCCTTTAGCGGGGAAAACCCACCTCATTTCCCTAGGAACGTCATAACCTTGCAAGGTCTGCCTTCCTTCCTCCACCTCTGTCTCCTCAACTGGAGCTTAAGACTTTGTCTCTCAAGTTCCTCACATGGGAAGGGAATCTGAGAACTGCCCAAGCCTCTCACATCGGCGCTGAAAGCAAGCTGGCAAATTTAAGGCCAGCACTAAGGAGGCAGAAACAGGGGGGAATCTCTGTTCATTGGAGGCCAGCCTGGGCTACATAGTGACTTCCAAGACAGTCAGGGCTATGAAAAAACATCCTGTCTTGGAGAGGGGGGGAGGGAAACACAAGAAACACAACCCTCAACTACTGTTGTGACCTTCACACAGGTGTTCTTTTTGTGTTTCCAGAACATTCTCTTTTCCTGCACCCAGGACAGGGCTAGAGGAAGTGCTATCTCATTTTTTAAATTTCACAGATAAATCCTAGGATACCCCCATTCCTAACTCTCCCTTCTTATTCTCCTATGATCCCTATTTCTACATTCATTAAAAGGAAGGCCTTCCCATCCACACTGCTGCTTGCTTCCCGCTTGGTGATGAACTTGGTAGCACAGCCTCTACAACTCCTTCTGTTGTTGTTTAATCTTACATTCCTTAGGAAATTCAACCCAGTGGCCAGTCGTTTCTCAGCTTTTATATCGCCTATCATGGTGCTCCTTCACCTCGGCTTGTGGTGGAAGGAGGAGCCACCAGTAATAGATTTCACAATTTGCCCCAAGGTTTTTGCTGTTTGATTCTCACATCCCTGCCCGTCTATAAATTTCAAAGTGCTGGATGGAGTCCACAGAGTATTACTTTCCTTTGACATAAACAACCTCCACACAGGCGGTAATTTGATTTGCCTCAACCCCTGGAATGACTAGGAAAATTTAGACTTCGCTATTTGTGATCCTGAGATGAGTGAAAGGCCAGTAGTAGATGGACCTGCTTGTGGTTCTCCTACCATCGTGCTGTGCTGCTTCTTCAGCTCTTCCAAAGATGCAGAGACAGAGTAACGTTTTCAATCCTAGAAGTGAACACCCCCAACACTTCCTAAAACTCAACACTGTGCCGTCTCTAGATGACTGCAACAAAGAATGCAACCTGTAAGAGCTAGACCAATGCAATATTGGATGCAACCTGTGAGAGCCAGACCAATGCAATATTGAATGCAACCTGTGTGAGCTAGACCAATGCAATATTGAAAGCAACTCATGAGAGCTAGACCAATGCAACATTGAATGCAACCTGTGAGAGCTAGACCAATGCAACATTGAATGCAACCTGTGAGCGCTAGACCAATGCAATATTGAATGCAACCCGTGAGAGCTAGACCAATGCAACATTGAATGCAACCCGTAAGAGCTAGATTAATGCAATATTGAATGCAACCCATGAGAGCTAGATCAATGCAACCCATGAGAGCTAGATCAATGCAACATTGAATGCAACCCATGAGACCTAGACCAATGCAACATTGAATGCAACCCATGAGAGGTAGATCAATGCAACATTGAATGCAACCTGTGAGAGCTAGAATAATGCAATATTGAATGCGACCTGTGAGAGATAGACCAATGCAATACTGAATGCAACCTGTGGAATCCAGGTCTAGGCAAAATTGAATGTGGCCTGAGGTAGCTCTGGGGGGTACTTATGACACCTCCTGATTAGAACAGTTCCATACAGGCTGTTCTAACTCCCCATGGAAGCTACGCTGCTGGCAATCTCCTGACTGGATAAATGTCTGGGTCACCAGATGGGAGGTTCCACAAAGTAGGGCATTATTCATCTGCACCAGAACTCTCCAATAGAGCCCCAGGTAGAAAGTTACCAAAAAGCCTCTTTCCAGCAATAGATAGATGTTATTTCATGATTTCTAATACAGCCAAAGAACAAAGGAGGAAGCTAGTAGTTAGGTATTTATAAGACCAAGGTTTTAAATGATTCTTAACTCAACCCCAATGTTCATAAGCAGCTATGCTGATTCTGATGGTCTTTGTAGTGGAATATGCAATATGGAGTTGATTGTCTCTACCACATGTCTCTCTCTGCATGAGAAAAAAACAAATTTTTCAAAATAATTTGCTTTTCTTTTTAATCTGAAAAGCGTGTGTGTGTGTGTGTGTGTGTGTGTGTGTGTGTGTGTGTGTGTAGACTGCAGATAGCCATTGTTTCTACATACTGGTTGTATTAAAAAGATCATCTGTAAGTCGCCGCTACCCGTCACCCTCTGCAGGTCTTCCAGGAAGCTCCTGGTGCCTGGGCTCGGCCTATGCCCAGGCCTTGTCTGATCCCCACTTCCATTTTCCTGCACCTGTTCCTCAGAGTCAGCTACTCATCCAGGAAAACCATTGGCCACACACCCTGAAATTTCCTTTACATTCTCTTTAAGACTCTGTTCTAGATAATTCTTTCACTCCCTTCTCTTTTATATGCTATACTATGATATACCGAGACAGCCCTAATTTCCTTTCAATATATTTGGCTTTTTATTTTTATTTATTTATTTATCTACCTATCTATTTATTTATTTATTTTTGGTTTTTCTAGAGAGGGTTTCTCCATAGTTTTGGAGCCTGTCCTAGAACTCAAAGAGTTCCACTTGTCTCTGCCTCACAAGTGCTGGGATTAAAGGCATGCACCACCACTATCCAGTCCCGTGTTTGGCTTTTTAAGTGGCTTCAGTTTCCTAGATGTCTAAGGTGTGCCCCTAAATAAACTACAAAGGTCCTGAACTCAACAACTCTTTCTAGTTACTAACTCCATAGTTAACGTACCAGTTACAGTAAGTATTCCTCGGGAAACAGCTGTAATAAGTAGCTGTAAGTGTAAGCCATCCCTGGCTTTAACTGAACAGCAGGGAGAGCCTGAGGAATTGTGAGGTTTGTATTTATTCGTGATGCAATCCACCCCTCTCTTTAATGCCTGTATTCCGGGAGTCGGAGTGTGAGCCTCCGTCATTGCTCTGATTCTTTTGCAGCTTCCTAACTTGGCAACCAAGCAGCTTGTCACCAGGTAGGGATAGGCACATGGGCATCTCTGTAAAATCCAGTCACAAAAAGTATATTATATGTATCAAATCTCCTCTCCTGTATAAAGTCTCCCATCTATTTAATTCTCTTGCATCTTTTCATGCCCTCCTTGAGGCTTGCTGTGTAGTTAAAGATATGTTTTCTCCCTAAAGAGAAGCATTTTAGAACATTTTGGAAGTTTCTCCTTAAACTTTGATTGTACCCACCAATTGCAACTCTACACAATAACTGCCAAACTAGTTGAACATATTCTTTTTTAAATGCTTTATTTGTATGTTTGTGTTCATGTTTGTTTGTATGCAAGCATGTGTGTGTGTGTGTGTGTGTGTGTGTGTGTGTGTGTAGACCAGAGGTCAATGTGGGGTGTCATTCTCAGCTGCTCCTCTCTCTGTTTTTTTAGGTAGCATTTCTCATTTTTATTCAATCCCCACCCTTATTTACTGATTGGGCTGACTTCTCAGCAATGCCTGGGAATCCTTCTGTCTCTGCCCCCTCATTGTTGGGGTTACAGGTAGACACTATCACCATGGATTTCTCTTAGGGGGTGCGGTGGATCATACTCAGTTCCTAGCACTTAGAAGGTGAAGACAGGCAGATCTCTGTGAGTTCAATGCCAGCCTGGCTCCAGGCCTGGGAGGACTCCATAGTGAGCTCTTAGTTCAGAAAATACCAACCAAAGTCAGGTTCCAACATGTGCACGGCAGATACTTCACTCACTGAACCATTCCCTCAGACCCTTGCATTACTTATTTCGTGTCCATTTCTCTCAGAATAGACACAGGCCCACAACCATTCCACTCAAATGATCATAGTTTTGTATCTCTCCTGAGACAGAATCCAATATAGGGCTTTAAAAGAAATCATTTATAAATTAAAATTCCAAAGTAAATTCAATGTAAGAAAAATCAAATCATTAAAACTCCTATTCCTAGTCTGCATTTCTGCAACCTTTCTACTAAAATGCTTAATGGATCCCACACAATTGCCATTCCCTACCCACACTGCTCCTGGCTGCTTCTCATTTACCACCTACTTCAATACCTGCCTTCAAACTCTGGCCTATGTAAGGGGAAAATGTGCATTGAATGGGAAGGCCCATTGCGTTTCCACGTTGCTCATTAGTCACGGTTCCAACCTGTCGTAGCAGACAGGGGACGGCAGAATCAAGACCTACAGTAAGTTGTTTTCTGTCAGAATGGGAATTGTGGCTGCTACAACAGATCACTGGGACAGAAGGGGTAGATGGCAGCCAGTGCACCAGATCTGTCCCCGTGCCTCTTGCGGTAAACACAGTCTTGCTGGAGCACTGCCATGGCCATCTCCTGAAATGCCATCTAGGGCTGCTGTGGTACAAATAGGTAGCGCAGCTACAGCAACATCTACATCATCTACAAAGCCAGACTTAGCTGATGCTGGCCTTGATGGGAAAAGGTTACCACCCCCATTGTACATACCGTTAAGCAGATTTACAGGGGTTTTATGCTGTGAGCACATTCAGTCCAGGCCATTTTTCTTTGTTATTGTCATTTTCTTTATACTTTCCAGATCCATCCCTTACTTTTTTTTTTTTTTTTTTTTGAGGCAGAGTTTCTCCATGTAGCCTAGCTGTCCTGGTACTCACTCTATAGACCAGGCTGGTCTTGAATTCACAGAGATCTGCCTCCCAAGTGCTGAGATTAAAGGTGTGTGCCACCACTGCCTGGCCCATTCCTTACTTTAAAGAATGAACTGAACACTGACTAAATTTATACACAACAGAAGCACAAGGAGAAAACAAACTTCCTTATTGGTCTAGGTATAAAACTCTAATTTGAAATTATTTTTCTTAATTCTACACACATTCTTCTGAAAAAGAAAATCTCTTTCCATGCACAGGGAGAAAGGCACAGTGCTTCCTTACCCACAGTCCTATGGCCTACATCATAAGGTGGTTAAACACCTGATTTGTCTCTCACGGTCCTAATTTTCTTTTCTTTTTGGTCCAGCATCCTTAGTAATTACAGTATCTTCCCATTTCGTTTGTCCTGGTTTGAAGAATAAATTACAGACCAGTCAATTGTAAATGTCTGCCCACAAGAGTGCTCGATAAAATGCCACACGCATAGCATAGAAGACCAAGTTCAAGGGCTGAAGAGATGGCTCAGTGGATAGGAGCACAGGTTGCTCTTCCAGAGGACTGGGTTTGAGTCCCAGGACCTGATGGCGCATGGCCCACCATCTGTGACTCCAGTTTCAGGGGATCCAACACCCTCTTCTGGCCTTTGCAGGCCCCAGGCAAGCATGCAGGCAAAACACCCATAGAAAAGTGTTTTAAAATGAAGTTTAAAAGTGCAATATAATGAGTGCAGTTGAGAACAAATGTACTGGGGCTGGTGAGTTAGCTCAGTGCTTCAGCGCACACACTGCTCGTGCGGAGGACCCAGCACCCGGGTCAGGAAGCCTAAATCAAATCACTTCTAACTCCAACTCCAGAGGATCCGACACCATCTTCTGGATTCTACAGGCACCTGCACTTGTATGCACATACACATGTACACATTATTAAAAATAAAAATCTTTTTTTAAAAAATTTATGGCATACTTGAAAATTGCTGAGAGGATAAATTTAAAGTGTTCGCAGCACAGAAAAATCATTACGTAATGCAGATGTGAACTGGCCACATTTAGCCTTTCCACAATCTATATTCAATTTCAAACGTCATCTTGTATCACATGACACATCTTGTGATGCATTTGCATCACAATATATTTTTCATCATCATCATCATCATCATAATAACAGAGTATAATATTCCGGAAATAAATATCTCAAACTCTTCCTCATAAGAGTTCGTCAGGATCAGTTGAAATACATGAGACAAAAGTATTTGTCAGAAGCCAATATTGTTTCCTGTTTCCATTTCCACAAGTGGAAGAGAAACAGCTGTATGAGTTTCTAGAAGCTTCTCTGGGAAAGTAGTGGGAAGCCTACTCTAGCCTCATTGTGTGGGACATGGGAAACGTGGACCTTTAAAAAGAGTTCCCTTTACACCTAAACATGGAGGGAGAAGGGAGCAAGAGAAAACCGAGGCAGTTGTTTTTATGACGTGGAAAGCTAACGCGAGACCAGAGCGAGACCTGTAGGAGGACTGGAGCAGAGGAAGCGAGCGGCTCTAGCACCGGCATCCTGTGGATGGAGTTCATTTACTAGCTCTGTCGAAGGGAAAACAGGAGCGATGAGAGGAGAGAAAATCTGTGTTCAAAGACGCCAACAGAGAGGGGACAGTGGCCAGGGAATCACAATCTTCGGAGAGGGCAGAGGAGGCGGCTCCTGGCTCCCTTAGCAGCCCTTCCCCAGCTCTGTCTCCTGACTTAATATAATCAGTAGCCTGAGTAGATAATGACTAGGTTGAGATGTTCCCATGGCAACCATCTCAGAACAACACAATGTGATTTCCACACTCGCTCAGCAGAGGAAGTGACATGCAAAGAAAACATTCCCAGGGACTGGGGAACATTCGGGAACCCAAGGCTTCTTCTTCAGAGTACACATTTCAGCCACCAGACAGCCTGGTGCTGCGTACCAGCCGCCTCAGCAGCAGTAGGTTAGTGGGTTGTTTGGCTTTTCCCGCCTTGTTAATTTGCTAATCTTGATCTTAAACTCTCTTCCTCTGGATTTGCTTCTCCCGGCTGGGCCATTTTAGCTGCACAATCCTGAGGTCATTTTAGTAGCATAACAAAACTAGATGCTTATTCTTTCCAAAGGAGAATCAAAATAGACCTATGCATAGGTATATGTTAACTATTTTCTTTAAAAATTATCCAGAAAATAGTTAACATATACCTATGTCTCGAAAAAAAAAAATTATCCAGAGACTCAAATGCTTCGAAAAAAAAAACCAACAACAAAAAACAAACAAACAAAAACCTTGCTGGCTAATGCCCTGTAGCCATTCTGTCTTTGACCTATAAAATATGTTCACTGAAGGACTGTAGAGCAAAGGCCACCAACCATGTTAGAAACCATTTGGCATTGGGTGATACCCCCATCACCACCATTGTAAAGACAGAAAGGCAGTTTGCCTGCAAAGTCCATTGTCTAAGACAGAATTTCCAGCAGGTATTGGCAGACTTGCAGTAATCTTGTCAAAAATAGCCTTTACTATCACCTATGAGAGTCACACATGACATGCAAAGCTAAAATGTCATTCTAGAAGCAGTCTTACAGAAAGGATTCACTCTCACCCCATCCCAGCTAGCTGCTCCCCAGCAGCAAAGGAGCACCTCAGCTGGGACTCATCAAGGCTTACTTCTTGCACTTGGGAGTGCCAGGTTAACACCCCACAGTTTCAAAGTTCAATATTGACCTTCCTCCAGAAGAAAGGCAGGGCTCTGTTTGTGGTTGTGGTACTTCCTGGCTCGGCTGGCTGGCACTCTGGGATGGGCACTCAGGGATTCTGGCCACACACTCCCCAGCTCTTCAACTGCGGAAGTGCCAGACCAGGAGAATGGTTAGCCACCAAAATGCCACTTCATGGTGGAAGCCAAGCAGACAGGGCTCTGAATATCTCGTTCCTTCCCCATCACGGTTTCATCCATGGATATCAAGGGGACAGCTCCTATGGTAAACAGTATGCCAGGGTGCAAAGATGGAGGAGACTTAAGTGTTGCCCTTGAGAAGCTTACAGAGATAGATACAAATAAATATTGATACTCATAGTAATGCATGTGTATGCAATAATAAGCATATATAATATACGATACATATCCATTCTATATGATTCAGAAGTTTTACAGAGCTTGAGACATCAAGACAAGCTGAGGCTTGGCCAGTGAGCAGGGACTGAAGTGACAGAGAAATAAAGAGGAGCTGCATGCTGAGGCCAGTTTTTATTGCCATATATAAAATATACTTCAAGACATAAAACCGGAAAAGAGTTACCACAACTGAACTTGACTAGCTAGAAGTATTACTGAAAGTCAGGTTATTCAAGTAAGATCAGAGCACTGAAAGTCAAGTTATTCAAGTAAGATCAGAGCAGAGAATCCGGGGAGGGGAATCATTCCAGATACCTAGCTGTTATAGAAAAACCATCTTTAAAACCAAACAGTTTTCACCTCCTTCACCTAGAGTTGAAAGTGCCCATTGCCTCTTGTTAGCCCCGCTGACATCATTAAATGGGTTCACATTTTTTTTATCTGAGTGAAAGAAAATGGAAAATTATATCTGAGAGACCAGTATTTCCTCACAGTTATCATTCATTCATTTCACACACAAAACACCCACTCTACACTGAGAAAGATGAGACCATCGTATCCTGGGCCACATCAACAACCATTGGCCTGAGAGAACTTTTCTATGATTGGTGGCTTCTGTCTGAGGCAGCAAGGACTGGGTGGGGTAAACAACAACAAGAAAAAATATATGTGTATAATTCTTCTCAAGATGACAACACTTGGTGTCCCTGGAGATTTGAAGGCTTAGATGAATCTGAGCTATTACTTTAAACTCAAAGAGCTAGCCATCTCGTCACCAGGACAAGTATACATTACATCAAGGGCTGTGCAAATAAATAGGTAACCTAATAACCTTATTCTAAAATAGGTGGCATAAAAATAGAGTGTCCTAAGCAAGAGAGGGAAACAGTGTGGTCTTATGCTGAACCATAAAACATATGGTCGAGTGTGAACTGATTATAAAATGACCATAAATAAGATTGATCTGCCGTACAAAGACCGAGATCACTGAAGTAAGAAGAAAGGCTGAAAATGAACAATGAAAACATGTTGAATACAGAGAAAGTGAACCTTTTGGAACATCAAGATAGGGAGTTTAAACTTGATTCATTAGGCAGAGTAGCCACTAGAAAATCCCAGCAAAAGGAGTTGTGTGTGATCACAAGGGTCTCTGAAAATGATTGACATCTGTATGTAGGAGAGACGGTGAGGGAAGGGAAACATAACCAGGCTCCAGATGTTGATGCAGAAGAAACTAAGGTACAGACAGGAGATGGTGTGTGGAAGTAGACGTACAATTTGAGGATCGCGAACAGTGGGTGTGTCATGTGGGGGGCTCCGGCCATCTTGAGAGACTCGTGATGAGTTTGGCAATGAAACAGCAGTAAGAAACCCTGAGAAGAAAAGGCAAGCTCCAGTAGGACCAGCTGAGTTAGAAAGAAAGTCAAATGGATATGTTTGGAAGAGTGTTAGAAATCATGGACCATGATGAAGATGAGATGCCTCTTTAAGAACTTCCACTAGGGACTGGAGAGTTGGCTCAGTAGATAAGAACAATTGATCTCTAAGCATGAGGGGCTGAGTTTGAATGTCCTGTGCCCACATAAAGAGCCAGGCATGACTACATACTCTGAAACTGTGAGGTAGAGGGGTGCTGAATCCTGAGAGCTTGCTGCATAGCCAAAACAAACAAATGAAAAACAGCAACCTTCTAGTTTACTGTCCCAAGACAATAAGACAGAGAATGGTAGAGGACATTCAATGTCATTCTCTCGCCTCCCATGTGCAGCACACACCCACATACTTGTGAACATAAACCACACATATTGAGTTTCCTCTATATGGGAAACCTCGATTCCCTATGAGTCGTCTGGCAACAGCATATATCACAAAATCAGTGATTAGTTGATTCAGTGGCTCCTATGAGTTCATGATTTAGGAAAGCACTGTAACACCATTGATGATATTCCCACAAAGTGAGTTTCACCCACAATCAATCATCACCTAGCTAGAAGCTATCTAGACACTACAGTTTATAGACTTCACCCCCTGCCACATGATAGACTCTGCTTATGCAGAAGTGGCTGCTTATATCACCCCCACCCACCTCATCTGCTCATAGCACAGAGAGATGGCAAGTCTCATTGCACCATAGCTTGAGCAAAACCCAAACCCATTTGGAGTATTTCTGGCACAGTGGCCTCTTTGGATTTCTGGAAACAGTAGGGTATAAAGGGAAGGAGGAGTAAATTAAGTTTATTTTGACTGAAGTCACCTTATGAGTCATTGAGCTAGAATGGCTTATTTGTTCAATGAAATTAGATTCAACCTCCTGCCCACAATAGGCAGAGCTTATCTCTTATGACTTCATTAATAAACAAAATGAGGGATTAGTTCCTCTCATTACTTACCCACTCTTAAAGTTTTAGAAGACCTCAGAGGTTTACTATTGGAGGTGGGTTCCATAGCTTTACTTCTTCCTGTTGGAGTACATTTCATCCATTTTATTACTTAGTTTGTTTAACTGGAACTTTCAAAAACAGCTTTTAAAAAAGTTGATTTTTTTAAAAATATGTATGGCCCTCATTCTGCTATATAAATAGAAATGAGCACCATCACTTTCTAAACAGTGTTTTGGGTTTGCCAAACAAAGATGTTGGGGTTAAGAAAATCAACAAAATCTTATTTTCTTCCTAACTAGCAAATCAAATTGTTTTGGGGCTCCAGAATGGTCTATTACTTTTAAGAAACCTTGGGAGGAAGCACTCCAATTATGAAGCAAAGTCCCAAGGGTAAGGCAACCTTGCCACCGCACCTAACAACTGCCACCACAACAGCTTAAGCTGACGAGTGCTTAATGTCTGCACAAAATGCTGGCTTTGTTGTTGAGGGAAGGCCACTTGTTTTCCAGCTGCTCAGCCCCAAAATAATCACACAGAAACTATATTATTTCAATCACTGTTTGGCCATTAGCTCTAGCTTCTTATTAGCTAACTCTTACATCTTAATTTAACCCATCCCTATTATTTTATTTTTACCATGAGGCTCATGGCCTACCAGCAAGGCTCCAGAATATCTGTCTCTGGCTTCTTCCTGACCCTGCCTCCTTACTCCCAGCATTCAGTTAGTTTAGTTTTCCCCACCTAGCTCTATTCCCCTATAGCTCTGCTATAGGCCCAAAGCAGTTCCTTTATTAACCAATAATATTCAAAGCATACAGAGGGGAATCCCACATCACCTCCCCTTTTTTGTTTAAATAAAAAGGAAGGCTTTATCTTCAACATAGTAAAGTCACATATAACAAAACAGTTATCAAACAAGAATTATAGTTACAATATTTGCATCTACTTTATCTTTTATCATAACTAAGGAAAACTATAGCTATCAATTCTTCAACTCCATCAAAGACTCCAGAAGGATATAATATTACCTAAGTAAACAAGAAGTTCATTGTAAGCAACTTCCAAAACTCTAGAGTTGACAGAGACATCTCATTGCCTGTACAGTTACCCAAAGTTCTTCTATACCATTGGGGCATCCATCTTTTGCCTACAGTCCCATAGTATCCAGCAAACTTTTACATGAAGCAGGAAATTTCAAAGACAGTTCTGCCTATACTGGCAGTTTGTCAGTCACTTTCTTCTGTATCCTGTAGAATGTCTGGCAGACACCTTCATGAAGCAGGAACCACAAAGGATCATCCTACCTTTAGGCAAGTTCAGCACTCATTTTTCTGTGGGTCCTGCATGTTCATGCAGGAGCAGTTTCTTGCCCAAATGGCTAGCAAACTCCATGAGGAGACTCTTAGATGCCCATCTTCCTCTTGAAGTAATTGGTGCTGCCAGGAGCAGACGTGTCTCATTGTCACGAAAAGTCCTAAGTTATTAAAACACTTTAAATGTCATATTCTGTAGTCTTTGAAAGGTTTGAAAAATACCTATCTGTCTGAAATACATCTCTGTACATCTAGAAAGTCTAACTAATATGACTATGACCTTGACTATTATAGATGACTACCCATTAACCTATATTTCTCAATTATACATTACATTTTTAAATGAGTTGCACAAACACAGTAATCAAGAGGAGAAATACACATACACAGTATAATAAAACTGACCTTAAATTTGTATCAAAAAACTAAGATCCTTGCCAATGTAAATTTCTAAAGCATATCCCCTTTTAAATGTAAACAAACATTTATAAACAATATTTAGGAATAAGGGCATAGTTCTCTAAATCACTTCCTGCTGATTGTGGGTGTTGTTAATCAGGTCTTTCATGGTGTATTCTGTGTGCTAGGTTCATCTCAGTCAGCAGTTGGGCAAAGTAATTTGGGAGGGGGGGGGTTCACAGCAACCTTTCAGGAGTTTTGGTCCATCAAACCATGTTAGTCTGGAATGAATCCACTGCTTCTCATTCTCTGTGGAAACAAAAGAAAATCTTTTCCAAAGCAACATATCCTTAGACCCAAATGCTGAAGTCAAGATACCTTTATAATATACATGCTGGTTTAGCTTAGCAGCCCATACAATGAAATGTCTCTCTGGACTTAGTTCCTTCACAGTCAAAAAATTCAAAGAAAACACAATAATATAATCAAGACCCTCTGTGTGTAGTCCATTTTTATGTGGCTTTTTACTGCTTTAATCTATGACTGTCTGTACTTTCTCTTTAAAGACTTCATCTTTTTTATAACTGTTTATCTTCTTTTTCCTCTCTCTTCCAAGTCTACATAGATTTTTTAAACACACTGCATCTTATTTAGAGGTCTTTTTCATCTGAATTTGTCTTTATTGCATATCCGTAATTATTTACTGTCCAGGAGCACTTCTTAAAATGCTAAGGACTTCTTGAAAAATTAAGCTGCAGCATTACTAGGGTATATATGGTACTTCTTGCTTGCTCTGCACAGTCCAACATGGTGAAAGTCCATTCACTGCCTCTGCAAGTGATGTACATTGCTCCAGTTTTAGGCACACAGCAGGTCTATGTTGTCATTAAGCAAGTTGTAGTACCTTTCTTACAAACCCTATTTAAATGCTTGGTCTCCTGAAAGAGCCAGAGTTTGCGCTGGCAGCGCGGCCCAGAAAGCTGGCATTTCAAAGCAGCATGGCTCTTTTTCTGCTACCACCGAGTCAGGAAAACCTCTCTTAAAGGAGCTGTGGCACACCACCAGCAAACAACAAGAAGCTGTATTAAACTCTGTATTTTTGTGTCTAGAATTCTTTTAAAGCTCCCTCGGGTTTTTAAATGGATTTTAGTTGGCGATGTGGGTACTAATTTGTTGAGGCAAGGCTGCTTGTTGGTTCCTGGCTGCTCAGCCCTGAAATAATCACACAGAAACTATATTATTTAAATCACTGTTCGGTCCATTAGCTCTAGCTTTTTATTGGCTAACTCTTAGATCTTAATTTAACCCATCCCCATTATTTTATATTTTACCTTGAGGCTCATGGCCTACCAGCAAGGTTCCAGCATCTGTCTCCAATGGAGGCTCCATGACTTCTTCCTGACTCTGCCTCCTTTCTCCCAACATTTTGTTTAGTTTTCCCCACCTAGCTCTGTACCCCTATAGCTCTGCTATGGGCCCAAAGCAGTTTCTTCATTAACCAATGATATTTAAAGCATACAGAGAGGAATCCCACATCACTTCTTGATATGTGTCATGCTTAGGCAAGGAACTCTGGGTAATAGGTACCTTGAATGCTTACAATTACATCATCTGTGAGGACTAGAAATTGAAAAACCCTTGATAGCTCAAATGTGCTGTCACACCCGGAGCTCCAAGTTCATAACATTTCCTCTCTGCTTCTCCCCCTGCACACACCACAAAGGAAACTCATAGAGAAACCAACCATGAGCTTTGAAATCAGATCTGGGTTTAAATCTATTTACTTTGTGAGCTTGGAGAAGATGTTCAATTGGCTTAATGTGACCACTTGTGTGGAAGGAGATTGTATGTATTAGTGCCCCTCTTACTGTCCTGAACAAAGACACAAGGGAGATCAATGTGCCCAGCAGCTTGTCTTACTTCTAGTAGGTCCACCATAACATAATGCAGTTGAGCTTCATTTGCAGAGTCCACCTTTCTCCAGCCACTTTTCCTAGGAAGCCTCTACTTCCTCCTTGGAGTCCCGGCCCTGGCATCATGAGCTTGGAGAAACCTACTTCAATCCTCCAAAGGACCTAACTAGTCATTCATTCAGTGCTCATGTTCTATCTCTAAGAAGACATTGTCTCACTGACTATAAACTCATGGGATCTGAGTGACAAATCGTGACAATAGCCCTGCACATTGTTTCCAAACCTGACTCTGTACCTTTCATTGGATTTTGGAAATCACTGATATGTCTCAGTTGCAGCACACACACACAAAGTACAGCCATACAATGATAATAATAATTATAACTAGCACGTTTGACCTCCATTGGTGCTACATACCACCTCATGTGTTTTGTGAAGATTGACTCATATAATCCTAACAAAATCCTTATGAAATAGCCACTTCACATGAGGAAGTTGAGACCCAAAAAGAACAAGTAATTCACCCCGTCCTCCAGTTATAAGTCAAGGTTCAAATCCCTAAGATAGAACTCCAGAGTACAAGCTATTCACCATGGTGGAATAGAAACTTATTTATAGATTTTAATTCTCAGAGACAATGCGTTTATAGAGACTATTTCTCTTACATGGCACCTACACAAAAATAGTTCCTTTTGAATGGTTTCAGATATTACAATTATTTTATAATACATTTAGGTTGTTTCAATTCGGGTAATAAACTACTTCAATGCCTTTGAACCAAAGCTACTATAACTTGATGTGAAAACCATGTAATTAAAGAGTGAAAGAGTTACAATTTGTGGCATCTCCACAGAGCTTCTCCATACTCAGCCGCTCTGGCAGGAGGTGCCAGGTGACAAATTGTTCATCTCATCACCTGACCTTGTTCCTTGATAAGGATGAGGAGGGTGTGGAGGACACTCATGCCATGTTCCCCAGAGAAGAAGGAAATGGAATCTCTACTGTGACAAATCACGGTCAGATCTGCATCTGCCACCAGTTGCTCCCATTTTCCTCTGAGGGAGTTGGTTGCTTCCTGTCGGGGGAGCTGACAGAGGCTGGCTGGTTCACAAATGTTTGTAGTCTATTAAACAAAAGGAAGCTGAGTGGAAAATGACATATTTGAAAAGATCTCACATATGTTTATAAAAATATGCCAACATTTGCACATGGCTCATTTCTTGATGATTTTTTACTTTCTTCTTTCTGTTTTCACTACCAGAACTACGTATTCCTCTCATAATTAGAGAAAAGGGAGATTGCATTTTTCAGTTACTTGTTTTATATTTATTTAAAATGAGGAGCTTTGTCATAAAATACTGTAATATGATTATACACAAAGTCTGAAATTCAAGAAAGAGAGATTGAGGGAAAATAAATATGACAAAAGCCTGGATTAATAGTAAATTCATAAGACAATTTTATTAAATTTTCCTAAATTCACTTTAGTTTGAACAAATCCATAACCTCTTTTGCCAGATACATGAATAAGGGTGATTCTAAGTTAAGAAAAAATAGAATGAATCTTCCTACTTAATGGGTTTCCAAATAATTCTTCAGCAATGTCTAGTTTGAGTGGGACCTGAATTTTCAGTAGAGTTATCAAGCTGAACTACTAAATTATTTTCATCAATTTATTCACATCTAGAACAATAGCCATTTTCATTTCATGATAACAAAATCAAGGAAAGTTCCTGTCTTAAAGGATAGGCTAAATTTGGAAAATTAGTACACATAACAAAACTTTTAAAAATATTCTTGTTTTTTTTCCTTTAATTGAAACTAGCTTTTTTTCCCCCTCGCGTAATGTATCCTGGTTTTGATTTCTCATCCCTCTACTCTTCCTAATTCCCATCTCCCCTCCCTTCTGAAACAACCCCCTTTATATCTTTCATTAGAAAAAAAAAGGCTTCTAAGGGATAATAATAAAATAAAGAGAAATGAAATAAAAAGATGAAGCAAAAACTAACACACCAGAATAGGACAAAACAAAGAAACAGAAAGAAAAGGGCACAAGAAACAGATATAGGCTCAGAGACCCACCTTGTTTGCACACTCAGGAATCTCAAGGACAGTGAAATGGAAGCCATAATTTATACACAAAGGAACTGTAAAGTATAGAGAGAATATATGTATGGTAAATTTTTTAAAAAAGGAAAAGTCCTGACGCATATTATGAGGCAAGGAGCCTCCAAAGATGCCTTTGAGTTCATTTTCTGTTGGCCATCTACTGCTGAGCATGCTGCCTGCCCTTGAGAACTGTTTGTTTCCCCTGTGAGACTCCCTTGAAGAAAGCTAAATTTTTATTTGCAAGTGGTTACCAATTGAAGATAGGTTCTAGATAGGTTCTAGGTTAGGGATAGGGCTTCACCTTTTAGTTCTAGAACCTCATCTGGTGTAGATCTGTGCAGGCTGTCTTGTCTCTGTGGGTTCATGAGTGCATCAATCCTGTTGATTTAGAAGGCCTTGTTTCCTTGGTGTCCTTCATCCCCTCTTTCCTTACACATCTTGGACCTCCTCATCTGCAGGATTCTGTGAGGCCTGAGGGGAGGAATTTGATGGAGACATCGTCATTTAGAGCAGAATGTTGCAAGGTCTCCCATTCTCTGCATAAAGTCTGGCTGTGGGTCTCTGAGGTTGTTCCCATCTGTTGATTGCTGCATAGTGCACTGACCTATGAGTATAGGAAAATATCATTAGGAATCATTTTATTGTTAACTTTTTAGTACAGTAGTATTTTGTTTTACCCTAGGTCTTAAGGTTTTCTAGGTTATCTTAGGTTATGGTCACCTAAGCAGTGTGAGGTATAGGTTCCATCTTAAGTATGTCTTAAGTCAAATCAGACATTGGTTGGTTATTCTTACAAGCTTTGTGCCACCATTGTCCTGCATATCTTGCAGGTAGGACACCATTGAAAATCAAAGAGTTTGTGGCTGGGTTGTTATTTGCATTTCTCCCCTCACACATGCAGAGTACCTTCCTGTACTGTAGACTCTTGCACAGAGAGGGAAGACTCCATGTAGTCAACAGCTCAACGTTCAGTGAGTTGTGTGGGTATTGTCTTCAGCAATGGAACTTGGCTTTCTGTTTGTGGACAGCAACCTAGTACTGGCAGCAGCCTAGGCTTGGGGGTTCCCATGGGACCCCTTTGTGCAGCAATTCAATTAGCTGTCACCCTATCCCAGCACTGAAAGTTTCAGTAGGTTGCAAGAGCTATCTAGCTGGGGCTTTGTGTCCCATTATTTGGCAATTTCAGTTAGATGGTCCTCATATATGTATGTATTTTATGAAGTTTCTATTTTATTAAGTTTTCATGCTACCCTTGAAAATTAAGTGGCTCTTAATTTTAGCTGTCTCTCCCCCATATTCTCTCCCTTTTCCCCCTCTTCCATCCCCCCTCTTGATCCTCCTGTTCCAATCCCTGCAAGCCTTACAATCTATTCCATCTCCCTTTCCTAGAGAACTCTATCTGTTCCTCACCTAGTCCCTTACTCTCTACCTATCCTCTGTGGCTCTATGAAATGTAGTTTGGTTATCATTGACTTAACAGCAAATAAACACATCTAAGCAAATGCATACCATTTCTGGGTCTGGGTTACCTCACTTGAGATGAGTTTTTTGGGTTTTTTTTAAATACTTCCATTCATCTACCTGCAAATTTTATAATATTATATTCTTTAATGGCTGAATAATATTCTACTGTGTAAATGTACCACATTTTTAAATCCATTCTTCTCTTGAGGAACATCTAGGTTGTTTCCCATTTCTTGCTATTATGGAATAGAGCAGAGATTAGTATGGCTAATCAAGCATCTCTGTGGTAGGATGAAGTGTCCTTTGGGTATATGTACAGGAGTGATCTATCTGGATATAGAGATAGAGCTATTCGAGACACACACACACACGGGGGGGGGGGGAGATTTTTAAATGTTCAGTATCCACTAGAAATATATTTTTATTAAATAAAGTAATCTCAAGTAATCTCAAGATGGAAAAATTGAAGTTACTATACTAAACCAGAAAATATTAATAGCAGCCACTTGAAAAGCTGGCAAGCATAAAGTAAGGTGACTACCATAAGCTGCGTGTTCTGTGTATCAAATTATTGTTTCTTTATTCATTTGAGACAGGATTTTACTTTGTAGCCCAGGCTAGCCTTGTACTCATGGGAATCCTCCTGCCTCAGCCTCCTGAGTGCTGGGACAACAGCTATAAAATATGTGGAATAGAAAAGTAGGATGGATTGCCAAATTTGGACTTTTTTATTGAAGTTAAAGTCTGGATTTGGTAGGAAGGGACTATGGGCGCCATTCTGCAAAGGTGACTTGTCACTCAAAGATAAAATTATTCCAAGGAGCATGAGATCAGGTTCTCACTCATTCAGACAGCTTCTTGCACTGGATAATGCTTTTGAACAAAGTCCACATTGCTGTGCCTAGTTCCCCATTCAGAAAGCAGCATGCCAGGATCAGGTGAGCGACTCATTGTACGAAAGTGGAAGAGTGAAGATCCAGCTGCTTGGCATCCAGTCTCCCCACTCAGCCATAAAATGTGTTTTACTGCTTAAAAGAGAGAAAAGATAGCACCAGGATTCCCTTGGCCAGGTGCTGGAACTGGCTCTAGGGACAACTGCCTGGACTGGATCACGGCAGCAGTGGCTGTGTGAACAGAGGTATCCTGAACTCCCTCCCTTCTGTGCTCCAGCTCCGGGATTAGAAAGGAAACTTCCTCACTGCGGGACCAGCAGAGATAGGTCTGATGTGCTTCCTGACCCCTCTACTTGCACAGTCTCCCCCAGCAACACAGACTGTGAGAGAAATGATCATGCCAGGGTCGCTTCCCTGTCCCTGTGTTCATCTGTGCCCTGTAGAACATAGATTTTTATGAGGACCAGGAAGCAAATGATTATAAACCCACCTTGGGTTTATTCAGTGAGGTAGTGAGTACATATGAAAACCTAATACAGCACCTGCCACCATACAATTTCTCAATAAGTATAGGCCTCTAGGGTTACTGCTATTACTGCATGTAGGTATGCTTAGAAGCGTACAGCACATACCATTAGAACGTCCTTAACTTTGTTGGAAGATAGCTATCTGTTGACCCTTTCTCGTTTTCCTTTCTCTTGATATGTATTTATCACCTTGCAACATCAGGCACATCTCCTTCCAACACTCTGGTTATAAGTATTACAGTAGAATGCCAATTGCAAAAGTGGCATCGAGAAGGAATCTGCAAGACACCTCAACACCATGAAGTTATAGGACAAAGAATCAAACCGAGATAGAACTGTGGAGTAAACTAGGAAGGAAGGCCATGATGCAGAATAAAGCATCTTTCAGCTGGCAGAAGGCAGGGTCCCAGAAAGGGGGCAGGTTCTCTAAGGGAGCAAGTGGGAGGAAGGGAACGTGGATGGAGGAAAGGAAATTCTGTAGGTTTTGTATAAGAAGACAAGGAATTTCCTAGTCAATGACTTCAGCTTCTGACTGAAGAAGTGAGTTAGGTAGAGTGCTGGACACAGAACAGCAAGAAAAGCCACCACATGTAGTGGTCACGAATTTGTGGCTGTATTCTTTAGTGTGACCCAGATAGAGCTGGCCACCAGTAGTGAGTCATCCGAAGAATGCAAGGTACTCCAAACATAGTAATTCCATCAAGGACGTGGGGGTCTGTCCCCCACTCTTGTCAGCAGAGTCTCTGCTGTGGCATTCAGTGTTCTCTTCACTGTGGGGCCAGCAGAGATAAGCCTGGACCTCTTCCTGCCTCCCCCACGTGCCCGGCATCTCTCTCGGCGATACAGAAGTACAAGAGAAGTAACATGTCAGTGTGACTCCCCTGTCCTTGCACTCACGAAGGCTCTCTGGGTCACGGCATCTGTGAGGAAGAGGCAGCAGGGCGTCAGAGTCTTCTGCACCAGGGCACCAAACATGGGAAGACGGTGGGAACTGCTGCTCGCTCGCTCCTAAGGAGAGGTTAAGAGATGTCATGTGGTTCTCTTTACTGTAGTTCTGGGGCTGGCAGTTCTGGTGGCTTCTCTTTCAAGAGGCACCAACACATTAGGCAAGTGGAGCGTTCTGACCTTTACATGGGTTGCAAACCCCGAATGACACGTCCTCGTCTTCTCTCCACTTCACGACAGTCCTTACCACGTGACACGCCAACTGCCTGACCCCCTTCTCATTCTTTCCTTCTATAGCCCAAATCTTCTATTTTTGAAACCAATCTTGATTTAAAGAAAAGAAAAACCAGGAAACAAACTCTCTTCCAAACAGCCTTCACTTAAAAAGTCGCAGGACCGGCTATTGTTGTCTCAAGGAGAAACAATTCAAATTTCTTGAGCAATACTGCATACTAGGCTGTGAGCTGTAGGAGACAGAGATGAGCAGAGATGGATGGGCAAAGGTGCCCTGGAGGCCCCAGGAGAGACAGCACCGTGCATCCCAGGGAATGGCTCTGTGGGGAGAGAGGCACTGCACTCAGACAAGGATGGGAACTTGAAGTTAGAGGTTTTAAGGCTGCGTTCAAAGTTTAGACAAGGAGGCTGTGAAATTTGGGGTCCCTTCAAAGGGCAATTTCAGGCACAGTACAGCAAAGATGAAGGTGAATGGTTGGCAAGAAGGGAAGAAAATTGATGTAACATTGGACTAAAACTTTTGGCAAGACTACGCAGTTGGTTAGAACCAGAACAAGCACCTTCTAGAATCCCATTCTCTTATATACTAGGAGGAGCAGAGTGGCCTGGGAGATAGCTCCATCCATAAAGCTCTTGCAGAACTGTGGTCCTACATGAAGCCAAGTGTATTCATACCCATCTGGAAACCCAGTTCTGCATAATGCAGAGACAGGCAGGTCTTCAGAGCTCGACAGTCACCCAGCCTAACCGGCTGCTACATCCTGGGTTCAGTGAGAGGACTTGGAGACAATATGATGAGTTACAGCACAAGACAACCAATGTCAACCACTGAGCTCCACATACACCTGGACACATGGACACACAGACAACACACATCCATACACACAGCTACTAAGTGCTGATGAGTAAAGAAAAAGACATCCTGTCCTGCATGCCTTTTACAGAGAATTTAATATTACTTCTGAGTATATTATGAAAATACTTCAACACCCCTTCCCAACTTCCCATCCTAAGATCAAGACTTTTTAGGAAGGTCCTTTATAAAACCTACAGAAAGGCCTTAAAGTATTCGGTTTCAAAGGTTGCATGGGAAGTCTAGGATCTTGGACTGACAAGAAGATTCAGCCCTTGATGTTCAAGCCTGATGACCTTAGTGTGACCCCCGAACTCATGGTAAAAAGCAGAGAAATGACCCCCTGAAAGTTGCTTTCTCACCTCCTCATGAACACATCCCCACATACATATACACACGAAAATAATAAGGTCAATTAAAATATTTTAAAGGAAAGTCTAGGACCTTAATTCACTGTCAACACAAATATAATTGCATGATTATATATTAATAATTGTAAGTTGTAACCCCAAATTATCTGATATTTATGGATAGTTTTCTGTGGGCAAATTACTTTAATATATAATAAAGCCTTATTTATTCTCCTGTCAATGTGGTAGGTTCTGATAGTTATTCTAGACCTCAATTGAAGCCAGAGGCACTGAAGTCCCTGAGTGCAGAAGGGCTTCTTAGCTTGTGGGCCACAGCTGAATGGCAAAACCTTACAAAAAAACTTCCAAGGTCATCCTCTACACCTCATACAACAATATCCTTCCATGTTCCCTGTTGTTGAGACGTGCTATTCTGTATTCATTTGTATGTGTGTGTGCACATGTGCACGCATATGCATGCACTTGCACATGTTGGTGCAAACTGACATTGGATATCTTCCCTCGGTTATTCTTCACCTTTTTGCCTGAGGCAGGATTTCTCACTGAGTCTGGAGTTTACTAATTCCACTAGAGAACAAGCCACAGGGATGTTTCTATCCGTACTTCCCCTGTCGTGGGATTATAGTGCATTGCTCCCAGCTTCTTTTGTATGGATGCTTAGGAGGAAACTCGGGTCCTCATGTTTGCTCAATAAACACTTTAGGGACTGAATCATCTCCTCGGGGGATTTTTGCTAAGTAGCCACCATGTGTTCAGGTAAAGTTTTTAGTGCTTAACACTATCAGCAGATAGGACTAACGAAGCTGTTTGCTTTACATGACCTCTTAGAAAAATTTTCTCCACCATGTTGATTCCTTTACATTACAGCAATCATTAAAAGTCAGGTCTCCAAAATGTCAGCACTATTCTTTTTATCATTGCCAAGTTAGCATACATACATTTGTTTGTTGGTTTGTTGTTCATTTATTTGCCTCTGTGAGTACTTGTCCATGTGTGGGTGGATGTGGACTCCAGAAGAGGGCATTAGATCCCGCAGAGCTGGAATCACAACCACTTTCAGGTCAGAAGGGTTGTCGTATGGGTGCTCGCATCCAAACTCTTGATTTCCCAGCAACCGCACTGAACAGCTGATTTCACTTAACTGCTGAGCCATCTCCCTGTCCCTCTTAATATTCATGTAAAAAATCATTCATGTAATTGAATAGATTTAGACACCTGAGCAGGAAATGTCTCTTTAAAAAAAAAAACATGAGGAAAAAAACATGGTCTCTTAATTGAGAATTGCCAAACATGGATAACTTGTTTTGAAAGAATTCTAGCATAACTCAAAACTCCTAACCAAAAAGAAAAATCCATTTGGGGCATAACTCAGTTTTTCTTGGGTGACTCATAATTTCTCCCAATCTTTGAGTGGCTCCGAGTGAACTCTTTTAAACAGCTGTTGTTAACTGGAACCTCAAAACAAACTTGGTGAAGAATTAAGATTTCTGGTTGTTAAAATTTCCACTCACTGAGCTGAGAGAGGCTAGTGGGTCCACCTGAGAGTCTGAGAATAATCTGCAGCAGCGGGTTCTTACTTCAGGTCTTCGGGAATGACTAACTGAAGAACACAATGGATGAGTTTCATCTCCCACTAATAGCTGGATCTGTACGAAACACCCACGGCATGGGATTAATAATAAGATGTGTCACCACAGTCTTGTGACAATGATTCTTTTAGAATAGTTTTGAACCCTCTATTGAGCGTCTCTCAACACCTTAAATCCCCTTTCAAGATCATTTGAAATGTCTTAAATGGAGACTATTAATAAATGAATACCTGTACCTCTTTAAGTAATGATTAAGAAGTTCCAGTAACTGTCTGTCAATCATATTAATGGCATAGACAATGAGAAAGAATAACTCAAAAGTGACTTAAGGACAATGTAAGTTATATAAGAGAAATGAAATCTTGGGATGGAATGTTAAAAGAAAATTCTTCAACTCTACTGCTAACATTAGGGATAAAATTTCCAACAGGGCTGGGATGGACATGCAATGCATGAACACAATAAAACGTTGTGGAAAAAGCTGTAAAAACCAAGGAACAGTAAACTGTTTTACTATAGAAAATGTGGGCCAAGTGCTAGGATTCAGTGAGCTTATCTCACAATGCTAAACAGTCGCCATCTAATCGGTGTGGGATTCAGTGTCATAGCCCTATCTACGTCCTTCTCAATGAATGGATAACACTTTTGCTTTCATTTTTATATTAGGTTAATTAGGAATCACTTCTGCCAACAAAAGGATTTTATTCCTTCACTGTTCTATTACAGTATCCAAATCAATACTTTGCACATAGTAGAGACCTGACAAATATTTATTGAACAATAAACAAATTGTTTAAAATGCTGATTCAAAGGATTTGCTGCCATGAATGGCATATTCTGTTTTTACTAAGATGGTGCCTACATAATGACAATACAGTGCCCTGTTACAAGGTTTCCAAAGATGAGATCATACTATGTTTTCTCTGTCTTTCATTGTTTTAACAAAATAACTCGAACTGAGTACTTCAAAAAGAAAGAGCATTTATTTATCTCCATTTTAGAGGCTTGAGATCATGAACAACATTTGCTCAGATCTAGTGAGGGTCCCTTATCTTGTGGCAAATAATACAAACTGTCTTAGCAGGGATGTGTGATGTGTGCAAGAGGGCTAGGTCCTGCAGTAAAGCAAGAATAGAGGCTAGGAGAGGCCAGTCTTATCTATAAAACCTTCTCTCCACAACTCACTGGAGTCCCATGAAGACCCCCTGAGTGCTTGGGATGTAGGTAGAGTGTTCTCCTCAAATACATGAAGTCCTGTGGAAGTGACGGTAGAGGACAGAAGATCAGAAATTTAAAACCATCCTGGATACACAGAAAGTTGGGGGCCAGTGTGGGCTACTAAAAGGATCCATCCTAATGCTTTGCAAGGGTAGTGTCTTCAGTGACCTAACACTCTTCTAATAAGACCTGTCCCTTAAAGGTCTCATTACCCAAAATTGCTACACTTGGACCAAGCATTCAACATATTAACTATTGGAGTGCATGCCATATCCAAGCCCTATCCAATCATATAAAACCATATTCACACCATAGCAAGTGTCTTCATGGAGAAATCAGTATCTAGTGGCATAGGGGCTTTATTAGATATACTCCATTCTGCCTTCAAATCATTTGTATATTTTATAAAACCCAATGTTTAGAATACACTGCAGAAGCCAGTCATGGTGGTGCATACCTACAATCTTAGCACTTGGGAGACTAAGGCCCGAAATTCTTGAGTTTAAGACCAGAGAGGGCTACACAATGTGTTCCAGACCAGCCTGGACTCAGTAGGTAAACACTACCTCAAAAAAAAAATAAGAAAGAAATTTATGGAGAATGTGTCTTGATAAAAGGAAAATGTCTGGGATTTTAAAGAACATAAACAGTTAAGAATGCAACTGGAAGTCTTATTATTCAAACTTTTAATTTTTATAGCACCATTCCCCAAAGGGTAAAAAGATGATATTTTTGTTACACGGAGAACCTTTTCTAATTTTGCTTCACCCAGTACATATTTACCTTACTGTATGCTAGAAAAGTCGGTTTACTGATGTTAGATTTACAAAGACACATAATGATAGCAATTTCTTGGATCTAAAGAAAGATCATAAATAGTGGTGTATGTATGCAACAAATGCAAGGAAAGTCATGACACAGCTAGTGTGTGGATTAGGTTGAAACTCAAGATTAATGAGTGTGTATCTGCACACATGTATGTGCACCATAAGCATGCCTAGTCTTCACCCAGGCCAGAAGGCGGCACTGGACCCCACTGGAACCCGAGTTACAGAGTTGTGAGCTGCCATGTCAGTGCTAGGAACCAGACCCTGGTCCTCTCCACAAGCAGGATGTGCTCTTAACCCCTGAGCCATCTCTCCAACCCCTGAGTCAAAACTCTGCAAAAGTTCTTACAGGGCTGGAGAGGTGGCTCAGTGGTTAAGAGTGCTAGCTACTTATCTAGAGGATCCCTTCTGTCCTCTATGGGGAACCAGACACACACATGGTGCACAGACATGCATGAAGGCTCCAAGAGCCATAGACATAAAAATAAAGATATCTTTCCTTGACCTGTGAGGCTCCGGACAAATGTGTGTTCTCTAAAGGTCTTCAGATGGTTCAGACAGCAGACTGTTACTGCAACCATTTAGCACCTTAGTGCTACGCAGAGAGATACAACAGCTTTTCACTTCTTCAGACCCAATGCCTCCTTCTTATCATGCACATTTTGTAATGTCTCCTTTGCTACCTTTTAAGGAAATAGGCAGCCTACTCACTCACCTGAATTCAAAGAAAATCAGCATAAAACTTTATCTGCACTATAAAGCAAGAATACAGGGGGAAAATGGCTTAATATGCAAGTGCTTGAGCAAAGCCATGGTGAAGGAGGCATGGTTGCTCCCACACACAGCATCCCTAGGAGTGTGGAAGCCCTTACACAAAACAATGCGTGTCCCATGATGGAAACCCAGTTACAGATCCCAGTGGTCTTGCCAGGGCCATTCCCGGAACTGCAGAGCAAGGCTGAGAAAAGTTCCACCCCGCCACTCCCTGCTCTTCTACCTCACGACCCCCTGCTAATGCTAGCATCTTAATCTGACAGGGGTTGCATTCCTGGAAAAGGAGTGTGTTATGTTGAAGGAAACATAACCTCCCGCTTATGTATAAACCAGAGGCTCACAGTCAGGCATCCTTCCACCAAATTCCATTCTGACCCTCTCCATCATTTTGACAACCAAAAATGCTCCCCAACACTCCGCAAATGCCTCCCTGGGAGTCGTGCCTCCTACACGGAACTCATAAATCCCAACAGCGCTCGGGCTTCTTTGTGTCTTAAACTATGCATTGCTGCCTAATGTGTGATGAAGCCGCTTTGCCATTTTCATTTATCATTGATAGCTTTTGAGTTTAAAGTATCTTTAAGCAGTTGCTAAAATTATTGCCATATTATGTTTCATTATCATTATTATAGAAGCTTTATTGTTATGGCATCATTCAGTTTCTCTTTCGACTTAAAGTTGGTAAAGTATTGAACTTCGCTGTACTTCCGACCTTCGCTCCCTGTTGTGTGAGGCCTCTGACACTTTGAAGAACAGATCGGAATGGCCTCCAAGTAGCCCAGGCCTCAGTCTTCACTCTCCAGCCCTGTGAAACCTGTCAGCTCCATGAGGTCATCAAGAAGGCAGACCGCCACTTGTCACAACTGAAAGGGTGTCTCTGGGGTACCCAGAAAAGCTGGGTGGGACTTGCTTTTAGGGCCCGCCATTTGGATAGACTGATTTGATTTCAACTCATTTGGAAAAAATCTGCTTAACATGTATGTGTGAATCAAATTTTGTCACATACAGCTCATTGGAGCGGTGATTTGACTTCTACCTCCTAATTCCATAAGAAAACGGATCACTAAAATAGATAACAGGGTTCGGCATGTTGGCACATACCTTAATTCCCGAAGTTGGGGTAGAGAGGCAGGTGGATCTCTCTGGGTTTAAGGCCAGCCTTGTCTAGATGGTAAGTTCTTAGCTGGCTAGAGCTGCACAGTGAGACCTTGAGAGAGAGAGAGAGAGAGGGAGATGATAGATAGATAGATAGATAGATAGATAGATAGATAGATAGATAGATAGATAGATAGATGATAGATAGATAGATAGACAGATAGATAGACAGATAGAGATAGATAGATGTGTGTGTGTGTGTGTGTGTGTGTGTGTGTGTGTGTGTGTGTGTGTATTCAGTAATGATGGTGCATGCCTTTAATCCCAGCACTCAGGAGGAAGATGAAGAGAAATTTCTGTGAGTTCAAGGCTGCCCTGGTCAACATAGTGACCAACCAGATCTACACAATGAGACTCTGTCTCCAAAAAGAGTAATATATGCATATACATATATGTGTGTGTACATACATACACATATATGCACATATTACTATTTATACATATATTACTCTTATATGTTTAGTTCATATGTTTATGTGAATATATGAACTAAATACAGAAAAATATCATAACTAATGGGACCAGGTATATTGTGTACCTGTAATCCCAGCACTTGAGAGGCTGGAGACAGGATTAGGTGTTTTAAGACATCCTTGACAACTTAATGTCTTTGAGGATAGCCTGAGCTACTTGAAACTGTCTCTAAAAAAGACGAGAAAACTAACAGGGCTTAATTTACAAAAATAAAAATACATAAACCCTTGTCCCAATTCCAGATAAAAACTGATGTTTTTATTTTAAAAAATCTTTCTACTACATCAACAAAAACAATTTCATCTAGTAAATTGGGAAGTGATTAATAAGCTCCCTCCTCTCACTCTTGCTATCTACTGCACACCCACACATACATCCCAGACATCATCTTACCCCTATTCCTAGAGAATGATGGGTTCCTATCGAAGAGAGACCAAGTGAATCATCATATTTTAAATAATGGAGACTCATGAGTCTCATGTCAACATATTCGTGGGTCGTTTGTGCTACATCCTCCCTCACTCATTGCAATGAAAGTAGGGGTTTCGGGGAGAGCCCATTCTCCCATGTTCCCCTGGAGGGGCAAGAAACACCCTGAACTTCCTGTGTACTCAAGGGCTTCAATCCTCCACAGAGTAGAAGTTCAGTGGGTATTTGTAAATGAATCCCTTTCCACATAGCTGAGAATAGTTCATTCACACCTCAAGAGTTTCCATTGCACTCCTGAGAGCTGCCAACGACTATTAGAGGTTCCTGGTAACCATCCCTGGTTGGGATATTACTTAAAATTGTAAAAATATAATTGTCGAGACAATGCATAAAAAGCATATTTCCCAGAGGGAAAGGAAAGAAAAGGGTGAACATGATCACGGGCCGTGGGAACATCAGGTGGTGTCTTTCAGCTGTAATTTGAGATCGAAGCTTCGAAATGGTTAAGGTGGAGGCCATGTCCATCCCGTGAGAGTTTTATTTGGAAAGGCCTATTTGCCCGAGCCGGCCCTCCTCTCCCCAACAGCTGCTCTGCCCTCTACACGCAGCAAATATGTTTGTCTTGTCCAAAGCTGCAGGCACTCGCCAATGTCTGTGCCTCTCTTCGGGAAACAACATAATAATCAAATCACATTAAGCCCAGTGTCCGTAAGACATGTGTTTTCAATTTTAAAACCCACAAGTGATTTATTATTTATTTCCTAATATTACATTTGTGCATTTAGTGAAATAGGAAAGGCTCCATGCATAGAGTCACTTCCAAGTTTTGCCGTGGAGTTATTGCTCCGGCTGTTTTCTAGCTATTTCGGTGGCTGTCTTTCACAATTAGCATTACAGGGCCCCTCACACTGACGTTCCCGCTCAATGATGCCTGTTTTGGTCTTAAGCCTTTGACTCTTTGTTGATTTTTAAACACTCAGGCTCGAGTTACGTTAGCATTTTCCTTATTGTTCTTGTTTTCAATGCTTTTATAGAGCAACATATGAGATTTACCCTCTTAATTTCTTAAGTGTACATAACAGCTCTCACTGTAAGCGCAATATTGAACAGCAAGTCTCTAGAATTTTTTTGTCTTTATGTAGCAGAACTCCCAGGCTACTGCACAGTGGTTTCCCATTTCCACTGTCTCATCACCACCCCACCCACCCTCAACAACTACTGTTCCATGTTTTTGCTTGTCCATTTCATTATCTTCCCACACTTTTTATTATTTTTATTTATTCTTCTCTCATATATTACAACCCAAGGGAAGAAACTTGAACTCCTTTGAGTCCTGATGTATCTCTGTGCCCAGAGAAAATAGGATCCTGGGCTACACTGCTATACACACGCAACTCCTTGCCCACATCCTATGAAGTATGGGATATAATGAACACAGTCTTACCTTAGGGTCGGCATGACCCACGTTCAAATCCCTGCTCTGCTACTTACCTGCTCTGAAGCCTGGAATAAATGACTAGCCTTTTCCAAAGCCATCTGTAAAATGCAATTACTTGTGCCAGCTTTGCAATCTTCTTTGATAAAGTATAAACTATTCTCCAAGTGCTCAGGGTTTCTGAGCTCCATCATCTCCGGCCCCGAGGACATTCATGTTGTGCTCAGATCCGTGCAATAGGAAGCTGATTGTACCTGCCCTCAATCAATACATCTGTTGTGCCTTTTGTGTTAGGTCTATTTCTCATGCTGGTAGGTAGACTCAGAAGCAGTCACAGAAAAATGTTTGTTTCTTCTCTATGATTAAGTTCTGCATGAGGACATAGTTTCATGATATGATCATGCTAATATCATGATAGGACTTTATTCCTTACCAATGAATGAGTTTTTAAAGATAGAATTCCCATCCAGGCTACTACTCATGGGTAAAGAAAGTCCAGTGTTGATCTACAATCATCCTAAGTTGAATCAGAATATCCACCAGATTCAGAAAAGAAGGTTTGAGTTCTTCTGCCCAAGGATTTACCTCTGTCATTTGTTATATTAGAAAGATGAGATTTATTTAGTTTCCACAATTAATTCAATCTACATTGAAGCCAGCAAATGTGTGTTATGCTAGTTAGAAAGAAATTAGATCTCAATAAATAATCATCTGATGCCTTCGTTCCTTCTCTTTCTAATTTCTTCCACATGCATTTATGTGTGCATTCATGCATGTGTGCGTGTGTGTGTGTGTGTGTGTGTGTGTGTGTGTGTGTGCGGTGTTTATGTGCTCATGACAAAGCACATACGTAGAGGTCAGAGAACAACTTGTGACAGTCAAGTTGTCTCCTTTCAACGTCTGGGTTTCAGGGATTGAACTCGGGTTTTTAGACTTGGCAAGAAGTGCTTTTATCCCCTGAGTCATCTCAATTACGGTTTGTAAATTTTTATGGGGTTTGTTGTTGTTTGCTGGTGATGGTGGTGGCAGCGGCGGCAGCGCTGTGTGCATGGAATAAAGACTTTTTAAACCAAGCTCCACCGTAAGCAAGAGATAGTCCTGTCTACCCGGTCTCTCAAAGGGCTTGAAGCTTGGCCTACTAAGCTAAGCTAAGTCACTGCAATACTAACTGGGGAATAGGAGGACTCACAGAGATAACTGAATATATCTGACCAGAGGGACAGGAGGCAAGACTTGAAGTGACCTGGTCAAAGGTGGATGGTTGAGGCAGTGTTCAAGCAGAAAAATATGGAGAACAGCCCCAGCAGAACCAAGAGCAGGAGGCCTGCTTGCCTTCAGGGGACTGTAGTGCGGACAGCCAACAGCGCCAAAGTAAGTACTAGCAACTAAATAAAGTAGACATTAGGGAGCCATTGGAGGATTTGGCGCAGGGGGCTGACATGGTAGGAGTTGTGTTAAGAAATAAATCTGTCAGTGGTAGGTGAGAGGGATTGGAGAAGATGAGTAGAGGCAGGGGGTCGGTTGAGTATTCTGGGATGGGAGCATGAAGTTACAGGCAGGGTGAAGGCGTAGGCACAGAGGCGCCTTTCGACACGTGTTTGGAATTTTTGCAGTGAAACTTAGAGTCCAGACGCACATCCGCAGATAAACCCCGTGCTTGTTTAAAATGCATGAGAATGAGAGAGTTAATGCAGCAATGTTTAGCCTCGGGAGATGCAGAATCCACTGAAAGTTTGGTCACCCCAATTTACTCTCCACAAACCACCGCCCTCAAAACTCTCTGGATTTGCTAAACATCTCAAACTCAGAAGCAGAGAGTTCTGGAAAACCACACTGAGCCTGGCGTAGATTTCTTCCTTGGGACGTGGAGGAAATCTGATCTGCTTCCTATAAATTCATTTCGCTTTCATTCAAACTGAGATTTTAAAAAAAAAAAAAAACCCTTCCTGTTGCCCAGAGTAGTCTTAAGAGCTTACTTTTGAAGACATTTTCCCTCCTTAGAGAAAAGGAACCAATAACTGTCCAGCCATTCCTGACCTCGGAAGTTGGAGACACAGACTCTGCTGGTTATAATGGATTTTTATGGTAGGCCAAAATCATAGGTTAAAAGCAGTACTGTCTTATGCGGCTGAGGAAGACCTAGCAGCCACCCTCTTCAGCGCTCTTCTGCCACTAGTGCGGCAGGTGTGGATGCTGTCAAACAAAGAGGAAGTCCCACAGCCCTGTGACTCAGATCAGCCATCACTGTCAGGGACACAAAAGAAGAAGAGCAACGGAACAAGAGCTAAATGTTAAAAAGTTAGATCCAGAGAAACATCTTACCCTGTCTTATGAAGGACTGTGCTCTCCCCCCTCCTCCTCCTCCCACTCCGTGGCTGTGAAACAAAGCTCCTCTTCAGTGACAGCCATCAAGACGTCGTGAGTGGATCTTGTACACAGAAGAGATAATGTCACGGGGCTTGAAAATGTTCTATTCAAGATCTGAGTTGGGGAAACTTAAAAATAGCATCTTAGATCATTTGAACTCGAATCTCTCTCTTTCTAACTTCAAATTCTAAAGTGATGGTGTGTCTTATTTGGGCTCAGCGTTCTGTTTCATTTCTCCTTTCTGTCCCCCGTGTGTGTGTTGGTCTTCATTATTGTCGCTGCTGATGTTTTCTTTAATGTGTCTTCACTCTTTGCTCTTTGATATCCACAGACTCGTCTCCTTACTTACTGTTAAAATCTGAGCTCTTGGTGTGAATAAATTCAGTTTGTATTTTATCGACATAAAATTGTCCAAGATCTCAAAAGCCCCTGGCAAGGATTTTGTCCCAAGAATATGTTGGCTTATGTGAGAAAAGTCTCTACATTTGATCTTACAGGCCAAATGATATATCTGCTTGTCATTTCTCTCTAGCTACCATTTTCTGACTCTCAAAAGAAGTACAGCAAAAAATACACAAATCTAGTCATTTGTAACCCTTGATGTCTGGGGGGGGGGCAGAGATGTTGTATTTTATTTTTAAAGGTTTATTTAGCAGCTTATTTTTTATAAATGACTAGAAACTGTAATGTCCAGAGATGTTAAACTCTGGAAGGTGAGTCTTGAATGTGCTAATCCTTGCAGTAGAAACCAAATCGTGAGGTTGACTTAAAGCACATGAAAACGGGGAAACATGTTTACTAATTTGCAATGAGGAAATGTCTCAGTCTGAGATGACATCTTTAGTTCCTCACCAAAGAGGAGTCTGCAATATAAGTTCTGAAAACCTTTAGATATTTTTCTTTTTCTTTCTTTCTTTCTTTCTTTCTTTCTTTCTTTCTTTCTTTCTTTCTTTTTTTTTTTAGACAGGGTTTCTCTGTGTGTAGCTTTGACTGTCCTGGAACTCACTTTGTAGACCAGGCTGCCCTAGAACTCACAGGGTTCTGTCTTCCTCTGGCCCCTACCTCTACCTCCCAAGTGCTGGGATTAAAAGTGTGCCGCCACCACATGGCCCCTTTATATTTTTTGAATGTAGCCTATTTTAAAAACAAAAAACAAAAGACTCTTTCTACAAGGCAACTGCATCTTAGCATCTTAACCTAGACCATTTTAATCTTCAGACCTTGTGTGCTCTTTCAAGAAAATTGCCATCCTGGACACTCCACTGGTCCTCCAGCTTCGCAGGGACCCTGGATCTGAACCGTGTAACGAGAGAGAGAGCTTCAGTGTACACCTGCTCCTTTTGTTCAGTGCATGAAATGTCAAAGAAACCAATCCATCGTGTCTATGTTAAAGTTGCATTTTGAAAACTGGAAATTGAGCTTACACTGTGCCGGATGCAGTAGAAAAGTGATCACCTTGTGTCCATACCTACAACTTGCAGGATATTGTGACAACTCAAAGAAAACCAACAGGCATCTGGTCTCCAGTGCTGAGTAAGAAAGGAAAAACAGACTTCTGAATAAGAGTGAGCTTTGGACCACATAAGCTCAAATGTGCTGAGGGAGCTCCTTTGGCCAATAGCCTTTAGTAGACCACAAGTGAGAGGGTCTCTTAAAGGCTATTGGCTGAAGGAGCTGAAGGGGTTCCCCAGCACCGCCCCCTTTTTAGACCACGCCCAAGTGGGCTGATCTCTTAAAGGCTATTGGCCAAAGGAGTTCCCACTGCACAAGTGAGCATGGGACAGGGGTCAGTCAAGGCAAAGGTCAGGGGAGGGAAACACAGGGACTGGCCATTCTGTTTTGAAGATCATTGGGAAAATTATTTCAAAATTGAACATTCTTTTTATCATCTTCTCTTTTAAAATTGGCTTATTGGAATGGTTAGAGGGCTCAGGGTAAAGGAACTTGTGATCAAGCCTGACTACCTGAGTTCAGATTCCAGAACACATAAGGTAGAAGGAGTCTCCAAGTTGTCCCTTAACTTCACGTGTGTGTGTGTGAGTGTGTGTGTGTGCATCTGTGTAAAATGAATAAATATAATAAATTTGCTTATTATTAAAGAGGGCATTGGTGGAAATAGAAACATAAGTTTAGCAAATGTTTCCAAATTAAATCAACCATTAACGTTATTTTTACTCATTTGTAATTTTGTGAGTATTAATGGAATATACTGTGATATATTCTAACACATGCACACAGTGGAATGAATTTAGTTGGCATTAGCCTATTATCTATCTTATAGAGGTCTGGAAAGGAGACGTTCAAAGGATCACAACATAAAGAAATGACAAAGCGGGGGAATACTAGCACATGCTTGACGTAGAACCTAAGAGGTACAGAGTTTGATCACATGGTTGCTGGCCCTGGATGTAATCAGCCTTCTACATCCATAACTGTATATGGCACAGGACAGAGTAAAAATCCCATAAGAGAAGAATAAGGAAGGCTATGAATGGCCACTAATTCAACAAGGAACTTCATGGTAACAGTTATTGCAATAACGGAAGATGGCATTTTAGCTCATTATTGAGGAGGCTCAGTCTGTTAAATGAGCAAAAGTCCTGAAACTAGGTTCAGGTAGTTGGATGCTCACACCTGCCTGTGTCCAACCTAGCTCACTTAAGTTCTCTTTGTCCTCAGAATCACCTGAGAATCTGCACCAGCTGTTAACTAGCCAGCTTCTAGACATAGTTGATGAAGAGCTTGTCCAGGGAGCCAGGCATACAGCAGACTCCTCTAACATGGGAGCGCTCAGAGCGTTGATGGGTATACAAGTTTAAGTTCTCTCCTACCACGCTGGCCAGTCCCCACACAGAGAAGCTGCCATGAAGAGGTACTCAGAAATGAAGAAGACATTCTCAAGTGTTTGCAATTAAGCCAATCCCAACTTGTGAAATTGTCAAATTACCATACTGGTAGAGCCAATACAAATTCCATAATCCTAAAATTAGCACTAAAGTCATGCAAAAAATGTGTTAATACATTCATCCTTGTAGTAGTCATAAAGGACCAAGTGAACAGAAGATAAATTCCACACTTGGGGCCAATGCTTACACAGATTAGGCAACGGAATATTCCAGAACTGCTTGGTATGACTATTCCAACCGAGAAGACAAGGACCACGGCACAATAACATTCGAACAAAAATGCACAGGGACAACTGTGCACACCACTAAATAACTATTCCTATCACAGAAACTTCCTAAGCAGGCCTAGGATTTCATTACTAGGAACACTGTTATGATTTCCCAGATTTTTCTAAGCTGAATTTAGCAGCACCGCATAAGACTCGGCTACATTTAAATTGCACATAACCCCACTGTCCATAACGCACATAACCCCACTCCTAATTAACAAAATAAATGCTAGCTGTTTGCTCAGAGCCCTTTTGGAAACGAAGATGTCAGAACATATTCAACAGTTGAATAAGAACATTTCAGTGTCGTTGTACTTCCAAAAGCAGCTTCTAGTGCAAAAATGGTGATTTCTTTTCAAGCAGTTTTTTTTAAATGAATATTTTCCCCCAACTATGCTTTCAGCTTTTATGGCTTGGTTTTTCATTATCTCACATAACACGGGAATGGAGGTTCCTAAACTGATAAGTAATAAAGATAGATTTCAATCAATTTATTTTTATGCAATTATTGATGCCCTCTTCCTCTGTAGAGAGCTACTCTGGGAATTTTCTTCCACTTGGCACAATGTGTGCCCTCCAGAGCATTAATGCAGGGTTGTTGCTTCACAGCTGTAATCTCAACATAGCTTCAAGTCAACCTGGACTACTGTGTGAGACTCTGCCTCAAAAGAAAGGGAGGGAGGGAGGGAGGGAGGGAGGGAGGGAGGGAGGGAGGGAGGGAAGAGTGAAAAGGGTTGTTCATCTTGACATTGTTTCAGATTTCTCTCTTCCTGTTTTCTCTCCTCTCAAGGAGGTGTGTGTGTGTGCGCATGTGTACGTGTGTGAGTATGTGTACATGTGTGTGCATGTGTGTGCGTGCATGTATGCGAGTGTGTTGCGTGCATGTGTGAGTGTGTGTGCAAATGTGTGCATGTGTGCACGTGTGTGTATGCTCCACAAGCACACAAACCCAACTCTGCCCTTTAAACTTTTTCTTATTAAATTTAAAAACAAATTAAACTTAATTTTATAATTAAAACATAATTATTTCTTCAGTTCATGATGGACCATCCTGCAATCATCTGATGTGTATTTCTTTGGAATTGCTGGGTTTTTTTTAAATCCTGGTAATAGGTGAATGTGACACAAAATTCACAATATTAACCATTTTGACTGTACAGTTAGGCCTTACTAAGTTCATTCAGACTGTTGGACAGCAATGCCTAGAATGTTTACATCCTGCATCACTGCAAGGTTTATCTTATGCCCTCTTTAAACAGCAGGGTTTATCTTTAAGAATAAGAATTATTAAGCATTTCTCATGCTGGAGGGGGAAGCTGTATGATGAGAGAGGAGAGGTTCCCAGATCCTAAGGCTTAGGAAAGTGAGCATCTCATTTTTAGAAGAACGATAAATACCTATATTCCTTAATCTCTCAAGTAGCTTTTTTTTCTACCTTGTATCACAAAAACAAGGCCAGAGCAAAGTTGATATCTGTAATTTTTCAGAAACATTTTTAAAAATTCCTCCAGCCTTTATTTTGTAGATAGAACAAGTATCTGTGAATCTTTCATTTTCCCGCCTACTGTTTTCCCCTCTCCTTTGTCCTCCACATGGTCCCCCAAGTCTACTTTCATACTATATATTTTATAATCTCTCTTCCAATATGGGAGAATCGTGCAATATTTGTCTTTCTGGATCTGATTTATCTTGCTAAATATGATGATCTCGTTTCACCCATTTTTCTACAAATGACATAATATCTTGTTTTTTACAGCTAAGTAAAACTCCAATGCACGTGTGTGTGTGTGTGTGTGTGTGTGTGTGTGTGTGTGTGTGTGTGTACTATTTTAAACTTCTGGTTGTAAAATAATTTTAAATATGTAAAAAGTCATCAAGAATAGAACAGAATAGACATTCTTTTTGCAGTATTTGCTTTACTGTTGCATTTTTTTATTGATTGAGGAATTGTACAAATACTTTTATCCAAATACTACAACATGTATCTCTCAAAGAACAAGGAAATCCTCTTACAGACTTCCACTATCAAATTCAAGAAATTCACAAATACAGTGTTACCCACACATACACAAGCACTCAAACTCAGAATTTCCATATTCAAATGTCATGTTATCTTAGTTATGTCATTTATGGGCACTTTTTTCCCTGCTCCAGGCACCGTTTCAGAACCACACATTGTACGTAGTTCAGTATCACCAGTGTGATAAAATAATATATAATAATATAATGATAATACTGTGAAATAATACATAACCCTGTCATTAATGTTCTGTGGCACTGAGATTTGCCCTGGACTTGTCCGATGCTTCCTGTGTGTTGAAGTCACTTGCAGCAGAAGTGTGACATCCCCGCGGTTGTGTCTTAGTGACCTTTGTAAGAAAGCGCAAGGCGCCAGTTTCTCCTGCGAATAGTGTTGAATACTTAGTAAAGAAGGCTTGTCTTTTACATTCAGCCACAAAAAAAAACTGTCCATTTTACGTTTTCTCTGCCCAATTAATAGGCAGAACCAAACTGTGGCATTATGCAATTACCTGATGCATTTTAAATTTTCTTTAATCACTGTAATATCCATTAAGGATTCTGGCCCAATTCAGTTATTACCGTGATGGCTGCAAAATGGCAATTTCCCCACCCTATTATTTCTCCTGCATTTATTGGTTGGCGTGCTCTGCAAAGAGCTTTTCCCTATCTTAATCACTGTCTGCTTCACCGTAAGTTTATTGATTTTTTTTCCAGTTGGAGATTTAAAATTTATTCTTCCATCATTTATTTTGAAGCTCAAATTTTTCCCTTTTGCAAGTGTGTGCATGTGCCTGTGTGTGTGTGCACGTGTGTGTATGCATACACGAGTGTGCCCAAAGTGTGCTCGCATGTGCTGTTGTGTGTGTGTGTGGACATGTGCCTGTATATGTGAGTGTTTCCGCAAGTGTGCACATGTGTCTGTGTGTGTGCATACTCACGTGCCTGTGTATGCGTGTGTGCCTTGTGCACATGTATGTGAAAGTGTGTGTATATGAGTGTGCCCACAAGTGTGCACATGTGCCCGGGTGTGCACGTGTGTGCTGTGTCTGTGTGTGTGTGTGTATTGTGTGAGGTTAGAACACATCTGATGAAGTTGGCTTTCTCCTTCCACCATGCAGGTCATGGAGATCCAGCTCAGGTCATCACGCTTTGCAGTCAGCACCCCTGAGCCATCGCACCAACCCATCTTCCTTCATTTTTCAAACAATCCCATCGTATTTCAAGTTCTCATCTTCCAGTGCCATTTGTCACTGTTCATATGGGCATTTTCTGTCCCATCCCAACAACTGGTCCTTTCCCCTGGGAGCTAGATGCACCTACTGCTAAACGTTGTTGTGAGTGCACACAGTGAAACATATGTTTTCTAAGTGTGCAGTTCAGAGTCTGTGCTCCTGCCTGCGCCATTAACAGCATTTGCTACTCTGTGTCTCGCAGCGTATTTCTCCAGAAGGCTCCCAGGGAATGATTTATCCTGCTTTCCGTCTGCTCTTCTTCACCTCCCATAACGCTCCTCTTCTCTGTACCTCTCTGAGGATGAAGTGCAATTGCTCCACACTTCAAGCGTGGGTCGTTTTTCATCAGTGTTTTTACTCCCGGGCAGCCTCATCCTGTCGTCTCTAACCGGGTCTTCTCCCTCAAGCTCTGGACTTCACATCCTCTTGCTTTGACTCGGAATCTTCACTATGGTCTCTAACAGACATGCTAATTCACTACATAAAAACTGGCCCACTGCAGCCCTGGTCCACTACAGCCTTCCTGTCTCAAGCAACGGCAGGCCATTCTCCCAGGCATTCAGGCAAAAGCTTGGATATAACTTAAATATCTTCGAAGGTCTACCACCATTTCTGTGCCCTCCTCTGCCGCCACTACATCTCAGCAGCCATGGCTCCTGCGTGGACTCTTTCAGTAACCTCTTGAGACATCTTTGCAGGCCGTCTTCCTTTCCAAGACTTCATCCTTCACTCTACCCGTCCTCTCCTCTTCACACACGCTGATCCTTTTTTCCCTTGCACATCCCAGGATCCTAGGCTTGTTCCCACTCCTGATAGTTGTTTGGTCTGGTTTCTATATCAGGAAGCAACATCCCAAAGTATTAACTCAGCTAATTCCCTCAGCACTTCTAATTTGGGTCAAATTGTGCCTTCTCATAGGTCAGTGCTGACTGCTCCCGACACCCTCTGACCCCGTGTTCTCTGCCTTACCACCCCCACCTACCACCCCGTTACATTTATCTTTACATTTTATTATTCATTTTACTTCAATGTTACACATTGTCAGTCTCCCTCTGCCACGTCCATTCTAAGAGGGCAGAAATCTTGCTTTTTGCTCAATGAACAAAAAAATGTCTAAAGCAGTAAAAAAAAAAATGTATTCGAGTTTCTTTGTTTATTTGTTTGTGTTTGTGTTTGTTTAATGAATGAGCGAGCAGCTTCACCTTACGTTTTTCTTTACCAAGCACTTGGAATGGAGAAGCTCCCTGCAGAATGAAGTCCGCAGATAGCATTGTTGGTAACGATATAGCCCAACCAGCACCTCGGCAATTCTCTGCGTATCTCCACGTGCACATGTGTGCCTCTTACTATGGGTGAAATCTAGCATTGTAAATAGAAGCGATTTTAATCAGGCACTGTTTTCAGAGCAGAGCGGGTCTTGATGGCCCTGAATTATGTCTTTCCATGCTTCATACAGCCCAGTAATAAGTTACAGATGTTGGTCATTCGCTGCTCCATGTTTCTCCTGGCTTTCTTTTTTCTCATTAGTGGTAATCCTGAGTTCTATAGGAGGATGGGAGAAGATCTGGCAGAAAAACAAATTACTTTATACGTCCGCTGCATATTTTCCTATTAGACTCCTAAGTTGACTCGACGTCTAAACTTAATCAGAGATATCTCTTGTGTGACTCAAGCGTTTCAACCGAGATAAGATGAGACATATCTTGACAGACATTCAGAAATGGTACCTGCCACATTTCTGTCACCACGGCGTCGGCGTCAGATTTTGAGGGGTGCACATGGCGTGAGTGTGAAAGTGTCTCTACTGACAGCTACCAGAGCGAGAGAGCACACAGAAAGTGGGTGTCCTCTTGGCATTTACGCAGCATCGCTAGTTAGTTTTACAATGTTGCTTCGTTACTTTGGCAGTGATATTGCTAAGGCAACAGGAAGTATTTTTCTCACAGTTTTCCAACATCTGAGGAAGATCCTAAGATGAGAAATTAACCAACCAAAAAGTGAAGTTTTTAATTCATACAGCTCATGGTATCCAAAATTGTATAAGAAAAGTATATGTAAAATATGTAAAAAAAAAAAAAACACAAAGCCACTTGTGGTAACCCAGGACTCTAGAACCTCAGCAGAAAGATCTTGATGTTGAGGTCCATCCCGGGCTATATATAAGACCTTGTCAGAGGAAGAGAGAGCAAGAGGGACAAGGGAGAGAAAAGACAGGAAGCTCCTATTTATTTGTTTGCTCCATTTATTAGAGAAGTTTCAAAGATCAAGTTCATAGATCATATTCAACTCAATTTAGCCCTTAAGGTGTCTTTTGAATGACTCTCCTTTATAACATATTATACTTTACTCAGAGAAAATGAGGCCTCCCTTAAACTCATAAAATTCTCCATATGGTTTCTTTCCACAGATACAACACACTCAGGGGAAATCGGCACCAAGAAGAAGGTGAAAAGACTGTTAAGCTTCCAAAGATACTTCCATGCGTCTAGGCTTCTCCGTGGGATTATACCGCAGGCCCCCCTCCACCTGCTGGATGAAGACTACCTTGGACAAGCAAGGGTAAGCCAGTTACCCCCCACAGGCAGTGGTCAGGGACCTGTGACCCAGTTGACGGCACCTGGGTCTGAGCCCTACTCGGCCTCTAAGGGACTGTGTGACTCTGGGCTGGGTATTTAACAAATCTGGACTTACTTTCTCAACCACAAAATGAAGGCAATAGAACCACAGCCCTCATAGAGGAAATTAAAGATTTTCTAGATAGAGCATGCTGTCGTGGTAGCTGTGGGGTATAGGTGGGGTGCTGGTGATTAAACACAGGACTCATGCAAGCTAAGTACATGCCCCACCACTGAGCTACACCCCCAATCCTGTGGTAAAGCGTGTCTTCATGCATAATATACTCATGCCAAATGCACATTAGCTACTTTCACTTTTATAAATGTGCAGAACATATTTTTACAGTGCTAAAAAAAGTAAAGTCTCAGCCTGTAAGATTGCTACTTAGGGCGCTAACTAAATTTTTAAATCTATTAAATTGTCTTATACGATGGCAACTGAAATTACATCTAGTAATTACCAACTCTTAGCTCCACATTAGGGTCTTCTGGCAGCTTATTAGCCTATTGTTGTTTTTTTTAATTCATTCAAAAAACTTGAATTAATAAATTATTTTCACTTTACATCAATCTGATAAGGTAGAATTCAATGTGAGATGATTTAAAAACAATTTTCAAGTTGCATCTAGACTAAGTTGCCAAAGGAATTTCAATTCCAAAGGTAAGCTGTCACCATCAAACAGATGTCAAAAGTAGTATTTTATAGCATATATGGTAAGTATTATCTCCATACAACAATACATTACTATATATATGCCACTAAAAATGAACAATAAATGGTGCCAGAGGAACTAACTCCCAATATCCTGTCTATAAAAAGATAAAAGTTAGTTAGACCTTACAGCAACCTGGGTGAAACTGAATGAGTCACTGGTTGTTTGATTAGTTGGTGATTTGGTTGGTTAGTTGGTTATTAGTTGGTGGTTGGTTGGTTAGTTGGTTGATAGTTGGTGGGTTGGTTGGTTGGTTGGTTGGTTGGTTGGTTGGTTGATGTGTGGTTAGTGGTTGGTAGATGATTGGTTGGTAGGTAATGGCTAGTGGGTAGTTAATAAGGTGATGGATAGTTGGCTGATTTATTGAAAGGAGATCAATAATAAATTCTAACACTGCAGTGTTGGTGACAGAGCATTCATGGCGGGTTCCCTCCTCAAGGAGTCACATGTTTAAAAGGTGATATTGAGCCAGGCAGTGGTGGCGCGCGCCTTTAATCCCAGCACTCGGGAGGCAGAGGCAGGCGGATCTCTGTGAGTTCGAGGCCAGCCTGGTCTACAAGAGCTAGTTCCAGGGCAGGAACCAAAAAGCTATGGAGAAACCCTGTCTCGAAAATCCAAAAAAATAAAATAAAATAAAAGGTGATATTGAGATATATAAAAAAATAATAAACCAGAAGTTTGGCTGTCAGAAGACAGGGTGTGGATCTGCATTTCATGATGTACGATGTGGGTAAAAGTTCACTATAAACAGATTCTCTTTATTTCTTTAATAAACCATGAGGGCCGAGAATGCTGCATAAAGTCCTGGATTATTTCTCACAGGACACAGACCCAGTCAGGGGCAGAAAGAATCATGAGTTAGTCCTTGCATTAGTGACTGTGCCTTCAAACAGGGGTGGTAAAGTTTTGTGAACAATAGCACAGAAAGAAGCAACCACTGAAAGTTTTATGTCACGTTTAATTCGAGATATGGTTCATTTTCTAATAGAAAAAAAAGTCTGTGTTACATGGTGGGTCTGTAAATTATGTGGTATGTTCAGTCGCTCTTCAATCTCCTACACAGTCGTTAATTTTACATGCAGTCCACATTGAGACGATCCATGTGCTCAGCACTGGTTTTCACTTCGTCTTTGAACCGTTTTATTGTAAGAACTGGGACTCTAACTCAGTAGATCAGTACTTGCCTGACATGCACAAGATCCTGGGGTTAGTTCCAAACACCACAAATACCAACAGCAAGAGGAAAAAAAGAAAAAAAAATGTTGCAAAACTTCTCCCCAGTGCATCCTGCACACCTCCACCCATGCTCCCTCTGAATAAGCACTGTGGCAGGCACTTAAGGTATGTAGCACTGCCTCTCTCTGCTCCACAAACAAACCATCTGTTCTAGATGATATTGGCCACATCTTTCAGAGGAGGGTTGGAGAAAATGAGGGTGTAACCAAGGTGCAACAGTCAGGAAGAAAAGAGGCCGACATTAAACCAGGTAACTAAACCCGAGAGCCTGCCCCTTGAGCTGTCACTAGGGAGTGGAGTAGAACCTGGTTTACCCCAAATCTGCTGTACAGAGAGTAGTGGGCTACTGCTCCCACATTTCTAAGTGTTTAAATTGCTGTGTCTAGACATAAATATTTGAATCTCAATGTGCTTCTTTTGGGCATTGTTTGTATCTGTTTGCCTTTTCAGCACATGCTCTCCAAAGTTGGAACGTGGGACTTTGACATTTTCCTGTTTGATCGCTTGACAAATGGTAAGGATTCTCACTAAAATACACACCATAGAGTGGATTCATTTCATGAGAAACAAATTGTATCTTTAGACAAGTTACTTTTTCTGTATTTTCCCACTCTCATAAATCCAGTCCGTCAAGACAGACCAGGGAGGGGAGAATTAATTCAGATGAAGAATGAGGCCTGAATTTGACCTTAGCGTGTTGGGACAGTTTCCTTCTGACCTGTGATCCCAGAAGAATTAGGAAACCGCTGATTGCATTCCTTCCTCGCAGATAGTGTGGTCGTGTCCAAACGGAGCGAACTCGTTGCTCCTCAAGGGAAAGTGAAGGCACAAAAGCACACCTGACTAGTCCTGACCCTTCGGGCAAGGTGTTCACGCAGCTTCTTAAAGAGCGGAGTCCGCCCATTGAAGACATTGCTCAAATAAGTCTGGCATGGTTGGAAGGAAGCAAATGCTTTGGGGAGAATGTAAAAGCTTAGGCTGCAGTTAAAAATTAAGCACTCCCGTTGAAAAAGAAACACTCTTCTTCACATGTCTTTGTGTCTATAAAAGCTTTGCCTTGCAAAATAATGAAATATATTTTCCTCTACCTGTTAAACCAATGTAAAAAGCTTAGGTCAGTGAAATGCATCACTTAATGCTGATGTTGGTCTGATCCATCCATTCTCATTCATATTTGAGCATTCAGTCATTGCCCAGGGTTTTCTCAACCCTGACTTGGCAAGCAATGTGCTGAAAGAGAGATGTCGTATAATGTAGATGTGTAAATCCGTGCCGTGGATTTCTACTCTACAGAAAGCTAACTAAAATAGATACGGGCAGGATCCTGGAGTCCCTAATGTTTCATTGGGCTTGTTTAGATCAGCTCGAAATGGGTACTGATAAACAAAATTAACTGTGAGTCAAAGAACTTCTGAAGTGGTGTTTGAAAGAAAGTATAATCATGGCTGTTAGGGAAATGAGAAACGAAGCCATCAAAGAGGCTGTTCATCGCAGTTCATTAGCAGGTCGCGGACCTACCACATCAGTTCCAAAGGAAACCGCAAAGAGCCACACACACGTGGAGTAAGGCACACTGAAATGGTTTTATAAGCCGCTGGGTGACAGCAGCAGACTAGCCGCAGTTAAGTCTATGAAGAGCATCAGTGGTGATGTTATCTCTAGCTTGGAGAGTTCTAAAATAGCTCCAAGACAATGAAATTGTGGAGACACCTTGATCAGGTATCTGAAGAGGACATTCTTTGGCAATACTCAGATTGCACTGAAGACGCTTGGGCAGCTCCTTGGCCCATTGCTAAGACTTGAATCCCTAGAGTAAAATTCTAGCTTTAACTCTGCAGCCCTTCTCGCTTGAATTGTGAAATGTCACAAAGTCAATCTTCGCTTTAAAAAGTGTTATAGGAAGAATGGGCTACTATTGTTGAGCAGTGTATTAATTTAAATAATCCTGTAATGTGAAAGTCAATTGGAAAGCAGCCATGCGTTTTTAAAATTACATATACACACATACAAACACATACACACAAGCACCCTCAATACTTCAATAGACAAATGTCTTCATTTAATATTTTCTTTTCCACTGGTGTAAGAAGATGGGAACTAATTTTATTTGTACAACAGTGAGAAACCTAGAAAGATCATGCTATATGTAATTTCAAATCCAAAGTGGAGAATTATTCTATCAGAGAAACCTTATTTCAGGTCATTTACATCTTATTTTCAATCTTGCTAGCTCATTTTTTAAAATAATGATAAAGCCAGTGTCTATTCCTCTCCAGGGAACAGTCTGGTAACACTGTTATGTCACCTCTTCAACACCCATGGGCTCATCCACCATTTCAAGCTGGATATGGTGACCTTACACAGGTTTTTGGGTAAGTCTATTTTTTCATGTTCCTACACAACCACAGGAATAAGGACAATGCATAACTCTTTGATTACAAGTGTCGAGAAATCTGAGCTAAACAAGGACAACAACAACAGACACGATAAGGGAGAAAGCCCATGAGGCCTCACCCCTACACCAAGAACAACAAGCAACTAAGGAACGCTAAGATGGGGGGGGACATAGTGTTCCTCAGGGAAGAGCATACCAACTGGTTAGTCAACACCAAAATGTCAGTCCTGAAAACATACATATGAGTAACATTTACAGTCTGAGCAAGTTGTATTTGTGCATATAGGAATATGTATGCATATACATATGTATGTATATATGTAATAACAATTAATGAAAAAGAGGCTATGAATTTGAAAGAAGTGAGGAGAAGTATTTGAGAGGGCTTGGAGGGTGGAAGGGGAAGGGGGAAATGATGTATAATATATTATAATCTCAAACAATAACAAATAATTTTAAATAAATTGTTAAGAACCACATCATGATAGAAAACGATCTCAGATTAACCTTAAAAGATTTGATCTTAGTTTCTAAATATAGCTTATCTGTCCCAAGCCATTGACAATCGTTAGCTTAGGATATATAACGAAAAGCACCAAGATATGTAAGTGTCTAAATGATTCTGATATGCTCTCATACTCACAAAATTCCAACGAGCTATGCCTCAAGTAACTCTAGTCACAACACGAGTTGCTGAAAATCTTTAAAATGAATGATAATTACTATTCCCATCCCACACACTATGGGGGGGAGACACTTTAAATAAATTATCTCTAACTATTTGAAGAAAACCGCAAGTTGGACATTATTCTCATTTGGTCCAGTTACAGAGAACAAACACGAGGTTTCATCACTTTCCCAAGGCTACTGACTAGTGAGTAACCTCCCTCAGTCCGCATGCAGGCCTGAGCCTGCCATCTTTATACACAGGGCTGCATCATTCTTTCTCTGAAAGCAGCCCCAGTTCCTCCTTGGTTCTGTGGTGAGTGTTCTGATTTATCTGTCCATGAATTATCCAAGGTAGATTCCCTAGTTGCCAGATGGCTTGCCTCTGCCACTTAGCCCATTTCTGATTCTTTAGCTTGCCTTGTGATTGTAGTTCATGGATTTGAAAGTTGACTCGGTGCCAGCAGGAGCAAGATTAAAAGTGGCAGCAACCACCAGGTTTACATGTTGTTTACATCTTCTGGGACCTCTTTCAAGGACTTGTATGTATTAATACATGGATTAATACATGGATCATGCAGAGGCAGTGACACTTTGACCTCACAATAGTGCTAGCCCAAAGTCAGAGAAGAAAGTAAGAAATATGGTTAAGTAATTTGCACATCACAGGTAAGTGACAGAGCCACACTTTACATATGATATGAAACAAGCCTACTTAATAAAGAGTACATGCAGCATAGTAGAACTGTGTGGAACCTGCCACGACCTGGCTCCTTTCCAGAAACCTGATTGCATTTTAGTTGCTTGAGCAAAGTAATGCCATGAAAAGGGTCAAATGATTTTTGATTGATCTAAAGAGATGCAGATTCTTTGGACATACAAGAAACACAGCCTTAACAGCTGAACTAACAGTAGAACCCAACCCAAACTCATAGCATAAGCTAAAAGAATAAAGCTTTTGTAAGTCTAGTCATTCTATACATACTGAAAATATTGCATCCCAAGCATCAACTTGGTCGTTCGCTGAAGCACGGTATTGGCTTCCATAAGCAACAAACTAAGATTGCATTGCCTATTATTGGACATGGCCCTCTAAGCCTTGTATTGCACCAGAGGGCCATGGAAGATGATGCTCTGGAAAACTGAGGGAGGGATGAACCAAGAAGCCTCCCTTGTATGGGTGTAAACCTGGAACTTCTACCTGATGGAGGACAGATTTGTTTCGATGAGTGTTTATTAGTCAAGTGGTAATATAATCACTGGACAGCAGGAATCCAACTCACAAGGGCTCTGGTTTCAATGATTAAATGATGGTGGGAAATAAACTTTCCCTCCATATTTATTTGTCCTGTAAATGAGAATCGGCAGAAAGGGGCGGTTTGTGGAAGAGGTGAGAAATCCCAAGAGCCTCACAAATCCTCTGGCCTTTTTTCCCCTTTCCTTTCTCTTTCAAACAGCCTAGTTGAAGCGCAAGGCTTTGCAAACCACCTTCATTTTTAAAGGATTCCTTTTGGAAGCTCTGATACTTTTAAGTAAAAAACAGCTAAGTAAGTCTCATCTGCTATGCCATGCTTGTTCTGATTGCAGCTGACCAAGCTTTCTCTTTTCTGCCTAGTCATGGTTCAGGAAGATTACCATGGTCACAACCCGTATCACAATGCTGTTCATGCAGCCGACGTCACCCAGGCCATGCACTGTTACCTGAAGGAGCCCAAGGTAAAGTGAGATTCAGTCGCCTCCTCAGTCACCTGGAGATGCCAGGTCATTGTATTGCTCAGCGCTAAATTGTTCAGTGTTGGGAATCCTCCACAATATGACTGCAACTTATTTATACTAACGTTTTCAGTGTCAGCTCTGAAACTCTTACCATAGCCATGAAAACAGATGTGGGTTTTCTGAGATTCCCTTCCATGGTTTATTGATTTTCAAGGCTGTGCGAGGCCAGAAACACCCAGCCTACTCTTAGATATGGCAGCCCTTTTGCAATGGACCTTTACCACAAACTCAGCTAGCCCTGAGCTTTATTGGAAAGGGCTTCCCGGCTTGTGGTTTTTGATCAATAAATGAGAATCAGAGCTCCTCCAGTTTCAAGTCCCATTTTCTACTTGGCCAATGGGAGATTTTGGTTCCGAGTCCAAGAAAATTTGTGTATGTTCAAGACTTCTTAGCTTGCAAGCATGCTTGGATGCAACGAACCAACCCAAAATCAGAGGATAAAGACATAATGATAGTGTAATGTAATGGCCTCACAATCAAGGCAGTCCCTCGCTATCAAAAAAAAAAAAATAGTGGTTTGGTATAATATACAGCAGGAATTTTCTTGGGAAGTTTTTTTTTTTTAAAAAAAAATAGCATTCAAGTTTAAGACTCTGCTTAGTTCAATCAACTTTAGTAATTCATTTAATATACAGATGCTTCAGCCTAATTCACTAAAGACACAGTTATCACACAGGCATCTCAGAAAGCCTGCGAACAAAAGCTATTATTTATCTCTATGTAGTCTAAATGTTATATCATATACTTTTACTTTTAAGTCCAACTTCCCATTTTCCTGCCTGTTTTCCGGTTGACCAAAATGTAAAGATTCTCACACATTCCCCCACCACTTATTGCCTATTGAGAAGGAATTCAAAATTTGCAGTTCAAGCTCCTTCTTGCAAAGAAGTAACAAAGATACACATTTGTTAAAACACTCCAGGGCTGGGCCTAAGGTCAGTGGGAGTGTGCTTGACAAGTGTGCGTGAGGCCCTGGGTTCAATTCCCAGTATAGGATTTAAAATAACGATAATAATGATTAAGGGAAGACAGATAAGATGGCTCGGTTGGTAAAAGCACTTGCCACCAAAGCCTGACAATCTAAGTTCTGTCCCCAGAACCTACAGTGGGAGACCCCACACACATGCTGTGGTTTGCACAGGCCTTGACTCACATCTACATATACACACACACACATGCACACACACACACACACACAGGGCAGGAGTGAGGGAGAGAAAAGCAATATATTTTAAGTGGATGTTTTAAACAAAGAAACACACAAGTGAATCTTTGAGTCTGTTTATGCCTTTGACTAACTCCTTTCTTCACGTGTAACTTTCTCCCCAAGCAAGGGTGAATGGCTGCTGCTCCTGCCCACCAGCCTTCGATATTGCCCACAGGCTAAGCCGCTGCAACCACACAACCTGCTAGCAGGAGGAAGAGAGCCCGGGATGGAGAGCACGAGTTATGGTTGCCCGGTGGCTTCCCACGCCGCCCTTGCTGTCACACTTACAGTCCTGTGCGCATGTCCCCTCACTGGCCACCTCGGAAGGCAGGGCTCTCATTCACAGGCCTCCTGGTGTTTCGTTCTGTTGGACTGAGACGCAGCAAATGGTAACAGTCAATCTCCTGATTTTATTCCTTGACAGTTGGCCAGCTTCCTCACACCTCTGGATATCATGCTTGGACTACTGGCTGCAGCAGCTCATGACGTTGATCATCCGGGGGTGAACCAGCCATTTCTGATCAAAACCAACCACCACCTTGCCAACCTGTATCAGGTAAAAATAAATAAATAAATAAAGCATAAAAAGTAAAAACTAAGCTGAGCAAGGGGCAAGTACAGTCAATTGCCTTAGGTGCACAGCTAGAACTTTCTTCCTGCCCACAAAGATGGCCCTCACTGAAGGTCAACTTCAGTGATACAAACACATCCAAAGAGCAGGGTTTGAATTAGAACAGGCCTATCCTCTGAAGGCTAAGTTAGTGTACAAAGATAACCAAGAAACTAGGTTTGCTCCAAAGCAGCTTTGAAACTGTCTTAAGTCAACAGGACGCATGGACCTACCCTCCTGTGGTTTGAGATATGTGTCTCCGTGGAGACTGTCTTATACCTAGTGGGCAGCTGAAACTGGTTCTTGCAGCTCTTACATAGCTACTTCCCAGGTGTGATTCTAGTTCAGACTTGAGCCTCTGGATCCATTTCTAAATTGTATCAGCCTTGGAGTCAAGGGTCTCTTATCAAAGTGAAGAGCTGTATTTTGTGGTTCCGACCGAGTTCTGCAGCATGATTGGCTGGCCCAGAGAACTCTCGCCAGTGGTATGTCCAACTTAAGGTCTCACGTTACTGCGCTTAAATATTCTCAACTCTCTGGTTTGTAGTTGTTTGTTTGTTTTGAGGCAGGATTTCACAAAAGCCAGCCAGGCCTCAGACTCTGCCCTCCTGCCTCAGCCTCCCAAGGGCTGGGACTTCCGCCAGATGCTGATGTGAGTTCTCAGGTTAGTCCTGGGGCTGTTCTCAGTTGCCAATAACAAGATTGTTTCATAAACGGGAATCATCTATCCCAGTTTTAGATCTTGTAGTAATATGAGTGGCGGGGCTGTGTTCCCAGCACCCCGGCCTCCTGCTTGGCTAGCTTATGCCCCGAAATAATTACACGGACACTGTATTCTTTTAAACACTGCTTTGGCTCATTTCTACCTAGCATCTTCTAGGCTAACTCTCCCACCTGGACTAGCCCATTTCTTATCATCTGTATAGCACCGGCTTACCGGGAAGATTCTAGCCTAAGTCCATCCTGGGTCGGAGCTTCATAGCGTGCATCTTCCCTGGAGCAGGTAGCATGGCGTCTCTCTCTGAGGTGTCTGCTCCCGAGAGGAGAGCTGTCGAGTCTGACCTCACTTCCTCTTCCTCCCAGCGTTCTGTTCTGTTTACTCCTCCCACCTATCTCCTAACCAATGAGAGCCAAGCAGCTTCTTTTTATTTAACCAATGACCTTCCTCCATCATTTCCCCTTTTTCGGTTTAAACAAAAAAAAAGGCTTTAACTTTAACATAGCAAAATTACATATAACAAAACAGTTATCAAGTAAAAGTTACATCAGAAACATTTATACATATAACAAAATTGACCGTAAATCTCTATCAATAAAGCAAAATCTATACTAATGCAAATTATTCATGTCTATATCATATCCCCCTTTAAATGTAAAAGAACGTTTATAAACCATATTTGGGAACATGGGCGCAGTTTTTTTCTCTCCAAACTGCTTCCTGCTGAATGGGGGCATCGTTAATTAGGTCTTTCATGGTATAACCTGTGTGCCAGGGTCATCTCAGTTGGCAGTTGAGCGAAGCAATTTTCTGAAGATGTTCACAGCAACCCTTCAGGAGGACGTGGTCCATCATACCAAATCGAAATAGAAGAAATCCATAGAGTCTCATCCTCTGTGAAAACAAAAGAAGACTCTCTTTTCCAAAGTATCATATCCTTAGATCCAAATTCTGAAATCATACCCTCATGATATCCGTTCTGGTTCCACTGGGCAGCCCATATAATGAAATGTCTCTCTGTACTTAGCTCCTTCACAGTCAAAAATTTTAAAGAAAACACAATGTACATAATCCAGACTCTCTGTGAATTTTCCATCTTTACGCGGCTTATTTTTATTTATATCTATAACTATCTGTACTCTGTCTCTTTAAAGACTTTACTTTTACTTTTTTCTTTTTAAACCATTAACTTTATTCTCTATATTCTTTTTCTTCTCTCTCCCAACCCAACGTACATTCATCCAACAGTGTGACTCATTTAGTGGTCTGAATCTGTCCTATTGTGAATCTGCAATTTTTTACTATCCAGGAGCACTTTTGATGTGCGCCTTTAAATCACTAGGCACTTAAGAATCTAAGCTGTGACATTCCTATGTTAACTTTTTGCTTTTTGAGCGCATATCTTTGACCTGGAATAACCCTGTAGACCAGGCTGTCTTTGAACTCTCAGAGATCCGCCTGTCTCTGCCTCCCAGGCATTGGGATTAAAGGTGTTTGCTACTACACCTTGAACTCACAGAGATCTGTTCATCTCTGCCTTCTAGGCACTGGGATTAAAGGCGTGTGCTACCACACCTTGAAGTCACAGAGGTTTACTTTAAGAATTTTAACTTTTAGTCTGCATATATTTTTAACACACTTTAAACCATTCAGAAATTTTCTCTGTCTTTGAATCTCTCTTTACTGTATATCTCTCTTTTTCTGACCACAAGAGCCTTTAATTTACCAAGCAATATCAGTAGGACTAAAGGCATGGCTTTGCCAGCTAGATACAGTCCATTCCTTAGCTTTCCAGCCTCGTGGGGGATATACAGGCTGCAGCCATGTTTATAGCCACACCTCTATGGCGTTTCAAGGTCCCTGCCAGCCAGCAAGCTACAACAGACAACACTCAAATCCTCTCTCGGTAGCCGGCCCTCCTGCCTCAAACAGTCAGAGTTTGCCCTGGCAGGATGGCCCAGAAAGCCGGCATTTTTAAACGGTGCTACGGCTGAAAACCGAAAAGCATGCGTTCAGCTTTTAGTCAACACCGTTTAAGTGTTTCGTGGCAGGACCTCTTAATGAGCTGCAGGCTTTGCAGCTAAAGCTGAGTCAGGAAGCCTCTCTTAGATGAGGTGCTTGCTTGCCTCTAGCAAGCAGAGTAGACCCAAGAGATTGCCACAAGAAACATGCTTTACTCTATTCTTTTCCAAGCTTTCTCAGGCTTTCTGTGGACTCAGTTAGCCACACGTCTGGGCATCATTCGTAGTAATATGAACGGCGGCGGGGCTGCGTCCCCAACACCCCAGCCGCCTGCCCGGCTATCTTATGCCCCAAAATAATTACATGGACACTGTATTCTTTTAAACACTGCTTTGGCTCATTTCTACCTAGCATCTTCTAGGCTAACTCTCCCACCTGGACTAGCCCATTTCTTATCATCTGTATAGCACCGGTCTTACCGGGAAGATTCTAGCCTAAGTCCATCCTGGGTCGGAGCTTCATAGCGTGCATCTTCCCTGGAGCAGGTAGCATGGCATCTCTCTCTGAGGTGTCTGCTTTCGAGAGGAGAGCTATCGAGTCTGACCTCACTTCCTCTTCCTCCCAGCGTTCTGTTCTGTTTACTCCTCCCACCTATCTCCTAACCAATGAGAGCCAAGCAGCTTCTTTTTATTTAACCAATGACCTTCCTCCATCAAGATCTTGTTTAATTGAGTGATAAAAGAAGTCTTATAAACCATCAAAAAAAAACAGCTCCATCAAGCAAGAGTCTTCAGCTCAGGGGTGTATTTATTTCCAATAAAATACAATGGGAACATGCAGATCCAGGCGCCTTTGTGATCAGAAAGGAACCAGCATCCTGAGGTCTAGGGTCCACCTGGCATCTCACTCATTGCTGGACCCCTTGGCAACCAGCGAGCACCTACAGTTAGAATTGGCTATTTATGGGGAGCTCAAAAATAAACCAAGAAACTGGGTGTGGTGGTGCCCGCCTTTAAAGCCAGCACTCAGGAGGCAGAGGCAGGAGGATCCCTGTGCCTTTGAGCCCAGCCTGGTCTCAAACAAGTTCCAAGACTAGAGAGAGTCAGAGGGACCCTGTCTCAAAACAAACAAACAAAAGCACAAAATGAAAGCTAAATTTTCAAAACCATCTGAGGAGCTAATCTTGTTGATTGATAAAATCATAGACATTTGAATGGGAGCAGGGGAATGACTGTCTTGAGCCCCCCCCCCGCCCAAGTAGCCTTTCTAGTGCTGGCAACACTCACTTTCTCGAATGCATGCACCAGACAAAGAGAATCTGTCAACTTTGGCTACTTGATTCACCCCCAACTAACATGAAAACTTGTACCGCTCCAATTTCTCATTATCCTAATCCTAACAGTGAAGTATCTACCAATATGGACAGATTTGCACTTAAAATTAAGATTGTAAAAGTAGACTTTTGCATGTAGTATATGAAAAGACATACACATTATGGGCCAGTGAGATGGCTCAGTGGGTAGAGTGGCTTACTTCATGGTTCACCCTGAGTTCAAGCCCCAGGTCCTACAAAGTGGCACAGGAGAGCTAATTCTGGAGACTTGGGCGGCTGGGAGAACACCCTGTGCGTGACTTCCCTGCAATCCAGACGGACTGTGAATAGATAAGCTGTGGGAGGCTTTTCCTCTCCATCAGCTAGCTGGGCTCTTCCAGTTCTGATAAAGAAGATCCCTGCCTAACGCCCAGCACTTGCCTTTTGGCTAAGATAAGAGCCAGAGCAGCCGGAGGGAGCGAAGGCAGGGCCAGAGGGCACCCTCCCTTTGTCTGCAGACGGGACCTGATTCTTAAGCTGACTTGCCAACCAGGGTAAATATGAAGACACTACAGGCATTTCCACCTGGTGCCTAACTCAGAATAAAAGCAGTTCACGTGTCAAGGAAGGCAGACCAAGAGGGACAGGAGCTTGTGAGAAGAAGACCCCAGAATTTACTTTCTTTGCCTCCACTCTCCGTTACACACCATCATACACACACACACGGGAGAGAGAGAGAGAGAGAGAGAGAGAGAGAGAGAGAGAGAGAGAGAGAGAGAGAGAGAGAGAGAGAGAGGGGAGGGGTCACAGATCGGCAATTCTTCTTGATAGATTGCATCTACATATTAACTATAGACAGGCCAGAGAGAGAGAGAGAGTTGCAGATGGGCAATTCTTCTCGAGAGATTCCATCTACATATTAACAATGAACCGGCCACTCCATGGATAAGGTAGTGGTTAATTCTTCCATGAAACCTTATAATTAGCCCATTCTGTGATGTTTAGCGAAAGTGTATGTGATTTTTCTTAATCATTTGCTATAGGCAATCAGGGGTGGGGATTACCATTTTCGATTCCTTTTTATTTTGAATGACTGAGCCACACACACCGGGCTGGCAGTTCGGGATGAATGTGTCTAAGATTGCCCCTCAGATATGTAATTGCAAAGATTAGTCACGCCCTTTCATTTCTACTAGAGCATTCAATTCTGTGAGGGAGGGTCCAAATTGGTCTTCTGCTTCAATAAGCTTCCCAGGCCCTGACTGAACATGTGTTCCATGGACACCAAGGGAATCCATATTCCTTGTTCTAAGATAAGTCTGGGGTAGATAAGATGGGTAAGAAAAGACTGGTCAAACAGCCCTTATAGCAGGGTTTGTCAAAGACCAATAACTTATTTTGAACTCAAGATGCTTCTCTTCCTCTGAGACCTCCCAGATGAGGCCCTTGGGGTATCTCCAAGGAGACCGCTTGGTTTGTTAGGCGAGAGCTGGGCAGAAACTTATTTCCAGAGTCATTTTGTGAGCAATTAAGAATGAAAACACAAGCCAAATTCATGCTGTTGTTTTTCTTCCTGCATCCTCTAGATTTAAAAATGGGAAAACATCTGATTTCTTTGGATACCAGAGTCTCAGTTTATCAACATCACTCTAAGTATTTTCATCAAAGGAAGTGTCCAATAAATAGTGTAGGAACAGCCAGACACGGTGGCATGAGCCTGTAATCCCCTTACTCAAGGAGATGGAGACCGCGGGAGTGCAGATTCAAGGACAGTCTGTGCAATTTTGAGAGACCCTGTCTCAAAATATTAAGGAAAAGGAAAACTGGGCTGATAGTTCAGTTGCAGAGAGATTGTCTGCCAGCACAAGACCCTAGGTTCAAGTCCCATGACCACAGAAAAGGATAGAGGAAGAAGGTAGCCAGTATTAAAATAATAATAATAGAAGGAAAGGTTTCCTGCATGGTAGCAACTCAGCTGGGCCAGATTCCCTCTGACAGACAGCCTCTTGATTTAATTTGAAAACCTGTGTCATGGTTTATTAAATGCCAGCAATCAAAGGGATTGTGTTTTCTCTAGGGCAAATCACACTTGATAATTCAGAAAAGAAAAAGAGGGTGTGGTAGGGTTTTGCCTAATAGTTCATGTAAGGCACAAAGATGGAAGTTAATTCTTTCAACATTAAAATCAAGATTATTCTTGGGCTCAGGGTATGGTTCAGGTAGTTGTCATGCAAGCATGAGGACCTGAATTTGAATCCCCAACACCCATATCAGAGTCGGGCATGGTGGTATACACTCTAGCCTCAGCGCTGGGAGCAGGAGTCCCAAGACTTGCTGGTCTGTCTGTCTAGTTGAAACTGCCCAGCTCTGGATTCAGTGAGAGAGCCTGTCTCAAAAATAAGCTGTAGAGCAATAGAGGAAGACACTTGAAGCTGAACTCTAACTGATATATACACGTACACAACAGACAGACAAATAGATAGATAGTAAATAGATTGGTGAGTGGATGGATGGATAGATAGAAAGATAGATAGATAGATAGATAGATAGATAGATAGATAGATAGATAGATAGATAGATAGATAGATAGATGATAGACAGACAGACAGACTTTAAAACCGCAAGTGTGTGGAGGAGCCTGAGATGTGAAAACACTGCCACTGGACAATGTGAAATTGCTGAACCGATACTTCTTCGAAGCAGACGGATTTGCCACCTGATCTATCTCCCTAAACTGCTAGGATATCAGGGGACATCATGGCAGGATCATCTCATCGTATGTTTGCATCTCTCTAGTCTTTTCTGAATGCTCTCCCCTTTCTTCCAGTCTGCCTTGTGTGGACTACGGGATGGGCCACTGTGAACGTCAGATAAGCCTGTCACAGCAGTGCTGCCTGAGTGCTAGAGACACGCCATCGTCATTTCGGACCGTTGTCTAGGCATGCCAGTAACTGACCTGCTTCTTGTCCCTGCTTGTCCCTCGTTCAGGACATAGGCATCCTCCTGTCTCCTCGTATCCACATCACTCGCTGTTGCCTGGTTACAATCCTTTCCCCATTGTGCAACCAGGAGGAGTTTCTTTAAACCCAGTTCTGGCCACATGGATTCCTCCTAAGAAACCCACTGTTTCTTGGGATTATGTAAATAACCAAACACACGATATACCAGCCCCAACCCTGGAATTCTCATCATAGCCTAGCTGGCCCATCGAGCCTCTCTTTCCACCATATCGGCTCGCCTCCCTGCCCCCACAGCCTCAATGAATCACAAATTAGAAATACTTTCAGTTTCTCCAATGTATTTCATTTCCCTGTTCATTCAACAAATATTTGTGGAGTGTTTAACGCAGGCCAACAGGTGTCATAAATGCCAAGGATGACCAAAACAAGTAAAAATCCATATGTTCCCCAAAGGCAAAGTAGGAAATAACTAAGTGAAATGTGTAATCTCGTACAATGTGACCATTTCTAAAACAAAATATACAGCCAGAAGAGAGATACAAACTATCTCTCACTTCAGCTCTCCACATACTACTTCTGCCCACTTTTAGTCAAATGCACTCTCAGGTAGTACATTTTCCTCAAATATAACATACTCTCCGAGTCCACTCTGACCCGCTCATCCTCTGGTCTCATCATGGACACCTTTCCTCTCTGAAACTTTGCCTTGAAAGATCCAGCTTCCCTGTGTCTCCTCCACAACCTCGGGTGTACTGATCAAAATTGCCACTGCCTGGGTAGATGCTCATGTCTCAGACAGACAGCCAGTCTCTGGCATGTATCCTTTCTGCTTCCGGTATTAGCACATGGCCCGTTACTGAATGTCCCTCTGTTTCTCCTGCTGATTGTCACGTAAACCAGGTAATCTGCAGGATGGGTTGAAATGATTTTTAAAATTTCTTGTAGTGATTTTACTTGTGCTCTGCAACTAACAAATGCTGATACTTTATTTCTGGAGCTAATCTGTGACTATGTAACAAAGAAGAAAGAATTACTACCATGGTTTAAAAATATCTTTGCCTTGAAGACAGAGAGCAATAAAGGTGGACATCCCTGTTCTTCTCTGGCCTCTGCATGGGCACACACATACATACACAGGCAATTCTTTGAAGACTGGAATGAAAAGAAAAGCTCCAGGGCTGGTAGTGTAGCTCAGAAGTACAGCATATGCCTACATCACCCTGTGGGAGGTCCCGAGTTCTAGTCCCATAATCAAAGAAGGAAAGAAAATCGCAGTTGCAGGGGTAAATCTTGGATTTAAAATCTCTGACTTAAATAATACATTGGCCATGTGCTTTTTTGTTTTCAATGAGTAATGAATGGGCATTGAAAGCAAATGGTATTTAGATTCCCTAAATACATTTAATATGCAAAGATATGATATTAAAAGCTAATATTTACAAATAAGCCAGACATAACTGGATGACTTTTACATTTTTAGCCATCAATTCTGAAAGCAAGGCCAAACTTAAATCTAATTGTAGGTATTTGTGAGCTCATAAAGTTCTGGCTTCTGGGTGCTTAGATATGGCAACATAGAGGAAGTTCTCGGGAAGCAGCGAGAAGCATGAGCGTGGTCCAGGTTTCAGAACTGGTAGGCGTGACTTGAAGATGCTCCTTAGCCACTCACCAACTGGGTGACAGCTTCACACGCTGCCCCCCCACCCAGGGGGAAGCTGCGTGTTTATTATACCTGAGGTCAGAACATCCAAGCACTAAGTAAGGATTAAATAAAGTGCTTGGCCCAAAGTCAGGGTTTAGTGAGTGCCCTCCCTTCGCTGCCCTTGATTTCTTACTGACTTGAAGCCAGTGGCGTGGCCCTGGTTCCAACACCACCCTGACCAACTCTTGCATGTGTAAAACTCTCTCCCATCATGAAGTCTGTTGGCACTCCCAGACGCCAGGGTCTTTCACGGGTGTGTTCCCAGACTGCTCGGTCTCCTCTCATTTCCTTTGTACCCCTACCCAAATATACTTTCACCATCAAACTTCCCAAGTATCCACATGTTCCGACTACAGGAAGATCATTCATGAAGACGTAATGTCAGCCTGTCATAGAAAACCATGCCTAAGGCCATCCTCCTGACACTTTGATTCCACTCAGCAGAGATTCGGTATCATTTGCCATCAGGTCTTGTTACAGCTTCTGGCCCCTTGAAAAACTCACGTGAGGCAGCTCGTGTCTGTGTCAGCTCGAATGAGTCTGTCAAGTGAACTCATGGGCGACTGAATTAAATGTCACTGTAGGATTGAGCATCTGTGACATCACACTAACCTGTCGCTCTCTGTGCTCACAAATCTGCACAATCAGGACAAATTAGTCTAGCACATGACTTCTAACAGTCTCTTTTGTTGAGTGTGGCTCATGCCCAAAGGAAATAATGGACCAGCGGGTGAAAGCAATGAAATTTCATCGCTGGTTCAAACATGGTCAAGTGGTAAATAATAATGGAAAAAAAATGCAGTTTAGCGGTGTGTCCAAAGACGGGTTTAAAGCATGACCTCAAGAAGCCCATCACAGCAGAGTCCTAAAGAGATTTAAGAAGCAAAAGGATAGATCTCTGTGAGTTAGAGGCCAGCCTGGTCTGTAAGAGCTAGTTCCTGAACTCATGGATTGTGTCAGTAACAAGAGTTCTCTTTTCATTTGAAAAAAAAAAAAAGTTGAGAATTGCCAGGTGGTGGTGGAGCACACCTTTAATCCCAGCACCCAGGAGACAGAGACAAATGGATCTCTGTGAGTTCAAGGCCAGCTTGGTCTACAGTGAGTTCAAAGGCAGTCAGGATTGTTACACAGAGAAACCCTGTCTGGAAAAACAAAAACAAACCAAACAAACAAACAAAAACCACCAAAAAAAGTAGAGGATTGTAGGAGTGGCTCCTAGACAGAGAGGCTCATTACAAGCAGATAGAGAATATTCCCTCCCTGACTTCCCTTTAGCATCTGTGTTAGAGTCCTGGTCAGTTTTGTTGTTGGTCTGGTTTGCTTTTTTGTGTTTGCTTTGTTTTTAGAGGGAGGGTTGTTCTCACATAGTTAGTATGGGGGGGGGGGGATTATTTGTTGTTGTTTGTCTTTTGGGAGGTTTTGCTTTTTATTTTTTATTTGTTTTTGGGTTTTGGTTTGGTTTTTTTGTTGATTGTGATTTTGGTTTGGTTTGGTTTGGTTTGGTTTTTTAGCTAATTATCTAGGAAGAGGAATCCCAACTGAGGAAATGCCTCCATCAGACTGACCTGTAGGCAAGTCTATAGGGCATTTTCTTGATTAATGATTGATGTGGAAGGACCCAGCTCACTGGGGGCAGTGCCACCCTAGACAAGTGCTCCTAGGTGGGCTGAGAAAGCAGGCTGAGCAAGCCTTTGGGAGCAAGCTAATTAGCAGGGTTCCGCCATGGCCCCTCTTCAGTACCTGCCTCCAGGTTCTTGTTCTGACTTCCTCAGTGGTGGACAGTAAGCCGTCAGATAAAATAAACCTTTTCCTCCCAGTCACTTTGGGTCATGATCTTTATGGCAGTCAGGGAACAAACCACGACAGCCAGTCTCCTTGCTTGGTCGCTTTCTTTTGAACTATCGTAAAATTCACACTGTAAAATTTACCGTCTCAACCATTTTGGACTATGTGATTCAGTGGTATAGTAAGTACAGTCATAGCGGCATGCAGCCATCGTCACCTGCATCCCGGGAACAGCTTGCAAAATTCTGTATCCATCAAGCAAAACTTCCCCATCCTCCTGCCCCTACTTCTGTCAACCACCACTGCGCTTTCCGTCTCACAACTGTCACTACATGAGGAACCTCCTGTGAACAGAATTGGACAGTTTTCTTTCCAAATCACTCTTCAAACACTACAGAGGCCAGGCTTGGTGCTCTATACTCTCTATACCTATAACCCCAGCACTCAGGAGGCTGAAGCAGGAAGATGGATAGTTAAGAGGCCATCCTGGGCTAGATGTTAAGTTCAAAGACACTCTGTAAATTCTGCGACTCTGTTTCAGAAAAAAAAAAAAAAAACAAAAACAGAAAGAAAAAGAAAAACTTACACTAACAATAACTCTTCCTCAGGGGAGAAGCTAAACATAATAGATATTCCCCAGAAGTGAAATTGTCGAGATAACAAGATAGCAATTTTAGATTTCATTGCACAGACTTCACAGACTACATGTCAGTATTCTGGTCATGCACGGGCCAAGATATCTCCTTAAGAGCGGTACTTAAACTTTAGTGCTCATTGAAAAAAAAAAGCATGTCACTAGAGGCTGCAGAGATGGCTCAGCGGAAAAGAGCTCATACCCGTAGCTCATGTGGAGGACACAAGTTGGGTCCTAGCACTCAAGTTCAATGGCTAACAACCACCTCTAACTCCAGGGGATCCAGTGTCCTCTTCTGACCTCCAAGGTCACCTGAACTCATGTGGGCATGGATATAATTTATAAGAAAATCATTTTTAAAAAGAAATACCACGTGGCTAATAATCAAAACAGTACTGAGTGGGGACTTAGAAGTCTGAATGTGTTGACAATGGGCATGGGAGTTGGTATAGAAAGTTCTTATCAGCTAATGTCAGCACGGCAGATTAGACCAGAAGTTGTGGCCCCTATCTCTGCTCGGACAATCTTGAATGATGTGGAGACCGTAGAGCCCTGACACCCTTGCTTCACTTGGTTCTCCTACATGTAGGGTCCCCTAAGTGAGCTGTGGAAAGCAGGGACAGGGGTTCATGTTATTTGGAACAAAATTAGTCAACCTGCAACTCCCAACCATCACAGCAGCCTGAGGGCAGAGCCGCTGCCGTTCTACTTGGGTCCTCTCTTCTGGTCGGACTCTGGCTGGAGAGAAAAGACTGGCTATCCCCAAGGTGTGTTCGGCTGTGAGAGATCATTATCTAGCTCCTGCCTCCTTTATAGCTTTCCTTTTCTTTTTTTCTAGAATATGTCCGTCCTGGAGAATCACCACTGGCGATCTACAATTGGCATGCTTCGGGAATCAAGGCTTCTTGCTCACTTGCCAAAGGAAATGACGTAAGTGCTGCAGAGATGAAACAGACTGATGTGCACGCAATAAAGATAAGTCACGTTCTCCAGGGCAAGCTGGGGGCCCCTGTGTCAGTAGCAGGGAACCAGCTGCTGGGATGTCTGTCCTCCCTTGAGAATCCAGCAGGAGATTCAGCATCAGGTGCTGCAAGCCAGAAACGGGAATCTCCCCGGGCACTGGGAAAGGAGTTCAGAGGGTCTAAAACCTAAAGTCCGGGGAAAGGGGAACAGAGAGCGCTCAGCTTTCACACTCTTCAGCCACAAGGCTCGGCTCTGCCAAATTCCTGTCCCTTATGTTAGCAAAACCGTCCTCCCGTTTAGATACAAAGAATAAATATTTGTCAAGAAAGAACATAGGAATTTGCAAGCTAGATTAAGGACCCATCCATTACTGTGTGCTTTGTCATTGCCAATCTCCAGGGAAAGTGGGAGTTAGAAACGCTTGGTTCCGTGTAACTCATGCCTATATTTGTAGCACTGTGGAAGCTGAGGCAGGAAAACCACTGTGAGTCTAAGGCTACAAAGCTCAGAGGGTAAGAGCACTGGCTGCTCTTCCAGAGGTCCTGAGTTCAATTCCCAGTACCCACATGGTGGCTCACAGCCATCTGTAATGAGATTTGGTGCCTTCCTCTGGCCTGCAAGCTTCCTCTTGCACATGCAAGCAGAACACTGCATACATAATAAATGAATTAAAAAAAAACTCCACTCCAAATACATATATATATATATATATATATATATATATATATATATTGTTCTATTTAAATGAATTTGTTGACCGAATTGACCTTAGCCATTTTATTTAATTTATTTATTACTTATTTACTTATTTTGGTCATTGATTTGTTTAATGTCTTTTTCTTTCTTCTTGTCTTTTTTTTTCTTCCCAAGATAGGGTTTCTCTTTGTAGCCTTGCTGTCAGAACTCTCTCTGTAGACCTGGCTGGCCTTGAACTCAGAGATCCTCCTGCCTCTGCTTCCCAAGCACTGGAATTAAAGGTGTGCGCTACCACGCCCAGCTGTCTTTTGAATTTTAAGCAGAAAAATATTCATTTTCATAGTCCGCTGTTTGTCAGACCTGAGAGAATCATCTTCCTCATTTTCCTCATGGCCCCAACTTAGTCAATACACTGTTTTACAAACCACCACTAATTCTGATCTCTTTCATGAAAATGTGCAGGACCCAAAGGAATTAGGTGAGTTGTGAGTGTCGGAAGAGCCTGTGGGAGCTAGCGGTCCAGGTCAGGGTGGTGTGGATGCCACAGGACTGGTGTAACAGGCTTTCTCGGCCACGAGCCACCAAATCATGACCTGGAGACGTAATCAGCTATGTATGCTCAACCCTATCTTAGGCTTGTCCCACCAGCTCTTATAACTTAATTTAACCTGTTTCTCTTCATTTACTTTTTGCCTCAGGGATTTTTGACCTTTCTTTCATTCTGCATGCTTCTTCCATGTCTGGCTGGCCTGCAGTACCTGGCTGGCTGGCTGCGGGTGTCTTTCTCTTTCTCCTTATTCTCTGTTCCCCAGAGTCTAGACTTCTTCTCCTGCTTATTCTTTCTGCCCACCAGCTCCTCCTATCCCTATACTGTCTTGGCTGTTCAGCTTTTTATTAGACCAATCAGATGCCTTCGGCAAGCAAGGTAAAACAAATACAACACATCTTTACGTAGTTAAGCAAATGCAGCATTAACAAATGTGACACACCATTACAAAGTTAAAGTAATATTCCACAGCAGACAGGTCCTATGCCCTGGGCTGAGTGATGTGGGCCATAGGGCAGGCAGCATATCTGGGCTTGTAAGCTTTTTTCCTGGACCTCTGACACTATTTCACACAGCTCTGGAATGTTCCGCTTACAGAAGGAACTGAACTCTTGATAACTTTTTAACCCTCTGGAAATAAAACCAGGCCAAAAGGAAAGAGAAAAGAGAAGAAGTATGGAGGGCAGGAAAAGAATAAAGAATATAATGAGGGGTCAGGCAGTGGTGGCGCATGTCTTTAATCTCAGCACTCAGGAGGCAGAAGCAGGTGGATCTCTGTGAGTTTGAGCCAGCCTGGGGTCTACAAAGCTAGTTCCAGGATGGATTCCAAAGCTACAGAGAAATGCTGTTTTGAAAATCAAAACAAAACAAACAAACGAACAACAAAAAGAATATAATGGGGGGAAAGTGGGAAGGAAGGCACAAAGGACCCATATGGCCAGCCTTTTGACAAAACAGCCCCACCAGTCCTTGCTCTGCAGTTAGGGTCCTCAGACCCCTCCTCACACTTATCATTGCTATGAAAATGTCACTTATTTCAGCACCACGGTGTCTTTGTGAGACACTGTGTTATCAAATGTTGCCTCTGGAAGACTAATTATTACATAATAATAATTGTGAACAAGCTTCACCAAGAAAGTTATATTCATCTTTATTAGTTTTTCTACCCTCAAGGAAGGACTTTAGAGTTATCTTCCTGACCTTTGAAAGCCAGATATGTTAAATGCAGAAACAAAGGAAAGCTGAGAAAAGTACTCATTAGAACCATAATGAAGTTGTCATGTCTGAAGAACAAAGCAGCAGACAGAATACGAACAGGTTCATGTAGTTCAAAGAAGAAAAACAAGTGTACTGGTGACCCCATTTGTGAGAAATAGTCACCGGTAACCTAGCAGCTGTTTCCTTTCAGTATTTTTCAGTATGATCATATTTTAACAAGATGCAAGACATTTGCGCAGGTTTTGTTCTTTTGTTTTGGGGTTTGGTTTGGTTTGGTTTTTATGTATGTGTCTGCTTGTCTGTATGTACCCATATACATTCAGGTCCCCTTGGGGGCCAGAAGATGATGTACTAACTGGAGCTGGAGTTACAGGCACTTGTGAACCATCCAGCGTGGGCGCTAGGAGCCAAACTCAGATCCTCTGCTAGAGCAGTAAGGGTGTTTTACCTGTGAGCTTTCTCCATCCCTTTTTCTTAGATTGCTTTAAGACAGGAGCTCACTTTCTAGCCCAGGCTGACTCAAACTCATATTGGTTCTCTTGCCTCCGTCTCTCAAGTGATGAGATCACAGGCATTGGACACCACATCAGGCTTCTAGTTTCCACCCTAATGGTGATTGTTTACTGGAAGTACGGAAGCATGGTTATTGGGCATTTTGGATAATAGTCAAAAACTAGAAGCAACTGAAGTGACCATCAAAAATGGGTAGACACATTAAAGTATATTGTTATAATGGAATTCAATATAATAGTGAAAATTATGTACTAGAGCTTACCTGTCAAAAAGGATGAATTTCAAAACATAATTTCAAGTCAAAAAGACATGAGCCAAACATAGTGGCATAATGCATAATAGTGGCATACCAGCATTTGGGGCATGGAGGCAGAAATACCATAAGTTCAAGGTCAGCCTCCCTACATAATAAGTTAAGGCCTTACCTGGACTATATGAAACCCTGTCTCAAAACAGCAACAGAGGTAACATGCTCTAATCAATGACCCTACACCAATGTACATACTGGAAGCACCAACTGGATTCAAGTTAACCAAAAAAAAGGGCATGAACCTGAAAAAGAGGTAGATCAGGGTGAAGGACCTGAGAAGAGATGAAGAGGAAGGACTAGGGAGGATTTGGTGAAAACACATTGTACACATGTATGAAATTCTCAAAGAATAAAAAATATGGTTAAAGAAATAAATGGTACAAAGACTACCCACCAAAGGCGGTGAAGGCAAGCTATATTACTATATACTACATATATAGTATATACCATATAACAAAGTCTGAAAGTGGCTAAAATTAAATCATTTTATTAAACATGAATGATGGAACCAGTAGAAGAAGAAGAAGAAAGCAAAGAGCAAGGAGGTGGTTACAGCAGGCTTGCTGGAGAAGGAGGGAGTGGAAGAGGCAGTGGAATGGCCTAGGACACTGGCAATGGTCTTTGACTGGGTGGTGATGACTAAGTCACCTTGACCCATTAATCGGCACAGCCATTCTCTCTGCACCCTGCTTCAACACTGCCCATTTCTAAAGGTGAACTTTAAATAGTTACCACCCCGTCCTTCCTTCTCCTGATCGGCTTCAACACGAGAAACAAAGATTTAACCTGCACTGTTTTTTGTAAAATGTCCCATTTCTCCTGTGCTGTTTGTATGCTCAGGTGTCTCTTGTCTGTTGGTTTGCAATGGTGTCTTAATGACCCAGATTTGCCTTTAAGTTCTGCTGTCTCTTTCTGGCCTGTCTGTTTTGTGTTATTACTGACTCATTCCATCCCACAGTACCATCATCATTACATCTTCCTAATTATGATCGTTAGGCTGGGAAAGATGGCTCATTGGTTAGTAGCACTTACCGCTCTTCCAGAGGACAGGAGTTCAGTGCCTGGCACCCACATCAAGCAACTCACAACCTTTAGTAACCAGGGAATCTAATGCCCTCTTCTGGTCACTATGGGTATTGTCATGCAAGATAATAGACATAGAAGCACACCCCTACACATAATAACAGATAGACATAAATATTTTTAAACATTAAAACTATTGCTGCCACCTTTCCTTTCTCTATGAACATCTTAATGTTTTAGCTACTTTGAACTTTCAAAAGGCACGAGCCAAACATTTGTGATTTTTCTAAGTCTTTTATGTCCCCCTTAACGCATGCCTTTCTTTTACTCTTTCCACTCTTCTTCCCCCATGGCATCCGTGGGAATGTGGAATGAACACGTTTGAGTTTCTCTGTGCAGCTCTGACACACCCCCTGTGCAAGGACAGAAGGCTCACTCTCAGGCTGTGAGGGACCGGGGTGCTGTGTGATAAATAAATAAATAAAATGGCAAGCCGCGTGATGATGAGACACTCAGTCATCCGAGTGGGACTGGCCTTGTGAGTGTGTGTTTCTCTTTTGTTCTTGTGGCTGCAGACAGGATATTGAACAGCAGCTGGGCTCCCTGATCTTGGCCACCGACATCAACAGACAGAATGAGTTTCTCACCCGCTTGAAAGCCCACCTCCACAATAAAGACTTGAGACTGGAGAATGTACAAGACAGACACTTTATGCTTCAGGTAAGCAACAGAAGCCGTCAGCCTGGCCAAGTGAAAACACTTGGGGTTGCAATCGATGGTTTTAGCACGTTTTGAGGAGGCGCTCTAATGCGTGGGGAAGTTGGAGTCGTGACCTACTTTATTAAAAGCTTGGAAAGAGATGCAGCTGCTAAGTGTTTTCCAAGCACAAGCAAAAGCAAGGTTTCAGAAAGTAGATGGAAAAAAATCTCATTTTTCCTTGCTTGGTAACTGTCTCATCACAAAGTAACCTTGATGGAAGACTGCACGTATCAGTAAGTGTATAACCCTCGGGCTTGGTTGCTTTTGACTACCGTAAAGAGATGCCAATGGCCAAGGAAACTTCGGGAAGAAAACATGTCATGAGAGGTTTGATTACTATTTCAAAGGGTGAGTCTGTGACAATTGTGGCAGGGAGCCTGGCAATGTGCATAAGCATGGTGCTGGAACAGTCGCTGAGGGCTTACATGTTGGGACGACAACAGCGAGGCAGAGAGAGAGAGAAGAGAGCCAATTGGGAATGGCCAAAAGCCCATCCCCAGTGACACACTTCCTCCACCAAAGCCACACCTCCTAATCCTTCCCAAGCAATTCCACCATTGGAAACCCAGCACTCAGATATATGAGCCTATGGGGGCCATTCTCATTTAAACCACCACAGCCTTGTATAGATAGTTCCTGCTATACAAAAAGGAAAAAACAGTGCTGGGAGTCACATCCCAAATGGGCAGCCTTGACCAAGAATGCCACAGCAAGAGCTCTACCCTGAGCTACCCATGTTCTGTGTCTTGACAGAAAGTTAATCAGTGTGACACCTATGCCATGGAAGGACTGCTTCTGTCATCTGAGAGGATATTATGCAAATCACAGTGCCACCAAACCCTGAAATCAAGCCCTTAGCTTTCCTTCACCCGAGGCCTGGCCAGATTGGCCTTGCCTTCTTTTTTCTATACCTAAGCTCTTGCTCAGGAGACGTTTATGGCTTTTCAGATATAAACATATACATCGAATTGAATCAAATAGTTGAATTGGATCAAGCCCAATCCTTTCTGCTTTACTCCATGGCAAGAAGCCATTTATGATGCAAGAAGGGAGACATATTGGACCTCAGAACTAGAAGTTTGACCCAATATCCATATCAGAGCCTCCTTCTGCTTTCTCTCGTCTTCCTGTTCTTTTGACATAGATGAATGCAAGCCTGGATGTGGACCCTGGCTTACCTAGACAGACCAACTACAACCAGAGACTGGACCATATTCATTTATCCCAGGCCTTTCACGTGTCGCTACCCAGAGTACTCCATCCATACCAGGAAATGCCCTGCTTCCAGCTGTAGGAATAGACCCTCACACGTACTTCTCTTTTTTATTCTAATAGATTTGCCTTTATTTTTTCCTTGTTTTTATTGAACTATATATTTTCCTCCCCCCTCCCCACCCCACTTCTTTCTAAACTAGTATTTGCTTACCTAAATGCTCAAAGATTAGTACCCTACTGCCAAAGATGAGCCAGGGGTTGACTCAGACCAACTTGTAACTGAAATATTTGGCTCCGCATTGCAAAAGAAAGTCATGCTAACTCAACAGAATCTTTAAAATCCTTAAAAGGACCTCTGCCCCTTACCTATGCCAACACATGCACTGAGGCCCCTGCTGACCAAAGAAAACAACTGGGTTTATGGCTTAGTGTCATCCAAGGCTCTCCCAGACCCAACACTCCGGTCCATTCTGATATAAGGAACTGGGTCACAGCAATGAGCATTGCTAGTGAGCAGGTCTCCTGGCAGCCGTCACTTAGTCGCTAGTCAGGAGAACCCACATGCCTGGGACTTCAAGGTGACTCCTCTAGGATCATCACTACAGACAAACCTGAGAGGCACCTCAGATCCAGAGCCATGTACGGCAGCCCAAGAAGCCCTGACTTAGCCAGGCAAACACAAGACTCCTGGGTTTAGCATGATGTAGTACTTTGGCTGGCAGGCTGAGCTTACTTACACTAACAGACATGTAAGCGCAAACACAATTTAAGAGATGTATGGAGATGTCCACATAAGAGTGACTTCCAGATGATTGTACTTGAGTCTGGCCAGATCCCTGCAACAACCTGCCACAGAGGACTGGGACAACAGATGGAACCAGACCAGGGCTTTCATTGGCCTGCCCACCTGCCCCCCAAGTCTTCTCCAGGAAGCTCTGTACCCTTAGACAGAGACTCACCTCCCTTGCTGCTATAAAATGGGAGCTCTGATGAAGGATTTTATGCAGTTGTGGATAACAGTTGTTTCCTGAGAAGGAACTTTACAAAATTCTGGGAAGGCCTTCTGTAAACAGGGTCTTGGAACCCAAGACAGACAGGCAGACCTCCTGGGCCCTTTGGCTTAGGGGTACATTTGCACCTGAGAAGGCATGCTGGGAAGGCGCTCTATAAACACGAGCTTGGTACCGCGAGACAGACAGGCAGGCCTCACAGGCCCTTAGGACTGGGGTACATTTGAAGAAGCCCTCTGACTTTCTCTCCCTGCCCTGTCCTTTCTTAGATCGCCTTGAAGTGTGCTGACATTTGCAATCCGTGTCGAATCTGGGAGATGAGCAAACAGTGGAGTGAAAGGGTCTGTGAAGAATTCTACAGGCAAGGTTAGTAGATCCCACAGCTGAGGAGTTCTTTCCCCTTCTCACTTTGAACAATGATCCGAGTAAAACAGGAACGGCTAGTCTGTCATGACATTTTCTCTTTCATTAACTCTGATTATCCTAACCTTTTTCTGTAACTCTCTTGTGAACCATCCAACCCTTTCATGGGGAACAGAAGTTTAAATAAATATCACTGACTACAATGAAAGCAGGTAATAACAAGATACAATGCAATGAATGAAAGCAAGATCCGCACACACAGTTATACACATACATATATACATGTATGTATGTATGATAGCCAGTTCAGTTTTTGCCCTGACCTTCGTTTTAATGAGCTGAGTACAGTCTAAAGGCTAAGCACTGTTTGGAGGTCAAGGTCTTCCATCCTGAGAGAAGGATTTGGAGCATTTTGTACGCCTTTTTTTCAGGTTCTTAAAGTTTCCAATGAAATAGCTCAAAGTTAGCCAAGAATTGAACTAAATCATTTGAATATAGTTTCAACAATAACAAATGCGAATATTTCTGTGAAAAGACAAATGGCCCTAAGGTAGGGCATAATTTTTCAAAGATCGCCTGCCTTCAGAAGGCAGGCAGTAAATTAGCAGGCAGAATCCCGACGTTGGGTGGGATGTAGACGTTTAAACACAGCCTTGTTTCTTCAGGCTGGGTTTCAACATTCAGGATGTTTGTTCGGGCATCAGCAGTGCCCTCATGCTAGTGACAGGATCAGGTTTAAGAGGCTGGGAACAAATAAAGCTTAAAGTGTCCCACATACCAGCTCCTCGGGGAGGTCGAACAGCAACCGTGAGCCTTTTGGAAAAATGTCCACTGAGAGATGTGTCAACGGCATCGTGATGGTTCTGAAGACGGAAGACAAAGGAGGGATGAGTTCACACGGGGCCAGAAGGGTTTGCTCACTGACACTCTGGGAGCAAAAGTGCTCGTGGAACTCTTATGACAAGCGTCCAGCATGAGTCATTGGAAGTTCAAAACTCAGTTCTAGTTGACCGAGACGTAGAGTCTCTGCTGAGGTCAGAACATAAAGGAGCACAGTGAAGCTGGAGCAGAGAGCTTTCAGAGTAAGCAGGCTGTGACTCACGGTGTGATGCATAAACTATTGAAACAGCAGCGGGGGAGGAGGCGGGGGCTACAGTGTTGAACATCGAGGTTCCCCTCTGCCCCACGTGCTGCGGTTGGTGTCAGTTGGGATTCAACCCTTTAACTTGCTCATCTGACACTTTACTCAGATGCTAAGCAACTTGGGGCAAGGGTCATACCACTTGGGCAGACATGGAGTTCCAAATCAAAGCTGTTGACTAAGGGGAACTCACGGCACCAAGCAATAAGGTGACCTATAGTATTTCTAGGCAAAAACTAGCCCTAGTTAGATCTGTGTATGCAGCGCAATAATATGGAATAATATGGAACGGCCTGGAATTCTTGTCTCTGCCATCACTACAGAGGACCTTTCACACATGCTGGATATCCCATGGCAGACAAAGGAACTGAGTACAGACCAGCACATAGCCAGATCCAGCTACCAGCCTTGTCGTCCAGTAGAATTTCTGTTTGTTTTGAGAATGCTGCATTCTGCTCACCCAAATAATCTTCAATCCATATCGAATATTCTTTTAACTTTATAGTTTCCATCATCTTAACTGATCCCATTCTGGATTTCAATGAGGGGTTTGAACTCATGCCAACTCATCTCACCCTGCCCCTGGCAGTCAGCCTTCTATCGACAGTTCTAGATGGTTGTCTCTTTTGCTGTTGCTGTCACCGTGTTGTTGTTGTTGTTGTTTTGAGATGGAGTCTTGATATATAATAGAGGTTGATTTCCAAATCACAACCCATTTGCCTCGGGTTCTAGAATGTGGGTGTTGTGAGCATGGGCCACTGTGCCCAGGTAGGACAAACATCATGGCTATAACATATCGTTAAACAAAGAAAATTCCTTTAAATTCAGGTTTCAGACACAGGGGAGAGGAAAATGGTAGCCTATGAATTAGGAAAATGTCAGATCCTCAGAAGGACAAACATTAAGAAGGTAGAATTTCTTTACATAAGTTGTGAAAATGGATTGAGATCTCCACAATTAACCTAGTCTTTCAAAAAGGTTTTATTGAGCATCCACCTCTAGCTTTGTCTAATTGTCAGTAAAATTTACTTTTATATAAATAATTCCACATAGGGGATGTTACAGTAGCCAAAAAGGAATATAGCTGGTTTACAGTGTAGCATTACCTCCCAAATGCTAATCAGCAACATTTCTGGAGAAGAGAGACTGTTTGCTTTTTCTTTTTCTACCTTGTGCATTGGTTAGTAGAATTCCCGAAGAATACAAGTGTTTCATACTTGTCTGTTGAGTAAGAGAAGGACTAAACCAACCTCACGGAAAGACATGCAATACAACGGTAGAGACCTATCATGGAAGGCCCACTGCTGACAAGGGTGGGACTCAGCTAGGTTTTGAAGGCCAGGCGCTGCGCTCCACTTTCTAATAAGCTATCTCTGAGGCTTATGTGGTAAGCTAAATTTTAATTAGTTATCATGTAAAAAGAAATTAAAATTTTAGTTCCTAGTGTGGTGGACACACTTCAAGGAGTTCCCAGAATGGACTAGGCAGAAAGCGTTTCCATCTATGAAAATGGTGAGGGCTCCTGCCACCAAGCCTGACAATGCAAGTTCGAGCCCCACCCTTGACATGGTGAAGAAGAGAGTCTCTGCCTAATGGTTGTGCCCACCTTCTCCACTCATGCATCATGCACGCACACACACACACACACACACACACAGAGAGAGAGAGAGAGAGAGAGAGAGAGAGAGAGAGAGAGAGAGAGAGAGAGAGAGAAGATACTACTCAAATGAGCCATTGTTAGCGATCATTGATGCCCTTGGTTTTTACCTTTTTTAGACAAGCTCCAAGAGCCAGTGATCCTAAAGGGTTCATGGTGATTCCAAGGGAAGAAACAGTAGCCCCCAGAATAAGTTCCTCCAACATCCTATGAATCTGAATTGCCATGTGTTTCTTCTTTCTTCTTAGGTGACCTTGAGCAGAAATTTGAACTGGAAATCAGTCCTCTTTGTAATCAACAGAAAGACTCAATCCCTAGCATACAAATCGGTGAGTTAGAATCTGTTTGTTTTTTTTTAATGAATAGCTTTGCACCTCTACCAGGAGTCACAAAATGATAAAAAATAATCATAACGACAACAACCACGACAGCACAGCCTTCCGGAGATCTAAATAGCTGGACCAAGCAAAGACTTTTATCATGACTGATCTTTTAGATAATCCTCAGTTGAGAAATTAGAACAATTAAGGTATGGATTTGTTACAGACCCTTAACTAACTTAATACTAAGTTATAGTATTACTTTGTGATTTAGGATAGAAATCAAGAGAAGCCCTATAGTACATACCTATAATCCAAGCACTTGGGATGATGAACTATTAAGATCATAAATTCAAATCCAGTATAGACTAGTAGCAAATTCAAAGCCAGACTGAGCTGCATAGTAAAACCCAGTCTAAAAAGCCAAGAGCTCAGAAGGTGACCCAGAAGTATAATAGCAATTGCATGCAATGTGCAAGGCCCTGAACCCCTCCCTAGCACTACAAAAAGAACAGAATCTATTGGCTGGAGCAATGGCTTGGTAGGTAAAGTGTTTGCTAGGCAAACTCCAGACTCACCAAGAGATCCTGTGTCAAAAGATACGGAGGAGTGGGTGGGGGAAATGGCTCTGTCAGTATGCCTGCCTCACAGGTACACAAGCATGAAGACCTAAGTTCAGATCCTCAGAACCTACATAAGAAGCTAGGCACAGACGCCAGCAAATGATCCCCGAAGCTCATTGGTCAGCCATCCTAGATGAATTAATGAGCTTCAGGTTGGGTAAGAGACCCTGTCTTAAAAAAAAAATGGATAAATTGTTCAGGAGTGAAGAGCATGTGACTGCCCTTGCAGAGGACCCGAGTTTGGTTGTTAGCATCCATGTCCAGTGTCTCCCAACCACCTCTGTGGGCACATGCACTCATGTGTTAAAGCCCAGATACAGACACACACACACATACAGGTAAATTAAAATAAAACATATTTTTAATTTTTTAAGAATAATTTAAAAAATAAAGGCGAAGGGCAATCTTGGAGAAACACCCAATTTACCTCTGGCTTCCACACACATACACACACACACACATATGCACAAATATGCACATGCATGTGTAAATGTACATGCGCATATATGTATACACATATATGCACACATATTTGCACATGCACAAAATATACACTTGTAAGCACATGTATACATGCATATATACATGCACACATATGCACACAAATACGCACATGCATCCACACAAATGCAAACACAAGCACACACGTGCACATAAATGCAAAACACACGTACAGGCATTCATATGCATGAGAACACATGTGCACTTGCAAACACACACATGTATACACAAAAACAATAGTAATAAAAGAGAGAGCAGCTGATAAAGACACCCATCTTTGACTTCTGGCTTCCAACTGCATGCACAGATACCTCTGTACCCACATGCACATATGCAACCACATGCACATGAGAACACACCACACATACAAAGAATAGACTCTAGCCATTCAAAGTCTCTTCAGGGTCCCCTTCCCATGTAAGGCCTGAGATCCTAGAGCCCTGCTGTCCCCTTGTGGCCAGATGTCAGCATTTCCTCTCTCTCTAAAACTTATTTCAGTCATGTTCTCACAGAACTGTACTCCCTTTCAAGTGTCAATTGTGGTAATCTGTTCAAGTATGTTCACATTGCATGCAGAATGATTATTGCTTTATCTAATCTCATTGCACATAAGATCCTCACGCAGATCAAGTGGGCAAAATTTTACTTTCCTCACTTTTACTGAAGGAAATATTTTTGCTCTACATCTTAAATCCCTAATTCCATCTCTGTGTAAAGCTAGCCTTTCTTCTGGGAGTACTTCCGTCAAAGCCAAACAAAACATTAACTCTTTTCCTTAACAAACTGCATCCTTGGCATCTAGCAGTTTGCAGCTTTGCACCTTTTCCCACAGACTCCACAGAGGCCTTCGCATCCATAGGGTTGCAAGTCTCCAAGCTCAGTGCCTTGGCATTGGGAATGGGGCATCTGCGAAGATCACCTGAAGAAGAAGAAAGTGAGAGCATGGAGGAAGGCAGAGAGAGAGGGAGGGAGGGAGGGAGGGAGGGAGAGAGAGAGAGAGAGAGAGAGAGAGAGAGAGAGAGAGAGGGAGAGGGAGAGGGAGAGGGAGAGAGAGAGAGAGAGAACACCAAGAGCAAAGGGCAACTCAGAAACAAACAACAGAGACACAGCCTCAACTTTCTTGAGTCCAGCCCTGCTTTGTGCTTTAGTTAGGAGGTTTTAGAGGTATGATTCCTAATTCTGAAACTCCCTTTATTAAACTCTGGATAGAAAGACTCTTGCCAGGTTACTGTTTATAACACATAGAGTCATGCATTTCCCAAGTAAAAACCTTTACACTATTAAGCATACAGCCTAGATCTGGAGGACAGGTCTGATTTCAGAGGTCTGTCCTGCTATTGTCATGAGAACACACGTACATGTATTTTGTCTCATCGTATGCCCTGGTTTTCAGCCTAGTAATATGTGGTTGCCATAGATACCGCCTCTAAAATGGAATGGGTATTGAATGAAAGGGGAACTCCTAGGGCTACTGCGTCAGAATAGCAAGAAAGAGAAAGGGAAGATGAGTATAAAACAACACTCCATTCCTAAATCTCTCCCTGCTACACATCTGCCAGCTCTGGCAGGTTCAGGTCGGAAAGTGTGACAAGGTAAGTCAGGCTCAATTGGGAAAATGATGAAGAGATAAAGGGGCAAATGGATGTTGCAAGCTCTGGTCCATACCCACATACTCCTTTCTCCACGAAATCCTATACAATGTAGCTATTTTTCTGTCTTGCCCCCCCCACTTAAATGTCTGTTCTCATATTCTTGTTGTTGTTGTTGTTGTTTATGGCTATTGTGTTGACTAATAGAAAAGAAACTTATAGTTATCTTTAGTTTTGTTAATTCCATACATGTATGCAATGAAATATGATCATATCTACCCCTTATCTTTCCCTCAATAGCCCCCCATCATACACATACCAACTTCATATATATTTTTATGACCCAAGTTCAAATAGAGCTGCCCATATGTGCATGGATGTGGAACCACTCACTAGAGCCTGGGAAACCCAGTGGTTATATCCTTAATAAAAAATGATTCTCCCTGTCCCAGTAACTATCCACTGCCAAAAGCAACTCAGTATGAGTAGGGCCTAAAGATCCTCTACCCCATCTCTGCACAGATTTTTACCTGACTTGACTTTGTATAGGTCTTGTGTGGGTATTCACGGCTGCTGAGTTTATAATTTGTGGCAGCCAAGTCATGGCCAAAGGATGGTATCTCCCAGCATCTCCCAGCAACCTCCCATTCCCTGAGTCTTACATTCATTTTGTCTCCTATCCCACAATGCTCTCTGGGCCTTTGGGGATGAGAGGGTGGGATAATGAGATATCTCTCTCATTTAATATTGAATACTCAGTCTCTCACTCTTGGCACTCTGACTAATTGCATCTTCCTCCGCCAACTGCTATCCACTGCAGAAGGAAGCTTCTCTCACCAAGGTCGTGAGCAGCCCAGACCTAAGGGGATAAACACAAATATTTAGAAGACAATTTGATGCATGGACATTTAACAACGCAATATGTTCTACCCTAGGGCCTGTGGCCTCTGTAGCCATGAGCTTTTGATTAGGATTGCAATGCCAGACAAGAAATTCTTTCCTGTGGAACAGGTCTCAAATCCAATCAGAAAGCAGTTAGTTAACTCGTAACATTCATGCCACGGGTGTGCTGGAAGGCACAGCTTGTCGGGCAGGTCAACATCGCAGCACACGGGGACAAGCACTGTGTTAAAAGACATCGGTCTCCTCTCTCCAAAGCTGCATGCTTAATACCTTCTGGTACACTGAAAGCTGGCCATCAAGGAGGAAGTTTCCGAGTTAGTTTAAGATTTCTCTATATCCTCCATCCAAACTGTGTGGTATCTTCAGCAATAGAGTCTAACCATATACTTGTGGTGGGTAACCTGGGCAATGGCAATAACCTACAGGGTTTCAGAGACCCCCCCGGGTCATAGGTCAGTAGTCCATGCCTTGTAGTGTAATTTTCATTTAATAACCCATGTCTTCGGAGAGAGGCAGTGCCCACCCATGCAGGGCCATTCCATTCAAACTCTCTCTCCCTTTCTGAAAGTTGTATTTTGAAATTAGACTGTTCATAAACGGGTTTCCATGAGGCTTTTTCATACACCATTTGGTTCTGGTTAAGCCATCCACTATCCCCTTTTGTTACCCCATCTCCCCAGGAGAGAGCTCAGTGGTGAAAGTGTGTAAAGAGCAATCTCTACCTCTCTCTCTCTCCCATCCCGACCTAAAATGATACATTCCCGAGTGTGAGTCTTAGGGTTGACTTTCTACGGAAGTAGTTCACATCTGCCCAAAAGGAAGGAGCACTTTCCTCCCCTTCTCCCACACTTCTTCACTCCTCTCCTCCCTCCATCATTTTTAAAAGATAGGAAATCAAACTCATCTCTGATTTGTAGAATCTATAGGAAGACAAAAAGAAAAAAAAGGTTTCCTTCAACCTGCCATATAAAGCCACCATCCCTCCCTACCCTGCCCACCACACCAGAAGATACAGTAAGCAGCAACTGAGGGGGCAGCCCCTCGAGCCCTTCTGATGCTTACTCCAACTTTAAAATCACTTTCCTAGCTAGAGTAAAAAGCCTTCACAGAACACCAGCACAAATCAGCGGTAATTCCACGGTAACGTCACAGATCAGAGGTAATTCCACGGTAGCGGCAGGGGGGAAATGAGTTGAATGTTTTTTTTAATGTTAGAACTATAACTGTTCTACTTAGGAGGCATCACTTTCTAAAATTCATACTTTGACTTTGAGAAGGCTATCATTTTCCAGTTTTTTTCAAAAAAAAGTCAGATATCTAAATTCAAGAGTAACAAGTACTTGTAGTTCACGTACTTATTAAATATAAAGTGTTAGTTGCTGGAAAAATTATTACACACAAAAACATTTGCCATTTTCTTCATGTTTCCATCTCAGTGAAGTACAATCAAACCTAAATAAATCCAAGTTTATGGTAATTCCAAATATTCCACACTATACAGAAAGTTATCTTTGTTTAAGAGATCATGCTTAATGTGGAAAACACATTAAGAATAAGACAGGATTAGACCACGATGAGTGTTTGATGATGAAAAGAACAGAAACTTTATCTGGACATGAGTGTAGAATCCGGTATCCTCAGCACTCTGGAGATAGAGACGGCAGGGTCGAGATGAGTTAAGACCAGCCAAGGCCGCATATGAGACCCTGTCGGGCAGGGGCTTTGACGGAGCTAGGAAGTCTAACATCAAACAGTCGTCCGCATTCACTAAAGCAGGGTGGTTTTTTGCAGCTAGAACTCTCTATCAAAGGGGCTGGGCATATGCCCGTTGTAGAGCATTTACCTCGCATGTGCCAAGTTGTGGGTTTAATCCTAGCTAGCACTGCTTTTTTTAAAAAAAGTCTGCATTGACAATGAATGTTTATAGCTGGGCGTGCCAGCACATACCTATAATCTCAACATCCCAGAGCCTAGGCTATATAGAGACACCTTGTCTCAAAAAAAAAAAAATTAAAATAAAATAAAAACAAAACACCACACAGACTGGTGTCATTGAAGGCAAGACAATGCGATAAAAATAATAATCTCAAAAGAAGTATCCCACTAGGTAATCAGAGTGAATTATGACCAAATCCCTAGGGTCCTCAGCCATTTATTTTCTCCCCTCTCTGCCTGTCTTCCCTGGTTCCACACACTTTTCTCTGTCTCTCTGTCTCTCTCTGTCTCTGTCTCTCTCTGTCTCTGTCTGTCTTTCTCTCTGTCTGTCTCTCTCTCTGTCCCTCTCTCTGTCTCTCTGTCTCTCTCTCTGTCTCTGTCTCTCTGTCTCTCTCTCTGTCTCTCTCTCTGTCTCTCTGTCTGTCTCTCTCTCTGTCTCTCTCTGTCTCTCTCTCTCTGTCTCTCTCTCTGTCTCTCTCTCTGTCTCTCTCTCTGTCTCTCTCTCTCTCTCTCTCTCTCTCTCTCTCTCCCCAAATAAAAACAGTTAGACCGTATCTTGTTCGCCCACCTGTCCCTTGCAGAGTGCCCTGTGCGCATCTGTTGTGTTTGTGAAGGAGGTGGGTCTGATCCCCCGTGTGGTGACCTCGCGTGTGACCTTGCATGTTGCAGGTTTTATGACTTACATCGTGGAGCCGCTCTTCCGGGAGTGGGCCCGGTTCACCGGGAACAGCACCCTGTCGGAGAACATGCTAAGCCATCTGGCTCACAACAAAGCCCAGTGGAAGAGCCTGCTGTCCAAGCAGCACAGACGCAGGGGCAGCGGCCAGGACTCCGCAGCCCCCACATCTGAGACCCTGGAGCAGACGGAAGGTGCCACGCCCTAAGACAGCCCAGTCTGCAGGAGCAAGGCCATCTGACGGCCTTCGCCACAAACCCACCACTCTGGGCTTCGAATGCCACCCGCCTGCCACTTACCGCCTCCCTTCGTTGATCCAAGTGTACAGAAGCCATTGTCACCTCAGCATTAGCTGCCGAAATAAGCGGCTTCGTCCTGTCCCTGGAGCTGATCCTGGGGCTGCTGCCCCAACCGAAAAGACCAGGAGTAAGGAAGAGGTGCTTCTGCCATGTCCCGCTCTGGCCCTTGGTCACACTGGCAGCAGCTCCTACGTCCAGAGCATTTTAGGGTTCGCCATCAGACCGCTGACCTGCATGACAACACCAGCAAACTTGGAACTGCAAGACTGGTCTTCGTGCCAGAGCACAAACGAGAGTGTGAGAGAAAGTATCTTCTATTTTAATAATAATTATTATTATAAAATAATAATGAATCTTTTTAACTTTTCTATTTCATGCACCAGGCAATGGGTCTAAATCTTTGGACTAAGATTACTCAGTGTACCCAAACCTGAAGAGGGGGTTCATTGTTTTGCTATTGACTCTTTGCCACTTTTAGTCAGAGATTTGGCATCTTTGCGATTTACGAAACCCCGTGTTTCCCTTCCCGGCTGGTAGCAGGTGCTGTACAGTTCATTCCTTTGCACCTCCGGCCCATCTATCTTTTACGGATTCAGTGACCTGTTTATATTCACACGTGTACACTTTCTGTAAATACCAAACGCTACTGATTCCCATGCCAAAATACACGAGTATTATGGGATTGCTACCTGTATAAACAATGGCACTGTGAACAGAATACTGTTAGTTTTAATACAAGAGAATGCATTTGTAAATATGGTATAGAGTTTATTAATATACTGTTGTTCGCAGATAAAGGCCTTAACTTTAAACATCTTCCCTCTTCCCAAAGCTGCCCAACTCAATCTTTAGGGACGTCTTTCTGAACTGCCTGCCCCCAGTCACCATCTCTCTGCTCTCCTGCTAAGGTCACAAGCCGAAACTGAGTATCGTCTTGGAGGGGACTTTTTAGGGGGGAAACTTCTCATGCATTCCTCTTGAGGCCGTAGTTTTGAATCTATGGCACCAAGTATGGTTTCCTCAGAATAATCACAGCCTTTATGCAAGATGGAGGTGGCTTTCCAGTGCAGCAGTCCTGCACGCTGTTTTAACAAGCCCGCCGATAAGCTTGTGTGTATGTGACTCCTGCTAGAGAACGCGGGGTGCATCAACCTCCCAGGAGACACAGCAGGTCTCAGCAGCCTCCTATGACCCTGCCATCTAACCATCAGGGAACTCCCGGCTCCCGTGCCGCACATTGTCTATTACGGCTACAATACCAAAGTCTCTTTGGTCCGTGGTTGGTTGGTGTGCACTTCTTTGGTGTTGATAGTAACTGGAGATTACCTTTTTTTTTTTCTATAGCTTCATGTGAACAACTGCCCAACTCTTTAGCTGAATTGAACATTATTTAAGGAAAGAAGCTATTTCAGTTTTATTAGAGACTTTACCCCCTCACAGGTCTTTGTGGTTCACTAGGCTGTAACCAGCAGAGTCAGCTGGGGATGCGGTTGCCACTCTTCTGAAGCCCTTGGCTGTAAAATCGAGTGCTTCGGCATCCTTACTCAGGCAAACTCTGCACGTTGAGCCTTTTCTCTATGAGTTCTAGCATAGATAATGTTTGATGGGAGCTACCAGTGCCCCCTTTCTCTTTACTGAACATGGAGCGGGAACATGTCGGCCGTGATGAAGCCACTTCTCAAGCTGATAGAGACAGCTAGCTAGCTCTCATTTCCAATGTGCAACTGATGTGGGTCTGTTTCTCCTGACAATACAAGAGAAATGTGAAGAGCTTGACTGGCCTGGAATATGTTCTTACAGAAAGATTGGAACTTGCAGATTTAAGGTTTTGGAGGGAATTGGAACTTTGGATATATTTTTCATTGAAGTAGGCAAGGTTGTCAGAAGGAGCACTAAGAAAGGTATGAAGGACTTAGGAAATGGGTGGAGGATGCTTTGAAATTCCTGAGATGGGTGAGAAGGGAGATCGAGGAAACTTAACACTAACTTTTGTTTTCTGTAGCAGCTGTGAACTGACTTACGTTTCTTTATTGCTATGGTATTCTGAGGGTCTGAGCTTAAGCAAGGCCTCGGACAAGATGGATGGATGGATGGATGGATGGATGGATGGATGGATGGATGGATGGATTCCTGCTTCAAACCCTCCCTTGGGAAAGTGGGGCTGTAGTAGTCTGGTTTTATATATGTGAGATCATATAAAAAAATCAATTGCTCAGGATGACAAAATAAAATCAGTAAAGAAAGCATTGTTTTTAGCCAGTGAAATCTCTCCCTGGAGTTAAGGAAGTAGAGTTTGCTTACATTATGATTATATTGTGAGTTAATTAGGACGGGGCATTCTTAGTAGTTATAGGGGAAGGGTTTTCACATTACAGCTGAGTCCTAAATAGGAGTTAACAAATAAAACTACCAAATAGTCAATGGTTCTAAGACACAAATCTAATGAAAATCAGCAGTAAAGGGGGGCGTGCCGCATACATGGATGCACCTTCCTTTTTCTGCTGTCTACAAACTTGAGCTCCACGTTTGTGGGCAAAAATTGACGGTGAAAACTCTTGCTTTTCCTGCCTGCTAATGGCTCTCAGAAGAATTTAATACTAGCTGTCCAAGTATTAGTGGAGACACGGCTCTTGATTTGTTGATTCGTGTATCACTACAGCTTTGAAGTCTCAACCTGTGAGTCCACCTAGCTCATGTTTAATTCCTTCGTTGCTTGGAAATGAAGGCCTCAAAGAACTGTTTTAGCAAGCCAAAGTCAAGATCTCAGAGAGATAAAGAGAGAGAGAGAGAGAGAGGGAGAGAGAGAGAGAGAGAGAGAGAGAGAGAGAGAGAGAGAGAGAGAATACATCACTGTCGGGCATGATAATCAGAGCCTACTTTTCTTTGCGTTCATTGAATAAACAGTCAGACCTGATACGTGAAACCCTGCCAACCCATAGTTCCCTGTTAGGTTGAGTAAAACCTAGCATTTTTCTGTCTCCCCCCACCGCTTACAACGTCCCACAAAGGGCCTTGGAGCACATCCGCAACCCCGTCTTCAGATAGCCCTCCCTCTAAAACACAGCTTGGTGACCTTTTGTGTTGAATCAGATATCCTCACTGACTTCGATGTGGTTATGAGCTTGTATCTCACTGTATTCCTCATGCCTTGTTCTTTTAAGAGCCCATAAAATTGTGTCATCTTGTGTACACATGTAAAGTTTAAAAAAAAAACAACTTGTGAGTTTTGCTCAAAATGTGACCGAAATATTTATTGGCATGTCTATCCAGATGAACACTTAAAAATAAAGATCGTTTCTTTAAACTATCACAGTATAAAAATATCCTGCTTCTCCCCTGATTGGCACATCACCAGTCTACTAAATGGGAATGGTCTTGTTAGGCAATGTTCAAAGTGCACGGTGGTAAACATGGTCTGTGCAACTCCTTCCTCCAGGGCTGCAGAAACGTCTGGAAAGAGACATCACTTACATTCATCTAGCACCAAGTGAGGGAAACAGGCCACAGTTAGGTTCTACGTTTTGCCAGAATCCTCCATTTTTCTGACTCACATTTCTCAGGCACACATATGAATGAGGATTAAAAACTACCATTAAATAGTCTCCATTCCCATCTTATTAAGATTGCTCTTCAGAATCCCACTGATTGCTGAATGTCTCCCCATATGAAAGCTAGGCTACTTTTCAATCGTGGATGCCTACAGCATAGTCAAGACCAAAAGAGAGAGCACAGTGACATCCCAAGTGAAGGTCAGACATGACCTGGGCAAGCCCAGAACTCCGGCTGAAGTTGTCAAGTGGTTGAAACCTGTAAGCAACTAACGTGTGATTCAGTCCTGGCTGAGGAGCCGCCACACACCTGAAGCTGTGTGGCATATCGTGGTCTGAAAAGACTGCGTCCTTCCAGTAGGATCTGACTGATGTCAAAGAGTCGTGTTACCAGTGACTGCTTCTTTTTTGTTTATTTTGGTCACTCTCTTTTTGGTTGCTTTGGAGATGGGGGTCTCACTCTGTAGACCTGTCTAGTCTCAAACGCAGAAATCCACCTGTTCTCTCTCCTGAGTGAAAGCTGGATTAAAGGCATGTGCGTGGATGTCCAGCCAGGGGATGCTTCTTAAAGAATCAGTGTCAGGCCTATGACAGGGCAGATCAACCAAAGAGACCTCCTAGAGTGCAAACACTGGAGAAAAATAGGCTTTGGGGACAGAAACAAGTTCCAGTCTCAGTGTGATGAATAATAGTCATTCCAACGTGTAAAGCATGGGATAAATTTGGACTAGCTGAACATAGCGGACAATGAGGAAGAATGGGAACTCAAGAACAATCACAGTGGGTTTTTGATCCTACTGCACGTACTGGCTTTGGGGGGAGCCTAGGCAGTTTGGATGCTCACCTTACGAGACCTGGATAGAGGTGGGCGGTCCTTGGGCTTCCCACAGGTCAGGGAACCCTGATTGCTCTTCGAGCAGATGAGGGAGGGTGACTTGATTGGGGGAGGGGGAGGGAAATGGGAGGCGGTGGCGGGGAGGAGGCAGAAATCCTTAATAAATAAATAAATTTTAAAAAAACCAAAAAAAAAATAGTCACTCCAAAATTGTGTCCAGACCATAAGACTTTTCCTAATTCTGCCGTGGCAATTAAAAGAGAGTGCAGCCGGATGGTGGTGGTGCACGCCTTTAATCCCAGCACTCAGGAGGCAGAGGCAGGCAGATTTCTGTGAGTTCAAGGCCAGCCTGGTGTACAGAGCAAGTTCTAGGACAGTCTCCAAAGCTACAGAGAAACCCTTTTTCGAAAGAGAGAAAGAGACAGGGAGAGAGAGAGAGAGAGAGAGAGATTGGAGAGATTGCATACGGGAACTTATTGCAAATTCTGTACCAACTACAGCCTGCTTTTATGGGTAGGTACTTCCACAGATTCTAGAAAAAAAAAGGCAAGTATATATTTGTAGTTTTTCACCTCAGAACAAAAGCATAATCATTGACCCCCACTGTGTATGACTATGCTCCCAACATCCCAATACTTGCTGGTGATGGCTCTGGACTCCTATGTCAGGCCGTGAAATTTCAGAAAGCTTTTTTATGAGAGCCACAGAAACATCCATGGCTTGCACCTCTTAAGAAGCAAGAATTTCATACCACTCACATGTATTGAAACATATTCCTAGATATCACCTCTCATCTTTCCTATAGCAATACACAAAGCAGAACCACCTCTTAACATCTCAGCAAAGAGAAGATTCCTGCTTCCAGGGAAATGCCATGCACAATCAACTGTTTGAGTAATGACTAAATAAGGAACTTCTTGGCCACAAAGCAGGCTATAATAGGGCTTTTTGTTTTCAATTAAGCCAGAGAGATAGGGGGTGGAATTAAGTTTAAGCTGACATGGATGGAAGATTATCACCTTCATTATCAAAGCAAATGATGTGTCATTGATTCAATTACCCAAAGTGCTTCGAATTCTGGTATTGTGGGTGCTGGTTTGATCTTCAGTGTTTCTCCCTTCTAGGGAAGTATGCTGTAGAGTGTTAAAAGTGTGGGATCTAAAATCAGACTAGAATTCAGATGTTTCGTTATCCTCGCTGTTTACATCTATGCAGATAACAATCTCTCTAAGCTCTGTCTCCTCATGTATAAAATGATGATAACACCTGCTTTCTGAGGCAGTTGTAAGTTCCAAATTAAATATTGTCCATGGAGATGAAGCCTGGTTTCCAAATGAAAAGGGGGCTAGATAAAGTCTGGGTCCGGAGGAGGTACTGGAGTTCAGTGGAGCCTTTGAAGGATAGGAATTCCTACAAAGCGAGTTCCAGGACAGCCAGGGCTGTTACACAGGGAAACCCTCTCTTGAGGTGGAGGAAAAAAAAAAGAGGTAGGACCTCGGAGAAGAATGTTAGGTTTGCCACTGAAGGAGGTAGGGAATCGCAGCCCATGTGCTCGCTGCTATTTCCTGGGTGTAATGAAATTGGCACCTTCCTCTCTCACACCCTTCCATGATGCTCTCAGTGTCTTGCCATGCTCCCAAACCAACAGGCTGACCAAAAAGTGGGCCCTCTAAAACCATGAGCAAAGTGGATCTTCTTCATAAATTAATTTTCTGATATTTTTGTCATAATGACAGAAAGCTGACAAACATAACAGTCTGTATATTATTCAAGAGAGAAGCTGTAGGTGTGTGTCTCTTTGTCGCAGTTGTGAGCTCCTAGGCGCAGCAGGCCCAGAGATGCCAACATGCCGGTTGCCAGAAGTTGGGTTTGTCGAAAGACCTATGTGACCCCCACGGAGACCCTTCGAGAAGTCGCGTCTCAACCAGGAACTGAAACTCATCGGAGAATATGGGCTCCGGAACAAGCGTGAGGTGTGGAGAGTCAAATTTACCCTGGCCAAGATCCGCAAGGCCGCCCGAGAGCTGCTAACGCTGGACGAAAAGGACCCACGGCGTCTTTTTTAAGGCAATGCTCTGCTGAAGCGACTTGTTCGCATTGGGGTGCTGGATGAGGGCAAGATGAAGCTGGATTACATCCTGGGCCTGAAGATTGAAGATTTCTTGGAGAGGCAGCTGCAGACCCAGGTCTTCAAGCTGGGTTTGGCTAAATCTATTCACCATGTCCTATGCTCATCCGCCAGCTTCACATCAGGGTCCGCAAGCAGGTGGTGAACATCCAGTTCTTCATTGTTCGTCTGGACTCCCAGAAGCACATTGATTTCTCCCTCCTTATGGTCTCCTTATGGTGGTGGCCAACCAGGCCGAGTGAAGAGGAAGAATGCCAAGAAGGGCCAGGGTGGTGCCGGAGCTGGTGGTGATGAAGAAGAAGATTAAGTTAATGTCTCCCTGGACTGGAGAATTGTCTAGTTTCCAGTTGGCTAATAAAACAGAATTAACACTTGGAAAAAAAAAGAGAGAGAGAGAAGCTGTAAAGTAAAGGCTAAGGGGTATCTTTCTGTATGCTGCATCGATTTTGGTGCAACTGAAAACACTAAGCCCATTAATAGGCATTTATCATGATTATAGCTATAAGTAGCCAGGCTGATCATAAATCTAATCTTTATATTAATGACAAAGCACTATCAAAAATGCTTAAAGGAAGAAGATCATGCTCCTTGGGTACCAAGAGTGCATTGATAAAACCAAGGACAAGACAAGACTTTCTCTTTGGTTTTAGTGTAAATACTCCTCAGACCGACCACAGATAACCTGTCTAGCACTTCCCTAGAACTGACAAGAACTCAACAAAGAAAATTTGGTTAAACAAAATTCAAAAGCCTTTTAAGTGTTCAGGAATTCCATTCAAATCCTACCTATGGCTGTTTCCAGTAGGCTTGCCTCTTGTAACTTCATCAGATCCTCTGCGGCTGTTAAAGCCACAAAGGGCTCCAGGGAACCTAAAGGTAGCTGGAAGAAAGACTGTGTTTCTAAACTAACGTTTCCCGAATCACAGAGCAATGCATCTGCTAAAAGGCTTATGAGAGTGTCCCCCGAGAAAATAATGACTTCGCCGTCAAGGAAGTTTAAAGAAATCTCATGAGTGAACACACTTCTCTCTGGCTGCGTTTCCAGACTCTCCCAAGCTGTGGACATCCAGAGATAGTGATCCATGCCTGCGGCTCTAGCATGGGACTGAAATCACAAAGCCTCTCTTACTGTCCCCACCCACCACGACCACCCTATTTGTCATTTTACTTTCTCTTCAGCAAGGTACTCACTAAATAACCTTAAATTTGTGATCCTTCAACTTCAACCTAACAAGTCCTCTGGCATCACTGTGTGCAGTCAGCTTAGTAGCTGGTTTGAGTTTTCGTGTGTGTGTGTGTGTGTGTGTGTGTGTGTTCCATTGCTATTAGTATTGCTCTTATTTGCTTTCTATTGTGTGCTAGAACACCCTGATCAACAGAAACTTCGGGAAGAAAGGGTTTATTTGGCTTATACTTCCAGGTCACATATAGTTGGTCCATTATTAAGGGAAGTCAAGGCAGGAACCCAAACAGGAACTTGGAATAGAAACCTCAGAAGAATGGTGCTCGCTGGGTTCACTCCCTCACAGGCTTATGCCTCGCTAGCTTCCTCACACAGCCCCAACACCTGTCTGAGATAGCACCTGTCAAGAGATGGTGCCACCCACATGTACTGAGCCCACCTGTCTCAACTGATAATAAGACAATGCCCCCACAAACGTACCCATAGGGCATTAGGAGCTAGGGAATTCTTCAGTTGAGGTTCCCTCTTCTGAGGTGACTCTAGTTGTATCAAACTGACAGACGAAGCTACCTAGCACAGATACACTGGCGTGCACTCTTCTGAGGTTGAGGTGTAATAATTGTTCTTAATGTCACCAAGCCCGTGGTCTGACTTTACCGCCTACCAAGATAAAGGATATTTCCAAATACATGGACCCCAGCTGTAAAATAATGGGGAAAGTGTAATCTGTCAAAGGACTTGGAGGATTCAAAAAGTTCCCTCATTTAAATCATTTTGAACAACGCCTCGCATGTAGAAAAATACTCGGTTCATCAAATGCTAGCAAAACAAACTTCTCCATTCCTATCACCTTCACAAATGCACTCTAGTAAGCTTTTCAATAATAGAGATTTTTTTTATTGTGTGCTCTCCACTTTTGCATAGAAAGTCATGATTTTTTTTTCCTTTGAGACACATGTTCTCACGATGGAGTCCTGGTTAGCCCGGCACTATACTGACTCCACTGAGCTTCAACTCACAGAGATCAGCCTGCTTCTGCCTCCCTAGTGCTAGGATTAAAATCATGTGCCACCACACCTCGTCCAAATAAATACTTATGGAACAGATGGTTGATAAATTGAAGATCATAGCAGAACAATGTTAGCATCAAATCCAAACTAATAAAGCCCACTTTCAGGATCTGGAGAAATGGCTCAGTGATGAAGAGCTCTCGCTACTCTTGCAAAGGACCTGGGTTAGGTTTCCAGCACCCACAGGCCTCTTCTGGCCTTTATGGGCTCCTGCACACATATGGGACACACATACACACACACACACCACACACACACACACACTTTTTAGATTGCAGTAATAAATTCCCCAATAATTGAATTCAAGTCCATGATTATGGTCTAGAAGGTATTGAGTGTTTCAAGGAATATGGTTTAGCAAGACCATGGTTTATTCTTTCGTTATCCCTGAGTAATTCTGGAACTCGCTATGATCCTCCTGTCTCTGCCTTTAATGTGCTGGGATTAAAAGTATGCACCTCTACCCTGGCTCCTGAGTTTTTGAGAATACTCTTCAGAGGAGAGAGCTAGAATAAACCCCCTGAGCCTTGATATCCAAAGTTCTTTAAGTATTTTCTACTCATTCAGAAAAGAGGCCTGCAGAAATACCACTGAATTCTCCCCTCCTCTACACTTGCACAGCTCTGCATGGTCATGTTCTAACCAGGAAATGACAGAGACAGATTCCATTGCTCACTTTTGTCAAAGGACATGAGAGCAGCTGTGAGACTGTAATCCTCATTAAAACACTTTGGAGGGACTAAAGAGATGGCTAAGCAGCTAAGAGACCCGACTGCACTTTAGAAGGCTAGGGTTCAGTTCCCAGCACCCACATGGTGGCTAACAACCATCTATAACTCCAGTTCCAGAGGATCTGATGCCTGCCTCTGGCCTCCATGGGCACCGAATGCACATAGCCCACAAACATACAGGCAGGCAAAACACCAATACACATAAAATAAAAATAAATAAATGGTGTGGAACAATGGTCTGTATTCCGTCAATTATATTTTAAATAAAGGCTGATTGGCCAGTAGCCAGGCAGGAAGTATAGGTGGGACAAGCAGATAGGAAGTATAGGCGGGTCAATGAAAACAGGAGAATTCTGGGAAGAAGGAAGTCCATTCCTCTGCAGTCCTGGCCCAGCCACAGCAGAAGCAAGATGTGACTGCCTCGCTGAATAAGGTACCAAGTCACGTGGCTAGCATAGACAAGAACAATGGGCTAATATAAGTTACAAGAGTTAATAAGAAGCCTGTGCTTATAAGACCAATCAGTTTATAACTAACATAGACCTCTGTGTGATTTCTTTGGGACATAATGATTGCGGGAACAGGGCAGAACAGAAACCCCAACAACAAATAAATCTCTAAAAATTCGAATTCACAACCCACCCTATTCTATTTCCCAAATAGCAGGCATAAAAGCATTATGATCCTGAAACTAAGCCAAGAGGACAAGTAGGATCCACTGACAAAGTCATCTCCTCTAACTTCTCAAGGCTGTAGATTAGTTTGAATTTTCCTTTTTAATCTTTCATGAGCATTTGTTATTTGTAATAATTTGTATTTCCATTTGACATTTTTATAGACACATGCAAGACACTTGAATCGTATTTGCTTTACCTCACCTTCTCTCATGGAGTTCATTTTCACTGTTCTGAGGCAGGAGTTTGGTTGGATTAGTTGGTTAGTTGGGGAGTCTGGTTTGGGGGTTTTCTGGGTTGGGGAGAGGAGGTGGGGGTGCTGTGGTCTTGAGGAATGTTTGTTAAGCCACAGATTTCTGTATGTGTCTGGTTTTGTGTCGGTAGTGTGATGTTTCTGTCATGGCTCTGAAGTACAACTGGAAATCTGGTTTTGTGATGCTTCCAGCATTGCTTCTTTTGCTCAGAATTACTCAGGCTTACCGGCTCTTTAGTTCTTCCTTATGAATTCCAGGACTGTCTGTTTTCTGGTTCTTTCAGGGATTGTATTAAATCTGGAATTGCTTCTGGAAATGCTGCCACAGTGCTAATTCTGCTGACTCGTGAACTTGGAAGATCTTTCCGTCTTCTAATGTCTACTGCAACTTCTTGCTTTCACGTTCTAAAGTTTTCTTTGCACAGGTCTTTCATCTCCTTACTAAGGCTGACTCCTGAGTACACTTTGAGGTCATAATTAATGGGATTGTTTTCCAGATTTGTTTTGCAGTCTTTTGCTTTGTATATAAAAAAGTCTAGCGATTTCTATATGCTGATTTTGCATCCTGCTACTTTGTTCAAGGGGATTCTGTTTAACAATTCCCTGATGGAATTGGAGTCCTTTTTAATTTTAATTCACCTTATTTGAGTACAAAAACATGAAATTCTTCTTTTCTTAACTTTTTTTTTAAATTTTATTTTGCATCCCAACCACAGTTCTCCCTCTCACCCTCCTCACTTTCTCCTTTACCTCCCCACCCCCCAATCCATCCTTCATCCACTCCTCCCAAAGGGTAAGGCCTCCCATGAGGAGTCAACAAAGCCTGGCACATTAAGTTGAGGCAGGACCGTGCCCCTCCTCCACGTATTAAGACTGAGCATGGCATCCCACCATAGGGAATGGGCTCCAACAAGCTAGTTCATGTGCTAGGGATAGACTCTGGTACCACTGCCAGGTGCCTCATGGATAATCCAAGCTACACAACCGTCTCCCACATCCAGAGGGTCTAGCTCTGTTCCATAGAGGCTCCACAGCTGTTGGTCTAGAGTTCATGAGTTCCCACGAGCTTAGTTCAGCTCTCTTTGTAGACTTCCCAGTCAAAACGACTCTGAGAAACCATCTTACACCTGTCAGAATGGTTAAGATCAAAAATACTAAGGACAGCTTATGCTGGAGAGGATGTAGAACACTCCTCCACTGCTGATGGAAATGCAAACTTGAACAGTCACTTTGGAAATCAGTTTGGTGGTTTCTCAGAAAATTGGGACTAAATCTACCTCAAGATCCAGTGATACCACTCAGGCATATTCCCAAAGGATGCTCAATCATACCACAAGGACACTTGCTCAACAATGTTCAAAGCAGCATTGTTTGTAATAGCCAGAACCTGGAAACAACATAGATGCCCTTCAACTGAAAAATAGATAAGGAAAATATAGTACATTTACACAATGGAGTATTGCTCAGCTATAAAAAAAACAATGACATTTTGTAATTTGCAGACAAATGGATGGAACTTAAAAAAATCATCCTGAGTAAGGTAACCAAGACTCAGAAAAACTCACTCATAAGTGGATATTAGATGTAAAGCAAAGGATAACCAGGCTACAATCCACAACTCTAGAGAAGGTAGGTAGCAAGGAGAACACTAAGAGAAATGTATGCATCTCAGGGAAGAAGAAACAGATGAGATCTCATGGGTAACTGGCGGGGGGGGGGGAGTAGAGGGGAGAGAATGGGGGATTAGAACATGATGGAATGGGAGGGTTGAGTTGGGGGAGGGGCGGAGTGGGAGAGCAATGAAAGATACATCTTGATACAAGGGAGTCATTATGGGGTTAGGGAGAAAAATAAACTGGTACTAGGGAAAGTCCCAAGAACCCACAACGAATACCCCAGCTAAGACAGGCAATAGCAGAGAGGGTGCCTGAACCAGATTGGTGACTACCCTAACTGCCATCATAGAACCTTCATCCAGTAACTGGTGGAACAAGACACAGAGATCCACAACCAAGCCCTAGGCTGAGCTCCGGGAATAGAGTCAAAAAGAGGGAGGAGGGGGTATATGAGCAAGGGAGGCATTGGAATCTTTTATAAGCTCATGTCATTTCAAATACAGATAATTTGATTTCCCCCTTCCCAACTTGTGCCCCTTTTCTTTCTTTCTTTTGTCTTGTCAGTCTGACTAGGAGTTCAAACACTGTACTGGAGTAGACACATTTGCCTGGTTGCTGGTTTAAGAGGGAATGTTGAGGAGGTAGCTCATTGGTGGGGTACTTGAAAAATGCAAGCAAGGGCCTGGGTTCAACTTCTACCTCAGAAGAGCGAAAAAACTAGAGCGCACATGTTTAGTTTTTAACCATTCCTTTCTTTCGTTCGTTCTTTCTTTCTTTCTTCCTTCCTTTCTTTCTTTCTTTCTTTCTTTCTTTCTTCCTCTTTCTTTTTCTTTTTTGTTCTTTTTTGGGGGGGGTTGGTTGTTATTTTGGTTCAGTTTGGTTTGGTTTTGGTTTTTGTTTTTGCAAGACAGGGTTTCTCTGTGTAGCTTTGGAGCCTGTCCTGGATCTTGCTCTGTAGGGCTAGGCTGGCCTCGAACTCAGAGATCTGTCTGCCTCTGCCTCCCAAAATCTGGGATTAAAGGCGGGCGCCACCACCGCCCCGCCTTAGATTTTACCATTTAGTACAAGGTTGTTTATAGATTTGTTGTGTAGCCTTTACGATGTTAAAATAATATGCCTTCTCTTTCAGGTTTCTTTAGAGCTTCATTCATGAAGGGATGTTGAACTTTATCAAAGATCTCTTCTGCATTTACTGAGTCAATCCTGTGATTTCTATCTTTGGTTCTACTTATATAGTGAATTACCTTTATTGATTTGCATACACTGAACCAACCTTGAGTCTTTGGAGTTAAACCAATTTGATCATGGTATATGGTGTTCTCAATGCATTGATTTGAATTGGTTTTATTTTGAGGATTTGTTATTGTTGTTTTGGAATCTTTTCATCTAAGTCCATCAGGGGAATTGGTCTATACTTTTCTTTTTTTTTGTTATGTCCTAATCTGGTTTTGATGCCAAGGTAATAGTTGAGTCCAAGGCTAAGTTATAATTCCTTTATATGGGATGATCTGAGGTATAAGCTCTTTGTTAAAGGTCTATCAGAATTCAATAACATTGGTCTGGCCCTGGACTTTTCTTTATGACTGTTTCGGTCTCATTGCTTTTTACAGATATGTCTAAGTTATTTTATATTCTCTTGATTTCATTTTAGCTGGTTGCACATGGAATTATTCTACTTCTTCCAGAGTTTCTAATTTACTGTAATATATTTCAAACTATTCCCTAAGGGTCTTCTAAATTTCACTAGCTTCTGACGTAATGTCCTCATTTTCATTTCCAATGTGATTAGCTTGAGTCTTCCCTTTCTCTTCTGCCTAGTTTGGCTAAAAGTTACTCAACCGTATTTATCATTCCAAGAACCAACTCTTCATTTCCCCAGTTCTTTCTGGTGTTCTTTCAGCTTCCTTTTGGTCATTTCCGTACTGATCTTTACTATTTATTTCCATTAAATAATTTGGGATTTGGTCTGCTCTTCTTTTCCATAAGGCCTTGAGGTCCATTGTTAGGTTATTTGAGATCTTTCTGGTGTTTTTTAATGTAAGCATGTGTAGAAATGGGCTTCCCTCTTATAATGGCCTTTGCTGTAGTCCCAGAGAGCAGGTAAGTTGTCTGTTCACTTTCTTTTGATTCTAGGAGCCTTTCGCTTTCTTCCTTGACTTCCTCAATGGCCCACTGATCATCCTAGAGTGTGTTATTACTTTTCCATATGTTACATAGTTTGTATAGTTTCTCTTACTTCCAATTTTGATTCCATTATGATCTAACAAAAAATATTTATATTTCTTTTGTATTTTTAAGACTTTATTTATGGCTTAAAATGTGATCTAGTTAGAAAAAAGTTCCAAAAGCGGCTGAGAATAATATGTACTCCAGAGACATTAGATGGAAAATTCTGTAGATGTCTGTGAAATCTATTTGCACAGTAATGCAAATTGATTATGAAGTTTCTTTGCAGGCTTTTTCGGTTTGGTTTGGGGTTTGTGTGTGTCTGTCTGTCTGTGTTTCTGTGTCTGTGTGTCTTTGTGTGTGTGTTGTCTGTTTGAGGTGTGATCTTTTTTGTTTTGTTGTTGTTTTGTATATGCAACCCATCCATTTTTGTGGTGAGCAGCAGTTCCTGCAGAGATTCACAACTGATCAGGGTCTGAGAATAAATGACTGATTATGGCATAGTGGACCTACTCTCCATAGATAGAAGAAATTCATCAAGCAGCCATATTCCCCCTTCAAAGACTATGGATCCATTCCAGAGAGAGGTGTGGAAAGCACGTTATAGAGGAGGGAAAAGCAGACCACTGTGTAGCTAATTCTTTTGAGCAGAAACATTCTTTCCTGGAGGGAAGTGGAAACCACAGAAAACTCAGAAAGTCAACTGAAACATAGGAAGCTCCTGAAACTTAGAAGATTCACAAGGCCCCTCCTCAAGGTTGTGGGAATGGTAAGCAATTTCTGGGGAAGGTAGTCTGTCCTGTGACTCTGACTAGTTAGGCAGGAAGCACCAAGGATGCCACTTTCGTGAATTGTCACTCACGCTAGTTTTTCCGTCGTGCATGGTTTTTCTCCAGGTGGAGACCATCTATCTGCTACAAAGTTCTTTTTCACCCTGTCTACAATAGAGTGCACAGACTGCAAAGAGCACGAAGAGGACTAACTTGGCTGCCAACTCAGAATTCACTACCTTTATATGTGTAAAGCCACAGAGTGTCACACGGTTAGAATGCTTGGTAGCAGTGGCCTGCTAGCTCTGAGAGCCGTTCAAGATCTGAAAAGTGATACTGATCAAAGTTCACAGGAACTTCGGGGTGCCAGCAGAGAGTACCTTTGCAGAACAAGTCTAAGGATCAGAACTGGCAGGTCTCAAAGCCAGGAGCCACAGGTCTTGAAGGCTGGAAGCAGCTGCCAGGATGAATTCCCCTCTGCACTGTGAAGCCTTGGAGACAGAGGCGGGAATGAATCCGCCCGCGGCAGCAGCTGGTCAGTCCTGGAGACGAGCTCAAGAGAGTTCCATGCCGCCCCAGAGCTCTTAGGTCTAGGAGACCCGCAAGTCCATCTCTGCCCCTAGATGAATCTTGGCAGCAGGAGCTGGGTGGGGAACCTGGCTCTGATGTCTGTGTGTCTTGCTGCTCCAATGAGTTTCTTGACACAAGTGTACGTGTGTAATCCCAGGTCCGGTTGGCCAAATTAATTGAGGACCAGTTTGAGCCCTAATTTTCTGGATGACTAACCACATCTGGCAAAACAGGGAGGAGCTGTCCAAAAGTTACCATCAGCTCCTGCTGTTGCCTTGGAGGCCCCTGCTGGCTTCCAGTTTGCAACTTTTCAGGCCTGGTGGACTCAGAGCTCTATGGGTCAGATGCTGGGCCCATGTGCAGCCTGTATGTATTTGCTCTTTGTTTCCTCTATGCAGCCTGCTTGCCCTTGGGACTGAGTTTTCCTGCCCTTCAGAGAAGCCCCTCAGCATTTCAAGCCCCGATTTCCTGATGTGTCCTGGGATTAGCTCTCAGTGATGCAACTGACATTGAGGCATCCAGGTTCCTGGAAGCAACGCCTCACGCATGCTTCTTATATAATCTTAACAAAGTCACTGGTTCACGAGCCTTCGGTGGACTTGTTTCTTTAGTCTGTCGTCAGTGCCCTATCTAGAGTAAACAGGTGTTTGCTTACATCTCTCCAGGAGAAATTACATAACAAGATGATCTAACAAACTGCCACGAAATGAGTTAATTAAAACAAACAAAGCAAACCCCTTAGTCTTGGAGGGAAAAATGCATGAAGCCAGTGCACTGGCTCCTTCTCCCTCCAGAGGCAGCCAAGCAGAACCCTCCTTCCCCTCTCCTGACTTCAGGTGGTTTCTGTAGCACCACGTGGTGGCCTTTGGATAATGATGATAAAACTTCCATCTCTGCCTATCTATGGCCATCTCTCCTTCCAAGGACAGCATGCAAGCAGGGTACACCCCCATCCTGCGTGACCTGATTTAAACAATTATATCTGTAAACTCTATAGCCAGATAAGAATATAGTCTGAGATTCTGACATCACTTTAGGAAGATCCTTTGGCTAAATATGCCTTGATATCCCCACTGTTTCCCAGGCTTCGGGCTTTACCTTCCATCTGCCTGCAACACATGCAGACACGCACGCAACACACACACACACCCATCTACATTGTCAGTTCTTTTTTCTATTTGGACATAGATGCACATTTATGTGCAGTTTTACAAATTAATAAAAGGATCCCATAAATGCTTTGCCCAGTTTTCTTAGATGTTAAGTCTTGCCTAATTGTATTACAAAATTGCAACATGAATAAATTCAACATTAATAAAAAAATCTAGTTATTATATCCAGCTATCACAAGTTTTGCATTTAAAAGGGAACCCTAACCATTTCAGAGTACAGACAGATGTTAGGGAGGGTCCCCCTGAGGACAGCATGTCAAAGCTGAAACGTAAGTCATAATGTAGAAAACAAAGAGCATACAGGACAAAGAACCTTCTTCCAGATAGATAGAATTATGATTAAAGTGTTTCTGGGAATGAAAAAAATCAAAGTACATCAAGAAACTAAAATTGTAGCACAAAAAAAATATTTAAATATTTGTACAGGTAGTGAGAAACAAAAAAAAAAAAAAAGCAAACCCACAACTGACAGGTTAGCTACTTCCCATGGAGTGGCAGCATCCAGTGGTCAGGAGGCCTTGAACATGAGGTGGACTTACCACCTTCATGCTGGTCACAGGCATGCTTCTGCTTTTAACATAGGAAGGTGACCCCCTTTTCTGGGTGCAGCCCAAGCAAGGTACAGGAACCTACCAAAGAAAGGTGGTGTCTCATAGTGTTATATTGCTGTGACAAAACCCCATGACCAAGACAACTGGGGGATCAATTATAGTCTCGGGGAGGTAGTCCACGATCGTCATGGTAGCAAGCAGACAGGTGTGGCACTGGTCAGCAACATGGCCCATCCTCATCTGCAGGTCGAAGCCAGAGATACTGGTCCTGGGGTAGGTTTTTGAAACCTCAAAGGCCACCACCCCCAGTTACACACTTCTTCCAACAAGATCACACCTTTCCACAAGGCCACACCTCCTGAACAGTTCACTAATCAGAGGCTAAGCATGCAAATATATGAGCTTTTGGAGACCCCTCTCAATCAAACCGGCACATAGGGTGATGGGAAGGCTAAGGCGTGGGGAAGAGCGTAAATCAGCAAAGTGTCTGTGTGGCCTGGCAAAGAGTTGACAGCAAACCACGTGACCGGGACGTGGCACCAGAGTTAGAAGTCATGAATTTAGCAGTATCAGTTCCAGCCTTCCATCATGTTTCCAGCAGCCTTGGCATCTGGCTAAAGAGACAGAGAAGACAAGACAGTGATTGCTCCTAGATTTGGGTTTGGGAACAAAGACACCTTGTCTTGGGGGTTCTAACAATTCATATATAAGCTAGAAATCAAGCAACACTAAGATTTTTATCTAAGCTCGGGGTCCTATGTCTACTCCCAGCTACGATCTGTTCAGAATTTAAAAATTAGCCCCAGAAACTTCTAGAAACGGCCCACTGAAGTCCTCTCATCAGATTTGATGAGAATTGGCTTCCCAACAGCAATGAAGAAACAGACACCACTTCGAGACATCGCTACGGCTCTGTGATTTTTAGCACTCAATTAAAGAAGGAAAACATTCTTAGAATTTGAGGACTCTCTAGAAATCATATATTTCTTTTTCCCTGAAACTGACCTTGCTGTCCGAAAGCCTTCAAGCCTTCCTGGAATCTCTTTAGAACTCTGGACCGTTTTCTTGATGCGTCAAATCCAAGCACACCTCTGCCAGCATCATAAGCAGGAGCCTTTCTTCTCCTAGCGTCATGATGGATATAACCTTGCCTTCCAAATAAAAGGATCAGGTAACTCTACTGCCAACAGCACCACCTATTTCTCCTAGAGTTTAATTTCCGGATTGAGACACAAATATTAATCAGTGTGAAATATGGCCATGAGTGTCCAAGAAATGTTTGCAAGGAAAGTGGAGCTGGTGGGTTAATGACAGGCACTAAAACTTCTCAAAGACTTTTCACCAAAAGAATTAAACAATTTTGAGTGTTGCTCATTCCCCCACCTCTGAACAGATTAGGAGTTCCAATTAACCCCTAGTTTCTGGCAGCAATCAGAGGAGACCCAGCATAGAAGAAGAGTGATAGGCAGGTGGCCTGAACTTGAACTCTGACTCAGCCATTTACGAACTGTTTGTCCTTCACTGGCTTCTTATCTGTTTCACCTCTGCTATATCAGTGTGGTAATTAGTGTCCCCCAAGAGTTTTCTGAAAAGCAAATCACTTAGGACAAGGCTAGGAAAAAAAAACAAACAACAAGCCCCACCCCCACCCCACCCCCGCTTTATAACTTGCTCAGAGAAAGCATGAGAAAAGAAAGTCACTGTGCGCATTAAAGAAAGTTAGTGTATGTTCCAAATGTACCCACATGAACCTCATGTCGCGTTGCCCAACATCACTTGTGTTTGCTTTTCGAGACAGAGTTTTTCAATGTCGCACTGACTGTCCTAGAACTTGCTCTGTAGATCAGACTGGCCTCTCACTCAGATATCCGCCAGCCTCTGCCTCCCGAGTGCTGGGATTAAAGGGGTGCCCCACCATTGCCCGGTGTAGCATCTGACATTACTTTTATAATGTTGAGGTTGATATTTCTAAGACTAGCCTTCTCTGGAAATGCCCTATTCCTCTCTTCAAGCTCAGGATATATCACAAGGTCTACCAGATTACAGAGGCTGAGGCAGGGGGATTTCTAGAAGTTCCAGGCCAACCTGTTATAGAGAGATACCCTAAGTCCATAAAAAGAGAGACTAACTAAACTGAACTTTAGACAAAATATTCTTAGAAGCTTTAAGTATAAGATTTCAAAAAGTAGCAAGGCTTGGTGGTGTATGCTTTTCATGCCAGGAGACAAAGGCAGGCTGAATTCTACAGGCTCCTGGCCAGCTTGGTCTATATAAGTGAGACCTTGTTTAATATACATATATTATAATATATGTGTGTGTTTATAAATATATGTATATATAGAGAGATAGCAGAAAGAGACAGTGCTAAGAGCAGAAAAACTCACAAATGCCAAACTGAAGTAGGGCTAGCATTTTAAGCTTCTATTTTTGATAATTCTCCACAGTCTACCCACCCTCATATAGCCCCTCAACAACTGAGCAGCCTTAGAAAAGAGCCACACCGGTCAGGAGTAAATAAAGCTGATGTCTAATGCCTGAGAAGACAGGAAAAACAGAGTCTTGGGAGACTCTGAATGAGACAGACAGTAAATGCAAGAAAGACAACTCGGGCTGGAGAGATGGCTCAGCGGTTAAGAGCGTTGCCTGTTCTTCCAAAGGTCCTGAGTTCAATTCCCGGCAACCACATGGTGGCTCACAACCATCTGTAATGAGGTCTGGTGCCCTCTTCTGGCCTGCAGGCAGAAGCACAAAATAAATAAATAAATAAATATAAAAAAGAAAAAGAAAGACAGAACTCTCCCCGTGGCCATGAAGACCTCAGGCTCCAGCTGCTCACTCGCTGAAAACTAAGCAATGTGGGGCCCTCTTCTTCTCTCTGACCCCATTAATGCTCAGCTCTAACCTTTCCTCTGTTACTCAAAACATTCAAACTGTAGGGGAAGGAGTGGCTGACAATGCTTTACATAGGATCTACATGCTTAGCGTTGAAGTACACATGCTACCTTAACTTTAACATTAATATAAATGCCTTTTTTCAATCTCACAAACTCCGATATCTCAGTACTGCAGGTTTTCACTTTGAAATCCTCCAAATGACATATAGAAAACAAAACTGTCAGAGTATTGATTTATGAAAAGGGAAATAAGAATAGCTTCTTAAAAGTTGCTTCCTAAACCAGATTCAGTGGCTTAAAGGGCCAAGGAACCTACAGCATTGTGTCAAATAGCAGAAGTGCGTTCTCTTGGGGGCTCATATTATCTAAATAAAGCCTGACCAGAAATAATTTGAACATAGAAACAGCAGGAAAAAAATTATGCTCAGGAAACTGAGACCATGTGCTCTTCTTGCAGGTATTTTAGAATAATAAAATAATCAAGATTGCAAAACAACCACAATCATATTTCATAAATCATATTTCTTATAATCCTGTATGTCTGCACTTCTCATGAAATCTTGACCTCACCACAATCTTATTTCCATCACAAAATGCCCCTAAAATGCCTTGTCCTCCAAACTTGCGTGACATTCTCCAGGCTGGTTCTACCACGGAGGGAGTCATTTCTCTCAGCAACACTTAGCACATCCAGCTTCGCTCTAGTCCTCATTTCCACCTGAGCTCTGACCATCTACTCCACCTGCCCGGCAGGCTCCTAAAATGCTAATCTAGCTGACCTTTTTATAATCATTTACTTGCTCTCTCCGATGCAGGTGTCAAGTGCCCAGGAATCTTTGCCAGCCCAATTGGGTCTGACCTAAGTGTGTAGGGATGCCAGATACTCATGGTCATCAGAGACTGGCCTGAACCAGCGACTCCCAAGTTCATTGTCTCATGTCCATGATTAAGGAAATGGACACCCGAGGAAGAAGGCTAAGTAGGAGCAACTTCTAAAGATGTAAGATTAGGTGAGAAATTAAGGGAAAGTGAGAAATTAAGGTAATTGAACTTCCTTGTTTGGGGGTTTTTAGAATCTTAATGGTTAGTCTGTCCAGTTCAAGTAATGATATCTGTTTGGCCATCTCCCTCGGGATAACCACAGCACTCCATCACATAGAATAGGACTTACTTGGTACCCAGCATCCAGCAGCACGGGGGCGGCTAAACACTGAACAGTTTGAGAATCTACCCATGAGTTATCCACTGCTCTAAATATAACACTTAAAACAACACTGCTTGATGAACGCTTTTCTGAGTGAATGAATGAATGACCAATGGCAAATGATTTAATCCGCCAAAATCATACAGTCTGACTGGTTTCATGAGCTTTATTCCTCAAAGCTGAAATGGTCACATTCTCCAGACATCTTAGAAACTAGGGCGATTTCCAGAGTTATGAAATCCGGATGTTTCATATGAGAAAAGTGACATGAAGAAACTTAATTTAGAAGTATCTAGAACTTCAGAGTTGGGGATATAGCGCAATAGTAGTGCACTTGCCTAGCATGCATGGGTTTGATCCCAGGCACTGGAAGGACAATTTTGAAAAGAGTAAATGGCTTCATATATTTGATATGAAAGGAATTTTTCAAAATTCTGCTTATCTGTTTGTTGAATAAATAAAGTACTCTGTCCTTAGCTATCTTTGGCCCTATGCCAGTGGCGAAGTAAATCTATACTAAGAAATGTTGTGTAGAGTGAAAAGAAGGACGCTTCCTCACTGCCTTCGTGAAGCTGTCTCTGTGGTCTGGAAGCAAAGCATGCAAGATGACATCTGGTAAGTCTCCACCGAGCTGAGGTTCTCCTCATGCTAAATCAGAACGGACTTCAGAAAGGATGGACATAGACTAAACTATACTGGCAGTGAGCAAACAGACACACATGAGTCAGAAACACCCCTACCCCCGGGAAGGGACAAAGCTTTCTGTCATGTCTTCCCGGTGGTAGCACATCCACTAAAAGAGAATAAAATTGAGAACAATCAGAACCCCAGGGCCAGCAAGAAAGGCCCCGATGGTCCCACTGTACAGGACCTTGGATACCAAACTAAAAGCTGAGAGCCACTGGAGTGGCTGGGGTGTGAGGGAAGTAATGTTGACGAAGACCCTGGTCCTAAGCACACTAAACTATTAAAGGGAAGAGAGGGCATTCAAAGCTTGCTTGTTGCCATAGTGATATGAATACTGAAAGGGGGAGATGAATGCTGCTTCCTATGGAAGCCCCGATTGGCCTCGAGCTCTCAGCAATAAACAGGGAGAGGGTAGAGGTGGGATCTGAATCTTACAGGCCAGAACAGAGCCTGGCATAGCAGAGGTAGACTATATCACAGAGGAAATGCCCAAGCAGAAGGAAGACAGACTCTCTGCGAGGCTGGTCTATATTCATGGAATGTATTTGCATAAAAGACAGAATGCAAGCCAGACATGATGTCTCCCATCTGTAATCCCAACACTAGGGAAACCAAGACAGGAGGGTTATCCTGAGCTTATGACTACAACGTGAATTTCAGGCCAACCTAGGCTTCTGAATGAGACCACGTCTCAAAACAGCAAAGGTCTCATCGTGGCACATGCCTGTAATCCCAGTATCTGGGAGGGAAAGGCAGGAAGGGCACGAGAAGTTCCCGCTCAGCCTGGTCTACGGTAAGTTTCAAGGCTAAGTAGCAAGAGCTCAGTCTCTAATAAATAATGGTTATCAGTCAAGAAAAGCAGAGCTAGTTAGTAATAATGGGATGCTTCTGGGGAATAGTAAAAAGACACTTTCTGGTGTAAAGCTAATGACTCTGCATGCTGTGTCAGGAAGCAGCAAACAGCTAAGTGCTAGGCCACTATGAGCTACCAGGACATCTGGAAAAGAGGACAGTCCTAAGATGAGAGCAGACAAATCCAGAGGCAGAAATGAGGCTAGAAAGCATAAAAAAGCAGTCTAATACTAGAGAAGGTTCACTTCATACCACTAACTGGTTATCTCCTAATTCTTTATGTCTGTTCAATGTGTTTCCTCTATACTTTGTATACTGTCTGTTTTCTGTTGCTGTAGCAAAATACCAGAAGTTAGGTCCTTTATAAAGAAGAGAGGTTTATTTTGTGGGTCTAAATGCTCAAGATCAGGCAGCCCCACCTGTCTGGTTTCTGATGAGGGCCCCATGCTGGGTACAGCTCAACATGGTAGAGAAGCCAAAGAGTAAATGGCAAAGGAGGCAAGAAGGTGAGTGACTCAGAGGTCAGGTGATGGAGGTGGGTCTTCTTTCTATGTGTTATTTTCATTGGTTGATAAAGAAACTGCCTTGGCCCTTTGATAGGACAACAGCTTAGATAGGCGGAGTAGACAGAACAGAGTGCTGGGAGAAAGAAGCAGATTCAGGTAGACATTATAGCTCTCCTCTCCAAGATGGACACAGGTTAAGATCCTTCCCGGTAAGCCACCACCTCATGGTGGTGTTACACTCATTAATAGAAATGGGTTAATCAAGATGTGAGAATTAGCCCATAAGGAGCTAGAACTAATGGGCCAAGCAGTGTTTAAAAGAACACAGTTTCCATGTAATTATTTCGGGTATAAAGCTAGCCGGGTGGCAGGACACAGCCCTCCGCTCTTCACTACAGGTCAGGGCTCTCTGTAATAACCCTCTCTCTTGGGAACTAACTGGGGACCCAGGAAAACTAAGTTAATCCCCTCTGAGTGCAGCATCTCAGTAGGCTTTTTCTCAAAGTCCCCACACCTCAACACTGCCACACTTAAAGTCCCCACACCTCAACACTGCCACACTTAAAGTCCCCACACCTCAACACTGCCACACTTAAAGTCCCCACACCTCAACACTGCCACACTTAAAGTCCCCACACCTCAACACTGCCACACTTAAAGTCCCCACACCTCAACACTGCCACACTTAAAGTCCCCACACCTCAACACTGCCACACTTAAAGTCCCCACACCTCAACACTGCCACACTTAAAGTCCCCACACCTCAACACTGCCACACTTAAAGTCCCCACACCTCAACACTGCCACACTTAAAGTCTCCACACCTCAACACTGCCACACTTAAAGTCCCCACACCTCAACACTGCCACACTTAAAGTCCCCACACCTCAACACTGCCACACTTAAAGTCCCCACACCTCAACACTGCCACACTTAAAGTCTCCGCACCTCAACCCAGCCACACCGCTAACTTCCAGTACATGAACCCCAGTTGGGAACAAGCAATGTCCAAAGTATGAAGCCTTAGTTCATTGTCACCTCAAAGAGATGGGGTAGTAACCGCCATTCCATTTGATGGGTAAGGACAGAGGAAGGTGGGACATTAGGAAGTTACACAGCCCGGGTCCTGCAGTGTAAACCAGAGCAGGACCTAGAGTTTCAATTCCTTCCTGGTTCAATTCTTTCCCCTAGAACAGAAGAGCCCTTAGATTGAAGCTTTTAAAGTTGTTTTTCTTCCTTTGCTTTTGTTTGATTTGATCCTGTTTTGGGTTTGGTTGTGTTTGAATCAGAGTCTCACTGTGTAGCCCTAGGTACTCTGGAATTCACTATATTGACTGGGCTGGCCTCAAATTCACAGGGATTCTCTGATTCTCAAATGCTGGAACTAAAGATGTACAACTTTGCATGTGATGTTGAAACTTAACCCTGTAAAAACAGGAAAGAGAAGCAGGAGAGGGAGAGGGAGACTCATCCTACAGGGAAGAGATATGTCAACAGGAGCCCTGGAAGAGGACAGTAACCTCAGTAACCAGATGGCCCTTGAGGTGATGTTGGGGGGAAGAAAGGGATGACAACCAACTTACTCTATCTAGTTTGTCAAGACTCATTCCCACATTAAGTTGGAAGCCCCTGAATCCTGGGAATCCCCCGTGTAGTGATGAAGTGAGCAGGCCTGCTTTTCATCTTGCCCGGATCCCGCATGGCTAGCTTTACACCCGAAATAACAACACACAAATTGTATTCATTTAAACACTGCCTGGCCCATTATTTCTAGCTTCATACTGGCTAACTCTCACATCTTGATTAACCCATTTCCATTAAAATCTGTGTAGCACCACGAGGCTGTGGCTTACAGGGAAAGATCCTAACCTATGTTCGTCTCAGGCCGGAGATTCATGGCATCTGCCTGTCTCTGCTTTCTTCCTCCCACAATTTTGTTCTGTCTTCCCCGCCTACCTATGTTCTGACCTATCAGCCAAGCAGTTTTCTTTATTAATTAACCAATGAAAGCAACAGATAGATAGAGGACCCTCCTACAGCACCCCTGGGTTTGAGACAGACTGTGGTGGCAGACGGCTGCCCCTTGGAAACAGAAGCTGTGGCAACAGAAGATGTTCTGGATTTCTACATGGCTGTGAGCACATGACAGACGGTGCGGCCTTTGGTGCATCGTCACCTTCTGAGCTGCAGTACGGAGCCAGAATAGATGAGTGCCAACCTATTCTGTTTAGCTGACCCATTTGAAATTGCTTAGGTGAGTGTCAAAATGGCCCATGTCGTTATTGTGATCGTAAGCAGTGTTCTTTACAGCACAATGAAAGGACAAATGAAAATGTCTGCAAGGAGATTTATAAAAGCACATGGCTGCAAGCTAGCCCTTCACTGTTGTTTTTATTGTTATAAATTACCCTCTAATGTTCATCTAATGTGGACACGGGGCTGAGTTATGGACAGCCTACTTGGCAAGAATTCCTTGTTTTGTTAAGACTTCTAGGGAAAACCATTGTGCTTTAACATTTTCCACATGTCATTTTAGCCTGCCTGAGATCAATGTCCATTCTGGTCTCCACCCAACAATTCAGCAGCTGGTGGACAAGGCTGGAACTCCACTCTAACGTTAGGTTCGCTCTTTAAAATGGTGCTCATTCCTCGGCATGGAGAGATGGCTCAGCAGGTACGGGCACTTGTTGCATAAACATGGGGGTCCAAATTCAAATCTATATCACCAGTGTGAGAGAGTAGAGCATGGCTGTGTGTGACTATAACCCCAGTGCAGGGGCTGCAGAGAGAGGCAGGTCGCAGGAGCACGCTGACCAGACTCTCTCGCTAAATCAGTGAGCTTCGAGATCAGTGAGAGACTCTGTCCCAAGGGGATAATGTGGAAAGGGATGGAGCAGGATACCTAATGTCTTCCTTTGGCCTCTGTTCACATGCAAGAATGCAAACCACTCATGTGGACACACATGTAAACACACACACACACAAATGGACACATTTCTAAACTGTACTATAGAAATCTGCTCCAACAGATAAATGCAGCATTGAATAGACTAGTGAACGAAGAGGAAAACCCCAGCCGAGAGGTGGGGTGGAAGAGATGAAGAAGTGAGATTCCCGAGGCTGTGAAAGGACCATTGAGTCGCCGGGAATCCTTACGGGACTCACTGGGTGAGAGCACAATGATGACGCTAGTTCACCTGCATCGCAGAGATCAGAGGCACAGAAGCTGGAGACCCGAGCCTGCCATTCCTGAAGAGAAAGGGTAAAGGAAGGACGGAGGGAGATTTGCGGAAAGATGCAAATCCATCTTCTGTACCAGAGATGCTCTCCAACAGGGCTCTTGAAATCAGCCTTCAGCTGAAGGCAGAGCAGACAGCAGAGTGGACCCACGTCTTTTCCTCTGCTAATGAGTTCTCCTCTGTCATATTCAGTGAGTTGGACCTTATGTTGAGGGCTTTGATGCATTTGGAGCTGTGTATTGACGTGTGATATATACAGACAGGTCTATTTAGATTCTTCTACATGCCGCCTTCCAGTTTAAACAACATCATTTATTGAAGATACTTTTTTCCAATATTTATAGCTTATTTATCAAAAAATCAGGTATCCATAGGTATATGGACTTATTTCTGGGTCTGCAATTCCACCGATAGATGTCTGTTTTGTGTTAATACATGCATGCTGTTTCCCAGTGGCTCTGAAGTATGATTTGAGATCAGCGATGGTGATACTTGCAGCAGTTCTTTTATTGTTCAGGGTTGTTTTAGCTCTGCTGTTGTTTTCTTTCATTTTTATTCTCATATGAAGCTGAAAATGGTCTTTTCAAGTTCTGTGAAGAATTGTGTTGGAATCTTGACAGGGATTGCATTGAATCTGTAGATTACTTTGGGTAGGGTGCACATTTTTACTATAATAATCCTACCAATCCATGATCTTGGGAGATCTTTCCATCTTCTGGTATCTTCGATGTCTTAAAGTTTTTTTTTTTATACGAATCTTTCACTTGATTGGTTAGAATTACCCCAAAGTATTTTATATTATTTGGATTATTGTGAAAGATGTTTCCCTGATCCCTTTCTCAGTTCACTTGTCATTTGTATGCAGGAGGGTGATTGGTCTTTATATGTTAATATTTTTGTGTGCTGCTACTTTTATGAAGGTGTTTATCAGCTATAGGAGTCACTGATGCGCACATGTCATCTGCAAATAAAGCTACTTTGCATTTTTCCTTTCCTGTTTGCTTCCTATTTTGTCTTCAGTTGCTTTATTGCTCCATTGAATAGGTATGGAGAAAGAGGACACAACTTTGTCTTGTTCCTCATTTTAATGGAAACTCTTTGCGTGCCTCCCCCTCTGTGTAAGTCCATGTTGGCGATGAGCTTCCTCTAAGCTGCCATTCTCTCCAGGACTTGTATTATAATAGGATGTCGGATTTTGTTAAAGGCCTTCTGCATCTAAAGAGACGATCATGCAGCTTTTGTCTGTCCATTTGCTTATCTGGTAGATTACATTTACTAATTTACATATGTTGAACCATCCCTGTGTCTCTGGGTTGAAGCCCCCTTGATCACAGTGGACGAGGTTGTTGTGTTTTGGGGTTCTATTTGCAAGTATTTTATTGAGAATTGCTGTACCTATGTTCATAAGGAAATCATTCCGTAGTCTCTGTATGTGGTTTAGGCGTCAGGGTAAACATGGCTTGTGAAAAGAATTAGGCAGTGCCTCTCTGCCTTCCATTTCGTGGAATAATTTGCGGAGCAGTAGGGTTAACTCTTCTTGGAAAAAATGGTAGGAACCTGCACTAAAGCTATCTGGCCCTGGTTGGGAGACTTTAATGATGCTTCTGTTTCACTAGGAGTTACAGGTCTGTTCGAATTGCTTATCTGATCTTGATCTAACTTTGGTAGGTGATACATTGTCGAGAAAATTATCCATTTCTTTTAGATTTTTCCAGCTTGGTGGAGTACAGGTTTTTAAGTATGTCCTCATGCGTCTCTGGATTTCCTCAAAGTCTATGACTATGTTCCCCCTTTTAATCTCTAATTTTTCTAACTTGGATCTTCTTGCTTTTTTTAGTTAATTGAACTAAGGGTTTGTCAATCTTACTGATTTTTCTCAAACAACCAATTCTGTGTTTCATCCTTTGTATTGTTTTTGCTTGTTGGCTTTTATTTTATTGATTTCAATCCTGAAATTAAATATTTCTTGCCACATACTCCTTTGGGGTATGATTTCTTTTATGTTCTAGAGCTTTAAGATGTACTGTTAATAGTATGAGATCTCTTCAATTTTTTAACGTAGGTACTTAGTGCTATGAACTTGCCTCTTAGAACTGCCTTCATTGTGTCCCATGAGTTTGGGTATGTTGTGTATTCATTTTCATTCAGTTCTAGAAAGTCCGTTTCTTTCTTAATAAATGTCTTGAGCCAGTGTTCATTCAGTAGTGAGTTGTTCTGTTTCCATGTTTGTAAACCTCCTGTAGTTTCTGTGTTGGTGTCCCGCTTTAATTCGTGGAGGTCCAATAGGATACAGACAACAGCCCTCTGCACAATCAGGAAGAAGTCTAGTCACCGGAACGGAGCAGGAAGCAAAAAGAGCGAGAAGGGAAGTAGCCGCTTTTTTAAAGGGAGAGAGACCACGCCCCAATGGGCTGGTATCTCAGCGGCTATTGGCTAGAGGAGTGGAAGGGCCTCCCACAACAATCCCTCTCTCTTCTTATAGTTTGGGCCTGGTCTGTCTTGTCAGATATTAAAATGGCTACACCAGATTGCTTCTTAGGTCCATTTACTTGGAATATCTTTTTCCATCCTTTTAAACTAAGTTACGCATGCACACACACACACACATACACACATGACATACACACAACAAACCTAAACACATATTGTCTTAGGGATTCAATTGCTGTCTCGAGACACCATGATCAAACAACTTTTACAGAGGAAGACATTTAATTGGGTGGCTTATAGTTCCGAGGTTCAGTCTGTTATCTTCATAGAGGCATGCAGCCGGCCATGGTGCTGGAGAGATAGCTGAGCCTTACATCTTGTGCAGGCAACAGGAAGTGAACTAAGACACTGGGCATGACTTGAGTATATTTGAGATCTCAAGCCCCACCCCACAGTGACATACTTCCTCCAACAAGGCCATACCTCCTCCAACAAAGTCACACCTCCTAACAGTACCACTCCCCATGAGACTGCCACACATATATAAACAAAATCAGATGAGGGGAAATACAAAATAAAAATGTTTGGGGTTTGTTCATTTTCAAGGGGAAAAAATAAGGATCTGGAAGAGATGGCTTGGCTATTAAGAGCACTTGTTCTTGCACAGAAACTAGGTTCAGTTCCCAGATGGCAGCTCACAGCTATCCAGAGCTCCAGCTCCAGATTCTTCTTCTGACCTCTTTAGGCACCAAGCACAATTGTGGTACGCAGACACTGAACGCCAGGTAATGTGGGGGGGAACTCTGTGATTAAGTCAGGCTTATTAAACAGGTGCAAGCTATAAAGTCCATTCACAATCCAGAAGAAGGCTGCACTCTGCGGCTGTTTCAGCTGCTGATCCTCTCACTACCAAGGGTGATAGGGAGGGTGTGGGGAAGGTCACCAAGCTGTGACCTCAGCAAGCCCTTCTCAGTCCAAGAGAGAGGACTCCCCCAATTGGGTCATGTATCCCCACAAAACAAAACATTCGTATACATAAAATAAAATGTTAAATCCTTTTAATTTTTTGTAAATGCATGCCAGACATGATGGTACATACCTTTAACCCCATGTCTTTAGTCTCAGCACTTGGGAGGCAGAAGCAGGTGGATCTTTGTGAAGTCAGTGCTAGCCTGGTTCACAAAGCAAGTTCCAGGACAGCCAGGATGATAGAGAGAGCTTGTCTCAAAAAAAAAAAAAAAAAACTGCTAAATCTTTAGTTTTTTTAAAAGTGGGGTGAATCACAAGGGAGTGGGGGAGGGTGAAGCGTTGAGGCAGCTTCTTTCTGGTTCTGCCAGGTCTGACATAAAGGCAAGGGTCGGGGGGAGCTGTGTGCTCTTCTCTTGTCTGTTGCTAATGCTGTTGCTAAGTCTCTATTGGAGAAAGGTCGGGGTTCCCTACAGTTGACTTCACCATGGCAGGGGTCTTTCCTGCCACACTTAGATTCGCAGTCTGTGGGCTGGGCAGGTTCTCTCACCCTCCCAGGACCCCAGACCATGAACCCTAGCATGGGAATCAGTTACCACATGGAGATGCTAGCAGCTTTGGCCTTTCAAGGCATCCTGAGTATTTATCACCCTGCTGGAGGGATGCAGCTGTGGCTTCTAACTACCCCCCCTCCCCGAACTCCGGAGTTTAATGAATGACAGGCAGCTGGCTTCTGAGTCCGTTCTTTACCTTCTGTCTCTGGCTTGGAACTATCACAACCCAGAATAATCCTCAGGAAAGGGGAATCCTCTCCAGGCCGTAGCGGGCAGGGAATCCTCAGGAAAGGGGAATCCTCTCCAGGCCGTAGCGGGCAGGGCTCTTTCTCTGTCCACTCCCCAGCCTGAGACAAGGTCCTGCCACCTTCACCCCATCAGGATCTAGCCCCCCTATTCTCCACAGTTGTGTATCTGGGCCTTCCCTCTCTCAGTGAATGAGGCAGGCCAAACTGGAGCTTATACAAGCAGGTATTTTTTACAGTGAACCACCTTCCCACACCTTTAAATGACTTTCATAAATAAACCAAGAAAAATAAAATATTCATTCGTGACCTGCCACAAACAAAACACTCCCACAGCCTTGGGAGCTGGATAAACACGTGAGGACAGGCCTTAAGTGAAGACAGGCATTAAAATCCAGGGAGGAGAAGATATGTAGTCAGCAAGTGAAATGCGAAATGCTTAGCGTCTATAAAAAGCAATGAAAGGAACATAGGAAATTGTGTTCAAGACAGTTGCCCTCACAACAGTATGAATCAAATGGTGTTCTCTAGGCAGCTAGGATGAGTGTTGCTCCCGAAGCAGAGATGGCGCCTCCTTCTCTTGGAAAGAAGTCTACCGAGCCCTGTGTGGCAGAAGGTGGCCACTTAGAACTTCTCCCAACCACCAGGGACAGCATCCAAAACTTCCTTGTCCTCTAGTGAGGCTCTAGAGCAGTAGTTCTCAACCCGTGGGTCGTGACCCCTTTGGAAAGTTCATATCAGATATTTGCAGTATGATTCACGACAGCAGCAATATTACTTTATGAAGTAGCAACAAAATAGCTTTATAATTGGGGCTTACCACAACACGAGGAACTATATTTTTTTTATTTAACTTTATTTTACATGCATTGATATTTTGCCATGGATGTTGGGTCCCCTGGAACTGGAGTTACAGACAGATGTGAGCTGTCATATGGGTGCTGGGTATTGAACCCAGGTCCTCTAGAAGAGCAGCTGGTGCTCTTAACTGCTGAGCCATCTCTCCAGTCCCAAGGAACTACATTAAAGGGTCAAGCACAACTGCTTTAGAGTCACTGGATTCCTTTTGCTCGGGCTGCTGGCCCTGGGCTATCGCAGAACACATAACAGGAAAGAAGTGTAGAAATGAACTAAGTCACACAGCTAGAAGTTCTACAAAGCTTTTCTTTTAACTTGAATAATGTCATTTTATTAACAATATACTTTTAAAAACTCAATGTTTCCAGGTCCAGACGTAAACACATATACATACTATATATATATATATATATGTATATATATATATATATATATATATATATACACATTCTTACAATCCTAGTGATCAGTAGGCAGGGACAGGAGAATTATAAACTCAAGGCCAGGTCGGGATAGTTATTCTCTGGGTAAAGAAAGGGATAAAGAAGCTGAGCAGAGTGATGCACGCCTTTAATCCCAGCACTTGGGAGGCAGAAGATCTCTGTGAGTTCAAGGCCAGCCTGGTCTACATAACAGCAGAACAACGTAGTGAGAGAAAGAAAGGAAGAAAAAGGGAGAGGGGAGGGGGAGAAGGAAAGGAAGGAAGGATTTGTCTACTCACCAGCATGCTGACTTATGTGGCTACGAAAAGAGAATAGGGACTGACAGGACACTTCAGAGGGTGAAAGTGTTTCAAACCTGAAAAACCTAAGTTTAATTCCTGAGACTCACATGGTAGACGGATTGAGCCAATTCCCTCAAGCTGTCCTCTGATCTGCACATGTGAGCTGCGGCATGCACACTACGCATGCACGCACACACGCGTGTACACACCGACACACACTCATACACACACATGGACACGCACACGCGCACACTCACACGGAAAGAATAACGAAGTAGCAATGCTTTTTAAAATATTTGCTTTATATCTTCTGAGTATTTAACCATAAGGGATCTTGTTGTTTTATGTAGTGGCATTTCAATTGTATTTTAATAAATCAAGCTTGCCTGGGGATCGGGAGAGTAAAACAGCCAGCCATTGGCTCTTACCTGAGGTTTTACCTCAGTCTCAGTTCGAAATGGTGATCCTGCCCCCAGGAATCTCAGAATGAGACTGTGTGTTGAGAGCTGTCTCCTCCCATTTTATAATCCTCTCTAAGGCTGGGATTAAAGGCATGCACCACCGTGATTAAAGTTATGCACTGCCTGGTTTCTACGGCAACTAGTGTGGCTACTGGGATTGAAGATGAGGGTCATTGTGGCTACGGGGATTAAAGGTGTGTGTTACCATTACCTGGTCTGTAAGGCTGATCAGTGGGGCTGCTTTCCTTTCATTATCTTCAAGCAGGCTTTATTATTAAAATACAATTGAAATGCCACTAGTTTTGAGTTTGGGGTTTGGTTTTTTTTAAAAAATATATAATTGTATGACATGGCAGAACAGATCTATAATGCTAACAGTGGGAGGTTGATGCTGACATCTTGAAGCCTCTTTAATTGTTGTTACACACATACATACTACCAAATACATAAAACAACCTGCTCAGTCCATATTACATATATGTGTGTATACATATATGTACACATGCGAACACACACACAGTATTACGGCTCAGTCATACAATGTCTACAAAGTCATCACTTCATACGGAAGGAAATGAAGACGGGGAGCAGTGAAAGCCACGGTAATCTGACATAGTACATGAGAGTCAGCGCTGAGACTAGCTCCCAGGCCTCATGGTCGCCCATGCTCCTCTCACCTAACCTCCCTCTGTGACTTCTAACCAGAAGCAAAGAAACAGCCATAATAATGATTTTAAAAAGCAGAAGAGCTCATTTTCCTGTTTGCCATCTGAATTGGAAATCGAGCGGAAAGGCGCAGCAATTTTTTTATTATTATTATTTTGTTTTCATATAGGGTCTTGCTATACATTGCAGGTTATTATTATTATTATTATTATTTTATTATTATTATTTTGTTTTCATATAGGGTCTTGCTATACATTGCAGGTTATTATTATTATTGTTTTTTATTATTATTATTTTGTTTTCATATAGGGTCTTGCTATACATTGCAGGTTATTATTATTATTATTTTATTATTATTATTTTGTTTTCATATAGGGTCTTGCTATACATTGCAGGTTAGCCTCCAACTTTCAACTCTCCTGCTCCGGTCTCTGGAGCGCTGGGAGGACAGGTATGAACTACCCTGCCAGGTCAAAACAAAGCGTGCACTAAAAAAACTGTGGTTGAATTGTGCAACACAGCATCTAGTGGGTGAAATGCTGGTAAAATTCCACAAACCGTTCATTCACTCCCCACTCAGCAGCAGCAGGATGAATAATTTATGAGATCAGGGATTTCTGGAGGCAGCCGCAGTCCATCAATGGCAGAGAAATTAACATCTATGATACTGTACCTTCCAGCTGCTTCTTTAGTGACCAATTTTGGCTGGAATAACCAATTTAAATAGAGAATAACGGAGGAGTATAAAAGTCAAATACATCTTAAAGAATACCGGGTGGGGGGAGGGTGTAAGATGGCTTGGTGCATAAAAGCCCTTCCCACCAGGCCCAATGAACTGAATACAACTCCCGGAACTCACATAGTGGAGGGAGAGAACCAACCCCCGCAATTGTCCTCTGACTTTCACAGGTACCCCATGAAAAGTCGGTATGCTTATGCACACACATAGACACACAAAATGTCATCTTAAAAAGTACTAGGAAGCCGGGCAGTGGTAGTGCACACCCTCAGGAAGCAGAGGCAGGTGGATCTCTGTGAGTTAGAGGCCAGTCTGGTCTACAGAGCTAGTTCTAGGCAGCTAAAGGTGTTACACAGAGAAACCCTGTCTCAAAAAAAACCAAAAAAAAAAAAAAAGTACTAGGAAAACAAAGCTATTCATGACGTAAGACTACAGTAGCTTTTGTGGCTAACTAAACTGGTTTTGATATAACTAGGCAAGAACATGCTCATCTGCATTTAAAAATTTACCCTATCATCTGCTAACCTTGGAGCCGAGCAACATTAGTGGAACAACACACTGAATGACTTTAAAGGTACTACAAGTGACTTACTGAGATGTAGCAGGAATGTACTAAGTAATATGAGTATTTGGGGCTGGGAATGTAACTCTGTGGTCGAGTTCATGCTTAGCAAGGCTCAGTTTGACCCCTGACAACACAAAAATTACCATACCTAAGAAAAAGTACTGATATCAGTGTTCTTGTGAGACCCCTAACAGTGGGAGTAGGGACTCTCTGATGCTTTTGCCTGCTTTGGGGACCCTTTCTCTCCTACTGGGCCGTGTTATCTAGCCTCAATATGAGGGTTTTGTGCCTAGTCTTACTGTAACTTGCTATGCCATGTTAGGTTGGTATTATATCCGTGGGAGACCTGTTCTTTTCTGAAGGGGAAGGAAGAGCGGATCTGGGGGAGTTAGAAGGAGTGAAGGGAGGAGGATCTGTGCTTGGAATGTCATATATGAGAGGAATAAATAAAATATTCTTAGAATTAATAAAATATAGTGTTCAAAATATTAGTCTTTATAAAGGTCTTCAGAGGCAAGGAGTAGAAAATGGCAAGTTAGCGCAGGAGGGATTGGTCTGCAATCATAAGGCCTGGAATTTGTTCCCCAGAACAAAAGGGGAGCTGTAAATGCCGCAGAGTACAATGCTTGCTTTAGATAGATAGATAGATAGATAGATAGATAGATAGATAGATAGATAGATAGATAGATAGATAGATAGATTGGATTGGATGGATGGATGGATGGATGGATGGATAGATGGATGGATGGATGGATGGATGGATGGATGGATGGATGGATGGATAGATAGATAGATAGATAGATAGATAGATAGATAGATAGATAGATAGATAGATAGATAGATAGATCACCCCAGTCACTTGAAAAATCACACCTCATGATAACCAAACGTATTATCCAGCTCTATCATCCTCTCATTCCTCAGGCTTGTTTCTTGCTTGGCTACTTTCCAAACTCAAATTCATCCTCATAGGACAAATAATTACTCTTTTGAAGTTGTTTTCCAGAATCCAAGGCAGTTCTTGGATAGACACTTCCATAATCCATGAGCAGAATAAAAAAAATAAAAAATAAAAAAACCACCCTGGGCTCAGGACTCTGGCCACTAGATCCACAGTGTGGTCAAGGATGTTAACCATGCTTCCCCCAATCCCCGGGCCAGCCTGTAGTCTTGGTCAGGACCAAAGTCCAACTCATGGCCCAGGAATAAATGGTTCCTAGCACAGTGACACAGTCTCCTTCGAGCCTTAGGCAATCATGGTTTAAATCCTAGTTGTGGAACCTAGCTGCACAGATTTGAGCAATTAACTTGCATTTTATTTTTTATTTTCTTAGGTAAAGTCTGCTAGAAATCATCAATATAGTATTTTTCAGTTTACTTAAGCAACAAGATGCTTGACTTTCAGAGAAAGCTAGGATTCATTTTATACCTATACTTGAAGCTGTAGTAAGGAGGCTGCTTGCTTGTTTTTTTGGCTACTTGGCAGCTCAGACCCAAAATAACCACACAGAGACTGTATTATTTAAATCACTGCTTGGCCCATTAGCTCTAGCTTCTTATTGGTAACTCTTATATCTTAGTTTAACCCATTTCTATTAATCTGTGCATCACTACGAGACCATAGCCTACCAGCAAAGTTTCAGCACATCTGTCTCCAGCAATGGCTCCATGGCTTCTCTCTGACTCTGGCTTCTTTCTCCCAGCATTCACTTTAGTTTTCCCTGCCTAGCTCTGTTCTTTTACCCTATCAAACTCCAAGACAGTTTTTTTATTCATTAACCAATAAAAGCAACACACAGACAAAGGACCTCCTACACCATGAAGGCAGATTGTCCTACATGTAACAGCTATGTGTAAAAAATGTCAGAAAACTCTCTTTAGTTTTACAATTCTCAAACGAGGTAAGCAAGGACTTTTTGTTGTTTGGGTGTTTTTGCTGTTGTTAAAACACTGAGAACAAACAAACAAACAAACCCTTCCTGGACTAAGGAGAGCTGTGTGACCCTGCCCCTAGCTTAGAAAGGGCTATTTTCACAGAACCAGTACTTTGCTCCACACTGCTTCTATCTGATGTCAACCGAAACAGAAAACTGGCCAGTCAGTCTTTAGTTTTTTTGTTTGTTTGTTTGTTTTTAAGTGCAAAAGGTTCGTGCACATATGCCAGCTTTATGCACAACAGAGTAAAATTAGGGAAGGATACTATACCCATGGCAGGGACATCATATGAAGGGACAAAGACAGTGGACTGTGGTAGTGGGGACATGCTAGAACCAAACTGTGTCTTCCTGATGGAGTGTGTGTTTCTGGTATCACAAAACCCTGGCGTGGACATTTCTTCAGTAGACCCCTGTCTGCTGATGGAATGTGTCCATATTCCTCCTCCCCTTCCAAGTATACACAGATGTGTGAGAAACTCAAAGCCATCCCACTGAACTCAGGAACACGACAAGGCTGTCCACTCTCGCCATACCTCTTCAATATAGTGCTTGAAGTTCTAGCAATAGCAATAAGACAACATAATGGGATCAAGGGGATTCGAATTGGAAAGGAAGAAGTTAAACTTTCGTTATTTGCAGATGGTATGATAGTCTACATAAGCGACCCCCAAAACCCCACCAAAGAACTTTTACAGCTGATAAACAGCTTTAGTAATGTGGCAGGATACAAGATCAACTCCAAAATATCAGTCGCCCTCTTATACACAAAAGATATGGAAGCAGAGAGGGAAATCAGAGAAGCTTCTCCATTCACGATAGCCACAAACAGCATAAAATATCTTGGGGTAACTCTAACCAAGGAAGTGAAAGATCTATTTGACAAGAACTTTAAGGCATTGAAGAAAGAAATTGAAGAGGATACCAGAAAATGGAAGGACCTCCCCTGCTCTTGGATTGGGAGGATCAACATAGTAAAAATGGCAATTCTACCAAAGGCAATTTATAGATTCAATGCAATCTCCATCAAGGTCCCATCAAAATTCTTCACAGATCTTGAGAGGACAATAATCAATTTTATATGGAAAAACAAAAAACCCAGGATAGCCAAAACAATCTTATACAATAAAGGATCTTCTGGAGGCATTACCATCCCTGACTTCAAACTCTATTACAGAGCTACAGTAATGAAAACAGTGTGGTACTGGCATAAAAACAGAGAAGTCCCGGATTTTAACCCACAAATCTATGAACACCTCATTTTCAATAAAGGAGCTAAAAGTATACAATGGAAGAAAGAAAGCATCTTTAACAAATGGTGCTGGCACAACTGGATGTCAACCTGTAGAAGAATGAAAATAGACCCATATAGACCCATATCTATCACCATGCACAAAACTCAAGTCCAAATGGATTAAAGACCTCAATATCAGTCCGAACACACTGAACCTGATAGAAGAGAAAGTAGGAAGTACCCTACAACAGATGGGCACAGGAGATCGCTTCCTAGGTATAACCCCAGCAGCACAGACATTAAGGGCAACATTGAATAAATGGGACCTACTAAAACTGAGAAGCTTCTGTAAAGCAAAGGACACTGTCACTAAGACAAAAAGGCAACCTACTGACTGGGAGAAGATCTTTACCAACCCTGCAACAGACAAAGGTCTGATCTCCAAAATATATAGAGAACTCAAGAAACTACATTTAAAATGCTAATTAACCCAATTAAAAAATGGGGCACTGAACTGAACAGAGAATTCTCAACAGAAGAAGTTCAAATGGCTAAAAGACACTTAAGGTCATGGAATGGATCTGCCTCATAGGCAAAGACTTCTTCACAGCAGGCTTTCATTAGCTCACGAAGTGGTACCTGCCTCTTAACCTTAAACGGCACCATAGAACAACCTGCCCTGCATCTTCCTATTGGCAAGACCATTGTTCTCAGTTTCCAGTCTTTCCCTGGGTTTCCCGCTGGCCATGGCCAGCACTGGAGTCTCCCTGGAGGCTGCTTTAAAAAAGGACCACGTTCACACTGAAGGAAGACACAGCTAACACCAGGAGCAGCAGCAGAGGGTTGGGCTGGTTGTATACAAGACTGTTGCTTTTTTCTCCAATACTGAGTTGGACCTAGAGCCTTGTGCAATGCTGGGCAAGTGCTGAGCTACATCCCCAGCCTTCTTTTACTTTTTGTGACAGTGTCTTTAAGTCCCCAGACTGACCTTGGCCTCACTCTGTGGCCCACACATACCTTAGACTTGCAATCTTCCTACCTTAGGTAGCTAGAACTACAGTTCTGTGGCACTAGGCCAAGCTAGTTTGGGGATTTGTTTTTGAGACAATCTCCTGTAGGCTGAATTGATCCTCCTGTCTCTGCCTCTCAAATGCACAACCACACCCAATTTAGGCCCAGCCTTGATAGTTTTACATATCAAGACTATTTTGACAACTGGGATATGGTGTGTCAAAAGAAGTCTAATAGTGACATACGCAGATTTGTAATCAGACACTCTGGGTTCAATCCCGGCTTCAGTAAGCAAACCAACCTTCAGTGAGCTGTCTGAATCCTAGACACTCTACACTCTTCATCTATAGAATAGGGATCACTAGCTCTCTTTAAAAGCTGTGCTAAATGAAATAAACTATCTAGTGACTGTTGGGTGTAGAAGGAAGTAAGACGAACGGGACTCAGTTCCTATCCTCCAGTTGCTCAAAAGACCCTAGTGGAACTGGAGAGAGTCAGTCTAGGAAGCAACTATTGCAGTAAATCCAACAGAGAGAAGCTCGAGGTTTTGGGTCAAAGAGTAGGCAATGGTCACATCCACTGAGAGACTTTCAAGAAAACATCCTGAACAGGAATAGGAATCCTATGTAGTGGAATGGACAAACAAAAAGACACAAGGCTGTACCCAGGTGTCTTTCTGTGGACTAGAAGCTGCGTGCTTCTCTCAAGTATGACTGAAGTCATAGGGAACAGAGGATGCCATAGGGTGGGGGAGCTTGTGAGGGGCTCAGACTCTGGAGCCAGGTTGCCTGGGGCATGAGTTGTGGTTTGTTGTGGGAAGTCCTTCTTCTATGTGTTACTTTTATTGGTTAAGGAATAAAGAAGCTGCTTTCAGCCAATGGCTTAACAGAACATAGCCAGGCTAGAAGAAAAATATAGAGAGGAGGCAGAGTCAAGGAGAAGCCATGTAGCCCTGCCAGAGACAAGACATCAGACAGAATCTTGCCGGTAAGCCACAGCCACATGGCAATTAACAGAAAATTGTTAAATTAATATGTAAGAGTTAGCTAATAAGAAGCTAGAGCCAATAGACCAAACAGTGATTTAAATAATACAGTTTCTGTGTGGTTCTTCCTGAGCCGAGCAGCAGGGAACAAACAGGTGGCCTCCTACAACAGTGGCTCAGGGGCTTACAGTGGTATAATCTTGGGTCTATGATATAGATATGAATAATTTGCATCGGTATGGATCTTGGTTTATTGATACAAAATTAAGGTTAATTTTGTTATATGTATATGTATTTCTGATCTTGATTAACGTGTTTGTGTAGCTCATTTAATTGATATAAATTTAATACAAATTTAATTGTGTAGCTCATTTAAAAATGTAATGTATAATTAAGAAATATAGGTTAATAAATAATCATCTATAATAGTCAAGCTTGTAGTCATGTTAGGTTTTCTAGATGTATAGAGATATAATTCAGTTAGGTATTCTTCAAATCTTTCAGAGACCTTCAGAATATGGCATTTAAAATGTTTAAGAACTTAAAGACTTTTCATGACAGTGACACACGTCTGCTCCTGGCAGCACCAGTTACTTCAAGAGGAAGATGGGCATTGAAGAGGCTCCTTATGAAGTTTGCTAGCCATTTGAGAAAAAAAAAAAACTGCTCTTGTCTAGACTGCTAGACTGGACATGCAAGACCCACAGAAAAATGCTGCTGAACTTGCCTAAATATGAGATGATCCTTTGGGGTTCCTGATTCATGAGTCTGCCAGACATTCTGCAGGACACAGAAGAAAGTGATTGACAAACTGACAATATAGGCAGAACTGTCTTTGAGATTTCCTGCTTCATGAAAAGTCTGCTGGATACTATGGGCCTGTAGGCTGAAGATGTATGCCCCAGTGTTACAGAAGACCTTCAGGTGATTGTCCAGGCAGCAAGATGTCTCTAGCAATTCTACAACTTTGTAAGTTGCTTACAATGTTCTTCCTGTTTACTTAGGTAATATTATATCCTTCTTGAGTCTTTGATGAAGTTAAAGAATAGATAGTAATAATATAGTTTCTCTTAGTTATGATAAAAGTAGATATAAATGCTCTAACTGTAATTATCACTTGATACCTGTTTTGTTGTAATTTTACTATGTTAAAGTTAAAGCCTTCCTTTTTGTTTAAACAGAAAAGGGGAAATGGTGTGGGAGGTTCTTCTGTCTGTGTGTTGCTTTTCTTGGTTAATGAATAAAGAAACTGCCTTGGCCTGTTGTTAGGTCAGAACTTAGGTAGGTGGGGAAGACAGAACTGGATGCTGGGAGGAAAAAAGCAGAGTCAGAGAGATGCCATGGACCTGCCGCCAGAGATGGATGCCCTGAAACTTTGCTGGTAGGCCACGACCACGTGGTTATATACAGATTAATAGAAATGGATTAAGATGTAAGAGTTAGCCAATAAGAAGTTAGAGCAAACGGGCCAAGCAGTGTTTTAATGAATATGGTTTCTGTGTGATTATTTTGGTTGTGGGTGGCTGGGTCAAACAAGCAGCCTTCCTGTTACAGGCCTAGTAGTAACCTCTCTATTCCTCTGAAAAGAGGGTGTGATGATGCCTATGAGGAAGTTATGGAAAGGAATTAACAAATGAAAGTTTATTAGAGTGCTCAGTATCGTGGCTAATACACTAATACAAATTAAGTGTCCATTGAATTTGGCTGCTAAGATCAGTCATCATCTTACCACAAACAGGATTATGGAAGCAGAAAGAATGGTATGGTTTCCGGAGAAGGCTAGCAAAAACGGTCCTAGCTACCGGTTGTTTAAACCAGAGCTCAACTGAAGGGTCCTTGGGGAGCACAGCCATGCAAATGCCACATATAGAAGCTGCAGGCTGCAGCCCACCCAGAGGGTGACCTTCGGCACACATCACATCATCATACATGTCTCCATGCCCCAGTCAAAGTTAGGTCTTAACCCAGATGCTGGACTAACATCAGGGAGCACGGAGAGGTGATCTTTTACACAATGACAATACATGCATGTATTATAATACATGCATAAACTCCAGTTACTCAGTAAAACTATCACCTTACCAAGATAAAGCTGAGATAAAAAGCAAACTTGTAGCCATTATTCACAGTGATTCCTGTGCTTTTCCCAGCAGTAAAATAGCCATATCAAGCTTAGGAACTTGGAAGAATCCTACAGCAATCTTGAACGCTAACAGTTAAACAATACCATGCCTTGCCTAATTACTGACTTTTAACAAACATCTATTTGTGGGCTAGCAAGATGGCTCAGTGAGTAAAAGCACTTGCCATTGGGTCTGACAACTAGTCCTCCAGAGTCCATACGGACAATTCCTGAAAACTGTCCCCTAACCTACTCATACACATATAAGACAAATAATAAGTACAATTTTAGCTAAAGAGAAGTATCTACTTGGTGGGGGAAAGTTGAATTCACTTAATGATATGAGTAATCTTAGGTGTGTCAAGGATATGGGTATTTATAATTTATGACTTCCCTTTATATAAACTGCTTGTACAATTAATACTTAATCTAACCTTGTTTTGTCTATGATTTCTCAACAGTTGTCAATTGGATATGGTTAACAGCTGTTGTCAACCTAGGCGTGTTTGGTGCTGTGCTTCCCTCTAGTGGTGAATAGAGAAAATTACATCCTTAAGGGTTTTTAAAGACGAAATTTGTTGCTACACTGCTTTTACACACTTTATCTGTAAACTGTCTGAAATGCTTTCTGTGATAACACAAAGTTTAAATAAATAGATTAAAATTTTATAAGTGTTTACAGTGTTTCAAGATCAAAATGTGAGTTGGGAAACCCATCTGCCTAGATTCAAATCCTAACTCACCTAGTAAATTGTGAGGTTTTGGGAGATTAACTGGGATAGTAACGCCTATGCCCAGTTTCTCATCTACTGAGTGAGGTTAACAAAAGCCTACCCCACCATGTTGATGTGGGGACTGAGAGAGTCAACACAGGGAAAGCATTAAGGCTAGTCATAAGTGCCATTCAAAATTCAGAGACCCTGCTGAATGATAAAATTTTAATAAATAAATAAATAGGCCAGGCGGTGGTGGCGCACGCCTTTAATCCCAGCACTCGGGAGGCAGAGGCAGGCGGATCTCTGTGAGTTCGAGACCAGCCTGGTCTACAGAGCTAGTTCCAGGACAGGCTCCAAAACCACAGAGAAACCCTGTCTTGAAAAACCAAAAATAAATAAATAAATAAAAGTGATGGGCAAGTTAAGTCTCTTCTGAAATCAGAGAACCTGGCAAAGTAGGTGGGTGCTGAGTCCACTAACACACACTCTACCTCCCTGCTCCCTGACTGTAGCCCGGGCTAAAGCATGTAGAGAAACATGCAAATTTGTTCATCACACTGGCATACACATGAGGAGAGAATGTAATTACACAACTACCTCTCACAAAGAAATCAAGACTTCATAAAATAGTAAGAATATAACGAATTGTTATAAAACTCAACCAAATTCAAAAGATACATTTATTGTACAATCTATTTACAAAAAGGGGAGGGCACAAATGTGATAGAGAACAAAGGAAACATGCCAGGCATATATACATACAGAGCCAGTGTGGATGAACATGCCAGGCTTATGTACGTACAGAGCCAGTGTGGATGAACATGCCAGGCTTATGTACGTACAGAGCCAGTGTGGATGAACATGCCAGGCTTATGTACGTACAGAGCCAGTGTGGATGAACATGCCAGGCTTATGTACGTACAGAGCCAGTGTGGATGAAACTTTTCAAGAGTCTATTTCTACTTGCAGCACCTGACAGTCAAAAGAATTTATTACCTCAATTTTAGAAAGTTCAGTCTTACATGACTAAAACTATGACTTTCTTAATGAAAAGAATTATCTTTGGCTCACAGAAAATCTCCGAGTTGCTGAAGTCAGATACACCACATCATACCGTTGTTCCTGAATGGAGACCACCACGGTGCCCACTTTCCGATGCAATTACACAAGTTTGTTTTTTTTATTGTTTGACAGGCTTACAAGGAGGGGCTGCTTTGTCCCACACACCCACACAGCGGATGAGGAAGAAAGGTCCCGAGCTCACAGTGCAAAGGTTCTTTTAAGGGAAAAACTGCAAGCCTTGGCATTACTGGATTGGGTAGGGGGATAGTTGGCTCTAAGTCAAGAGGGGACTTTTGTAACTTTTTACAAAACCACCCAGTAACTGTAAAAAAATAAAATAAAAAATGAAAACAACTTGTCTGTCTAGCTTCTTGATTGGCCGTCCTCAAGTCTCTGGGCAGCCAGGCAGTTTTTGGGCCTGTTGTGGATTTTTCTAAATTTACAGGTACATGGGGTGGGGTGCCTGCTAGGTTAGACTCTCACAAAGACTGGGCCTGGGTTTAAAAAGGCTTTAGTCTTGTCCCCTCAATAGCGACTTACAAAGGCACTTAAGTAGGAAGCCATAATTGTTTAGGGAAATCACTGTAGAATGCATTCCATTTTCAGTAGCACGCACACAGACCTGACTCTCTTCACAGCCAGCTAATTGCCAGAACTTCCAGAACCAGGGACAAGCATCTGTAAACGTCTTCCTCAGGCTGAGCACAGATGGGTCTCAGGACACGGCCTAGTCACCCTATCAGAGGTTGTGGTTCTCTGAAAGGCAGCGGAAGACACCACGGAGCATTTCTGCATCTATCTATCTCGAGTGTAGGCCCAGCTTTCACTTCTGATACCTTGAATAACTTCTTTTATATTACCAGTTCTTCCCTTAGATCGCTGATTTTCTGTTGGAGAAATGTGACATCAAAACTGAAAAAAAGCAAATGTTTAAAATGGAAATTACTAAAACGTTAAAAAGAAAAAAGGAGAGAAAGCAAAAAGCCAGGTAAGAATAAAATACTAGATGACCTTAGAGGTCAGGTTTAGTCCCTTCCATAGCACATAATGAGAGTAATCTATGTCAGGAGCTGTGCTCCGAGCTGAGGACTCATTTCAGAAGCAGGAAGGATTTTTGTTTTGTTTGCTCATTTCCCAAGTATCTCCATCTAAGATATGGTTGACTCACATGAGCAGAGCACATGGCTACAGAGGCACCTTCCGCTGTAAACAGCCACGTGCTACACAAATGTTAGAATTAAACTCCTACTTCAGTCTCATTCTTAAGACGCAACTTGTAATTACAAAAAGAACTACTTTTTGCCTTCCTTGTTTTGTTTGAAGGAGGGCAGGCATTTTGTTGGTTTGTTTTAGGTTACTGGGCATTGAACCTACTATATCGTGCATGTTAGCCTGGCATACTACCCCTTAACTAGATCCCTAGCCCTGAAGTTCATACATACCCCATCTTCTGAGTACACACACAGTGACAACCTCGTGGACCGCACCTAACTGACAATGTGCCTTCCTGGAAGACGCACACCTCCCACACTGTTGTGCTATTTGAGCAGCTGTAGGATTTCAGTTTTCCAGTCTCTCTCTGCTGCAGGGCACTTGAGTGCTATCTACTGATTTCAGAAGCTGTCCCTCCTCCAGTCCTCTTGATTGCAAAGGGTTTATTCTGTCTGATGTCAACTAGACACTTATGAAAATCATCCACCCCTTAAAGCACACCTTCTTATGCATCCAATAAACACTACTTTAAAGACAGCGCTGATTCTGGCCAAGTGGCACAAGCCTTTAATCTCAGCATTCAGGACAGAGGCAGAACTCAGCATAGTGAGGTCTGGGCCAGTCACAGCTACATGATGAGCCTATCTCAGAGGGAAAAATAGGGGGTGGAGATGACTATTACCCTGTTTGCTTTTTTTAAAAAAAAATGCAGGGTTAACATTCCATTCAACTAAATAATCCAAACCCTTCCTGTTTGATGGCCAACATAATGGAATATTCACATGCAGTATGGTTAGGCTGACTCCATGCACAGCTCTTCCCTAGTCCTTAGCATTTCTAATATCTCATTCACACTACAGATAGCAACAGCAACTTAGCACCTACCTAGGACAAATCATTATGAGCACGTGCATATGTATGTTTCAAATCATCTTTTATTTCATGATAAGCTAAAAGCATAAAAATAATAATAATGCAAAGTTGGCAAGAAAAAAAGGTTAGCATTAAAAAAACAAAACTAATGGATAAGCCTGCCATAGCAACTCACAGCTCTGTTCGAGCACTTGAGAGGCTAAAGGAGGAAGATTTCCCTAAGTCTAGGCCAGCCTGGGCCATCATGTAAAATCTCACTGCAAATAAATAATAGAAAAAAAATAGTGCATAACTTATCTAAGAGAATCTGTATGGATGCAGAGCCCATCATAAATGCATGCTTGAGAAAGCAAGTAACGCTTTAGTCCACAACTTACCCTTGACGTTTCTGGACTAGAAAATGGAGAACACTCCCAAGATCTGTTTTCGCTGTCAAAGGAGTCATCCTGAAATGCAAACTTCTTCTTAAGTGCATTGGATATTAAAGACACTGGATCCCATTGTAAACTCTGTCTTTTCTTCTGAATGGGTCTACCACCTGGTGACCTAGTTTTTAAAAAACACAATCAAATATATTAAAACTTTAATGCAATTTTAGCTCTTTGTTCACAAACACAGCAGGAATATGAGCATAATATATTATAATCTAATTAATCTTTAAGAGATTTCTGCCATGAATTAAGGAATCTAAAGAGTACTAAGAATTCAAAATTAGAAAACCAAGAAACCACATGGGTTGGGATCTCCCGCAGCCTGTCATGACCCAAGGCTCCTCATTTTCACTACTACAAACCAGGCTGGTTGGACTTGAACTTATGATCCTGCTTCTGCTGTCCAAGCACAGAAAGTATAGGCATGTGCCGTGATGTCCAGCACCACTGAAGAAAATGTAAAGTACTCTTCAAGAGCCAGGCATGGTAACACACACCTTTAATTCCAGCACTCAAGAGGCAGATACAAGCAGATCTCTAGGCCAACCTGGTCTAAAAAGAGTTTCATGACAGCCAGGGCTGTTACACAGAGAAACCCTCTCTCCAAAAACAAAACAAAACAAAACAAAACAAAAAAAAAAACAAAGAAAGGAAGGAAGGAAGGAAGGAAGGAAGGAAGGAAGGAAGGAAGGAAGGAAGGAAGGAAGGAAGGAAAGAAACTTTTAAGACTGTTTAAAGGACCAGGTTCTATCTACGAAAAGAACATCATTTGGCAGTTGTTCATTAGTTTGATCATTCAATCAGTCTTCATTGAATTATAACTATTTAATCAGGCTACTTCTGGAACTTTCCACTGAAGGGTGACCAATATCAGAGAAAGCAAAATATTGGGTAAAAGGCACTACTGTATTCCTAATTCTTTACAATATGGAGTAAATATAATTAACATACCAGAAAAATGTGAAGTATGGTAAGACAATAAAAGAAATAGTCAAAAAAGAACTAAAAGCGATTGTCTCCCAGAGGGTGGCCACAGGAGGTAAGGAGTAAGAGACACACACCAACTCTCAAACAATTTCTCTTAAAACAACTGATAGAATTTCAGTTCCTTCCCCAAATGTTGGTGACGTACCTTTCAATGGGACGGAGTTTGACCTTATTCATGTCCTTAAGAACATCCAGCATGTTTGGAACGTCACTAACTCCACGGCTTTCTGAGCAATGGCTACCGCCCATCTTGTGAACACCTGAGTGCTGCTTTCCCACAGCAGGTGTTGGGTCATCTCTGCTAGCAGATCCAGGTTGCACAGGGGGAAAACATGGCGGGAGAGAAAACTGAGGCAGAGGTGGTGGAGGAGGAGGAGAAGAAAATACTGAACTTGGAGAGTGATCTGGCTCCTCACTCAGGCCAGCAGTCAGTGATGGCGACAGCGTTTGTTCCATGCTGGGTTCGTCACTCAGGTCACAGAAGCCTAAAGCAAAGTAGTCTGTTGAGAAACCAAAACCACACACAGTTCTCTGCAGCATAACAGAGAACCAGTGCCTCTGGGACGCTGCTCAACCACGGCAAGGCAGCCGAGAAAGCAAGCCAACCCCGTCTGCCGAGTAAGCTCGAGGAGTGGCCGTCCGAAGGGTCAGTTCACTCCTAATCCAGTCAGGACGTCTCAAGGCACACCCTAAAGGATTCAGTTTAAAGAGAAAACAAACTGATTCCTACGAATCCACAGAAAATCTCAACTTCACTCTCCGGTTTCAAAGCAAACGCTAACAACTTCTAGTTAGAAGTACTCAAATTGATGTACCCGCTCTAAAATGACATCTGAGAAACAGGTGCTGTCCTGAGATGAGCATTTAACTTTCTCATAAATCTGCTCCTGAAGAGCTGAGAATAAACATCCTTGCTTAAAAACAAAGGGTATACTCACATGATCCTGTTATTTGTATATTGCACACACATACATACATAAAGTTTTAGTAATCATACTTACACAGAGCACCTCACAACCAAATCAGCTGTGAGAAGAACTCACTACCTATATAGCTGAAGTCTCGCAGTTTTTAAAAAAGATTTTGTTTTTATTGTTAATTATGTATGAGGGAGAATGTGCATATGAGCACAGGTGACCTTGAAGGGCAGAAAAGGATGTCAGATTCCCCTTCAGCTGGGGTTACAAAGGGTTATGAGTCACCCAATATGGGTACTAAGGACCAAATTCAGGTCCTCTGGAACACCAGGTATGTGCTCTTAACTACTGAGCCTTCTCTCCAGACCCTAAATTTTACATTTAAAACAAGATACATCTCCAAAAGTTTTTAAAAAAAAGACATCTGGAAATATTCACCTGTTGGTGAGAACATAACATTAAAAAAACACTGAAGATAAGCCAAAAAGACAGTTCAGCAGTTACGAACACTCGATGTTCTTACAGAGGACCTGGGTTCAATTCCCAGGACCCACAGGGCAGCTCATCACTGTTTCTGACACTAGTCTCTGTAGGCATCAGGCGTACATGTGGTACATATACATGAAATACAGACAGATAAATAAAGAGCACTGACTACTCTTTCAGAGGACCCCGATTCAATTCCCAGAACCCACATGGCAAATACAGTTCCAGGGGCTCTGAAACACTAGTACACAGATACATAGAGGCAAAAACCAATTCACTTAAAATAAAAATAAATAAATCATTTAAAAAATTAGAAAAATAAAAATTATTTATTAGTTTGGGGAATGGTACTAGTTTTTTATTTTGTCTTGTTTGGCGTTTCTGAAAAGGATTTTCATGAAGCCTAGGCTAACCTCAAACTCTGTTGCTACAGATGACCTTGAACTTTTAATCCTCCTGTCTCTACATCCCAAATTCTAGAATTAAACACAATCATGCCATTTTATGTGATACTGTGGATTTAACCCAAAGCCTTGTGAACATGAGGCAAGCATTCTATCAACTATCCCCAGGTTTAGTTTTGGTTTTTGAGACATGGTCTCACACTATAGCCAAGACTGGCTTAGAACTCAAGTCAATCCCTCTGCCTCAGCTTCTTGAATTCTCAAATCACAGGCATGGGCCACCACGCCTGGCTTCCAGTTCTTTGCTAAAGAATTAAAAAGGCTTACTTCGAAGTCATGACTTCTTAAACAAAGACCTTCAGTGGCACAGCTAACTCTTGTTTGCAGCCCTTCCTTTCCTATGACAGTCAGCCCGTTAGGATGTATCTACTGCTGTCTGTGTTGAGAAGGGTGCTGACTTAGGGTCAGCTCAGCGTCACTATGACAGTCAGCCTCTAGGATGTATCTACTGCTGTCTGTGTTGAGAAGGGTGCTGACTTAGGGTCAGCTCAGCGTCACTATGACAGTCAGCCCGTTAGGATGTATCTACTGCTGTCTGTGTTGAGAAGGGTGCTGACTTAGGGTCAGCTCAGCGTCACTCTCCACTACTTACCAGTCTCTTCGCTCTCTCTCCGCTCCTGCATTGCCACAATTGCAGCAATCTGAGCCCGAAGAAAACTGAGCTCATCCTCAAGGGCAGCTATTTTTTTAATGGCAGCCTCACTTGTTGGCAGATCATTTTTCACTGGTTTGTTCTGTCTTAGAGCAGGTGACAATGGATCCCAAATTAGTTTTGAAGAATGAAAAAGAGCAATTTTCCCTTCCTCCTCCTTTTTCGGTAGACCATGTCTGTGGGTGAAAGGAAAGAAGAAACAAAGGGAGGAAAACGTTCAACTGAAAAAAAAAACTCAGGTAGGCATGGTGGCCCATGCCTTTAATCCCAGTACTTGGGAGACAAAGCGTGCAGACCTCCGAGTTCAAGGCCAGCCTGGTCTGCACAACGAATTCCAGAACAGTCAAGGCTACACAGAGAAACCCTGTCTCGAAAAGAGAGAGACAGAGAGAGATAAAAAGAAACAGGGAGAGAGCCCACTGTTCTTGCAAAATTAGTTTTTTGTTTAGTTTTTCCTTTTGAGACAGGTTCTCATGAAGTCCAGGCTGACCCAGCTCCCAGAATACAAGTTAATGGAGGTGGCTCATCTGTCTATGTGTTACTTTCATTGGTTAATAAAGAATCTGCCTTGGCCCTTTGATAGGACAGAAAATTAAGTAGGCGGAGTAAACAGACAGAATGCTGGGAGGAAGAAGGCAGTGAGACACACGCCATAGCTCTCCTCTCCGAGATGGATGCAGGTTAAGATCTCTCCTGGTAAGCCACCACCTTGTGGTGCTACACATATTATTAGAAATGGGTTAATCAAGATGTGAGAATTAGCTAATAAGAGGCTGGAACGAATGGGCCAGGCAGTGTTTAAAAGAATACAATTTCCGTGTAATTATTTTGGGTGTAAAGGTAGCCGGGTAGCGGGACACAGCCCGCCGCTCCCACCACTATACCAAGTCAGGCGTTTCAATCCTGTACTCCAGCCCCAGGAACCCACAGCATTCACAGTCATTCTCCCTCCCCCATGACATACACATGACAAATAAATTTCTTAAGGAAAAAAAAAAAAACGGGGGCTGGAGAAATGGCTCAGAGGTTAAGAGCACTGACTGCTCCTCCAGAGGTCCTGAGTTCAATTCCCAGCAACCACATTGTGGCTCACAGCCATCTATAATGAGATCTGGTGACCTCTTCTGGCCTGTTGGCATACATGGAAGGAATGTTGTATACATAATAAATAAATCTAAAAAAAAAAATTAAAAAAAAAGAAAAAAATGGGCTGAGATGTAGCTCAGTACAGAGTATTGCTTAGCATGTGCAAGGCCCTGGATTTAATCTCTAGCACACAAATATAAATAAGTTAAATAAATCAAAGTACCTCTCTGACCTGAGATGATCCCTAGATTCACCAAGATAAAGCAACTCATATTATTCTTTACTTTTGTATTCATATATAGAATGCATGGCCAATAAGCAGCAAGGAAATGAGAAAATAAATCTTTCCTCAAATTGTAAAACAAAAATAGTTAACCTGTAATTGCTTTACTGATTAACTTTAAATAGTACAAGTTTATTCAGAAATTCTACATAATTCTACATAAATTCTGAAGGGTCTTGCATTTAGGATTATATCAGGGTCAGTTTATATCTTCTAAAATTTTGAAAATTAATAAACCAGCTGGATATATAATAAATTTAGCTAGAATCTTTGACTAATTGACATTCAGGATGCCAAAAGCCTCTATATGAATATTCTAACATATTAAGTTAGCATTTCCTAAAAATATAAATACATCCAAAATTTGAAATATAGTCCACTTCAGTCAGTATTCGTGAAGTACTGTTTCAGGAACCCTACAGACACCAAAAGCCAAGGCTCAAGTTCTTTATATAAAATGGCACCTATGCATATCCTTTGCTCAAGTTATCTCTAAAATACCTAAGATACCCAATACAAGACCTTTATGTTACGTCATTTTTGTAACTATAGCAAAGTATCTGAAATGCGACAAAGTCAAGTTTTTGCTTTGGGGAAATTTCTGGAATTTTCATCTATAATATTTGATTTCATTGTGTAGAACCCATATGAGAATCCATGGATAGAGTCCACATGGAAACCATGAGAGAGGGCTGAATACATAAATATAACATTTATTTTTAAATGCTTTATTTATAATACAGAAAACAATATTAACATGACCCTGAAACCCACCTGATAACCCACTGACCCCTAGACCTGGCATTAGGTATAAATATGAACAAGCCTTCAGGGCTCTGCCGACAACTTGGTCTCATTCCACCTGTCCTGGAGCTCACCCAATCACTCACATAGCCAGCCTTGATCAGCAATCCCAGGACTTCCTAGCTGCTCTGAAACCAGTTCAAATATGGTAACAGGAAAAAAAAAAACCTACTCAACAACTCAACATAGGTAGAATACAACACTCCCATCAATTCCACAACCTAACTCCAGATGCCCAAGGTCCCACTGCAAAAGTATAAGTGACATGAAACATCAAGACAATATGCCCTCCAAATATCACCAATCCTACAGTAATATTCCTCATCAAAAAGAATTCAAATGAATCTCAAGACAAAGAATTTTAAGATTATAAAGAGTTCAAAGACTTTGAAGAGGAAACAAACACCTAAATGAAGTTAAAGAGGACTAGAATAAACTCCTGATTGAAGTCCAAGAAAACAGAGACAAATGAAATCATCAAACAATTTAGGACATGAAAAATGAATTCAAGAGAAAGACTGAAATATTAAAGCAAATACAAATGCAAATGAAGATGGAAATGAAAACTTCAGTCACCCATTGCAAATACTCAGTGGACAGCCTTACCAAACAATAAATGGGGCAGAAAGAAAGAGAGAGGAAATGGACCACAAAGTCAAGTAAATGGTAGTTAAAGAAAAGAACATAAGGGAACTTTGGGAGAAACTGAAAAGAGAAAATCTGTGACTCATGAGAATAGAAGAATGCCAAGCCAAAGGCATACATCATTCAATAAAATCATAGAAGAAAATTTCTTAACTTATGGAAATAGGGACAAAAAGAAATTCCCCAGGCCACTTTATAATTAAAACACTGAATATACAGAAAAAAGAAAAGATATGCAATTTTCAAGAAAGAAGTTACAGCCAGGCGGTGGTGGTGAACACTTTTAATCCCAGCACTCAGGAGGCAGAGGCAGAGGCAGAGGCAGGCAGATCTCTGTGAGTTCGAGGCCAGTCTGGCCTATAAGAGCTAGTTCTAGGACAGGCTCCAAAGCTAAAGAGAAACCCTGTTTTGAAAAAAAAAAAAAAAGGAAAAAAGAAAGAAAAGAAAAGAAGTTACAATTCATATAAAGGCAAACCCATTAGAATACCAGTTGACTTTTCAATGGAAATTTTAAAAGCCAAAAGATCTTGGAGCAATGCACTTCAAGTCCTAAAAGGCAGCCCTCCACCCATGCACACGCAGATACCATTAACTGGGCTAAATAGGTTTTACATCCACAAACACACACACACACATAAGCACACACACATGTGCACACACAGGACAATATGAGATTGGGAAGAGAGTGGAGAGGATATATGAAGAATTGGAGTAGAAGGGTGAGGGGTGATTTGATAAAAATAAAATTCATTTGTGTATGAAGGGAAAATATAATTTTCAAAAATTTAAATGCAAAATGTAATTTTAAACATACACACTAAAAAATGAGATGCCATTCCTACATTAGGAAAATATCAGGACATAGCATGTCACAAAAACAGAACAAAATTGTCCAGTCAGTAGGAACAAACTTCAGGGCATGCAAACATTCACGTTTTAGGCTACACCCACATCCCAAGACATGCATATAAAATTACCGAAATCTGAGATAACTGGCTTCTCCGGCTTCTTCATCATTTGCCACACACAAAACATCAGCAAAAGATGGAACAACAGGTTCATAATCACCAGACTCCTCAGAGTTCAAGTGCGGAATCAGCTAAAACAACAATGAGAACAAAGTCAGAGCTCCATCGGGAATCAGGGAAAGCACATGCCTCGTGCTTCATCGTATCAAATGATAACAGTCTGAAACAGAAAAGGGAAAACACTGGAGTCATGTTAGTTTACTACCTAAGCAAATAACAACATCTTCTCCCATGGCTAATCTCATCTATACACAGCAGAAATACAAATAAAGTAAAGTAAGAACAAGCTCCCAGGTATTCTTTGTACCTGTCTTTGGACTGAATTCAAGAAGCAAACATGTGTGAGATGACTTATTTCCAGCAGTAAAGGTTCTTGGCTTGCAGGCACATTTCCTTTCCTTCTACCCTATATTCCTGGGAGTGTTCAGGATTACTTTACACACAGGACTTAAACAACATATGGTGACCAACTTACCTCAAAATTAGGTCTTCGACAAGGTTCTAAAGGAAGCACTCTCCCAATCATACGAATGATACTCCGAGCTGACCCATAATCTTTATTTTGCCATATCAACAAATCCTATAAATAAAGCTTTGTTTAAATACACTTCAGCTAAATATGTTTATATTTATCTAAGAAAAAAAGAGATTCAACAGGTGTAGTAACATTTATGTATTCAAAGAAAACATAATAGCATACTTTTAAAGTGTCTTCCTTGAAAAATTAAACTTTATTAACATTTATCTTGGAAAACAATTTAGTCAATAAAGTTCACCATGGATGCTGAGATCCCAAATTTGATATCTAGTGTCCATGTAAAAAAGCTGGGCATGGGGATGCACTCTGGGAACCCCAGAGCTGGGAAGGCAGAGATGGGTGGGTGCCTGAGGTCTCCTGGCTGGACAGCCTAGCTGAATGGGGAATCTTAGGCCAGTGAGAACCCTGTATCAAAAAAAGGGTGAGGAAGGCTGGAGATGGTTCAGAAGTTAAAAGCACTGGCTGCTTTTCAGAGGACCAAGGTTTGATCCCTAGAACTTACTTGATGGCTCACAACCAACTAAGAGTTATTTATATATGGCAGCTTGAATATACTGGAAACTGGCTCTTTACAAAGCATTTAAACTGAATGTGCTACTATAACGTAAATATTCTGTCCTTATTAGTATAAATTATAGCACTCTCCCATTAGGACCCTCATGAGAATATTTTATAAGTAGTACAATCAGTAATCAGATAAAAATAGTCACAATTTTAGAACTCAAAAGAAAACCTGGATTTCAGAATCACTGGCAATCAGGATATGGTCCAGGTGAAAAAACTGAGATAGAATTTTTTTGAAACTGATATTTCAGACAGAACTCTCACAAATTGCCCAGACTAGGCTTAAATTCAATCTGTACCCCAACTTGAGATCTTCTGGCCTCACCCTCAGGAGGAGCTGGTAGTACAGACTTGGGTCCCCCTCTTTGTGTCAATCTGCTCAAACCCAGACACCTGACTCTGACATGGAATCTGTCACTAGCCTCAGCCTCTCATCAGCTCTCCCAGCCCGGTCTCCACAGCGCACTCCAGTCAATATACCTTGTTTAATCATCCTGTAAGGCCCCTGCTACTGGGGCCTGCTCTATATCTCCAATTTAGTCCCCCACTACTCACCAACAAAATATACATTCTTTGGGGTCAGGCAAATTTTCTCATGCCCCAAACAAGCTGCTATCTAACTGACTTACATTCACTCACATGCTAAGGAGGCCCTGACCCAACTTTAGCCTCAAGACTGGTTTAGTTTTACCTGTTCCTGGTTACACAAGTCATGCCCCCTACAAGTTTGATTGTGTCTGTTCTGATACACTTGTAAGCTCTTGTCAGCTAGTCTGAGTATTATACAATGGGACACATCAGTGACAGGAGCCTTTGTTTCGTTTGCAGATTTCTCTCCTCCGTTAATATGAGGGCAAGCCCAGACAACTTTTAATTTTATTTGCACCCTACAGGGCAGTAACTGTCACCATGGATAGGAGTACCACCCCAGGTGCTCTCCAGAAGAAATATAATACAAGTACATATATGACGTAAGCCACCCGACGTTGGGTGCCATGTCAAGAGTTTCTGCTGTGATCCTAGCTGTGGTGGAGTCCTGCATCCCAGCATAGGACTGTGAGGATTAGAAAATGTTAAGTAGGAGGGACAGAGATAAGAAAGTATCACAGAAACATAGGGTAGCGCCAGGAGGGCAACTCAGTGCCTGCCGCATAGCGAGTTCTGAGTCTGCCCCAGGTTTAATTTTCCATACACCTTTATACCCCAATACAAAAATGGGGGGAGGGCAAAAGACTGCTTTAACATGATACAAAGGACAACTAGAACAGTTACCTATTTCAATACTTTGAGACATCAAGCCATTAACTGGTGAGAAAAGCATTCCGTTGTTTAGGTAGTGAACCCCCCTAGACCAAGTATCCTAAAGGCAGCCACTCCAGAGGTCAAAGCTCCTTTTTCAAAAGAAGCATGCTTGAATTCCCTGACCTGTGGTCAGGGTGGAGAGGACACACCTCGATTAGCCTTCTCTATGTCTAAAACAACAGACTGGGTGTGTAGCCACAGCTGCTGTTCCCAACTTTGAGCAACCTCAAACTCTCTGACCTTCAGACAAGATGGAATAGGCTCACATTTTTGGGCCTCCACACATATATTAACATATAATGAATATTTTAAAATTACTAATAAAATTTTACCTTTTTTCATTAGGTCTTCAAAATGTGTTATTTTATGCCTATAGCAGAACTTAATTCAAATATTTAAAGTACTTAAATGTGGCATGAGGCTGGGTATCCTGGAATATGCCTGTAATCCCAATACTTGGGTTGTTGGGGCAGGAAAGAAAATTAAAAGCCATCCTGGCTTGTATTTTAGCATATACCAAAACCCTGTATCAAAATTTAAAAGGAAAAGGTAAGGCAGGGACATGTGGCAGTAGCTCTCATATCAGAGAGTACAATTTAGAAGAAACAGATCCTAGACCTATAAATATTAGAATTTAGGGAGACCAAAACACGTCTATTGAAAGTACTCTACACTCAGCTGTACAAAGTATACTTATAATTCCTAAGGACCTAAGTTCAATCCACCCACATCCAAAAAAAAAAAAAAAAAAAAAAAGAGGCATGGCCCAGTGAAGCATGATTAATAAAAACTCAGAGAGAGAAAGAAACTGGGGTTCAACCTAAAAAATCTGAAAAGCAAAACAGCCAGCCCCTGGCTCTTACCCTGACCTCAGTCCTAAATGGCAAACCTGCCTCCAGGAATCTCAAAATGAGACTGTGTCTGAGAGTTGTCTCCTCCCATCTTATATTCCTCTTTATTACTTGGATTAAAAGTGTGCACCACTGGGATTAAAGGCATACACTGCCCAGTTTCTATGGCAACTAGTAAAGCCACTGGGATTAAAGGTATGTATTAACACTGCCTGGCTGTAAGGCTGACCAGTGTAGCTGTTTTACTCTGATCTTCAGGCAAGCATTATTTATTAAAATACAAATGAAATGCCACTACACTTCACACCAATACAAACCCTGACTAAGGCACTCCCTCTGTTGTTTCCCTTATTGGGTTTTGACCCAAAAGAGTAAACAGATTACTAACCACCTTGCCAGCGTTTTTAAACTATCAAAACTATCAAAGTTACACTATTGCAAATTCACCTTTCTCCCACTTAAAGAGAAGTAACAATTAAATGTCTACACAGAGGTTTTCTTTCCCTAATAAACTGCATTTAGGAGCCTTGCTCATTCTGAGCCACTGATCTGCGCAGCACCAGCCCAATTTGATGGCTTTTTGTTCTGAGATGCAGTCTCACTAAGCTGAGTAGCCCAAGCTGGTCTTCACTCACGCTGCAGCCTAAGGAGGCCTTGAATGTGATACCCCCAGGTCTCAGTGTCTCTCACAACTGAGATTACAGGACTGTACCACACCCGGGTGTTAGGTTGTTGTTCCCAATCTGCTGCTGTGATCAACACAATGACCAAGAGTAACTTAGGGGAGGAACAGGTTTAGTTGGCTCACACTTCTGTCCTACTGTGAATTACTATTGTTGTGATGAAACACCGTGACCAAAAGCAACTGGGGGAGGAAAGCTGTCAAGACAAGAACCTGGAGGCAGGGGCTGAAGCAGAGGCCATGGAGGAGTGCTGCTTAATGGCTTGCTTTTCCTGCTCTCACAGAACCCAGGACCTGGGCCCTCCCCCACCAATCACTAATTAAGAAAATCTCGACAGACCTGCCTACAGCCTCATCTTATGAAGGCAATTTCTCAACCAGGGTTCCCTCTTCGTAGATGACAATAGCTTGTGTCAAATTGACGTAAAACTAGCCAGCACAACTTCTCAGTCCCAACTCATCGGTGAGGGAAGTCGGGCAGGAAGTCAAGCAGAAACCACTGGGTCATGCTCAGCTAGCTTTCTTGTATACCTCAGGACTCATTTGCTGAAGAATGGTGTCCTTCACAGGCAGCTTTTAACAGTAAAGACAATCTCTTAGAGACAAGACCAGAGGCCAATCTGACCTAGGCAGTTCCTTGCGGTTCCCTCTTCCCACGAGACTTTAATGTCCAGTCGACAAAAACTAACCAGGGCAGAAAACGTGTTCAAAATGACACACGACAACCCAACTTGATGGTGGACATCTATAATCCCAGCCCTTGGGAGGTGGGGATAGGAGGAGAGGGGCAGCATGGGCTACAAGATTCCCTGGCTCAAAACAACGAGACCCAAGAATAAAGTCAGCAAAATCCAGACATTTAGCCTGCGCTACACTGTTGATTTCTGCCAAGGCAGCAGCTTGCCTCTACCGCCATAGCAGGTATGTTATCACCTGTCGCCAAGTGCCTTTCCATCGTCAGTTGTGAGACATGTGCATCCCGTAAAAGTTCCTATTAGGCACAGCTTGCTCTCTTGCCTCTTTTCCTGTTAGCTCTCTTCTTCCTCTTGTTTCTACCCTATCTGTCTGCCTGCCTGCCTCATGTCCCAACTCTGACATGGCCTTTCACGCTACCCCTCCATACTCCCCAAATAAACCTCTTGCACTAACTCTGTTGCACGTAGCGTGTTTGCTTAGTGGCATACATTAGTAGGGCCGAAAGGTAACCCACTTCACCTTTCTTCATTTATTACATACATGATACCTTGCCTTAAGACGACGAGATCCAAAAATAAACAAAATTCATTAGGACATTTACCTGGTCTACAGGAACACCAAAATATGCCAGCATGTTTCTTAATATGCTCAGTAAGAGAGACATTGGTGAAGCAAGTTCAAGGCAACATTGTTCGTTAGTATCCTAGAAGAGAAGTTATTAATAATTACGCTTATAAGTAACAGCCGCGTAGATCGCAGTAAAGAGCCTAAGGAAGCCACTAACCATCAAGTGATTGCTCCTGGAGAGCGTTTATTTTGAAGGAAGAGGAAGAGAAAAAGAAAGTGCACGGGGATGGGAGGTCGGAGAACACTAACAATGAAATTTCACTGTTACGTTAAAACCTCACCGAGTGTTTGTAAAGAGACCCTGCCAAGTCAACGTGAGACAGCCAAGCTCACGGTCCCGGGAGCTCAGTCGCCCCGGGAAGTTTTCGGCACCGCACCGCCGCTCTTTTTACACCCGCCCCTCCGTCACCGACCGCTGACCGGAAGCCACAGGGCACTGCGGAGCCAGCGCCGCTCGCCTTCCCGCTGCGCTGCACGCTGACAGGACGTCCGGGACCTTCCAAAAGCGCCGCGACGCCCGGTGCGAGGCCGCCGAGGCGCACGAGCAGAGGCGCCCAGCAGGCTGTGAGGGACAGAACGGGTCTCACTGGCCCGGCTCGCCACTTCCGCCTCCAGGAACAACTATCAAACTCCGCGGGCCCCGCTCCGCGCCTGTCCCCATTGGGCAAGGCTGGAGAACGCCGCTTGAGATTGGACTATCAAGAACCAATAGCCGTCTCAGCGATGCGCATGCGCATGCGGCTCAGCGTTTATTAACCGTCTGGGTACCAGCTCTTAGACTTTTGACAGGAAGTTATTGCCCCCCACCCCCACCCCTTTCCCAGAACTCGACAATGATTCTGCCAACGGACTTGCAGTAATTTGGTCATTCTGTGGAAATATCTAGCCGTAAGCTAAATGCTAGGATTACTCATGTTGAGCCGCATTATCCTGTGTAGTTCACCTGTATTTAATGTATATGCACACCCACAAGTGCGTGTGCCTCAGGACCCTTGTGAAAGTCAAAAGGAAAATTTGTGGGTCCTCATCTATGTAGGATCCAAGGACAGAACCTTAAGTTTGGTAGCAAGCTGCTTTTCCCAGAGTCATTTCACTAACCCTAAGACAAGACGGAAACACCTTTGAAAGCTGGTGAAAAGCAAAAACAGTTCTAATTAAATTATCCTGCCCCCCAAAAAGGAACAGAACTGTTTTTTTTTTTCATTGACATAATGGAAAGCAGAGTGAAACACACTGCCTGTGTATCTACAATCCAACCGATAAATTGATGTTTAATTGCTATATATTTAATTACAAAGCCTCAGTTCTAAAGATTTGACAAGCCATGAGGACATGGCATAGTTTTGAACATCTTAAAGATAATACATTGTTTTGTTAGGTAATTCTTAATCCTAACCATTTTAGTTGCTAACAATAAAGCATCAACGTGTAAGTGAAACGTCAAGGAATCTAGACTAAGATATCCAAACTAGAAAGGGTTGAGCATAAGTAACGCGGCATTTCTGAAAAGAAAACCCAGAGTGCATACATACTCTGGAGGGAGGTGCTGTTTTGTGTTCTTGTTTGGCAGAAGGTTTTGGTGATGATGTTTTGGTTTTTGAGACATAATCTCATATTAGCAAAGGCTGAAATGAAACTGTTACCTGAGTGCTGGAATTACTTATGGGTCAAATCAACACAAGTCCTTAAGTCTTAAGTATGTGATGTCTTCAGCTCTTAATAGGGACTTACCTTCAATTTCTGAGAGTCAATTAAGAGCAACAGCAATAACCTAGCTTCTAGAGTCTCTTCGATTCACCTGACCAACTGGAAAGGGTGTTTCTCATACCTGGTACTGGGGTTTGTACTATTAGAATTTTTACATGGCTCTCATAGAAAGCATTATCACTCCATAATTTCATATAAACTATATAAGTAATGTATGCACATACCAATGTACACTATCTAAATTTAGTAAATGTAAAATTCCTTATGACTTTTTCAAATGTTTAGTATTGTTCGGTCCCCCACGTACTCCTGTATTAACTCCCTACCCCTTCCCAATATAAAGCATACCACCCCACCCCACTCCACCCCTGCCACTTTTCTCACTTCTTCCTTCAGATCACCTCTAGTACCAAACGAAGCAGGGAGGCCATGCTCCCTGGCAAACAGCCACGGGTGGCCTTAGGTGCAAGAAGCTGTGCCAAGGAGAGCAAGCAAGTTATTGGTATCTGAGCCATTAGGGCTGGCTAGTCAGTCCTTGGAAATGGGGGCTCTGGAGACTGGCAAGCCCCCTATTAACTTTTAAAGTAACTATCAGGGTAAAGAGAGCACTGGCTGTTCTTCCAGTGGACCTGGATTGAACTTCAAGCTCACACATGACTCATAGCCAGCTGTCTCCAGTTCCAGGGGACCGATGATTTGAGATTGCATTCACATGGTACACGAGTGAACACGGCCATGCATACAAAACTTACACATATAATCACTTTTGGTGGCTGGAGAGATGGCTCAGCAGTTAAGAGTACTGATTGCTCTTCCAGAGGACCCAGATTCAATTGCCAGCACCCACATAGACACTCATACCTCCATATCTAGGGACCTAACACCCTCATTCATGCAGGCAAACCGTTACCAATGCACATGAACTTTTAAAAAATTTTTCTAGATTTAACTTTTTACCGATGTTTTAGACACATGTATGTATATGTACCATGTACACATGTACCTTGGTATTGTTTATGTATGGTTATGAGCCACCATATTTGTGCTGGGAACTGAATTCAGGTCCTCTGGGAGAACTCTTTACTGATGCACTGATGAAGGAGGGTCATCTGTCTATGTGTTACTTTCATTGGTTAATAAAGAAACTGCCTTGGCCCTTTGATAGGACAGAAAATTAGGTAGACGGAGTAGACAGAACAGAATGCTACAAGAAAGAAGCAGATTCAGGTAGACATTATAGCTCTCCTCTCCAAGATGGACGCAGGTTAAGATCTTTCCCGGTAAGCCATCACCTCATGGTGCTACACAGATTATTAGAAATGGGTTAATCAAGATGTGAGAATTAGCCAGTAAGAGGCTAGAGCTAATGAGCCAAGCAGTGTTTAAAAGAATACAGTTTCCGTGTAATTATTTTGAGTAAAGCTAGCCGGGAGCTGGGAGGCAGGAAGCAGCCTGCCGCTCCTTCTACATTGCACTCTCTCCAGCCCTCATGTTTTTACTATAAATCTTATCAACTATATATTTTTTTTCCTAACTACAAGCAAAAGTGTATCATTTTTTTTAGTAGTTAGGCACTTGGCACAAGTCTGTAATCCCAGCATACAGGAGGTGGAAGCAGAATGGAGGTGAAGATTAGCCATCTTTTGGGACAGTGATCTCGGGGCCAGTCTGAGCTACTTTCAGTCTTGTTTCCACGGTTTTTGTTTTTTGTTGAGTGTCTCACTATATATATAGTCCAGGCTGGCCTCAAACTCATGACCCTCCAACGTAACATAAACTTTTACTCAACTCTTAGTAGTTGTTATTATGTACCTGTTGGAACGGTCCAGGTACGGAGTTGTGTTAGAATTCTAAGTGCTTGTGAGAACACTCCAAGAACACTTTAGTTTCTTCGAACCCAGAACCATTCTTGGGAGTACTTCCATGTGCCTCCCAGGTATATTGGATAGGACTGAGTTTACTTCAGATTCCTCATTATCGCTTGCTGCTCTTCTTCAATGAAATGTTTATGCATCTATAGAAAACCGTTTTTGTCACATGGGACTCGTCCTTTTTATTGTATACAGCATAAACTCCTAAGTTTTTTACTCGTGATTTCTAAGCCTTTGGCATAAATTGCCTGGGGTTCTGAATAAAGTTAGCTATTGCATAAGACTACATCTCATTTATAGGCTCCCTTCTCACAAGTTCCACCACCTCTAGAGTAGTAATACTACCAAAAGACCAACACAAAATTCGACCCCACAATACTTTGTCAGAGTGGGGAAGAAGTTTATGATGCTCTGTCCCTCCTTAAGGATTTGTAAGCAGGCAACTAAAGAGTTACTGAGGGAAGGAAAGATTTTCTTCAGAGGAATAGCCACTGGTAAACTGCCCAGGTTCCCCTAACATCTTTAGTGTTTATGTGCACCACAAACTTAGAGGAGCACTCACAGTTCAGGTGATGGCATCAGACCCTTACACTGTGTGCCACCATGTGGGGCAGTAGAGACCAAGCCCCAGTCCTCCGCCAAGAGCAGTAAGCTCTTCTAACCAACGCCCTCTGCAGCCCCTGCTCCAGTAACACTTTAAGCCCACTGGTTCACCAAAGTTCCATTACAGCCTTGAAAAGTCAACCACCACAGTCACAGCAGAAGACAGCAGCTTGGCAAACATGAGAGGGGTAGAATGCAAAAAAGTGCCTTCAAAGCCCAGACACCAAAAAAACTCTTTAATTCATCCTGTTTGGAGATTTTTCTCAAAGATCCTCAAGACTTAACTTTTTCAAGACTTTTGCAAAGATTCATAGAGCAAATCTGCACTAGGAACTGACACAATTCTATTTTCAACTCCATGTTTCCTTCCACTGGAAATGCAGTTAACTCCATTTGAAACACTCAGGAAACAATGGCAGTTACCAGAAGCATGCGCCTGACTTCTGACCAATACAGTAATGCTGTGCTACAAGCGAACAACAGTAGCAACAGAAACCCGTTCCTGCAGTTACTCAGAGGAATGCAGAGATCATGAATCCAGCCAGCCAATGGAGGGACTCAACTGTTTCAAAAGCACCTTAACCCATGTCAAGTAAAAGTATTACACAACCTCTGAAACACAATGTTACAGAAATGCATGGGTACTCTGAGGTAGACTGAATGAGATGTTTGCCCCATGTCTCAGGCATTTAAATGTTTGATTTCAATTATTGACTGTCTGGAGAGGCTCAGGAGGTGTGGCTTTGATGGAAAAGGTATGTCACTTAACTGCCAGCATTGAGATTTAAAAGCCTCAATCTCTGGCTATCCCCAATTCACTCAATATATTCTGTCTGTAGCTCAAAATGTAAGCCCTCAGCTCTCTGGCTGCTGCCAAACTTCTCTGCCTTCGATGGTGGTACTCTCCTCTGAAACCAAAAGCCCCAAAGAGCCCTTTCCTTCCTTATAGAAGATGCCTTGGTCATGGTAGCCAATCCAATACAAAACAGGTATTACTCCTAACTTTGAAAAGCATGTATCAGAATTTGTAATTCAAAAATAAAAAACTATACGTAACCACATACATTCCCCTAACAATGAAGTGTCTTGTCTCTATTTCCCTTCCCTATTTAGCAATTTCATTTAAACAAGGCAATACTGTTTCTTGAATAAAGAAACAATTTTGTTCTTTATGTAAACTTAGGATATACCACCAAAGAGATTTTAAACCAAACATAGAAAAGGGACTGGAATCAAAAACTTGCTAGGCCAGAAATCTCAGCACCTGAAAGTTCCTCAAGCACCTTGAAAGTACCTTAAGGCACCTCAAGTTCAAGGCTAGCCTGAGGTACAGTGAAGCACAGGCCACCTTAGGTGCCAAAGTATAAGAACATCTCCAAAAACAACTTGACAAATGGAGCAAATTTTGCACAGAAAAATCCATAAAAATTACTGTTTTAAGTTACTAATGACACATCGCCCCCCTTTTTTTTCACAAATACGTTTCTCTATGGAAGATTTTTTTATTTTAAATTTGCAATTCATCAGAATGTGCCAATTTAAACCAGGCATAGTGGTACACCTCTCTTAATTTCAGTACTCTTTAAAAAAAATCTAGAAATTCCAAGACAGCTTGTGCTACATAGCAAGACCTGCTTCAAACTTTAGAAAGTTTTTAAAAGTTGTCAATTCCAGGGCAAGCAAGGAGACAAGTGGGAAAAAGCAATGCTGCCAAGCTTAATGTTGATATCTATCAGGGTAGGACAAAACTGTGCCCTCTTCTAAGTAGTGCTCTGGCCTCTCCCTACACTAGCATATCACACACATCTACACACATAAATAAAGTGGTGGGAGGTGATCAATTTTTCAGAATGAAAAAATGGCTCATAGGTTAAAGTGCTTGTAGCTCTTTTAGAAGACCAAGTTCAGTTCCCAGCATACACATCAGGTTGAGCGTAACTGTCTGACTCTAGCAGATCCAAAACACTATTCTGACCTTTGTGGGCACCAATACATACCCATACCCACAACTGCACATCCATCCAAGTAACAAATCTTTTGCAGAAAGACAATTTCCACTTCCGTAAAAATGTTTTAAAGGCAAAAGAATATTTTGTATTCCAAGTAACTTTTAAGAAGAATGTTATATTTGTAACAGATTTTTAACTGTTACAACTAACCTAAAGAAACAACTTGGTTATTTTGTACTTTCTAGAGGAGTTGGCTGGGGATGAGACTCAAGTGCCAGATTCAATTCCAAGCACAATATGAAATGTGGCCCACCACTGCAATCCCAGCAATTTCCCACTCAGGTGAAAGCTCAGAAGTTCAAAGTCATCTTTAAATATATTCTGAGTTTAAGGTCAGCCTTGGCCACATGAGACCCTGCTTCAAAATAAAATTTCATTAATGTCTTTTTTCTCTCTAAAAAAAAAAAGAAAACGACAGATACAGCTCTAGCTAACCTCAAACTGAGAGCCCTGAGTGCTAGGATTAAAAATCAGTTCATTTCAGCTGAGTTGCAGTGATGTAAACCTTTAATCCCAGAACTCAGGAGGCAGAGACCAGCCTGGTCTACCTAAAAGAGTTCCAGGGAAGCCAGGGCTGTTAGAGAAACTCTGTCTTGAAAAATCAAACAAATGAAAAGGTTCTGTGTGTTTTTCTTCTCAAGGACTTTTCTTCTCTGATGACTACTAACCTGGAATTTCTGCATTTGTCACAACAACTCACTAATAACTACATTCTCTTCCAAGGAAGACAAGAGAAAGTGATTAAGAGTTTTGAGGAATCAGTAAAAAATATTTAGCAAACCACATAACAAGTTTACTACACTGGAGTTGATATCCCAATTTCTAGAAACAGGCCATAGAAATCAGCTGGGTAGAAAGTATGCCCAGGAACAGCCTCAAAATCAGGTACAGAGACAACAGCTGTCACCACTTAGGACATTTTATTGGCATATGACAATTTACAAGGGTCCCTGCTGCAATGTACACCACACTGAGTAAGAATCGTTTAGCCATCTACATTCATTCTCATGGGGTAAAATTTTCCCTCAAATTATAATTTATATCCCAACACTGATTTTAACTGTAACAAAAGGGAACAATAACAATGCCTTGAAATGGAGTGCAACTGGAAGAGACTTTGCTGTTTTTTAAAACTCCTAAGATGTTGAAGAGCATACACACCTAAGAATTGAGTCATGGTCTTCTGAAACGGCTTTTTTTTTTCCTGTAAAATCCTTTGGTTCATTTTTATTTCTTTCTCTGGGCAAAGAAGTACATCAATGCAGCTCTTAACAGTTATTTTCCTAGCGCTTATAATCAAGCAGCTTTACCAAGAGGAACCATTCAGCCTTTGTAACATGTTATGACATGTGAAACTAAATAGTGATCTCAAAAAATGCATACAGGCTGTCGTGTGACCCTGAAAAAGAGAAGATTCACAGCAGTGTTCTACTGCAGAATTCTTATCACCACACTTTAATGTAGTGGGCTTTTCTATCTATAACTTTAAAATCAAAGTAACCAAAGGGTATAGTACTGCAATCGTACTTAAAATATGACCTTACTCTCTATTAAATTATTTTTCAGTAAATTTACTTTTCTCTGTTGTAGAAAAGGTAAAGGTAAACATGCCGAGATTCAGTGTGTAACCAAATAACTGTTAAAATAAAAGTTAAATGTATTCATATAAAATAGAATGGTATGAAAAACATTAGGGAATTAAATACATATTACTTTTATATTTAAGTCTTAATCTGAAGAGGATGGTACTAATTATGTCCAGGTTGACACAATAAAGTTGATTTGCAGATATTTCTGATTTACTAAATAATTCCAGATAGACAATTAACGGGAGAAATCATGCAATACTGAGTGAGATAAACACAACAAATGTTGACATGGCTTTAGCTTAAGTGTGTTGCCAACAGCTCTTAGCAATTCAACATCTAAGACATATTGCAAATCATCAAAAGAGAATGAATGAGCCACACACTTACAAGCTTTAAAAGTTTACATTAATAGAATAAGCATTATCTCCTTTAATTGCAAAAATATACAACTAATCTGATGCAATGTGGCTAGTTTTATAGGTTTATTTTTTAAAAAAAAGTCTTAGCATGAACTTTATTCCTTTGCTATTAAGTAACAAAGAAGAGTATATATCTCCTTAGGTAAGTCAGACCACTTGAAAAGAAAAAGGTCATTTTATAAATGGGCAGTTAGATTAATGGTACAAATCTTCTGCCAAAATCTTTTACTGGTAACATTAAGAAAAAACAAGTTATTTAACTATTAGACATTATGTTGGAACTATCTAATTTTATGCTTAAATTATCAACTAATTTACAGCTGGTCAGAGTATCCAAGAAATATGCAAGCTATCCATACTTAATGACTGAGTGCATCAAATTATGCTTTAGGATAATCTTCCAAATAAATAGGATTCCCAAGTTTTGATTTGTAATTATATGCTTAAATTATCAACTAATTTACAGCTGGTCAGAGTATCCAAGAAATATGCAAGCTACCCAGTCAGGTACTTAATGACTGAGTGCATCAGATTATGCTTTAGGATAATCTTCCAAATAAATAGGACTCCCAAGTTTTGATTTGTTTTTGTTAAAAAAAAAAATCAGGTCTGTGGAATTAGGATTTTTCTTACACTCATATTACAAACCAGTTTCTCTCTCTCTTAGGTAGCTGATATCTAAGACCATGACTCAAACTATTAAATGAGAATGGAAGAGAATATTCAGTTTTGAATTCATACAGGCTCTTAAAATGATTTTACAAGCCACTGCTTGCTTTCAGTAAAAATACCACTTTCACAAACCTTTCTAACTTTTAGTAATTTGTACTTTTTGGCTACTAACAAAGTTATCGTCCTTATATATTTGCTGAAGTGTGAAACTAAGTTTTCCAGAATAGCAACTTTCATGGTACTTTCAAATATTAGTCACCCTACAATGTAGTGTTCAAATTTAAAAAAGATGTTAAACAGATGTGTACAGTTAAATAATTAGTGTGGTCACTATAAACAACTCCTGTTTGAGGGTTTGTGTGGATTTGTGTAGAGCTAACGTTTACTTCAGAATCAAACATTAACAAACAGGGAGTCAAGAGAATCCGAGCTGTCACAGAGCTGGACTTGACCATTTCTTATAGACAAAGCAGAAATACAATGCATGTAACAAAAACAGTCAAAGGTTTTTAAAAGTTGATAGTTACAAATATGGTAGGGAACATTTTCTACTTTATTTCAATACAATTTTCAACATACAGTCTACTATTTTTTCAAGGTATTTGAAGACTTAAAAGAAAATTTCTATAGACTACTTGCAAACAGTAAATTGTAAATAAAATGTTTACATTCTTATTTGAAAACAAAAATCAGACTTAAAAAATGTTGAGTGTCAACAAGTTCTGCTCTCTGTCGCAATCTTGAGACTAGTCCTAAAAGGGAAAAAGAAATTAGAGGTCAATAAAGCTGTGGATAGTGAATATTTATGAAAATTATTTCTAAAAGTTGATTAACTGATTTATCTGCCAAGCCCATACTAAATTAAATCTGTCAAAAAAAAAAATCAGAAAATTTCTACCTTTTCTTCTTTGCGTCTGTCCTTCTTTTCTTCATTATTTTCCATGGTCTCTTCTTCATCTTCAACAATCCCATCCCCTTGGTATTTGTCATGAGTCCATTTTGGACTGCTACCTGATTTTTTGAAATTAAAGCGCCCTCTGCCACGCTGAAAAGTACCACGACCTCTTCCTCTTTTGGCCCAATAATCCACACCATCATCTCTGTCATCATGCTATAGAAAGGTTTAAAAAAAAACACATCAATGATATGGTTTTCAAATAAGAAACTAATTCTCTAGTCACATTGAAAGTATTGAAGTTCAAAAATTTCCCCACAAAAATATCATAAATGCAGAAGCCAGAAAATGTCATTGTAATAATATAAATAACATTTATTACATGCTATATAAGTTATGCCTAGCATTAAGATTTTAAAATCCTACACTGAGATTTAAATATAGATGTGATTATACATCAATCTTCAGCCCAGGGGTTTCAACGGTAAATCATGACAGCAAAATCCCATTGCAATTTATCTCAGCTTTTTTACAGGAAGTTTCGAGGCTATTACATTCCAACCTTAAGTTTTCAGTAACTATGTTTAGTTACTCCCCAACTTACAAACTATTCTGCTAAGCAGAACAATCTCCAAGTCTGAAAAGTACTTAAAAGTTTCAAAAGTATTTCCATTCCAAAATGCAATACAAAAAGCTAAAGGTTTCCCTCACATTAACTCATTAAATAAATCTGCCAACTCTAAGATGGAAAGTGAGGCACAACAATGGCCCTTTACAAGAAAAGCATAATGCAAATGTCATGTTGCTCAGCCTTTCCACAACTACCCACCTAACTAAAATCCTTTCAAGTCTCACAAAGACTGTTCATACAAAACAGAGTTAAGTTTTTATTGCATAACCATTTTGTAAAGATTAACTTCTTATGCAACTAAAAAATTGAACTTGTACAGGCAATTATTAAACTATTCTAAAGAACAGTTCTCAAGTGTTAATAACTAGTATATTTTGATACCATTACCAAACCAATTAAGATTGCTAGGTGGAGTCTGCATGATTCCATAAAGAATGTCTTCTGAGATTATCAAAATTATAGATTTCAGAAAAGAGCCACTCAAAACAATGTCTACAACTACGTTGTTTTACACTGTTTCACGTTCCCTCATGCCATTAATACCCAATTTTAGAGCCTTTTTTGTTTGATATGACATTATTAGTCCTTGAATTTGTAGGAAGAGGCAAGTAGTGGAGAAAAGACCTGCCATTTACATCTCAACAGAAATCAACTTCTCTGAGAATTTACTTCATTCTAATATAGGGAGACAGCCTAAAGGAACACTAGAGAGTCAGTAAGAAATACTTGGTCCACTGTCTAACAAGCCAGAACTCAATGTTTCTATGATGCTTACTAGGTATGATATGGTAAAACACTGCTCTGAATACAATCCAATCTTTTTTTTTAATACAATATTCTGTCTGCGTGTATGCCTGCAGGCCAGAGAGGGCACCTGACCTCATTGCAGATGGTTGTGAGCCACCATGTGGTTGCCGGGAATTGATTCAGGGCCTTTGGAAGAGTAGGCAATGCTCTTAACCGCTGAGCCATCTCTCCAGCCCTACAATCCAATCTTTAGAAGTAGAAATATTGTTGACTATCTATTCCCTATCCTATAAAACACCAAGAAAAAGAAAAATGAAAAATCTTACTGACCATTATCCACAGGATAAAATTCCGATAAATCCTAGAGACAGTAAATGAGTATCAGGCAACTCAGAATAGAAATGGAAAAAGCGAGTAGCAAAGCTAGGTGCCAGCCAAATTACTCATTACCATTAGCTCATCTGATATTTTAAGTAAAAGGAAAGTAGAACCTCAAGAGACTAAGATGTTTTCTTCAGAGAACATCCTAACAGCAATTATGTTGAAACTGTGGATACACATTGTTTTTCTTTTGCCATTTTCATGTATGTGGCACGTGTTATATATGGGCCAAGTGTGTGAGCATGCCTACAAAGGGCATGACGGAACCTGGAAACATTCGTGAATGTTCTTCCACCTTTTTCACTAAAGAAAGGTCTTGCAACTAAACCCATCAGTGTGATAGCTATGCCTAGGGGAATCCTTCATCTCCACCATGAAGGCAGGAATTACAGATAGGGCTACACTCTGCAAACCCAGAGTTTGTATGTGGACCTTGGGAATTTCAGATATAACCACTGAACCACCTCCCCAGCCACTCTTAATAGTCTTCCGTTTCAATTTCTTTTTTTTAAATATTTATTTATTTATTATGCATACAATATTCTGTCTCTGTGTATGTTTGCTGGCCAGAAGAGGGCACCAGACCTCATTACAGATGGCTGTGAGACACCATGTGGTTGCCGGGAATTGAACTCAGGACCTCTGGAAGAGCAGGCAATGCTCTTAACCACTGAGCCATCTCTCCAGCCCCCCCGTTTCAATTTCTTACATTCAAAATTTGAATCTAATTTTAGTAGTTAAATTTTTCAGATGACTGTTAAAAGTTAAATGGCTTTTGTTTTTCAAGGAATCTATAATAAAACTGAAGAGCTCCTGTATCCTCACCTCTCCACTAACACAATTCAATCAAGTTACCCTAGGTATGTGGCCCTATAATCCCACTCAGATTTTAAAGTCAGCCTGTTCTGCAGAACAAAATCCTGTTTTGACACCCCCTTCATTGGTTAATATATTTAAAAAGTATTGAGTTTTTAAAATTTCAAAAGTTACTCCAAACTTTGACCCCTCTTCTCCATCACTAAGCCCTTCACTCCACCAGGGATTAATCATTTCCTTCCCTTCTGAGAACTTGCCATTGCTGTACCCTCCCACTTGCTGCAGCTCATGCTCACCTCTCAGGAGCTATCCGACACTAATATGTATGTTTCCTACAATTATTACTATCACGCTCTTGCATAAAGCCAAGGCTGGAGATAAGAAACCTATGATGTAACAAGCACTACTATGATTCATCAAGGCAGTTATGAGGACCACAGATCAGAAATTCAGCTGGAAACATAATGCATAGACTCAAATACTAACCCATTCTTACCAGCCCAAAAGTCAAACTTCTCAGTAACTAATCACTCTTCATCTGAAATACAAACTAGCTTCAACTCAGAAAGATTTTTTTTTAATTTAAAATTTTTTCATTCCTGAGGTCACTATAACCCATGTTGGCACCAAACTTGTATCTGTCCTTCTGCTTGAATGCTGTGATTTCATGTATGCACTACCATGCCAGGCTTAAAGGTTACTAAGCATTAATATTCTAATAGGTTAAACTTTCTACACAGGTATTATTGTTAAAGAACCCAAAGAACTGTCTAATTTTAAACCTCATCTTTTTGCATTGTTAATTTTTGCTCAGATCGCTATTCTAAATATGATCTAAAGTCAGTCTTTGTACATAAAATGCAAAATATTTTAAATTAAAATATTCTGATGAGCCAAGTGGTGCCATATGCCTTTAATTCCAGCACTCGGGCAGCAGAGGCAGGTGGATCTCTGTGAGTTCAAGGCCAACCTGATCTACAGAGAGAGTTCCAAGGTAGCCAGGGAAACACAGAGAAACCCTAGCTCAAAAGCAAACAAAATTCTGGTAAATCAAAGTTGCCACTTAAATTGCTCTCAAGCACCAAAATAACTTAACCATCAGTCTATGATATGTGTATGATAAATATATTGTACAGATCAAAATTTTTTAAATTAAAACCTACAGCAAGGCGGTGGTGGTACACACATGTATGCTAGAACTCCAGAAGCAGGTGAATCTGAGGTCAGCCTGGTGTACAAAGCAAGCTCCTGTAAAGTAAGGGATATACAGAGGAACCCTGCCTCCAAACAAAAACAAACAAACAAATAAAATGATAGCCCTCAAAAGCAACAAATTATTAATCACCATTTGTTAAGTATCTAAATTTTTTGTTGTTGCTTGTTTTTTTGATACAGGATTTCTCTGTGTAGTCCTAGCTATCCTGGAACTTGCTCAAGAGACAAGGCTGTGCTCAAACTCAAGAGATCTACTTTGCTTCTGCCTCCCAGAGTGCTGGGATTAAAAGCACCCATCACCACACCTGGAAAGTAACTCGATTCTTAAAATAACACACTAATAAAATTACTGTGTAATATTAAGACAATCTAAAATGGCTATGTCCCAAATGAATACATAAAGATCCATGATAACAGATTCTACAAGCAACAGGAAGTCTGGTCTAAATTATATCTTTTGCTTGAGTGCAGTGTCCCATGCCTGTAATACCAAAATTTAGCAATAAGCAGACATATTAACCTAAGGGGTTCAAGGTCATCCTCCAGCATATATACATATTAAGCAGGTTTGAGACCATGTCTCAAATATACATTAGTTTTTGAAACTATTAAAAAGCATGAACAATATGCCACATATCCTTTATTCTCAGCAATCAGGTAGCAGAGGCAGAGATCTCTGTGAGTCTGAAGCCAGTCTAGTCTATATAGAATAACCCTATCTTGAAGGGAAAAAAATTAATGATTCCATATTTACTAGCTACCTCTTATTTTCTCACACTTGAACTATTTATCGGGCAATTTTATTACTCCTCATCCAAGCTTAGAAATGTGGGCCTCTTAATAACATCTACTCTGTGTAATCTTATCACATCTTTATGACTGTCACATGGTGATTCTTAGATCTTGGTGTTAACAACTACCCATTGGATCTACTTTTGTTTTCTCCTAATCACTTCAAATTCATCCTACATAGGTTAAGAATTTAATTTTCTTTAAAACTGTGTCTGTCTTCTAAGTTTTCAGTTACACAACTGATCAAACTGTTTCCAAGTTCCCATTAAGTCAGGGGCAGTGGGCCACAACTATAAACCTAGCCAGTCTTTAGGAATCTAAGGCAGCTAAATCAAGTGTGAGGCCAGCCAAAGCTCCAAAGCAAGAAAAGCCTTGCATAAAATGCTTTAAAATCCTCTTTCACATGTAACCCCTTGGTTCAGGCATCTGGTATCTACTTCTTCAACTGCTTTTACTACTGAAATATTATAGATTACCACAATCTTTTTTGTTTGGATTTGTTTTGTTTGTAGAGACATGATTTCTCTGTATAGCCTTGGCTGTCCTTAAACTCCTCTGTAGACCAGGCTGGCCTTGAACTCAAGAAATCTGCCTGCCTCTGCGACCAAGTACTGAGATCAAAGACATTCGCCACCACCCTCCAGTCTATCACAATCTTGATTCCGGGGTGTTCTCAATTTTCCCAAACATATTTATACCAACAAGCTAACCACTTTGCCCTTTCCTGGTATGCTCAAGACAGCTTCTCTGTAAGTGCTCTCCTCATCAGTTCCTTCTAAAGTCATCACAAGAACTCAGTTTCTGTCACTCACTTGTTCTTAAACCCAAAAATGGGATTACCCTAGTTGCCTTTTAAAAATTAAAATAAGTAATTTGTCAATTATATTTTTTTCCAAGTGAGACAGTACACAGCTTTAACTCTAGCACTCAGGAGGCAAACACAGGTGGATCTCTGATTTTGAAGCCAGCCTAATCTACATAGTGAGTTCCAAGACAGCAAGGGCTATATAAGAGAAACCCTCTCTCAAAAAATAAATGTATTTATGGGTATGTGCACATGTGCTTTTTCTATATGTGCACCACATCCCCAGAGATACCACAAAAGGCTAGAAAAGGGTGTCAGATCCTAACATATGTTTACTGGGAATTGAACTCTGGTCATCTACAGGAGCAGCAAGTGCTCTTAGTCACTGAGTCATCTATTCGGCCCATTTATTTAAAAAAAAAAAATCAAGTGGAAATGAGTCTTCTAAAACAAATTCAATTCATCAATAATAACTGAATCATACACCTTACTATTGCCAGATTGTTAAAAGAGTTCCTCAGCAGAGAACACAAACTGAATGACTGTTACACATCATGCATTCTAAAAGCTTACATAACTTATTCAAATTTTGGGCCTTAATGTAAATAGGAAAGTAGAAATCCATTTTTCAAGAAGTATACCAGTTATTTTCCAGATTCACTTCAGAATATAAATTTGGCCTCTAATTAAGCAAATCTGCTATGAACGATCAGATTTGGTCACCTTCTAAGACCATTACTATTTATTTACAGATTTGGTCACCTTCTAAGACCATTACTATTTATTTACTTGCTTTCAGTTTCCAAAACTAGCATCTGAAACACGACTTCCCAGAAAAGTTATAACAAAAACTAATACTTTTGTTAAAGTCTTGGCAACTCAACATCTGTCTCTATAATACGTTACATACAACCCTTTCTTTTCCCAAGCCAAACAAAACAAAATTGCCATCCTATCTATCGAGCCTTCAAGACCCACGACCTCCCATTTTACACTTGGAAAACTATTTGAACAGGAAAAGCATGTCCGTCACAAGCAAGGATCAAAGCCAGCATGTCTAGGAATTAAATTTTTCAAAACCTGTTTTTCCTATTATTCAATGAATTTTGAAACCCCTGAGATTCTTCATTGTAAGAATCATGAAAAACATTACTTTTCTTGTCTTTAAATAGTTATGATAGAAAGTACAATTTAATTAAGGTTTCTACATTTAGAACTGTCTTAGACAGATATGAGTTGACTACTTTCTCTGAAAGTGGCAATCAAATCAGGCATTTTTTAATTTACCTTGATCAGCCTGCCGTATGTACTGTTAAATGAAGCATATAATCAGAACTAAAGGGACCCACATCTAAACTCAAAGCTTCAAACAATTTAAATAATGGTATTAAGAGAAAAAAATTTTTCGCCCACGTTACAGTGAAATCCCATAATGGTGAACCATCTGAACTGAAATGTATTCACCTAGGATGTTTTGAAAAATCAACGCAAACCAAATAAAACAGATTTCTAACACCCACCAAGAAGTACTTCTTGCTCTTTGGGGTATATTCTGGATCCCATTCCTCTTCCTTCGGTCTCTTTTGAAAAGTAGTATTTGAGTTGTTTGGACCAGTATTTGTCCCCGCAAAAACTCCTCTGGCTCTTCCTCTGCCTCTAATTCGAAACTGATTAACATTAACAAAGTTGTTTAGTAATGCAATCAAAGGTATTTAGTTACATGCAAACTATATTTTACTGCAGTAACAAAAACAAAATGTATGCATGTATGTCTGTCCATCTATCTTCACAGCCACTGAGGATGGGATGGGTAGCAATTTTATACCATAGACCTACTGGAAGTTAGGTAGATTACAAAAAATAATATATTGAAGTATTAGAATATGTACTTTCATGACCTGAAACTAGCACTTTTAAACTATGATATAGTTAGGTGTCCCCCCCTTTTCACTAACTAAAAGTTATCTAGTTCCTTTGAATTATATCACTAGAACCCCAAGTGTCTAAACACATCTGTTTACCCTACAAGAAAAACTCTTTCTTTGCCTAAATGACCTAGTGACTGTAGCATCTAGTGACTGTATCCAACTAGATAAAGCTAAAGGTAAAAGTATGAATGTAAGAAAATGCACTACCTTTAAGCTTCTAACAGTTACAGTAACTTTATAAACCATGGAGACAATGCATGCTATGTAGAGTTAGGAAAGTGTGGCTGTACACGAATAAGCAAGGACCCGAATAGGCAAAAATGAAAACAGTAATCACACAGAGATGAGTAGATTTTAATGCTTTTAAAATGTTTTCCCAAAACTAGTGATTTAGTAAGTGAACTTTCGAAACTGATATTGATCTGGTGGGGAAAAGTATCTGTTTATTTAGATGCTTCAAGATCTCAAAATGGCATTTCTGAATGAAGATAGCATTTCAAATACCATTTCATTTCTCAAGACTGATTCTTACTTCGGGAAAGACAGCTAATAATCTACAAGGTATATTTAATTTCCCCTTTTTATAGTTCTCCAAGGTAAAGGCGCCTGAATGATCAAAGACATTACTTACAAAGGTTCCTCGAGGTCTGCTAACTCCTGCAAATCCCGAGTAGTCTTTCATCTCATGGTGAGTTTTAAAGTCTTCTTCTCTTTCTTTCTTACTCTCTTTTTCTTCTCGAGAACTAGGTGAGGAAGGTGATGCTGAAGAGGATGATGATCGAGAATGATCTTGCTCTCTACCTTTATGTTTGCTGAAAAATAAAGAAAAAAAATGTGCTTTTTTTTTTAAAAGATAAAGAATTCTTTAGAATCTTATGAGGAATGTTTTTAAGTTTAAAAAAAACTATCCCCTATAAAATTATTACATAAGTAAAATTGGGTGTAAACTCTGACAGTCTGTTCCAATCTTCTTCAATAACTGTTTTATATAATTAACACACTAGAGCCTACCAGTTAGATAGAAACTGGTTGTTTGCAAATTTTAATGATGTTCAGTTCTTCAATACATTAACTTGTAATCTTTCGTTATCTTAATAAGAAGAAAGGAAAAAGTGGGTTTCTGTTGTTTGTTGCAGTGCTGGGGATTGAACCCAGGGCCTGAAACATGCTAGGAGGCACTCAATCAAGCTACAGCCCAGCCCGAAAATGTTCTTGAATCCAAGTTTTAAATGACTGCAGTTTATACACACCCCTAGTAAGAACAGTTCGTACAGTTTGGGCCTTAACGTCATGATAGAAATAAAAGGCATGTGACATTACAAGTAACAGTCATAAACTTAAAAACACAAGTAAAATCCACCATTTACCTAATGAACATCAAGAAAAACAATTATCTATAATACACTGTATTTCTACATTTGACTCTATGGTGATAAAAATTTACATGATTCTAATAATGCAACACCCAAAAAAGGTCATACCTGCAATAACTCTTACCACTGCTAATAGTATCCACGGAAATATAATTTTCAAAGACTAATGCACAATCCTATTCCTAGTTTTTCCTCCCCCCATCTGTCCCATGTTAAACCACTAGGCATCACTTTAACAGTCTTGTACTCTGGGTGTTATGAGTTGAAAAAGTGCGGAATCAAGCATAACGAACCAAAGTCCTTACACAAACTGTTTCTAGAAATGCATTGCATTGAAGTCCAACCTCCTGATGTAGCCTGGATAATAGGACACATTAATTTGTCATTTTTTTTTTCAGTGTTAGCTTGCTATTCCAAAGTTTTTGTCCTCATCCACCATAAGCCGTGTAAAAGACAAATACATTTTTGCTGTAAAACAAATAATTTTAATTGTTTAAATTTAAACATTCGATTACATAGTCAAAATTGAAAGCAATTAAGCTGACAATTATTAAAGGCTAATTAGAAGCTAAAACCTAAGTCAAGACAACTTTAACAATTACCTGTCATCTTTGTAAGATTTGTATTCCTTGTAATCTTTTGGAGTTTTTTCTTGCTTTCTTGATCCACTAGATTCCCTGGAGCCCTTGGAATCCCCCCGTTCTTTACTTCTTTCTTTACGGCGACGATCAATGTCATGCCGGAGATCAGCTGAATCGCATCTTAATTTTTTATCTCCCTGGAGAAAATATATGTAAAATACAGATTTCAGGGAAAAAAAAACAGAAATGCATATATACATGCAGAGTTTCATCACACCAGATTCTAAACTTGCATTTTAAATATCAAAAATAAGTACATCATACATATACAACCATTATCCTTGTAAATTTTTAATACTTATTTTTACTGAGCATTTGTGTATATACACTAGAACTAAAAGTTACTAAAACCTTTAGATTTGTGATATTTATTCAAAGCAATCTATAGTAACCTTCTGACAACAAATTAATACATTCTTCTACTCAGTGAGTCATGATTAATTCTCATTCTTCCAAATAGCGTTCATGAAATAGCTGAACAGTGTTCAAAGTTAGCATCTAGAGTTGCAATGTGGCTTTGCGCCTAAAATCTTGAGATTCTGATGTTATGGGTCTCAATTAAGCCTCATGATAATGAGGCTCATCAAGCTCTTCCCAGATAAATTGATAAACCCAAGAAAAGACACTTCAAAATTAGGGATTCTGTAATTTTCATGACATGCAATTGGAATTCAATTAATAAAACTGAGGTTGAACAAAGGTCAAACATAGTCAAAAAGATATTATTCGCAATCCTGTACTCAGTATCTTGGGCCATATATTGCCCTTTCTCAATTCAGGTATTGCAACAGACATTAGTTTAACTGGGTCACAGTTCACCTCCTCCTTGTTCCATTGCTTTTTCAAATACTATTTAATTTAGGAGTTGAAAAGAGGCATCTAGGAATGAAGAGAAATTATACATCAGTAAGATGCTAAGCAATGTGGACATCCTTTGACATTATTCAACAATGAGAAGTTTAACTCTGGGAAGTCTAACTAATAATCATAAGCATGAACAAAACTGAAATATATATATGTGGATATATATATACATATATATATATATATATGCATCTCTCAATGTGATAAGTACTACTCACCAATTTGCTCCTAGAGTAACAAAGTCTAATCATAAGCAAAGCTTTCCTATTCACCTTATCATTACTAACTCCACAATAAACATGATAAACTTAAGGAAAACTACTTTGTAAAGTTTGCTAAGCATATAATTTCATATTAGCATGTTATTCATTAATGACAAGGCCCTATTATCATGTCTTCCTAATTACCCATCACTTCTCTTTCAGACCAAAACTTTGAATACTAAGAGGAGAAAAATACTGTCAAAGCACAAAGACAGAATAAACTGTTGGTAAGTTAACACAATTTACACTTACTGAACCTAAAGTATTATGGTCAAAAGATTTTTAAAAGGTATTAAACCAGTTCAATCCTCAGTCCATTTTCCCAAAATGGTTATCTCCTGTGCACAGACATCATCCCTAAATCTAGATTTCAAAACCAATTCAGTTAGTAGCACACCCTACTGAAAAAGTTGTGCACCAGAACTCTAGGTTTCCTATCAATAAAAATACAAATCACTCCACAACTCCATACAGCAAACATATTACTCATATTACTTTAATTAGGAAAATCAAAGTTTAATAAGTTATTTTCTATAACTCTTAGCATTTTCAAAATAGAACTGATCCTTTGCTCCTTCAGCTGCATACTTTACCACTAAACACTTTCTAGACAGTCATATGAACTTGTGTACTAATAAAAGTCCACTCTGAACCAGAGTCCTTAGTGACTGCACTGCAGTCTCCCCGAGTTCCTGCCTTCCTCACCTTACCTGTAGGATCTACACGTTATTTCAAGTTTCAATGTCAAATTCCTAAGTAGTCCAATAGAAACAAAAGTTCACTTAGCAATCAGTCTGTAGAATGCCTACTTCTTTGCTTTCTCATGCTGCATCCACAGCTGGCCTGGAACTTATATATATCTCAGACAGGTTGGAATTCAAAGCCACCTGCTTCTGTCTCTTGGGTATAGGAGATAGTGCCTATTTCTCTTGTTTTTTTTTTTTAATTGAAAATAGAATTAACTTTTTCATACAACATATTCTGATTATGGCTTCCCCGCCCTCTATTCCCCCCAGTTCTTTCCCACTGTCTTCCCATCTGGAACCAGCCCCTTTCTGTCTCTTGTTAGAAAACATGTAGGCATCTAAGAAATAATAGTTAAGATATAAAACAAAACAAAATGAATGAGGACCAAACAAACAGAAAATAAAGAGCCCCCGCGGGGGTACTAATTCTTAAATCACATAAAAAATATGCACTAGACAAGTGTGATGGTACACATAGGGAAAATAAATATTCAGGGGAAGCTAAGGCAGCAGCACTGCAATGAGTTCATGGACAGCCTGGGTTGTTAAAAGTTACTATCCTCAAAAAGCCTAAGGGCACTAGGGTAACTTCTTTAAAGAAGCGGAAATACAATTAACTTTAAGGCATACTCAAATTCTGACTTGTTGATCTCACCTTAAAACCTCATAAAAACCATAATAATTTTTATCGTAATGTTTATAAACTTTTCTTTTTACTCACTGAGTTCCTAATTCTTAGGACCAACATTTACTTTTGATAGGCATTTTCAAAAAGTATCCTTGGTTTACATTTAATTACCATAAACATAATGCATTCACAAATTGAAAAAGATGAAGTTATTTTGCCTCAGAAAACGTTTAATATAGTATCATTAAGAACAGCTTCAGAAGAAAAGTAAATATTTAAAAAACCATACCTTCTGATTTTCTTCTTTAAAAACTCTCTCCTCGCCTGCTAAACGGGTATGCTTCCTCAAAGCACTTGGAGAGATGTCAATCCTCCTTCATATAAAATAAAGTGTATTTTAAAATTATATAATTTACTTCCTAATTCAAAAGAAAACAGTTCTATCCATTGTTGGTAGGTACTAGATAGTTACCTCTCTCCTAGAAAACCCAATTTGGCATTTTAAGTCTATTAATTTCTAAAACAAGAAATAAAAAATTATATACATTAAAATGAATGAAAAACTGAATATGGTAGCAAATGCCTCTAATCCCAGTACTCCACAGATTGAGACAAAAAGATTCCTCTGAATTTGATTCCCACATACACCATGTAAGTGGTCAGCCTAAGTTACATAACAAAATCCTGCCTCAAACAAAAAACAAACAAATTAAAATGTTTAGGATAGACTTCTATATATAAATGGTAGCAGACCTTTTAAGCACGGTTATATTACAACCACAACAAAAAAAAATATTATTTTAAATACTAACCATCATACAATTATAACACATTAATATAGCTATTAGTGGTATTGCTATTAACACTCAAATTACTGTCTTCCAAGAGTTCTCATAATTTCATGCATCTGGTTCAATTTTTGTGTAATTCTGTACCTTACTGTCTTAAGTTTTTATTAGTTCTCAGTGCTTCATTAGCAGTCATCAATCACCTAAATACCTCACCAACTAAGCCCCAAGTTAGATACTTTAAGTTTTTCCACTATCCTGTAAAGTAGTCTGCCTAGACATTAAATAACTTTTTCCCAATGCAACTAAGTGCCAGAAGCCAGCCTGCCAACACAGCTGGCTGACAATTCTTCAGCTTCTCCCTACGCATTTTTGCCCCAGACAGCCTCAGCAAATTCAAAGGTTTCTTTAGGCAGTAACTCCGCAAACCCAGGCCCCCAAAACTACAGCTATTGAAATTCCGTAGTGAGTAGGTTAGCATTTTAAAAGTCTAACAAGTTTTAAAAATTAAACTAAAAATCAGGAAAAAATTATTTTTTAAACCTGAAAATACAGTGTTTTAGTCTAAGAGGAAGAAACCAGAGCTTACTTCTATCATAACAGCACACTTCACACACAACCGTGATATTAGTCATCTCTCAATAGTAACATTTTATACACAAACTCAGTACTACTATACATACCTGTGTATCTCGGGACTCTTTTGCCGGGTACTATGTTCTTCAGTAGCTTTCTGGTATGAAGTGAACCGCTCGTTTAGGGTCACTGCAGGTGACTTGAAGTATTGCTCTGTTGATTTAGGAGAAACACTGCCGAATTAGGAATCTTAATTTTAAGAGAGGATTTTCATGTGTGATAGAGGGCATGGAGCAGGTGAAAGAGAACAAAAACACTCAAGAAACCTAGCAGAAGAGAACCAAGTATTAAAGTAAAAACTCCTGCTCTTTTTACTTCCTTGTACCTCAATACACGATTGCAAAAGTCCTCACAGGGCCCTGTCAATACTAAATATAAGCCCAAAACAATGAATAGATTAATCAAAACTCTAACTCCATGCTAATAAACTACTTCCTCAAACAGAACAAAAAGGAACAATAATAGTTGGTATGTCCTTAAACCCTGCCAATTAAACAAAGCTCTCACTTCAACTAATCATTTGCAGAAAGCAAAAATAAAGTATAGAGTAAGCTAGTAAAATTATTTTAACTATGATGACATATCAACAGAAATGGCTTTACAAAAAGGTGAATACTGCCATTCAATTGGGAAAAAAACATTTTGAAATTGATTTACATTTACTAATTCCTCCAAAAAATCTGGCATCTTGGCAAACCTGACAACGCATTATAATACTGTATCTTTCTTTAAGCAATTTTTAAATTAGTAATAACGATACTGATTAGTTTCTAAACCAGTTTAAGATAAGCTTTAAATGTAAAATAGAGACGTATAAAGTCATGAACTATGAAATGTTACATTATGAAGCAAGCTATCTGCTTAACAGGTCAACATACATCTGTGTCAACTTACCGCCCAATATCCAGCACATGTCTCATAACCAATCATTAAAACTTGAAACGGCCACTACAAGGGTAGTGCCTCAATCATAATTCCATGAAACCCAGGAATTTGAGCTAGCAACTCAGTTTTTATGCCATTTTTGCCAGGAAGACAGAAGATTCAACTTTGCCTGTATCTTTCAACAGCTATTTTACTTTGAAACATGGATTTTGCCATTTCAAAACATATTCCAGGACCTAGTTACAATGAAAAAGAAAACATCACTGGGCATTTTCAGCTCTATATAAAGTAAGAGCTGTTCAGATCGGTTGCACAACACCAATTATGAAACATAACTACAGATCCTCTAAAAAAGAAAAAGGAAAAAGGAAAAAATGTATCAAAATCTGATCTCAAAATTCAACAATAAAGTTTGGAGACACGTCAAAAAAAAGTTTTAAAAAAAGAAAAATGTTAATGCTTCCTAATTTTATGTGCCACAATACTAGTCATAAAGGTCATAACATGGTTCACAAGTTTATCTACAGCCAAATACAAGACTCTCTTGTTACCATGCTGACTACAGCCACAAGAAATGCATTACCTGTTACTCGGGCTAAGGGAGAAAGTGACAAATTTCAGCTATCATGAGTTGTTCACGTGACCAACTTTAAAAAAAAGAAAAAGGAAAAAAAAAGACCAACAGCCATCGAGTTTCCTGGGAAAGAACCTGCTAAACACAAAAATAACCAAAGCAAAACTTACCTAATTGACCCCAAACAAAATTGTACCCTAAAACTTTTGAAAATTAGCAGCTTTTAAACTACAACTATATACTGGTGAAAATATGAACTCATCACTTTAGCTAAAATAAACCCCCTTTTTTAGAACCTAAAGAAATATCTTATTATTCTAGTTAGTCATTACTCATATAGTCATTAATAAAGTTGTAAATTTCTTAAACTTTGATAGCTTTAAAAACTTTTTAAATAGTAAACAAAGAGAACTCAAATATTATAAACAAGTTAAGTAGCACAAATTTAGCAACTATTTTTCCAATGCCTTCAGGTATCTTTAAACTACTTATAAACTCTCAGTAAAACAGTAACTACACTGTCTAAAGCTGTTATAAATTTGACATTATATGTCACAAAGTCATAGGCATACAATGACAGTAAATCCTTAAATAATCTTAAATAGCTTCACTTTAACATGCAATATGACATATTAAAATTTTCAGCATTAAACAAATCTGTATACTTTGACATGAGACAGATATTTTATGTTTTAACTTCAGTCATTTGATCATCTTATATTCATTAATCTCAATAATAACAACACTGATATCCTCTCTACAAAATTATTTTCCAAATGTTTAATATTTACCAGTACTGCTATATCTACCTGCTAGCTCAATTAACAGTTATTATTCACCTTAACTACTCCTTTTATTTTGCATGCAAGAAAAGTTCACTTCATGATACTAAATATATTAAGCATACCTTTAACATGATGAACCAAGGATACAATGTGTTGTATAAATGACTCTGAAGTGCTTTTGCTGGCCTGAGGTAGCTTAATGTGGTCAAAGATGGATCGGAATTCTTGCTCCTTCTTGACAGAATGGACAAGCGTACTAGCAAGTAGCCTGTCTTTCGTCAAGGAGGCTGGCCTAGAATATATCAAAAACAAACACACACACACATACACAAAATACAGCATTGATTTGAATGTGTAAATTCCATGTTCAAAAAAATAATTTTACCATTAACCACCTCTAGATTACTTACGAGGCATCAATGTGGAATTACCTGTTAGAATCATCAAGAGGAACAGGTGCCATTTTGAGTTTGACTTCAGGACGATGAGAATCACTGGCTATCATTTTGATCCTAAGTGGGCTCTCTTCTCTGAAGACAGACTTTTCTCGTGTATCTAGATTCTTGTGTAGAGGGGGACTGTAATCAAAGAGGTCTTTGAGCTTTTCAGACTTTACCTGCTCAGGTGACTGTGTTTCTTTCTTTACTGTTATTCTTTCAGAACCTTTGTCCTCTTCCTTGTGCTTATCTTTTGCAGTGCTAGGCCTTTCCACTATGTATCCAGTCTCTTTCAGTTTATAATTCTTTTCTTCTCTAAATCCATCACTTTCTCTATTGCCTTTTAGTGAGACTTTGGACTTGTACTTGGGTCCTTCCTCCTCAGTATTCCGATGAGATGAAGTACCAAAACTTTTCCCCTGATCAGCCAGGACCGATTTCCTAAACTGTCTATAATCCTCTGTCTCCTCTGTGTCATCCCCTTCTGAATCATTAAATTTTTGTTTTCCAGACTCTTTATCACTGAAATAATCTAAAACTTCCTGGTCTTCCCAATCTCCCTCAGCCCTGCCTTTCTCTGGTCCTTTCTCCTTGGGAGCCTCTTTCTCCCTGGGGTTACCCCTGTCAAGCAGGAACACTCTAGACTCTTCATCTGTGAACCTGTCAACGGGAAAAGTACAGTAACTCTGGGTTGCATTCACTGTAGATAATTTGCATATTTAAATGTGTTATTCAATGAAAAAAAACCTACAGAAAATTAACCTTATTCTTAAAACCATTAAAAGCACTCACACAGAATTTATATTTACAAATGATCTAAAGTTTAAAGTCATCCTCAAAATCCTATTCTATGCAGTCACCCACCACAATTTTATACGAACAAATCTAAATTTTAAGGGATCCTAAATTTAACATTTTAAGGTTAGAAACCACTATACAAATACCTACTAAAATTCAGTTTATATTTACACTCAAATTTTCAGATTTCACTTTTTATGTTTTTCAACTGAGTTTCATGTTTGCCAGCTAGCCTCCAACTCTCTATGAACTGAACACTCTTGATCCTCCTGTCTCTACTTTTCTAATACTGGGATTACAGGTATGCATGTACCACAACATTTACCTTTTTCTATCAATATAAGTAAGAGCTCGGAGACTTTAATAGAATTTGGTATTCAATACTTTAACTTAAATCACAAAACAGTTCATATAAAATTTGTCCTAAAAAATAATGACTTCTGGAAATAAGTAAATCATCAACTCAGTGAAAAAAATTCTAGATAGCACAGTAAAAAAATTATAAAACAGTATAATTTGTTCTACTTCCTCACTTTCTAGGTAAATCACACTATATTAGCAGCCTAACTTTTGTGAAATTTCCTAGTATCTTTCTGTAATACTTGAAATTAGAATTTAAACAAGGTATTTCAAATGTCATTAGACTGAGAAATAGCAAGATGTTTTTCCAAGTCAGGCAGAATTTACTAAGTATTGACAGCTGGATTGTACTATCACATAAAAGCAGGTAATATGACCACACAGTCACATTCAAAAGCAAAAAGGAAAAAAGTCCCTAGCACAAACTGTTTACTTTTTTTAATATATATCATTGGTTATCTTAGGCTACTTAGTTTTTCCTTGTTTATAAAACTAACTGAACTGACCAAAATTGCTAACATTAAAACAAAAACTAGAAAAACATCACTGAAAGAATTACCAAAAAAAATTACAAAAAATTGAGCACATAACACAATGCTACTTTATTGCTTTCAAAATTTTTTTAAATCATTATTATGATAAATGTCCTACTTTGGGTTCTTACCTTTTTAAAAACTTTCCTGTTTTTGCCGTTTCCTGATCTCCTCCATCAGGATAAAAAGAGGACCGCCCCCTAGATTCCTCTCTTGGAGCACTCTGTGGTGTGATTGTCTTTGCAGGGCTTCTTCGTGAAGGGATATGATGAATCGGACTATTCTGGGAAGGACTATATCGACTAGACCCATTTCCAACAGAACCAGATCCAGACCTTTCAGGACTGTGCTGCATGGAATGTGAATGCTGAGAAGGGGTATTTTTGGCAGAGTGGACTGTACTAAGCATGGGGGCATCTGAGCAAGATGAACTCTGACTAGGTGGTGTGGCAATAGGTGATGGACTATGAGGTGATCTTGGACTATTATCATAAGCTGAAAGGCCAGGCCAAATATCACCAGATGTGGCAGATTTATTAAATTCATCAATAGACTCAGATGGATCATGTTCAAATGTATCCTTTGGTTCCTCCTGTGATTTGCTTTTCAAAGGACTCTCTTCTTGCGGTTCCCCTTCAGCTTTTTTGGTTTGTTTTTCCTGAGACCCTCGTCTTTTAGAGACAGGAGATTTGCTATATGGGGATGAAGAACGAGACGATGAGGATCTTGGAGACCTAGAGGATCTGTATGACCGGCGAGATCTGCTTCGGGATCTTTGAGAAGAAACGGATCTTCGTTTTGGACTCCTGGAACGTGACCGACCTCGTCTAGGACTCCTAGAATGCCTTCTATTCCAAACAGGTCTATAGCCACCTCGATGGTATCTACCTCCTCCTCCTTGGTAATACCCTCTACCCCTTCCTCTGTACCCATAAGGCCGTCTCATTCCTCTATTATTCCTGTAATCTCGACGATAATCTCTAGAATAAATACGATCTCTACTACGAGACCTTGAATATGTCCTGGAACGGGACCTAGAACTAAAAATGAAATAAGTATCAATTTAAGAAAAATAAAGTACTTCATTCTAACATTTTAGATACATTGGGCTGAATAAAACATATATACAAGGTAAAAATATATACTTAAAAACTTCATTTGTATGAAAGTTTGTTTACTGTTTCTGGTTTAAAGCTTGTGTCTATAACAGGCCTCGGGAAGGTAGGCACAGGAAATAGAAGGGTACAAATATATTCAGCAGATTATTAACATATCTAGGCTGACACTTAAAGTCACAGTGTAAGAGAAATTTAAATGGCACAATGAATTGCTAATAGTGAAAATGGAATTATATACAGTGAAATGCCACTGATATTCAGCAAAGCTGATCATATAAAACACAGAAAAATTACAAACTAGTATTAAGTCTCAATAGGTTCCTCCTTTCTATGATATGAATATTACTACAATTCTCAATTTCAACTCTAAATGCAGATAACTAATCCAATCCTTGGAGTTTTACTGAGAATGAAATATATTAATGGAGTTAGCACTACATAAGTATGCACCAGATTATTTGCATCTATTTTGCTAGTAAAAACACCAGAAACACATTAATTCACCTGTATCTCTTCTTTCTAGAATGTGATCTTGATCTTGATCTAGAACTCGATTGTGATCTAGACTTTGATCTTGAAGAATGTGATCTAGAATTGGAGCGGCCCATTTCTTTTCTCCTAATCAAATGAAGTGGAAATAGGTTGAATCAATACAAATAAAAGTACTTGGATATTTCCTGATGCCAGCTGGATTTTTTACAATCATTACTCTTTTCAAATGAATACTTAACTTATAAAACAGGCCTATTATCCCCTAAATAAGTTTTCACTTGCATAACAAATACTATATACTCGAGATAAAACAAAGTATTTCTATGAACTAAATACTTATGTGCCTCAATCCAAAGGCACCAACTATAGAAATCAGAAAGAGCAGTCAACAATTGTGTTATGTGTTTTTCCATACCCAATACCTTACCTGTGAAAAATATAAAATTACATGAGTATTGCAGAAAAGAAACCTAAAAACAGACCATACAAATGTTACAATATTCACTAGAGAGATGGCTTGGTAGTTAAGAACACTGTCAGAGATAGGGGCCCAGCACTAAGTGGGGGTGGACACGGGGTCCCACCCCTAACCAAGAAGTCATCTGCAACTGAGACCACCAAAGAATTTCAATTATTACAGTGTGTATATTAACC